>NC_091476.1:107204585-107804585 GCF_036971445.1 Narcine bancroftii | reverse complement strand
TAAAAGTAATTAGCAGCTGGATTAAGATCTATGGAAATTAAGAACAGAATCTCCATTTAAAAGTAAATGTTTTTTTTTAAAAAAACGTTACCTCTCACAAAAGGTAGGACAACAACAGCAAATTGAGAAAAACCAAAAATGTTTTACTCTCGACTGTCAATGCTTCCCCAGGTAAAAAATGCACATTTAAATCTTGAGAAAGGCAGAGTTAGGGTGTGCAGGAAACCAGGGTGCGGTGGAACAGCATAGTCTTCCATATATTTGAGGAAAGTGGCAGTGAGTAATTGACAACCTTTGGACCAAATCCTAATCTAAATCAGCAATTTATTGAGAGCTGTGCACCAACAAGAACAGCAGAAAAATTATGCTGAAGGTTACATTTCTAAGGCAGTTTTCATCATACAACTGTGAAGAAATAAGGCACTAATGATTAACACACTACAGGGTTATTTTCAAAGTTCACACTGCAGACTTCTTAGTTGAAGCACAACAGATCAGAAAAGTGATCTTGGGCTGAGTTTATTTTTCCTATTCAAACATATCATTAAAACCTCCTCTGCAACACCCCAAAATGTCCAGAATCACCATGATAGCTTGAATTTAGATTTTATGCCAACCAACAGTGTGGGATAATATAGTTATATTTGTCAGCTGTTTACTCATATACAAAAGAAAAATCTTCATCAGGATTTAATCGCAATATCAATTAGTCAGTTGGTTTTGTTGAAAGATTCAATGAAATCAGGAAAGAAACTCCACCCATTTTCACCACTAAAACCAAGTGTCCAAGATTACATAGGTATGATAGAATAAGGCCTTTGCCTTAGTCACAAAACATTTCCATATCATCTTGGAGCATATGGCTGATATTCAATACAAAAAGATATTACTGATGTCTGACGAGCTGAATTAAATGGTACTTGAGGGAATGCATCTAACAGATGACAATACTCATATTCCAAATCCAAGCTGATCGAAACTCTTCCAACAAGTTTCCATGCAGCTTTAGAGTCAATGCCAAACAAAAATAAAAATTCCCATGTACATACATTTATATACATAAAAATAGGACAAACTTTCAGACTTTACACAAAAATGCTGATCGAGTTTCTCCAGCATTTTTGTGTAAACTACATTTTCTTGTTTAACAAAAAAGTTTCAGAGATTTCTTACTTGTGCAAGATCAAACTGCCGGGTGAAATAAAGAATAATATCCAGATAGCTGTACAGCATTATGTGGCAGAGATCCAACTCTTTAATACGGTGTAATAATATGTCCAACACTGGAAATATGACTTCATTGAATGTCCTGACCTCTTCATCTGCCTTTAACACAACTATTACTTCATCCATGAATTCAGCAACATCTTCAAACTCTGTATAAAATAACAGATTACGTCATGAATTTTATTCTTAAAAAAGCAACAGCTTATGACAAAATAGATTTCCATTACAGATAATGGTTGCAAAATTACTTTAAAACTGAAAATTCTGATGGATAGAGTGAAAATTAATCGACTTTGGATGGTTGAGCACAATGGATTAAATGACCATCCACATCTATAACTGAGTGTTTATCAGCAGAAGTAGCAAGGATGTCAACATCCAGAGCCAAATTTCATCCCTTTTCCCCATAGTTAGGCGTGAAGCAAAAGTGACAGTCTTGCTTTATTACCTCATCACCTAGATGAGTCTTGCTTTATTACCTAGATGCCTCCAAATTTAAACACACTGCTGATCCTTTAAGTATTTTTAAGAACTACACTTTCAAGTTAAAGAAGCTCCAATGTCAATTCCATCCATAACTAACTTAATGTTGTTAAACTTCATACCAAGTCTGGATATCCAGTTTTCCTTACATTTGTCACCATTAAACCCCTCACCCTTCGAGCCCCAATATTTGTCTTTCTTTTTCAATCTGTTTTTCGAGTTATATCAGTGATTTTCAAATTGCCCCCCCCCCCCAAAAATTCACATTCCACCTTAAGCAATTCCTATGCCATAAGTGCTCTGTGATTAGTAAGGGATTGCTTAAGGTGGTATGTGAGTGGAAAGAAGTTCTTAAATGACTCGTTATGTGCATGGTTTCATAACTCCAAAGGAAATGGGCCAATTACTATTTTTCTCAAGCAAAATATTTCAGTAAAAATTGGGTCTAGTGCAGTGCTTCTCAACCTTCCCTTCAGACTTACATACTACCTTAAGCAATCCCTTACCAATCACTGAGCACTTATGGCATAGTGTTATTTAACGTCAAATGCGAGTTTAGGGGGTCAGTTTGAAAACCACCAAGTTATAATCGAACATTTATACATAAGAGGAGAGTTACATTATATTCATGTATTTACTAATGTACAAAAAAAAACACATTGGTATTTAACAAATATATATTAACCATAAATTACTTCTCTTCTTGTAAAACCAAAAGAAAAAAATTAATTTTATTACAAAATCCCTTCTAACTAATCCAAAAAAGGGACTGGGCAGTCTATTCTGAGAGTAAAGTAGGAAAACAAAGGGTTTCCTGGTTAAAACCAAATTTTCCAAAAGGAACTAGGAGAGAATCCAGTGTAATAAATGGTTGCCAAACTTCTTCAAATTTAAAAGATGCATCAACTGTCCAACTCCTAATTTTCTCCAAACCTAAACCTGACGTGACAGCAGAGAGCCATTGAAGTAGAGTAGTTGGGATAGGATCCTTCAATTTAAGAAATATAGTTTTTCGAGCCAATAATGTTGAAAAGGCAATTATTCGTTGTGCAGACACAGGCACATGCCCAGTCTCTGCTGATATGAAACAAAAGAAAGGAGGAATGGCTCTCCCTAATTTTAGATTTTATTATTGGGCTATGAATATCTGATATAGTACCTTTTGGATTTATTATTCATATATATATGAAATGTCCTTTATGGGTAGATTTGGAGAAGAATTCAGTTGGGGGTACTCACTGTCATCATTGCTGGGAACTCCTCTGCCCTTTGCATTATCCAAAATTAATAGACAAGATCTTAACCCAGTTCTTAAGCATACAATAAGGATTTGGTTCCAGTTTCATAAATTTTTTGGGTTTAATAATTTTGTTTTATCTTGTAAAATACATCTTAATTTTTTTTTTAAAAAGCATTGTTGATCAGGTATTTTCAATATTGGGAAAAAGGCCTCCAGAGATCTGATCAAACACTCCCATTTCCTGCATCCCCACACCTTGATCATTCCAATCGTGAAAGTAAGCTATAAATGGACCTTAAGTCTTATCAAAATAAATATTAATCTTCTTGGCAATATGTCTGATTTTTTTCCAACCTTAGAAAGGACATGATGTCCAATAGGCATTGTCTATGGGTGGGTGGAAAGTCCTCTTTCCATTTCAGCAATATTCCTCTTCTAGCCAGTAATGTAGAAAATGCTAAGACCTGACTTTGTTAGATGTTAAATTTATGTTTACATATCTGGAGAAGCCAAACATTGCAATTAAGGGACATGGTTCTAGATCGATCCCAAGGATGGCCAAAAAGATTTTGAAAACATAAGTCCAATATTCTGCCAATTTGGGACAAATACCAAAACACATATCAAAGAGGCTTCAAACCTTTTGAGTTTGTCACACATTGAATTTACAAGGGTAAATTTGAGCAAGCTTAACTTTAGAAAAGTGTATTCTATGCACCACTTTAAATTTAGTCAAACTGTGCCTTGCACACAGATGAATCATGGATAAGAGCCAAAACTGAAAACCAATCTTCTTCTGAAAGAGGCATCTCATTAAAGAGAATGTTTTTAAATTCAATATTTTATAATATAAAGCAGATATTATACTTTTATATACAAATTGTAAATCAAAAAGTTTATCTATGAAATTTGGAAATAGTGGAAAAACATCTCCCTGATGGTACAACAACCATTGATCACTAAAATAAATGAAGTTTTTAGAGATTTCTATTTTAAAATTTACTCTTCTGAATTTAACAATGAATATGATCTGATGAATAATTTCTTAGATCATTTGGATATACCGATGATATCGCAAGAAAGCAAACAAAGCTTGGAGGTTCCAATTTTACAAGATGAACTGAAAAGAGCAATATCTTCTTTACAATCAGGCAAATCTCCAGCTCCAGGTGGATTTTCAGGTGGAGTTTTATAAATTATTTTCTCAACAACTTATTCTGCAATTAACCTTAGGACTGAATGATTCATTTTGAGGAGGGAAATTACCTTATTTCAGTGACGCTGCTATCACTGATTTTAAAAAAAGGAACATAGATTCAACATAGAGAACATTCTACCAGGAATAATAAATTTAAACCAAATGGGTTTTATTAAAAATAGATATTCTTACCATAATATTCATAGATTAATGAATATTGTACATTCTCTTTTTACCTATCATAATGAATGTATTTTTTCCTTAGATTCTGAAAAAGAATTTGATAGAATAGAATGGGAATATTTATTTACCACTTTAGTAAAATTTAATTTTGGACCACATTTTATTCAATCGATAAAAAATTTTTTATATGCGTCTCCAATAGCATCAATTTGTACTGTCAACAAAGTTTTCAAATTACAATGAGGCATGAGACAGGGTGGCCCCTTAAGCCCCCTGCTTTTTGATCCAGTGGTTGAGCCACTAGTTGATGCTTTGTGAGAAATGAAGATTTTTGAGGATTGTTTAGAGGTCCTATTGAACATAATCTGTCTTTATTTGCAGACGACCTTTTATTTTTCGTATCTATTCCAGAGGTATCAATAAAAAAGATATTGTCGTTACTTACATACTTTAGTAAGTTTACCGGTTATAAACTTAACCTACACAACAATGAATTATTACCACTAAAGGGCTCACTGACTTTATGCTCTTAATTATCCATTTAAAATAGTGAAAGAACAACCTAAATATCTAGGTATTATGATGACTAAGAATTTAAAAAACCTCTAAAAGAAAACTTTGCAATTTTGTTTAATCAGATTAGAACAAAACTCTTTGGATCATCATCAGTTTCTTTATGATAGGCGTATTAACATAACATAAAACATAACAATTACAGCACGGAAACAGGCCATTAGGCCCTTCTAGTCCGCACCGAACCAAACACCCCTTTCTAGTCCCACCTCCCTGCACAATGCCCATAACCCTCCATCTTCTTCTCATCCATATACCTGTCCAACCTTTTCTTAAATAATACAATTGACTCCGCCGCCACTATTTCTCCCGGAAGCTCATTCCACACGGCTACCACTCTCTGAGTAAAGAAGTTCCCCCTCATGTTACCTCTAAACCTCTGCCCCTTAATTCTTAACTCATGTCCTCTTGTTTTAATCTTTCCTCCTCTTAACGGAAATAGTCTATCCACATCCACTCTGTCTATCCCTTTCATAATCTTAAATACTTCTATCAAATCCCCTCTCAACCTTCTACGCTCCAAAGAATAAAGACCTAATCTGTCCAATCTCTCCCTATACTCTAGATGCTTAAACCCAGGTAACATTCTGGTAAACCTTCTCTGCACTCTCTCCACTCTGTTTATATCCTTCCTATAATTAGGCGACCAGAACTGCACACAGAACTCCAAATTAGGCCGCACCAACGTCTTATACAATCTCAACATCACCTCCCAACTCCTATATTCCATGCAATGATTGATAAAGGCCAGCATACTAAAAGCCTTCTTCACCACCCTATTCACGTGAGTTTCTCCCTTCAGGGAACGATGTACCGTTACTCCTAAATCTTTCTGCTCTTCTGTATTCCTCAATGCTCTCCCATTTACCACGCATGTCCTATTCTGATTCTTCTTACCAAAATGAAGCACCTCACACTTATCAGCATTAAATTCCATCTGCCATTTTTCAGCCCACTTTTCTAAGCAGCCCAAATCCCTCTGCAATCCTTGAAAACCTTCTTCATTATCCACTATTCCACCTATCTTAGTATCGTCTGCATATTTACTAATCCAATTCACCACCCCATCATCTAGATCATTAATGTATATAACGAACAACAATGGGCCCAATACAGATCCTTGAGGCACATCACTGGTCACTGGCCTCCAACCTGACAGACAATTATCCACTACCACTCTCTGGCCTCTCTCTTTCAGCCAATGTTCAATCCATTTGACTATCTTAAAATTTATACCTAAAGACTGCACCTTCCTAACTAACCTTCCATGTGGTACCTTATTGAAGGCCTTACTGAAGTCCATATAGACAACATCCACTGCGCTACCCTCATCCACATTCCTAGTCACCTCTTCAAAAAATTCAATCACATTGGTCAAACATGACCTTCCTCCCACAAATCCATGTTGAGTGCTCCTGATCAGACCCTGTCTATCCAGATGTTTATAAGTACTATCTCTAAGAATTTTCTCCATTAATTTACCTACCACAGACGTCAAACTTACAGGCCGATAGTTGCCAGGTTTCCTCCTTGAACCCTTTTTAAATAACGGAACCACATGCGCAATGCGCCAATCCTCCGGCACTATCCCCATATCTAATGACATTTGAAAAATTACCGCCAGAGCCTCTGCTATTTCCTCCTTCACTTCTCTCAATGTCCTGGGGAAGATCCCGTCTGGTCCCGGAGACTTATCCACCTTTATATTCTTCAAAAGCCTTAAAACTACACCTTTTGTAATCTCTATATTCCCCATATTTACCCAATTTGCTTTTTTTTTTTATCTCACATCTCCCAATATCCTTCTCCTTAGTGAATATCGAAGAAAAGAAACTGTTCAATATCTCCCCCATTTCTCTAGGCTCCACACACAGTTTTCTGCTCTGATTTTCTAAGGGACCAATTTTGTCTCTAGCTTTCCTCTTACCATTAACATATTTGTAGAACTCTTTTGGATTAGTTTTCACCCTGCTTGCCATAGTTTCCTCGTACCTTCTTTTAGCTTTCCTAATTCCTCTCTTAACTCAATTAAAATGAATATTTTACCAAAATGTAAATATTTATTTCAATAACTACCAATATTTATTTCTAAGTCTTGAGAGATAGAGAGAGAGAGAGAGAGAGGGGAGAGGAGAGAGAGAGAGAGAGAGAGAGAAACAGATAAAATAAGTTTTCTTCAGAATACAAGAAATGATGGATGGCTGTTGTTACCTAAATTTAGATTTTACTACTGAGTTATGAACACAAGGAACATGTTATTGTTGATACATTTTGATAATAGAGATCGCCATCCCAATTGGATTGAAATGGAATTAAAATCCCTTAAGAATACCTCCTTATGGGCTGTACTGGGTTCACTTTTACTTCTCTCTATTCCAAATTTAATAAATAATTTAATAATGAAATAGATTGAAGAATTGGAGATAATTAAGGATATTTTTGGAAATTTTGGAATTTATATTTACTAGTCCTATTCCAACTATCTATTTCAACCTGCTATTTGAGATGCAAGCTTTGAAGAATGGAAATGACTCGGAATTAAAACTTAAGGATTTTTTTATCCAACAAAATTTTCCATCTTTATAACAATTGATGATGAAATTTAATTTGCTTTTATTGGTTTTATAAGTACACACTTTTATTGGTACTCAGGACTTCTAGTGTTTTTTTTTGTTTTCTGATTAATTTCAAAGTGTCTGCATCTGCAGCCATTTATTCACCATGGCAGTTGAAATGGGTACCCAGGAGGTGGTGCTTCATTGATGTTTGGTGTCCTCCCTAAAGAAAGGGACTTATCACAATGATTTTAATGGATGATTTCAGTGGCAAACTCATTATGTGCAGCTCAGATAAAGATAATTACCAATTTACACTACAGCAATCTTATGTCTTTCTGTTGAGGTCTGATCTTGTTAAGATCCATGCAGCTCCCTCATCATTTACTCAGGCTCCAATTTTACAGAAACAATATCAAATGTACATAGCACCCAAGCTGATATAACTGCTACATGTCCATCATGGGTGTAGAAGCAACCAATCAATTTCCCATTATAGACTAATCTGACCAGTAGGTGCTATTTGAACACAATGAACAATTTTGTTCTTTAAAAACCAATTGTGACAGAACTTAGGCAAAGTTAAAGAATAGAACAAATGCATTCATCGTTCAACTTTTACAATTTTGAGACATCCTGAGTTTGTTATAGGTTGGACGAATTGGTTGGCGTAGTGGTTAATGCAACCTTGTTGCAGTGTCAGCAATCGTGAGTGGAGTTCAAATCCTGCACTCTCTGTAAGGAGTTTGTACATTCTTCCTGTGTCTGCATGGGTTTTCACCAGGGACTCCAGTTTCCTCCCAATGTTAGAAATGTACCGGGGGTTGTAGGTTAATTGGGCAACACAAGCTCGTAGCCGAAATGGTCTGTTAAATGCTGCTTGTCTAAATTTGAAAACATTTTCCAATTAAAAAATAATTAAAATGTGTTGTGTAAATGTAATTTCATATTTAAAAAAATTGACAAATATATCATTCCATGATGCCCCACCCACCAAAACTCAGTACATAATGTAAACCAATTCAACACCTCCCACACAATTACCATAGCTAGAATATTTACTTACGTGGTCCACTTACACCTTCAAGAAGCAAATCAACTACTTGCTCGTAGATATTCTGATTGGCATAGATCTCAGGTGTAAGAAGGGCAGTGCGCGCATTAGACACTGTCAGGACTTTACACCGAACTGCATACGTTAATAGATTTTCGGGTACTTTTGTAATCTATTGAGAAAACAGTTTTTCCAAACAGAAGAATAGATAAGTAACAATTATGTAATACTTCTAAATAGTTAAAAATACTTAATTCCAGCACAGATTTTAACTGAAAGTTATACATTTCTTTGTCTCTGAATATTGTATGACTATATGGACTATATCTCCTTCAGCAAAAGTTTCCCTCAAAAACTGAAGTTGCCCATGTGAGCAGAGATATTCAGCGCAGCCAAAACAGAAATGTGATGGGCAGTTTGGAAATGCTGCAGCTATTCCTTTTCTAGCCACACACATGAGAAACAGTCAACTGAATGATCTAAAATTTACTAAACCCATGGATTCAGATGGACAGGAGAAACACATGGATGTACATACCTCCTCTTTTACTCTTCGGAAACAAGCAAACAGGTATTTCATAACTTCTTTCTCTCCTGCATCTCGATCAGCTGTTACATTAATAACATTTCCTGGTGTCATCCAGATCAAATGATTTCCAGGCTCTGGAATCAACATTCGACTGAACAAAGCCTGTTAAAGTAAACCATTATTTCAAGTTAATGTTAGTTATTTATCCTCGACTTCAACAAAGGATGATGAGAATTTCAAGCCCCCTTCATATCCATTGTTTTAAATTTCTTACTTTCCAAAAAAGGCAAAATGCATACCATAGTTTACGATGTAAGAATATTAATATTTGGGGAGAATTTATAAGATTTAGAGAAGGTCACATACATACACACATTTTAAAACAGATCTTATTTGAAAGACTGAAGAATTCACATTGCAAGATCTCTGGAGAATGTAAGCACCTTTCACAAGTAGATGTTAATTGAACTGAAGTCATAAAATGCTTGACAATTGTCTTGCTGGAGTCATGCTGTCCATCAGTACCCTTTCTGCAAAGTGCTCACAGAAAGGTCAATTCTGCATTGTTTACCTAAGATAACAACTTGAGAAGAAGAAAGAACTCCTGTTGTTTTGCTGGAGAAAGTGGGGGTTTTGCAAGACATGAGTCACATGCTCTCTTTGGAGTTGCAGTTGGAAGAGAGAGAGAGAGAGAGAGAGAATTAACAGCTCAGTTAGTTAGTGTTTGGGACACTGACAAGTAACTGAAAAGTGAAATCCAGGGAAAACTGTTTGAAACTGATGAAAGGAAGTTCCAGAGCAGTAGATGGCTGGAAGTGCTATCTGTCTGATGTTTCTCTTGAAATAGAGGAAGGAATGGAACTCTGTGTTAGCTTGAAGAAAGAGGCTACCATCTAGAAGATCCTGATGGGGCAAGTTTCATCAGCGAGAACCTGAGGAGACTAGTGGTGGTACCTCAGTTGTGGAAATCCTGGAGCAACAAATATCTCTCTCTGCAAACCCTACAAGAACCTTCCTGAGCGGTAAACATTTACCTTTCAAGCACCAAGCCTGGTGAACTTTATACATGTTAAATTCTGTGCACAGTATGGTGATTGCCTGCAACCAGAGAACTTGGAGGAACGAGAAGTGAGATTGAACTGTGAACCAAAGAACTTTTCTTGAATTTACATACACGTGCGCTTAGAATTAGAAGGGGATAATTTGATAGAGTATAGTATAAGAATAGAGTTAAGTTAAAGTTTGATTCTATTTTCATATTTGAAGTTGATTAAAAATAACTTTTGTTTTAAGAACCACTTGTCTTGGTGAATGTCTATTGCTGCTGGGTTTTGGGGTCCTTTGGCTCGTATCAACAACAATGTAAATACTTACCATGATTAATGTAGTCTGACAGGTGTCATTTATATGATAGATTAATTGCAGGATATTTTAAGCTTTAATCAAAATTTCTACATGGAAATTTTTTTAAAAATTATAAACTCAAATGTTAGCACCAGAACAAAACTATTCAACTTCGTACAGAAAAAAATAAAATTTGAAGTTCAACAATTTCTTCCATCTTCCTTTTACAATTTTTTTCTTTCACTTGGTTCCTTCTCACTTCTCTCATATATAAAAACTGTTTTTCAAAAAAGAATGTTGTGATCATATCACAAGATTCCTTAAACAGCTCATGGATGAAATAAACCAAAACTTGCCATTCATTATCACTGACTTCCAATAAATTCGTCAGCTCCTGACCACAGTGATGAATTATTTTATTTCTGAATGACAGCGCAGAAATTTGCAAACTGAAGTTCTCAATTGTTGAAAAAAAATACATGAAACTGCAGAAGCTGGGATCTTGAGTAATCCAAGGGAACCTGGAGGGACCCAATGGGGAACCTGGAGGGACCCAATGGGGAACCTGGAGGGACCCAATGGGGAACCTGGAGGGACCCAATGGGGAACCTGGAGGGACCCAATGGGGAACCTGGAGGGACCCAATGGGGAACCTGGAGGGACCCAATGGGGAACCTGGAGGGACCCAATGGGGAACCTGGAGGGACCCAATGGGGAACCTGGAGGGACCCAATGGGGAACCTGGAGGGACCCAATGGGGAACCTGGAGGGACCCAATGGGGAACCTGGAGGGACCCAATGGGGAACCTGGAGGGACCCAATGGGGAACCTGGAGGGACCCAATGGGGAACCTGGAGGGACCCAATGGGGAACCTGGAGGGACCCAATGGGGAACCTGGAGGGACCCAATGGGGAACCTGGAGGGACCCAATGGGGAACCTGGAGGGACCCAATGGGGAACCTGGAGGGACCCAATGGGGAACCTGGAGGGACCCAATGGGGAACCTGGAGGGACCCAATGGGGAACCTGGAGGGACCCAATGGGGAACCTGGAGGGACCCAATGGGGAACCTGGAGGGACCCAATGGGGAACCTGGAGGGACCCAATGGGGAACCTGGAGGGACCCAATGGGGAACCTGGAGGGACCCAATGGGGAACCTGGAGGGACCCAATGGGGAACCTGGAGGGACCCAATGGGGAACCTGGAGGGACCCAATGGGGAACCTGGAGGGACCCAATGGGGAACCTGGAGGGACCCAATGGGGAACCTGGAGGGACCCAATGGGGAACCTGGAGGGACCCAATGGGGAACCTGGAGGGACCCAATGGGGAACCTGGAGGGACCCAATGGGGAACCTGGAGGGACCCAATGGGGAACCTGGAGGGACCCAATGGGGAACCTGGAGGGACCCAATGGGGAACCTGGAGGGACCCAATGGGGAACGCAACAACCATGTTAATGTTTTGGGTTAGGACCCTTTATCAAGACTAAATTGGGAAGGAAAGTTATCAATTGAATAATGAGAAGAAAAAAAGTGAAGGAGAGGACAAGGTGACAGTAAAATGGTTGATGTTTTAAGTCAAAGCAGTCCTCGATAAAGGATTTTAGCTCAAAAAGTTGGCCGTTCTTTTTCTGTCACTGATGCTGCTTGACATGCTGAGTTCTTTCAGCAGTGTTTAGCAGTCCTTCTCGTGATTGAGGGGATATGGGGGGGGGGGGGGGGGGGAAGAGACAGAAAAAAAGGCTATGTTTCTTGGATAGACATACTGGATACCTTAAATAGAATGTCTTATCCTGGGTACAGATACTCCACAGGAATTGGGAGAAAGGGAATGTGTCCTTACAAGAGGCAGGGCAAGAGTCCAGGTAATTGGAGTGGTCAGTGGGTTTGTAATTAATGCTCGTGCATAGTCTGTGCCCTGAGATAGGGAGAGAGGTGCAAAATTAAAAAAACAAAGAATTTTGAGGCACAATATTTTATAATAATCATAAAATGCATGAAGTCACTTTTTGAAGGTGATGAAACTAGTCAACATCTAGAAGTTTGGGAATACAACACCATTGCAAGTTTTAAAGCATCACTATTAATTCTTACTTCAAAAAGGGATTCCTGTGATAATGGGAGGGGGTTCTTCTCCCAAGTCCTGCGGTTTTATGGGAGTAGCAGCAAATAGAGAATAGTCGTATAAGAATCACAATGAGGAGTTAAATGGTAGTTGAGAGAATGTACACTAGATGGATGAATAAAGACAGTGTAAAATACTACCAAGCTTTTTTTTAATTCAATAACCAACTGAAAGGATAATGCAGACCATGAATGAAGGTACTTTTGGCTTGTTCCCAGAAATATTAAAAGCATCACCATTTTCTATTGTCTACTAATGAATTTCACTGTAGTTAACATGGAGATTTCACACATCATAACAGATACAACTGATTGCAATAATCTCTCAAACCCATCAATTATTTCAAATTCTCTAAGCAAAAGCAGTTATCCTGGTGCAATTGGGAATAGTAAATATCCATAGATAATTACCAAAACATCTGCAGCAACTTTACTTTCCTATCAGCAAATAAAATGTTATTAAATTCCTTATTAAAAGTTATGTAAAATAAATGAGACAAACATTAAATAGGCAATAATTTATACTTCCATGTTATAGGAATCATGTCCTATTTAAAAATATATTCGGCAGGAGTGATGCTCATGGGTTTCAGTCCACTCAGTTTTCTGACTCATAACTTATGTTTTGATATGGTTCTTTGATTAGTAAGTAACTTTTATTATTTGGCGAGTTGCCATTTGAAACACGAGTAAACATTAGTGGTCAGTTGCCCATGAAGTACCTTTCATAAAAAAAACTAATTTCTGCAGTCAGCTAAGTTTCAAGCAGAGGTCACAGTCAACATTCATGGAATCAGGAGGAGTCATGTGATGGAGTAGTGGCTGGTCGAGTGGAACCAGCCCTCACCAGAGAAAAAGTTTGAAAAAACAGAGCTCAATAAACATAAAATACAGGAAGAGAAAAATAAAGTTAAAGAGAAGAGACAGAAGATGGCCCCCAAAAGAGAAAAAGTAAGAATAAAAGAGAAAAGAGAAGAAAAATCACTGGAGAAGAACGAAGGCCTTACTTGCATGTCGCAGCAGAGAGCCACCGTGGAGAGGAGTGGCTGATCTCTGATGTTGATGAGTCCCCAGAAGAGCGGTGTCCTCCCAACCGGCAGACTTCAAAAATGGCTCTCAGAGCCAAGAAGAGGTGCGCAACTGCACATGCACGAAGAGTTGCACATGCACGGTGCACAAGTGAAAAAGGTTAACGCCAGCGGGAGGGGAACTCAGCTGAGGAGTGGCCAGCTGAGAGACGACCAGTATCGGGGCGAAAAGAGTGGTGAAAAATAGAATGAAGGGTGGGAAGAGGATGAGTGGCAACGGGGCACGCCCAGCAGCGGGCCAGCCTGCGGTGAGGGCACCCAGCAAGGATACAGAAACAGCTCACCAGAGAAGGATGAAGATACAGAGAGAAAAAGATGACACAGACACAGAAGAAGAGGAGGAAGAGACCAAGAATTTCAAAGGAAAGAAGGTGGTAAAATAGAAGGTCAAAATTTAGATAAAACCTTTTTTGAAGAACAAATTAGGTCATTAAAAGAATGGCTATCATTAGAATTTAGTTCAATCAAAAGAAAAATGAAAAGAGCTGAAGACAGAATGCAAAGCTTAGAGTTGGTCATGACTGAAATAGGGAAAAGAGTAGAAAATGTGGAGGAACGAGAAGCTGCTGTAGAAATGAACATAAACGATTTAAGAGGGAAGTTGAAGAGAGCGAAAAAAAATTAGAGACAAGATTTATTCTCACAAAAAATTGATGTATTAGAAAACGACAGTAGGCGAAACAACAAAAATAGTGGGCCTGAAAGAAGGCAAAGAAGGGTCAGATATGAAGGAATTTATAAAAGGATGGATCCAGAAGGTGTTGGGAATGACTTGAAGAAATAGAAATCGAAAGGGCGCATAGAGCACTAGTACCGAAACCGCCACATCAAAAACCGAGATTCATATTGGTAAAACTTCTAAGATATACGACAAGAGAGAACATACTGGAGCAGGCAAGAAAGAAGGTTAGAGAAGACAGACAATAAGCCACTGGAATATCAGAGACAAAAAATATTTTTTTTTACTCGGACATAAGCTTCGAACTTTTAAAGAAGAGGAAGGAATTCAACACGGTGAAAACAATCTTATGGAAGAAAGGTTATAACTTTATATTAAGACATCCAGTGGTACTCAAAAGTATTTATTCATGGGGAATGGAATAGACTGTTTTCGGACCCAAAAAAAGCCCAAGAATTTGCTGAACATTTGCAGGACAGGAGAAGAGAGGAGGAGGAGTGACAAGAAGGAAGACCGGCAAGAAAATATGTAAAAATATAAAGTAAAGATAATGTACATATAAAGATTTAAAGATGGATAAGAGAAGGGGAAGAAGGGGGAAAAAAAGAGAGCTTTGTTAAATGTATAGGAAAATAGTGTTCTCGGGGGGGTGGCGGGGAGAATAATGGTCACTGCAAAATCGGTTGATGCTTGTGAGTAAGTTCGTAAACCGAATGGAAAGGGGAGTAGTGGTTGCCGTCAAGGGACAAGGGGCCATCCAAAGAGGGGAGGTTCATTTGGGGGTTAAAGGGGAGGTTCATTTGGGGGTTAAAGGGTTATTGCTTGTAGGAATTGTTGGGGTATTTCATGTCTTAAGTGCGTTGTCATATATTGAGATTAAAAAGGAAAACTTAAAAAACAGTAATGGAAAAAAAGGGGATGGAGGTGGCAAAGAGGCAGAAAAGAAGTGAAAATAAAGATATAAGATGGCCATGTTGGACTATATGACTATAAACATTAGTTAACAAGTTAACCCATTGGGAAAAAAAAAATCACATATAATTTAAAAGACAAAGTTACATTTGAAAAAAACCTGGGAACCATATATGGAACATAACAGAAAGAGCAGGCCTCGGACCACCACCACCTAAAATGATAAGATAAACACGATCAGATTTAATGTGTATAAGTAGATGATACGTCTTTTTTGTTTGTATTCCTTTTGTATAAAGATTTTGTTTTATTGTATTTTATATGTTCAATATTTATTTTTTTTGGAGGGGGGTGGGAAGGGGGAAGGGAGGGATGAGGGGAAAAAAGAGAAAATGTCACTGTGAATATTTAAAGAGATGCATCTGTAAATATATTGGTTGATATGGTTCATAGTGCAATAAATAAAGAATAACAAAATAAAACATTCATGGAATCAAGAGCTTAAGACATGTTCCTCTGGCCTGAAGGGCAGGGGGAGTTCAGTTGGTCTGTTGAACCTACCCCAACTGTACACTTTTCCCTCACCTCTCCCCTCTTTTTTCAATGCACCCTGGCATTTGAGATCAACTAATCAAATCCTGATGTTTAAAAGCCACAAATCTACATCCATCTAAGCTACATGGAAAAGATCAACTAAAGATTGGAAAGGTCAAACTAAGTGTTTTTAAGCATTCATACCTGCTCAACATTGTTCATGTCAAGCCAGTCCTGCCCATCCAGGTCCATAGCCATATCTTCCAGAAACACACATCGTGGAGGAATCCCATTCCCTCCTTTCAAACTTGGGTCACCTAAATGTATACAAAATCACTTTAATCTCAAAGTCACATCAGCAGTTGAATTAATGAACAGATCTCATGCAGTTGGATTTCAAAACCAAATTGCTACATTTAAAGAGACACAAAATTGAGAAGGAACAAGGGGAAAATTGTATATAGAGAATATAAAGAAATTACTATAACACGTAATAACCAGTGACTAATAAATAACATAAATGGAGTGTGGACTACACGAGAAGAGATAAATTAAACAATGAGAAAGTAGCAGGATGTAAAATAAGAAAGCAGAAGAAAATGAAACGAAAAAATATGGGAGGGGGTGGAAAGAGGAGCAGATATCAATTTTTAAAATCAGATCAAGACAACATGTACAAGAAAAGAAATAGCAACAGTGCTTGGGTCCAAAGTCTCCATTTCCATCCAAGCACAGCTCACTTAACAAATCACGTTTCAATGTTTTTGTTTAGATCTGATATTCAGCAATATCTGGTAGATTGTTTTCTTAGCAGTGAACAAATGAAACAGAAAATTTCTGTTTTTCTTTCTCTATAGATGCCGTTTGATCACTGAAGTATTTCCAGCTGTTTATATCCTCACTGTAGATAAACTTATAGCCTTTACTCCTGTAGAATAAAGTGCTCCTTCCCTGAGAATAAACTAGATATTACACACAAACTGAAGAATTAGCAATAGCCATTACACTACTGAAAATTAAAATAAGATTACACTTGTTTAGATTAATGATGAAAATATTATTCAATCAAGAAGTTCAAGTCAAGAAAGCAAGGCAAAATATTTGTGATTTTGACATAATAATAAATGTATTTACACCCACAAAGTGACAAACCTCTCGGATTTTAAAATGTACTAATCTAATCATTGCAGGGCCATAGTGAAAATTGAACCCCTAGCTCAGTAACAAACTGGCAGATACAAGAAACAGTAAATAACCCTGGAGCAGCATCAAAGGTCTTTCTGAGGACTGGGGTGGAGGAACACTACTTTATATTGTCTAATAACATATTGCCACCGGTGAATTAAATTTATATCAGATTTTATTTTCATAAACGTGTCATGAAATTTGTCATTCTGCTGCTGAATTATTGTGCATAATTAGTGTGCAAAAATTTCCAAATACACTATCTAAAAAACAAATTAATGCAAAAGAAAAAAAGTATCTGTGGTTTATTATCCGTTCAAAAATCTGATAGTGCAGGGGAAGCATTGGTTTTTGTACCATTGTGTGTTCATCTACAGGCACACGCGAGACCAGGGGAGCCAACACACTTGACCACTGCTCCACCACTATGAAGTACACCTACCAAGCCATACCATGTCCGCAATTCAGCAAGTCTGATCACCTGGCTGTACTTCTACTCCCAGCGTACAAGCAGAGACTGAGGATCACAGCATCAGTAGAGAAGACGACGCAAGTATGCTCGAGGGAGGCGGAGGAGCGACTACAGGACTGCTCTGAATCAGTGGGCTGGAACAAATTCAAGAACTCATCCACAGACTTGAATAAATATGTAACCGATGGCATCCAGACCTGTGTGGACGAATGTGTGCCCAACCAGAAGCCTTGGATGAATCAGAAGATTTGCAACCTGCTGAGGGCAAGATCAAGGGCATTTAATGCCAGGGATCTAGATCTCTACAAGAGGTCTAGGTACAACCTGCAGGAGGCCATCTCTGAAGCAAAGTGGCAATTCCAGAGGAAGTGAGAGATAGATACACACCAGCTATGGCAGGGAGTGCAAGCCATTACAGCCTACAGAGCAAGGGTGAAGACCATAGAGAGCTGTGAAGCTTCAATACCTGAGGAGTTGAACACCTTCTATGCCTGCTTTGAGAAGGAGAACCAACAGACCCTATGAGAATCCCTGAAAAGGCTGGAGACCCTGTGATATCTGTTTCTGAGGATGATGTCAGAACATCATTCATGAGGGTGAACACAAGGCATCAGTGCTGGTCAAGAACTACAAACTCTGGGCCTCTGCACCCCCCTCTGCAATTGGATCCTCGACTTCCTCATCAGAAGATCACAGTTAGTACGATTATCCTCACTGATTATCTACACAGGCGCACCTCAAAGATGTGTGCTTAGTCCACTGCTCTACTCATTATACATCCATGACTGCGTGCCCAGACACAATTCCAACGCTATCTACAAATTTGCCAATGACATCACTGTTGTTGGCAGTCAAAAACGGCAATGAGGAAACATATAGGAAGAAGACAGATCAGCTTGTTAAGTGGTGTTGCGCCAACAACCTTGCGCTCAATGTTAGCAAAACTAAGGAGATGATTGTGGAGGAATTCAGGAGGAAGTCAGGGGAACATGACCCAGTCCTCATTGAGGACTCAGAAGTTGAGAGGGTTAAGAACTTCAAATTCCTGGGTGTTGACACCTCCGAGGATCCATGTTGATGCAATCATGAAGAAGGCTTGCTAGTAGATATACTTGGTGAGGTGTTTAGGAGATTTGGTATGTCACCGAAGACTCTCGAAAACTTCTACAGATGTACTGTGGAGAGAACTCTGTCTGGCACTCCAGAGGGTTGTTAGCTCGGTCTGCAACATCACAGGCATCAGACTTTACTCCATCAAGGACTTCCACAAGATGCAGTGCCTTAAAAAAAGAGTAGCCTCTATGATCAAGGTCTCCCACCACCCAGGCAATACCCTCTTCACTCTGTTACCATCGGGAAAAGGTACAGGAGCCTAAAGACGTCCACTCAGTGGCACAAGGACAGCTTCTTCCCTGCTGCCATCAGATTCCTGAATAATCAATGAATCAAAGACATTGTCTTACTTTTCAGGCACTTTTTAAACAAATTATTGCTGTAAGGTGGTTTCTATTAACGTCTGCTCTGTGATACTGCCGCAAAACAATGAATTTTGTGACTTGTTCATGACAATAAATTCTAATTCTGAGGCCCTCCTTCCTGATGGTAGCAGTGAGAAGAGTGTGATGGATGTTGTATTTTCTATTGTATATAGATATGTTTTTGGAAGATAAGTTGTGGTTTTTTAAAAAAAGTGTAGGTCACAGACACAAACACATCACAACACAGATCGCATTTAAAATCCCAGAGCTCTGCTCAAGCCAGACAGTCCAGGTACTCAGTGCTGTGTAAAGACAACGGAAACTGTTTTGCTGAAGGACTTCACAAGTAGGAGTTAATTGGACATGCTGTGGAGTAAAGGATTATTGTTTTGGAAAGTAACAGATGAATGGACTCAGAAGATTGGGTCCGGTGCTACAATCTGTCTGAAGGCAGTTTGCAGTTCAAGGAAGGTCACGTGGTTTTGCAAGCACACAGAACCAAACATGTTTTTCTCTAAGTGTGAGACAGAGGCCCTGCTACTTTTCCGCGGTGGCGGCTGCGGAGGCCCTGCTACTTTTCCGCGGTGGCGGCTGCGGAGGCCCTGCTACTTTTCCGCGGTGGCGGCTGCGGAGGCCCTGCTACTTTTCCGCGGTGGCGGCTGCGGAGGCCCTGCTACTTTTCCGCGGTGGCGGCTGCGGTGGCGGTTGCGGAGGCCCTGCTACTTTTCCGCGGTGGCGGCTGCGGAGGCCCTGCTACTTTTCCGCGGTGGCGGCGGAGGCCCTGCTACTTTTCCGCGGTGGCGGCTGCGGAGGCCCTGCTACTTTTCCGCGGTGGCGGCTGCGGAGGCCCTGCTACTTTTCCGCGGTGGCGGCTGCGGAGGCCCTGCTACTTTTCCGCGGTGGCGGCTGCGGAGGCCCTGCTACTTTTCCGCGGTGGCGGCTGCGGAGGCCCTGCTACTTTTCCGCGGTGGCGGCTGCGAAGGCCCTGCTACTTTTCCGCGGTGGCTGTTGCGGAGGCCCTGCTACTTTTCCGCGGTGGCGGCTGCGGAGGCCCTGCTAGTTTCCCGCGGTGGCTGCGGAGGCCCTGCTAGTTTCCCGCGGTGGCTGCGGAGGCCCTGCTAGTTTTCCGCGGTGGCTGCGGAGGCCCTGCTAGTTTTCCGCGGTGGCTGCGGAGGCCCTGCTAGTTTTCCGCGGTGGCTGCGGAGGCCCTGCTAGTTTTCCGCGGTGGCTGCGGAGGCCCTGCTAGTTTCCCGCGGTGGCTGCGGAGGCCCTGCTAGTTTTCCGCGGTGGCTGCGGAGGCCCTGCTAGTTTTCCGCGGTGGCTGCGGAGGCCCTGCTAGTTTTCCGCGGTGGCTGCGGAGGCCCTGCTAGTTTTCCGCGGTGGCTGCGGAGGCCCTGCTACTTTTCCACGGTGGCGGCTGCGGAGGCCCTGCTACTTTTCTGCGGTGTCGGCTGCGGAGGCCCTGCTACTTTTCTGCGGTGGCTTTTGGAAGCTTGTTTGAAACCCCATTTTGAAGATGGGTTGTGAGTTAGGCCTGTTCAAAGCCCTTGTGGTCCATACAAGAGGAGATGGTTGGCTGTTTAATGTTTCTTCTAAGATAAGGGAAACAGAAAAGGAACCCTGTGGTGACCTGAAAGAAAGAGGCTATCATCTGGAAAACCCTAATGGGGCAAGGCACTGAAGTGGCTGACCTGAAGGAATCAGTTGTGTGTATCCAACGAGGAAACAAATCTGTCTCTGAAAATCGACAAGAACCTTCCTGAGCTGTAACCATTTATCTTTCAAGCACCAAAGCCATGTGAAATTCATAAATGTTAAATTTTGTGCACAGTATAAGAATTGCCTGATACCGGTGAACTTGGAGGAGTGAGATATTCACATTATATATGCATGCACTTAGAATTAGAAGGGGCTTAAGTTAATAGTAACAAGTTAAAGTTTGATGCAGTTTTTATGTTTAAAAAAATTAAAAGCAACTTTTGTTTAAGTAACCATTTGTCTTGGTGAATTTCTATTGTTCCTGGGTTTTGTGGTCCTCTGGGCCTGTCACAAGAAGCTATGGACAACACCTCTTGTAGATGTACTTAATGGAGTGCAGACCACTGTAACCTTTTCCTGTCCTGTGCATTGGCACCTCAAGACCAGACAGTTACACAACCAGTCAATGTGTTCTCCTATAGAAATTTTCAAGAGTCTTTGGTGAAATACAAAATCTTATCAAACTCCTAATGAAGTATAGTCACTGGCGAGCCTTCTTCATTATTGCATTGACGTGACATGAAGACCCCAAACTAGATCTTCAGAGATGTTGACATCCAGGAATTTTAAGTTTGTTTTTAAAATTTGATGAGAACTGGTTTGCGTTCTTCTGGTTCCCCCTTCCTGAAATCCACAATCAGTTCCTTAGTTTTGCTAACATTGAGTTGTTGTTCTGGCACCACTCAACTAGCTGATCTACCTCACTCCTGTATGCTTCCTCAATGCCATCTGTGATTCTGCCGAATTCTGCAAATTTGTAGATGGCATCTTAATTATGTCTAGTTACACTGCCATAGGTATAGAGTAGAACAGTGAGCAAGGCACACATTTTTTTAAAATATTTTTTGTATTTTTCCCCACTGTGAACCATATCAACCAAAATATGTACAAACGTTTCTTATTAAATATACACAGTGGCATTTTTCCCCTTTTTTCCCCCTTTCCCTCCCTCCAAACCCATAAATATTCAACATATACAATAAAACCATAAAACAATATCTTCACACAAAGGAAAATAAACAAGAAAAATGCATCATCTATTTATAAAACACTGAATCAAGTAGTTTTGTCTACTTATCATTTTATGGGATGGAGGTCCGAGGCAAGCTCTCTCTGTTATGTTCCATGTATGGTTCCCAAATTTGATCAATGTGACTTTATTTTTTAAATTATATGTTACTTTTTCCAATGGAATACATTTATTCATTTCCATGTACCATTGTTGTATTCTCAGGCTCTCTTCCATTTTCTAAGTTGACATTATACATTTTTTTGCAATAGCTAAGGCTATCGTAATGAATCTTTTTTGCGCTTTATCCAATTTGAGGCCTTGTTCTTTACTTCTTATGTTACTTAAAAGAAAGATCTCTGGATTTTTGGTATGTTATTCTTTGTGATTTTATTTAATATCTGATTTAGTTCTTCCCAAAACGTATTCACTTTCGTACATGCCCAAATTGCATGTATTGTTGTTCCCATTTCCTTCACTCCTCAAAAATTAAAAGAATGGGATTCAACATAAATAAGCTGATTTTATACTCCTTCTCCTTTATTTTTATCCCTTTTATTTTATTTTCTATTCTTATCAGTTCTGCCAAAGGTTGTATTGCTAAGGCGAACAATGAAGGGGATAATGGACATTCCGGTCTAGTTGACCTACTTAATTTAAATTGATTCGATACATATCCATTTATTGCCATCTTCGCCAACAGTCCATTATACAATGCTTTAATCCAATTTATATATTTTTCTGGTAGATTGAACTAATGTAATACTTTAAATAAGTAGTTCCATTCTACTCTGTCAATGACTTTTTCTGCATCTAAAGCAACAGCCACTGTTGGTTTCTTATTTCCTTGAACTGCATGAATTAGATTAATAAGTTTACAAACATTAAGATGTCTTTTCTGAATAAATCCAGTTTGATCATGTTTTACTATTTTTGGTACACATTCGACCAATCTGTTTGCTAATAATTTCGCTATTATCTTATAATCTGAGTTAAGTAGAGATATTGGTTTATATGATGCTGGTGTTAATGGATCCTTCCCTGTCTTGGTATTACTATAATTATTGCTGTCTTACATGAATCTGGCAAGTTTTGTGTTTCTTCAATCTGGTTCATTACTTCCAGGAAAGGAGGAATTAATAAACCTTTAAATGTTTTATAAAATTCTATTGGAAATCCATCCTCTCCTGGTGTTTTATTGTTTGGCAGCTTTTTTAATATATCCTGTACTTCCTCTATTTCAAATGGTTTTATTAGTTTATTTTGTTCCTCCTCTTGCAATTTCGGCAGTTCAATTTTAGCTAAAAACTCCTCTATTTTATCATCTTTCCCCATGTTCTCAGTTTGATACAACTGTTCATAAAATTTCTTAAAGTTTTCATTAATCTCTGTTGGGTTATATGTAATTTGTTTGTCTTTTTTCCTTGATGCCAATACAGTTCTTTTAGCTTGTTCTGTTTTAAGTTGCCAGGCTAATACTTCATGTGTTTTTTATCCCAGGTCGTAATACTTCTGCTTTGTTTTCATTATGTTCTTCTCCACTTTGTACGTTTGTAATGTTTCGCATTTTATTTTTTTGTCCTCCAATTCTCTCTTTTTCGTTATATCATCCCTTTTTTACTAGTTCCTTTTCTGTACTTACTACCTCCCTTTCCAACTGCTTTATTTCCTGATTGTAATCCTTTTTCATCTTAGTTACATAACTTATTATCTGTCCTCTAATGAAGGCTTTCATTGCATCCCATAAAATAAATTTGTCTTTCACTGATTCTGTGTTTATTTCAAAATATGTTTTAATTTGGCGTTCAATAAACTCTCTAAATTCCTGCCTTTTAAGTAGCATGGAGTTTAACCTCCATCTATATGTTCTTGGTAGGATGTCCTCCAGTTCTATTGCTAATAACAGGGGTGAATGATCTGATAGTAGTCTAGCTTTATACTCAGTTTTTCTAACTCTCCCTTGAATATGGGCCAACAACAAAAACATATCAATCTTTAAGTATGTTTTATGCCTACTCAAATAATATGAATATTCCTTCTCTCTTGGGTGTTGCCTCCTCCATATATCCATAAGTTTCATTTCCTGCATTGATATAACCATAACTTTGGCTACTTTATTCTTTTTGCTTGTCTTTTATCCAGTTTTATCCAACATTGGATCCAAATTAAGGTTAAAATCCCCTCCTATCAATATATTTCCTTGTGTCTCTGCAATCTTCAAAAAAATATCCTGCATAAACTTTTGATCCTCCTCATTAGGTGCATATATATTGAGCAAATCCCAAAATTCTGAGTATATCTGACACTTTATCATTCCATACCTCCCTGCTGGATCTATTATTTCCTCCTCTATTTTGATTGGTACATTTTTGTTAACTAATATGGCTACACCTCTAGCTTTTGAATTATATGATGCTGCTGCTACATGTCCTACCCAGTCTCTCTTTAATTTGTTATGTTCCACTTCAGTTAGATGTGTTTCCTGCACAAAATTTTTTCTTTCTTCAATAAATTTAGTAGCCTCTTTCTTTCTTTCCATTAATGTATGTAGTCATATAGTTCAACGTGGCCATCTTATATCTTGCTTACACCTCTTTTCCACCTCCTTGCCATCTCCATCCCCCTTTTCCCATTTTCATCTTAGTTTTCCCTTATTAAACTCAATGTACGACAACACTTTTAAAACATAAAATACCCCAACAGTCCCCACACCCAATAATACCTTAAGCTCAAATGGTCTCCCCCCCCTAAGTTGCCCCTTATCCCTTGCCGGGCAACCACCACTCCCCTTTCCATTTGGATTGCGATCTTGCTTGCAAGCGTCAACTGATTTTGCGGTGACGGTTATTCCCTCTATACCCCCAGCACCCCCCAGAAAACTTTTTTTTTTTTAAAACACATATAACAAAGCTCTCTTTTTCTGCCCCTTACTTCCTTCCTTCCCTTCTCTTTTCCCTCTTTAGTTCTTGACATATACATTCTTTTTACATCTTTATATAAACTTTATCGCCGTTCTTCAGTCTTGTTACATCTCTTCATTTCTTCTTCTGTCCTGCAAATGTTCTGCAAATTCTTGTGCTTCCTCCAGATCCGAGAACAATCTGTTTTGCTCCCCGGGTATAAATATTTTAAGCACGGCTGGATGTCTTAACATGAATTTATAACCTTTTTTCCATAAAAATCGTTTTTGCTGTATTAAACTCCTTCCTCCTCTTTAAGAGTTCAAAACTTATGTCTGGGTATAAAAAATATTTTTTGTCCCTTGTATTCCATTGGCTTATTATCTTTAACTTTAGTCCTTGCCCACTCCAGTATATTTTCTCTTGTCGTATATCTTAAAAAGTTTACTAAGATGGATCTTGGTTTTTGATGTGTCTGCGGTTTCGGAGCTAGTGCTCTGTGTGCCCTTTCTATTTCCATTTCTTCCTGCATTTCTGTCATTCCCAGGACCCTCAGGATCCATCCTTTTATAAATTCCTTCATGTCTGTGCCTTCTTCACCCTCCTACAGGCCCACTAATTTTGTTGTTTTGCCTACTATAATTTTCCAACATATCAATTTTCTGAGATAACAACTCTTCCAATTTTTCTCGTCATTTACTTCCATTTCTACAGCCGTTTCCCGCTCTTCCACACTCTCGACTCTTTTCCCTATTTCTGTCATGACCAGTTCTAAACTTTGCATTTTATCTTCTGCTCTTTTCATTTTTCTTTTAATTGCACTAAATTATAATGATAACCATTCTTTTAATGATCTCATTTGTTTTTTCAGAAAAGGCTTTATCTATATTCTGTCCATCATTTTACCTTCTATTTCTCTGTAAAGATCTTGGTTTTCTTCTTCCTCTTCTTGTGTCTGTACCTGTGTTTGTGATTTCTTCTCTTCTTTGTGTCTGTGTCTCTTCTGTTTTTCCTGATGAGATGCTTATATCTGTTTGTCGGGCCTCCTCTTGCTGGGCCTCTTGCTGTTGGTCCTCCCCTCCTGGGCTGCCTGTCTGTCGGGCCTCCTGCCGATGATCCTCTTGTCGGTCACCCCTCCGACTTTCTCCCTTGTCTGTTTCTCGCTCCCTCCCCTGCCACCTTCCTCATCCTCCAGCTGAACGCCCTGGTGCCGGGCGTCCCTCAGCTGGTCGCACTGTGGCAGCCTGTTCTTCTGCTGAGCCCCCCTCCCGTTAGTGTCCTCTTTTTCCTTTGATTGCGCACTTTTGTTTGGCTCCGAGAGCCATTTTTGAAGTCCAGCGGTCAGGAGGTCGCGTCTCCGCAGGGCAGGCACCAACCTCGGGGATCGGGCACTCCTCTCCACCACAGCTCCCTGTTCCTTCGTGCAGGTAAGGCACCCTTCTTTCTTCTCAGGTGACTTTTCTTTTTTTTCGGTTGTTTTTACTTCTCCTTCTTGGGTGCCATCTTCTTTCTCTTCTCTGTAACTATCTTCTATTTCTTATATTTTATTTTTGTTGCTCTTTGTCTTTTCCTAACTTTTTTTCTTTTTTTTCTGGAGAGGGCTGATTTTACCCAACCGGTCACTACTCCATCACGTGACTCCTCAAGGCACACATTCTTGAGGTGAGCCTGTGTTGTTTGTCAGTGAGGAGGAGATGTTGTTCCTGATCCGCACGGACTGTGGTCTTCTGATGAGCAAGTCAAGAATCCAATTGCAGAGGCAGGTGCAAAACCCAGGTTTTGAAGTTTGCTGACCACTACCATATTTTCACTCATATAATGGACACACACAACATGCAGAAAATCATAAATTGTATAAAAATATTTTTGTATAACACATATACCGCACAGGTGTAGTATTCTAAATTCCACCTGACAAAATCAATTTGCAATTTAATGACAAAGCACATACCAGTATCTGCCACAGTTAATCTCCTGCAATTAACACCCAATCAACTTTCCCCCCAGAGGTGTCAATCACCATTATATAGATGATATCCTGCACACATTAACAAGCCTTGGAATGGAATCAATTAAATAGATGGAAGACAGGCTTCAGAGTTAAGTAAGATTTTAATTCTAAGGTAGTCTCAAATCAGAGGCACTGATATGTTAATCACCTCCCTTAGGAAGGGGTCTGGGTAATTAACACTGATAAGATGCAGTGCCCAAGCCAGAATGTTCCATTTACAGGAATACCATGGCATTCAGTACAAAGAGATATTCCCAAAATCAAAAATTTCCCACGCTCGCTATAAGTTGCATCTTTCCCACGCCCACTATTAATTGAGGGCGTTCTTTCATTGCCGTTATTATATTTTCATGCCCACTCTAATAATCCCACACTCGCTACAAATTGCCAGTTAGACTTTCCCACACCCACTATTAATTTTGCACGTTCTTTCAACATGCAAAAATATTCTTGTATAGGGTACACATGTATAAATGCGTGGGGGGGGGGGCGTGGTGGGTAAAATGTGCATATAACATGTACGGTACTGAGAGGATAATGTTGAAAGCTGAGCTATAATCGATGACATTCAGCCTGGTGTACATGTTGCTGTTGCCCAGGTGCTCCGAGGCCAAGTGAAGACCCAGTGAGGTTGTATTAGCTGTGGAGCAATTGTGGCAGTAAGTGAATTACAGCAGGTCCAGGACTTTACTTAGGTACAAGTTAACTCTAGCCATGACCAACTTCTCAAAGCATTTCATTACAGCTCATTTGAATGCTTCTGAGCAACAGTCATCGAAGCAGCTCACTTTTTGGGCACTGGTATGATTGATGCCCTTTTGAAGCAGGGCATCTATTGTGCAATTTTTTGGTATTCACTTTGCTCAATATGAGCAGCATAAAATGCACACAAGATAAGCATACTGGATACTCACTGTTGTCTAGTGTAATAAGGAAGATGCGCTGAAGCATGTGGTTGATATTAAGTTGTTCACATATTTCCTTTTGAGAACGAAATGCACGATTGCTGTCAGTAATTGAATCATTGTCAATACTCTCAATACTACTGACATCAGAATCTTCACTGTCATAACCTTCTTCTGTAGATCCTGGGCAAACTGAAATAAATAGCATACAATACCATCACAAAAATGGAGTTTATTGCCACAGGTATAAAACAATACTTTAAGCTCTTTCTACAGTTAGTTCTCAAGCTGAATTAGCCAATTTCATTAGATGCAAACACTAGATGGAGATTTCCATATTCACTCGAGCACAGGGTCAAAATTAAATACATTCTCAGCCCACATAGCTCACTTTATCTTGTATCCTACAGTTCCAAATCAATAAGTTTTATATTACCAAACATGACCTTGAAATTAAAAACACCACAACTGAATGCAAGATCTCAAATTAAAACATTGACAAATCTTCCCCACTCCTCCCCCAACCCCCAAATATGCTGGTGAACCTGCTGAATTCTTCGAGCAGTTTGCTTTGCTTCTCAAACTTATCCTGTGCTCTGCTAATTATCATGCACACAAGTTTAGCTTCTATCTTTGTACAATGTAAATTAATAGGCAAATTGTGAAGATCTATTTTTACATTCTCAAATTAACACAAAGGCTGAATGTTATAGAAGAGATCATCCCTCAATTTACTTGACTTTTTCTACATGTAATGGAATTTCTTTTTCATAATTATAGACTGTCAAATGGAAAATCTACATTCTTAAAGATTTTACTACAGTAATCAGCAGCCTTTACCAGTGCTTTCTCAAGAGGCAAATGCAACTTTTTAAAAAATCATTACATTATATATTCTCCAACTATTTTGCTGTCAAGCACTGAACAGGAAACAGCCTTTCTAGAAGGACATTTCTCCCCAAATCTGTTGCACCAAGACTAGTAATCTCATCAAATCCACACATACTTAAAATTCACAATCATCAAGCAGTTTCAACTTTAATAAATTATGTACCTTACCAACCAAATGGCCAGAAATGTTAAACAATCAAAACTAGAGGTCCAATCAGTTGAGATGAAATGTCAGGTTCTATGTGAGACAGGTAATGTCACTCATTTATTGTGCTGTAAACCAAAAATTTACTTCAGAATAAATCAGTGCCTATACATTTCAATACCTTGAAACACATGACACTTCATTTGATTAAATGGTGTGCTTCTCAAACAATGAGCATGGATCTGCAAACAAGTAACTGCAAATTTATTTAATTTAAGAAAATAAAAATGAAAATTACTTCATGTTGAGATGATGCAGTGTATCTATGCATGTTTACATTGGGAAAGCAAAAGTTGATCTTTTCTCCTATTGAACTAGCTTTTAAATACAAAGTGAGATCAACTTCAGTCGAAAGTTGCAAGTTGAGAACGCTCCCATCTGACCAGCTCACAAAGTTTGATGAATAAACCCACACGTGTAGAGTAATGAGAGGTCTGATATTGGTACCACTGACTTTGAAAGTAATCAAATTGTTACCAATGCCCAAATGTTCTGGTCTACATTTGACTTTTGCACCACACAGCTGACACATCAAGAAATGGGCAATGCTTCCTGCTACACCACTAATGCCGAGATCCTTATGCCACCAATAAACTGAAAATCAAAGATGTTAGAAAAAACAGATGAACAAAAGGTGACCACGTCAGAGTGTAGTACAGTACTTAAAAGTTCTGGAGAAACTCAACAGGTAAAACAACATCCAGAGGAAGCAAAAGGCAATTGACATTTCAGGCCTGAGCCCTTCAGCACAAATGTCAGAAATCAGGCAGGTGCATTAATAAAATGGGGGGGGGGGGGGGGTGGAGAGAAAGCAGGAGGTACACAAGCTACAGGAAAGAAGTAATAGATGGGCACAGGTGGGAGGGTGAAAGAAAATGCAGCTGGAAAGTGATATGGGAAAGTAAATGCCAAGGATAGCTCTCTAAGATTGGAGAAGCTGGAGAAAGGAGACTGAAGGATGAGGGAAAGAGATGCTAAGGGAGGGAGTTAATGAAATTGGAGAAGTCGATATTGATGCAGTTTGATGGGAGACTTCAAGACAGAATGCAAGATGTTTCTCTGGCAATTGCAGGTAGCCTCAAATTGGAAAAACATGAGGCCATGGACAGACATGTCAGTGTGGCAATGGTGTGTGGAATTAAAATGTTCGGTCACAGGGAGGTACTTGTTATTGCAGTGGACAGAGCAAAGGTGGTCAACAAATCAATCTCCCAATCTGTATCCAGTCTCCCTGATGTACAGGAGATGCATCATGAGCACCAGATGCAATAAATGACCCCTAAAGATCCACAAGTGTTGGTTCACTTGGAAGGACTGTTCTTCTATGTAGATAACTACAAATTTCACAAACCTTGCTATCAATGATCTGCTAAAGTCTGCGTATGCTTACCAGGTGGGATTTCAGGGAGGTGCTGCTTTTGGACAGAAGCAAATTGTTTGGCATCAGCCACAGAACTGAAGAGAGCTGCAAAGGGGTTGCTAGATATATTATTGTTATTCTCCTGGTCAGTCATTTCTTTTCAAAGTCCACTCCATCCAGTTCCAAAGCAGGCTACGAGGAAGACAATGCAAAGTACACAAGAATTAACCATTATTGTTTGGCAACGATGACATAGAAAACTAATTGGGCATGTCACAACTGCTCCTTTGCTGGAGATAGCGGTTTTGTTCAATAGCCCAAAGTTAATCATCCTTACTTGTAATTAAGTAAACAAGATTTCTATAAAATAACCTGCTTTTGGCTAATCTGAACTGCCATGGCTACAGACTGGAAACACATCTTCCCCTGTCTGACCCCCCTTCCCTCTCTTACCTTTCTCTCCCTAGAAAGCTCCATAGCAATAAACTGCTGCCATCTTTCCAAGTTTGTCATCCCCTAATATCCACTGTACAACCTTTCCCACCCTGTCCTCAGTATATTGGCCATCTTCCCTCTGCTCTTTCAGTCTTGATGAAGAGTTCTGGCTCAAAACCATTCTTTTTTATCTCCCACCGATACTGCTTGATCCGCTAAAATTGCTTTATCCTGTCGACAAACTGTAAGGAACAAAAGAAAAAAATCTATGTTCAAGAGATTCCACTTCAGATGCAATGGCCAATCTGATTTTTTAAAAAGCTGGTATGTGATGGGTAGAACCATAAGAGGGGGAATGATGGGAAAATGGAACCAGGTTGGGGAGGAAGGAGGGATGGAAAAGGTGAACAAAGGGTAGAGAGAACCTAGGATGATTGGAGGGAGTGGAAAAAGAACACAGGAGGTATGGGTTGCCCAAAATTGAAAAATTCAAAGTTCATATCATTGGGTTATAAGCTACTCAAACAGAATATCAAGTGTTGTTCTAGCTTGTGCTTGGCCTCAACTTGGCAATGGAGAAGGAGGAGGACACAGTCCAACGTAAAAATAGGAAGGGGGGTTGAAATGTGAAGGTCATCTACTCTCCACATCCAATCCTGATTCAGGGTTTCAGCCCGAAACATCAACACATCCCTTTTGCCTTCACAGATGCTTTTTGACCCTCAGAATTCTTCCAGCAGTTTATTTTTTAACCTCAATTTACTTTAGTTGGCCTGACATGCCCTATTGCTAAACTAGGACATAGGGATACACTGTCATAAAGTGTGCCACTTTAATCCCATGACAGGTTTAAAGAAAAAGCATGCTGCAGCAAACTACTTTTTCAGCGACATTAGAGGGCAGGTCAAATGTATTAATAGGGGGTGATTAGATGATGATTTGTTTAATGTGCTGCTAATAGTGGGCAGTTGGAAATGGCAAGTAGATCTAGTGTGTACTACCACAGTTAAAAACAGCTATTATTACAGATACGTGACCCAAGGCAGAAATGGCCATTTCTGATGGACAGAATAAGCATTTAAAGTCAGGAAACTCAATATTGATTGCAGAAGGAAAGTTGCTCAAACAGAACATGAAATGCTGTTTGGATTAGACTTTCACTGTAACAGATAAAAATAATTACTGAAAACTGGCAGGCAGGGAAGGCAGAGTGAGAGTTGTTTGGCTGTTCATAGGAACAAATTTACATGTGCAGGTCAGATTTTTATATGTATTCCTACTAGTGGGAGCTACTTTGTACATATGGGTGCCCACAAGTCAGTGTAACTAACCTGAGGCAGCCTGAATACAAGTTGTTAATAATTCTCATCACACACTAAATTATGTGGAGTTGACATAATCTGATTTGAAATGTAGCTTATGATATACATTCAATCAATCTTTGCTAGAAAACACAAAGAATAATGCCAGAGGGATAAACACATCAATGGATTGTCAGAGAGAAAAAAAATAATGCCCTTGTTGAATTATTGACTAACCAAGATAACTAGTCTCTAATATTTAGATGACAGAAATAAAATCAGAGTGGTACTAAGATTTTGGAGTTGCAGGAAGACAATTTTGGAATTATGTACTTGAATCACGGGGATGAGGAACACACATGACCTCATAAAACACCCATGAGACCTCAAGTAGATCCAATGCTATCAATGTAGAAAAAAATATGGAGCAGGAACATGATAATTATCAAATAAGTTGTTTTGGTGTGTTTGTTAGACACTCAGAAAAATAACAAATCATGACTAGGACATAACTAAGACTCTATCAGCTCATTTTCAAAATAACAACCAAATCTTTCACGTCCAGCCCAAGGCTTAGGTTTAAAGTTTCATTTGAAAGGCGTGACTTTCCAGTTATTTAGTTCTGAGCCTTTGCTTTTAAATTGTCTGGAGGCTCAAGCCTATCAGATCCTGACTCCACCAAGACCCAAAATGACAGATCAGACGATCAGTGGGCCGCAGAAGATGGAGCAGACTGTAAAACTAGGCCTCACAACAAACATCAACTATCAACCAGAGCCACAACGACAAAAAAAGAACTCTGCAAGTTGTATCCAAAACAAAATTATTCAGTGATCACCGAAGAGCACATGGGGCCAACTGTGCAGCCCAGAGAGAAAGGATAGGAAGCCACACAAACGCAAGGTGCACCGGTATTTAAATCACACACATAAAACTATCCCAGCTCAACACCATGACATGTAAAACGGAGGCCCAGAGATGTGTCAACAAACCCTCTTACCTGAGTAGGAAAGGACTCGGATATATTTTTCCTGATTTTACACAGGGGGGGAGCTTTATGCTATAAAGATGGTAGCAAATTTCCTTCATGTAGACATTCTGCTCAAAATTAATTGCGGAGCCTGGAGCAGCACGAAAACAGCCCGCTCTTCAGCCCCGCTTACCTGCTGTTCCTGATGGCTGCGCCCTGCACTCCGCGCGGGCCAACGAGGACTCACGCTCAGGCGCCTGCGCGCCCGCCTCGCTTGCGTGCACGTGCGCCGAACCCCGCGCCGCCGCTCGCGCACTCGCGTTCGCGACAGCTCGTGCCCCGCAGCATTCCCCGCGCTCGGGCTGGAAAGTCGCGGCTTCAGTTGAGGCGGCGCCCCGAGGTGTTGTGGAGAAAATGTTGACATGACCGCAAAAAGGAAATGGGGCAGATGGCAAAGGGCTTGCGGAAGAGCTGTTTTATCGATATAAAAAACAGGGAATTCCGCAGGGAGGAATGCATGCAATGAACAGTGAACAAATATTGTCAGGTAAATAAGACCAGGAGTCCATTCAGCCCATCGAGTCTTCCCTACTATTTAATCATCAGCTGATCCAAGTCAAGTTTATTGTCATCCAATTGCACAACAACGTTCTCCGGTCCTCAGTGCAAAACACGCAGACGTGCAACCAGACATCTTCTTTTCTTCTTTGGCTTGGCTTCGCGGACGAAGATTTATGGAGGGGGTAAAAAGTCCACGTCAGCTGCAGGCTCGTTGGTGACTGACAAGTCCGATGCGGGACAGGCAGACACGGTTGCAGCGGTTGCAAGGGAAGATTGGTTAGTTGGGGTTGGGTGTTGGGTATTTCCTCCTTTGTCTTTTGTCAGTGAGGTGGGCTCTGCGGTCTTCTTCAAAGGAGGTTGCTGCCCGCCGAACTGTGAGGCACCAAGATGCACGGTTGGAGGCAAGATCAGCCCATTGGCGGTGGTCAATGTGGCAGGCACCAAGAGATTTCTTCAGGCAGTCCTTGCACCTCTGTCTCGGTGGCCAGTGGAGAGCTCGCCATAGAACACGATCTTGGGAAGGCGATGGTTCTCCATTCTGGAGACGTGACCCACCCAGCGCAGATGGGTCTTCAGCAGCGTGGATTCGATGCTTGCGGACTCTGCCAGCTCGAGTACTTCGATGTTGGTGATGAAGTCATTCCAATGAATGTTGAGGATGGAGCAGAGACAGCGCTGATGGAAGCGTTCTAGGAGCCGTAGGTGAAGCCGGTAGAGGACCCATGATTCGGAGCTGAACAGGAGAACCAGACATAACACACATACAAACAATACATATGCAGAATAACTATATGCAAATATACAAATAAATAAATATTGTTTTGTGAATAAAAGAGTTTCTGATGGTTAGTGTGAGCGGTTCCTTTGGTCGTTCCACATTCTCACTGCCCGTGAGAAGAAGGTGTTCCTCAACCTGGTGCTGCTGGCTCTGATACTCCTGCATCTCTTCATTGATTTTGCTCGCCCTCTTCAGACAGCGATCCCGGTAGATCACGTCAAATGTGGGGGGGGGGGAGGGAGACTCCAGTGATCCTCTCTGCCACCCTATGGTCCTGTAGATTGACCTCCAATCCTTACCACACTGTGATGCAGCTGGTCAGGATGCTCTCAATAGAGCTCCTGTACAAGGATGACATGCTAGTCATCTTGCTCGCTTCAATCCTCTCAGGAAGTTGCGCCTTCCTGACAAGTGAAGAGATGTTATGGGTCCAGATGAAGTCACTAGTTAAGTGAACTCCATGGAACATGGTGCTCTCCACTCTCTTCATTACAGAATTGTTGCTGTGTAGTGGCAGGTAGTTGTTCCTAGTCCTGAAGTTCACAGTCATCTCCTTTGTCTTGTTCATATTGAGACTCAGGCTGTTACTCTAGCATCATACCATGAGATTTTCCACCTCTGTCGTGTGACTCATTGTTGTTCCTGATGAGGCCAACTACTGTTTTTGGAGCTGGACCTGGGGATGCAGTCATGGGTCAGCAACAGGAACAGGCTGAGGACACAGCCCTGAAGTACACCAGCGCTCAGTGTGATGATGCTCGACATTCTGCTACTGAGCCAGACAGGCTGTGGTCTTTCCATTAGGGAGTCCAGAATCCAATTACAGAGAGGGTGTTCAGTCCAACTGCGAACAGTTTCTCCACCAGCCTCTGGGAAATTATCAAATTAAATACTGAGCTGAAGTCATTGAACAGCAGTCTGGCATATGCGGCTTCATTCTCCAGGTGAACCAGGACGGTGTGAAGGGACAAGGCTATAGTATCGTTTGTGGAACGATTTCTTCTATAGATGAATTAAAATGGGTCCTGCGTCTCTGGGAGGTGTGACTTGAGGAATTGCATCACCAGACGCTCGAAGCATTTCATTATGGTGGAGGTCATTGCCACATACAGTAGCCATTGAGGCTTGTTATTGTTGCCCTCTTGGGTACTGGGATGAAGGTGGTTGTTTTGAATCCTGCGGGAACGATGGACTGATGCAGTGAGATGTTGAAGATGTCCGTGAAAATCTCCATCAATTGGTCTGCGCAGTCCTTCAGTTCCTCAACCAGGTATGTTGTCTGGTCCCGCTGCCTTGTATGGGTTCACCTTGGATAGGGTTATCCTCACCTCAATCTCAGCTATTCAGGATGCTTGTTCATCAGTGGGACACAACACTTTCTTAGGTGTCATCCTGTTCTTTTCATCCAACCGTGCATTGAAGGTGTTCAGTCTGTCTGGAAGGGAGGTGTCATTGTCCTTAACTCACAAGGTTGACTTGTGAATAGTTATAGTCTTGATCCCTTGCCACATGTGCCTCATGTCTCCAGTGACATACAGCTGTCTTGTGGACTTTCTGTGCATACCCCCACATTGCCTTCGGGATTGCATGGGAGAGTTTAGCCCTGGCTGATCTTAGTGCCAGATTGCCTGTCCTGAAGGCAGCATTACAAGCTCTGAGAAGGGCCTGGACCACAGCATCCAACCATATTTCCGGATACCCATGGTTGTGAAGCATTTGATCTCAGTGACATCCTCAATGCACTTGCTGATGTAGCCAGTCACTGAACTCGTCTACTCCTCGATGTTTACATTACCATTGTAGGTGGCCGCCTCCCTGAAACAATCCATGGTCTCAAAGCAGTCTTGCAGCGTTGCTGTTGCCCATCACCCCTCCCCACCTGTCCACTTCCAATGATCTCCCTGCGAATTGACCTAGTTTGCTTTGCCAGTGGTCTGTACGCCAGGGTTAGCAGGACAGATATGTGATCTGAGTAGCTAAGGTGGGGGCCATTTTCCCACTCAGCCCCACTGCCCGGCCTTCTCCCCATAATCTTTGATGCCCTGGCTAATTAAGAACCTGTCAATGTCTGCCTTAAATACACCCAATGACCTGGCTTTCACAACTGCCTGTGGCAACAAATTCGCCACCCTCTAACTATAGAAATTCCTCTGCATCTCTGTTCTAAGCCGAGACCCTTCAATCGTGAAGTTGTATCCTCTTGTCCTAGACTCTCCCACCATGAGAAATAACTTTTCCACATACTCCACCCATACCTTTCAACATTCAAAATGTTTGAGAATTACCCCCCCCCCCCCCCCCCCCCCCCCACAACCATTCACCTAAATTTCACTGAGGACAAGCCAAGAGCTATCAAATGCTTCTCATATGAAAATCTTTTTATTCCCGGAATTATCCTTGTGAATCTGTACAATGTACAGATGCACCTAAATTCTTACTGCGGCCAAATAGGTAGGTAAGATGTGCCAGCTTTAATAGAACAGTACACGTTAAATTACCCGAATATGCCGAGACAGAAAAAGAGATAATAAATAGAAAATGATCAATAAATATTCACATCATAATAATGCAAACAGATCTGTTGGTTGTCCTGGAACACTTTAAAGGTAGAATTGGAAGTTCAAGGACCTGATAGCAGTTGGGTAAGCAGTGAGAAGAGGTGATGACCAGGGAAATGGGGGTCCTTTAGATGTTGGCTGCCTTGAGGCAGCATCTGAAGGTTTGCCACTTTATGCAACCTTCTGCATTCCTAGGCAAATGAGTTACCAAACAAGACAATGATGCAACCATCCAACTTACTTTCTACAGGTCATATGTCATGTTTATTCAATGACATGCCAAATCTCCTAAACTTCTTGTAAAGTTGGTGTTGTTGTGCCTTCTTCATAGATGCAGCAATGTGCTGGCTCCAGGAGAGGTCATCTAATATGTGGACACCCAGAAACTTGAAGGAACTGAACCTCTCAACCACTTTCCTGTCACTAGAGACAGGTACATGGTCTCGAGGCCTCCCATTCCTAAAGTCAACAATAGGTTCCTTAGTCATGCTCCAATTGAGAGCAAAGATTGTTCTTCTAGCAGCACACAACCAGAATATCAATCTCCATCTTATGTTTTGTTTTAGACATACTGCATGGTAAATAGGGCCTTCCGGCCCATGAGCCTGTGCCACCCAATTAACCGACAACCCCTGTACGTCTTGAAGGGTTGGAGGAAACCAGAGCATCCAAAGGAAGCCCACACCGTCACAGGGAGAATGTACAATCTCCTTACAGACAGCAGTGGATTTGAAACCAGGCTGCTGGTACTGTAACAGCATGGTGTTAACTGTTCTGACTCATCATTTCCTGTTATTCAGCCAACAACAGTGGTGTTATCAGAAAATTTAAAAATTATGTTGGAGCCAAATTTGGAAATTGTTCAAAATAACCAATAATTATAAGCATTTTAAAATATTCTATTTGTATAAAGGATATATTTGGTGTTTCTGCTGTTCATAAATCAGAATCAGAATTTATTGTCATGAACAAGTCATGAAATTTGGTGTTTTGTGGCAGTATCGTAGTGTAAACATTCATATTATAACCATCTTACAACATTATAAATTTTTTTAAAGTGTACGAAAAGTAAGGCAGTGTCTTTGGTTCATTGATCATTCAGGAATCTGATGGTAGTGGGGAAAGACCTGTCCTTGTGCCACTGAGTGCTGGTCTTTAGACTCCTGTACCTTTTTCCCAATGGTAGTAAAAGTGAAGATGGCATGGCCAGGGTGGTGGGGGTCTTTGAAGATAGAGGCTACTTTTTAAAGACACTGCCTTATATAAGTGTCCTCAATGGAGTGAAGTCTGATGTAAATCACAAAAATGTGTACACCTCGTGGTTGAAATAAAAACACAAAATGCTGGAGAAGCTCAGCAGGTCAAACAGGGTCCTTTATGTAGCAAAGGTAAAAATTCATAACTGACATTTCAGGCTTAAGCCCTACATCAAGGTATGAGAGAATGCCGGCAGGCATTTGAACAAAAAGGGGGGGGGGGGGGGGTTGTGGCAAAGGCAGGTGATGATAGGTGGAGAGGAGGGAGGGGACAGCAGCAATGATGGGGAGGAGGATGGATAAGGTGGAAGAAAGGGGAGATCTGGAAAGGGGGAGGGAAAAGAAAAGGCGAGCAAGTTTAGCAGAAAACAGAGAGGTCAATGTTAAGGCCATGTGGCTGGAAAGTGCCCAGACAGAAAATAAGGTGTTGTTTCTCCAATCTGCCAGTAGTTAAGGTGGGATACACATAAGGCTTTCTTCCACAAACATGGCTTCCCATCCACCACTATCAATTCAGCCCTCACCCGCATCTCCTCCATTTCCCGCTTCTCCGCCCTGGCCCCCTCTGCCCCAGACACAACAAACATAGAATTCCCCTCAACCTCGCTTACCACCCTACCAGCCTCTGCATCCAACACATTATCCACTGGAATTTCCGGCACCTACTACAAGATCCCACCACTAGACACATCTTTTCTTCTCCTCCCCTCTCGGCCTTCTGTAGAGACCGCTCCCTCTGTGATTCCCTTGTGATCTCATCCCTTCCTATGTATTGACCCCCCCCCCCACCCCAACCCCTCCCAGCACCTTCCACTGTGGCCACAAGAGGTGCAACACTTGCTTCCACACCTCTTCGCTCACCACAGTCTGGGGCCCCTAAACAGGCCTTTCAAGTTGCTTCATTTCAACATCCACTGGACTTATTTACTGCATCCGATGCTCCCTTTGTGGCCTTTTCTACATTGAAAAAACCGGTTGCAGACAGGGATATCATTTCCTCTCTGTCGGCAACAGCAAACTCCCAGTAGCCAAACATTTCAATTCTGAGTCACATCCCACACTCATGTCTGTCCATGGCCTTATGTACTATCCCATCTTGACCACCTGCAGATTGGAGGAACCACACCTTATTTTCTCTCTGGGCACTCATCAGCCAAATGGCCTTAACATTGACCTCTCTACTTTCTGCTAAACTTGCTCACCTTTTCTTTACCCTCCCCCTTTCCAATCTTTCCAGCTCTTCCAGCCATCCCTCCTCCCCACATTGCTCCTGTCCTTTCCCTCCTCTCTCTGCTTACCATGCCTTTGCCATCCTCCCCCCCACCCCCACTCCACCTTTTAATTCGGACACCTGTCAGCATTCTCTCATACCTTGATGAAGGGCTCAAGCCTGAAATGTCGATTATATATTTTTACCTTTGCTACATAAAGGACACCGTTTGACCTACTGAGGTTCTCCAGCAGTTTGTGTTTTTATGGAGTGAATTCTGGTGCCTGTGATGTCACAGGCCGAGTTATCAACCCTCTGGAGTTTTTTTATTGTCCTGAGATTTGATAATATCTAATATTTCTATTCTATGCAATATCTGTAAATCAATACTTATTCCAGTATCCAAAAGTAGAAGGGAATTAGAATGGACATTTTACATAAAAATCTAGTTAGATACCTTTGCTATGTGGTGTCAGTTGTTAAATCATATATCTTAACCCAGATCAATAGAGATGCAGGTTTGGCCTAATGGGGATTTCAGCAAACTCATATCCAATCTTAAGAAGTTTCTGAAATAAATAGACACTGTATGAATGAGTCAGTATTTATCATATTTCAATAAAAGAGTTCAGTTTAAACTAATTTTTGAAATTTTGAACATTTTATTGACATTATACATTTTTGTAATAATAGTACTTCTCAAGGTCATAATTCTTTTATGATTTTTGAATGGACCACATTGTCATTTTTGTGAGGCTTGGTTGTTGTGCAACGTCTTATAATCTTAATCCAGCTTGTTAGATTTACATGGGAATGTTTTGTCATAGTTATTTTGTTTAAAGGCATAATGCTGAGGTGAAAAATATAATATGCCAGTTGTGTACTGTCCTTGCAAAGAACCAAGGCAGTGAAATGTTTAAAACTCTCTAAAGATAAAAGCTACAACTGAGCATTGCCCTCTCCCTCAACTTGATACTAGTTTGTCAAATAGTGGGTAGCACAGTGTTGCAACATGTAACATAATTAATTCATATTGTTGAAGTACAAAATATTTGCAAATGGAGTATATGACAGTAAATTGTGTTGGTGTACAATTAAATTGGTCCAAGGAACACATTTCTCTATTTAAATATTCCTCAAGTGACTTATCAGAAAAACTGATATACTGGGTGAAACTTATTAACAAAAGTAAAATGACAGGGCACTATACACCTGCCCACCCTGAATAGTCAAAGAATATCTATCCAGAAACCTAAAAATAGCACTTATCCTTCTCAACATTGAAGTGCACAAACATTAATAAACATTGATAATTTTTCCAATCCATTTGGATAATGCCTGCTTTAAAAATTGTTTAAAATTTGAACTATGACAAAAGAAGCATTTAAAATTTAGATGAGCAGTGCTTTTCATCACTTAAAAAGCATTATCCAGTACTGTGCACATCTAAGTATTCCCAAGGATTAATAAAGTGCAATGCATTCCTTTATATATGATCAGGAAATGACGACGAGACAGTTGCTTTGTTGCTTTGAATACATTATTGAATCACATAAATTCACCAAAACAACTCCGAATCCTCCAATATGGACCCCATTATCTGAATGAAGGAAAAAATAAATTAATTTTGTAAGCAATTTGACAAGGTATATTTGAAGTGCAGAACAATTTATCTTCAACTTTTTTTAACCATACTTTTTAAACGTTTCTTTTATAACAAAGTTCAAAGTCTAAATTTTTGTCAGAGTCCATATATGACATCACATACAACCCTGAGATTCTTATTCTGCAGCCCAGGCGGAATTTCAAATTAACAAAGCAGATGAAGGCTACCAACCTGGTTCAACTAAGTGTTAGCATTTCTCTTGGTCCTCCTGCCATCATTATTTAATTTCTTTCTCATTTATATCTTGACCTTGCTTCTGAAAAACATGTATGCCATTCACCCTTCCTTAGTAAACTTCCCATTCTAAGCTACTACTTCATTCAGGAGTTTCTCCTAAATTCCCTTTCAAATATATTAACAATGATCTTGTATTCATCATGCCTTATTTAATCTCATCTGTCAGTGGAAGCATTTTCAATGTCCTACTTATTACTAGCTTTTATAATTTTGGGGATCTCTATTAAGACATTATGTGTCTTTAATTAGATCATGAATGCCACCATTCAGATGGCACATGCAAAGAATAAGATACCTAGGTATACAAATAAATAAAAATCTCGGCCATCTATATAAACTCAATTATTATCCACTAATGCAAAAAATTACAGGACGATTTAGAGCATTGGAAAGACTTACCACTAACACTAATAGGAAGGATAAACTGTATTAAAATGAACATTTTCCCAAGGATACAATACCTATTTCAGGCATTGCCAATACACTTGACGGAGAAATTCTTCAAGGAGTTAAAGAAAATAATAAGGAAATTTTTATGGAAAGGGGGGAAACCAAGGATAGCACTAGATAAATTAACAGAATGGTATAAACAAGGAGGCTTACAACTGCCAAACTTTAAAAAGTATTATAGAGCCGCACAATTAAGATACCTATCAGATTTTTACCAAACAAGGGAAAAGCCAGATTGGACTAGATTAGAACTAGATAAAATAGGGGAAAAGATACCTGAACACATATTATATAAATGGGATGAAAAATTGGTACAACGTAGGAGTTCTCCAGTATTACATCATCTGCTCAATATTTGGAAGAAGATTCATGTAGAAAGGAATAAAACAAATTACCAATTACCAAAACTAATATTGACGCAAAATCAGTTACTCCCTTTTACAATAGATAACCTTTCCTTTAGAGAATGGGAGAAAAAAGGGATCAAAAGAATAGAAAATTGTTTTTCAGGAAATAGATTATTATCCTTTGAACAAATGAAAGATACATACAATATAACTCAAGATACAGTGCTGGCATATTACCAATTGAGATCCTACTTGAAGGACAAATTAGGAAACAGTCTGAGGTTACCAGAGGGAAGTAACTTTGAATATGTGATTACAGATACAATGATAATCAAAAGATTTATAACAAATATGTATATTAATCTGCAAGAAAAGGAGAATGAGGAAACAAATGGTAAAACTAAACAAAAATGGGAACAAGATTTAAATATAAAGATAAAAAAGGAAACATGGGAGAAGTTATGTTCTGGAACGATGAGAAATACAATAAATACGAGGTTACGTATGATACAATATAACTGGATACACAGGCTATACATTACACCTCAAAAGTTAAATAAATGGGACCCAACAGTATCTGACAGATGTTTTCGATGTAAAAAAGAAATGGGAACAACAATTCATGCAATCTGGACATGTGAGAAAGTAGAAAAATTTTGGGAAGATCTAAACCAGATATTAAATAAAATTACAGAAAACAATATACCAAAAAATCCAGAGATCTTCCTCCTAAGTAACATAAAAAACAAAGAATTTGGAATTGATTTGGATGGTGCACAAAAAAGATTTGTTAAGATAGCTCTCGCCGTAGCAAAAAAATGTATTATGTCAACCTGGAAATTGGAAGATAATTTGAAAATACAACAATGGTATATAGAAATGAATAAATGTATTCCATTAGAAAAAAAACATATAGTTTAAGAAATAATATTGAAATATTTGAACAAATATGGGAGCCTTACATGAAACACAATAGAGAAAACCTACCGTGGAAATTCACTACCTAAATTAACGAAAGGAGAAGGAAATGAAAAGAATTGACTCAATGGAATTTCTTGTTTATTTTTATTGAATGACAACATTGTTTGACTGGTTTAATGTATCTTAGATTTTGTACTTTAAATGGATGGGGGGGGGGAGGTAGGGAGGGTGGGATGGGAGGAGGGGGGGAGAAAATGACACTGTATATATTTGAAAAGGAAAATGTATGTATCATGGTCAATGTGGTTTATGGTGTGAAAAATAAAAAAATTTTTAAAAAAGTTTCAAACATGATCTTACTGAATAATGGAGCAGTTTCAGTAGGCTACAAAGACAACACTATTTCTATTTCTTGTGTTTATATGCATTGGACTATCTACAATTCTAACATTCTGCCATAAGAAAATGAAACCTACTTCAGTCCTTGCTTCATGTAGACTTTCTTTACCACATACAAGTTTTTGAAACCCAAAAGTAATAACACTTACCGATTTAAGTGTTTCTCTTCAATCTTCCAGACATCCTGAGCTGCGTGTTTTAGGAATACAAGAACAGAGATAAGTCTTTGCTGCATTAAGGTCTGGATTCCCAGAGAAAGCACCTTCTCCCTCATTGCCCAAGTAAATTTAACATGTTAAATATCTCAAGGTCTCCTCTACATCTGAGAGATCACTTGGTTGAGCACCTCAGCTCTGCCCGCCACAATAGCGTGAATCTCCCAGTGACCACACGTTTCAATTCCCCATCCCATTCCCTTGTTGATAGATCTATACATGGTCTCACGCACTGCCAGACTGAGACAGCCCGCAAAATGGAGGTACAACACCCCATCTTTTGACTGGCACCTTCCAACTGGATGGTATTAACATAGAATTCTCTGGCATTCATTAATGACTCCACCCCTCACTTCTTCCCCCATTGCCTTCCCCCAACTTTGTCTCTCTCCCTTGTCTCCTTTCACCAATCCAATTTGTTGGATTCCTTCCCCCATCCAGCATTGTCTGAATTCTGACACTTTCTGAGATTTCCTGGTTCTGGCTCATTCTGCTAAATCCTTGAAGAAGAGCTCAGGCCCAAAATGTCAGCAATACATCTTTTTTGGATGCTAAAAGACTGGCTGCAGAATTTTGGTGTGTTTTAACTACAATCATAGCATCTGCTGACTTTTGCGTTTCACTCATGTTAAATATCTCGATCTATGCATCGGCCATTTGCTTATCATTTAACTCGACAATGAGATAGACAACAGACTCGCCAAGGCAAATAGCGCCTTTGGAAGACTACACAAAAGAGTCTGGAAAAACAACCAACTGAAAAACCTCACAAAGATAAGCGTATACAGAGCCGTTGTCATACCCACACTCCTGTTCGGCTCCGAATCATGGGTCCTCTACCGGCACCACCTACGGCTCCTAGAACGCTTCCACCAGCGTTGTCTCCGCTCCATCCTCAACATCCATTGGAGCGCTTACATCCCTAACGTCGAAGTACTCGAGATGGCAGAGGTCGACAGCATCGAGTCCACACTGCTGAAGATCCAGCTGCGCTGGATGGGTCACGTCTCCAGAATGGAGGACCATCGCCTTCCCAAGATCGTGTTATATGGCGAGCTCTCCACTGGCCACCGTGACAGAGGTGCACCAAAGAAAAGGTACAAGCATTGCCTAAAGAAATCTCTTGGTGCCTGCCACATTGACCACCGCCAGTGGGCTGATAACGCCTCAAACCGTGCATCTTGGCGCCTCACAGTTTGGCGGGCAGCAACCTCCTTTGAAGAAGACCGCAGAGCCCACCTCACTGACAAAAGGCAAAGGAGGAAAAACCCAACACCCAACCCCAACCAACCAATTTTCCCCTGCAACCGCTGCAATCGTGTCTGCCTGTCCCGCATCGGACTTGTCAGCCACAAACGAGCCTGCAGCTGTCGTGGACTTTTTACCCCCTCCATAAATCTTCGTCTGCGAAGCCAAGCCAAAGAACTCTGAGTAGAATTGTGGTAAATCTGCACTACATCCCTCTTGGGCCTTCCCCATGATTCCTTGATAAAATTAAGCACCTATTTCTTCACCCCTTACCGAGAATAATTGTCCCTTCTTCAGTGGATTAGAATTAAATAAAGTTACTTCCCTCCCTTTCTTGTGGACATAAAACATCTTATAGTACTATTATGAGAACAATCAAGAATGTTCTGCCTTGATGTTTTGATCAAAATTATCAACTGAAACAGATTATCTGCTGCAGAGTCATACTCAAGTTACCTTCTCAACAGGATCAGCACTCTTGTTGTTTTGGCTTTTCTTCTTGATGCTAAAATTGGAGGAATTATGAAGAGTTTTCACAATTTCATTGTCCTCACTCTCTGGTTTTCTGCCAATTGGGATGTTGTTGTCCTTGCAGTGCCAATATTCCTTTTTATTCATGACAAGAAGAGTCACTTTGTTTTCATTTTCCTTTATTCTCTGAAGAACATCCTCATAACAAGCTGTCTCAATGTTCTTTCCATTAACCTCAATCACTATGTCATCATTCCTGATTCCTGCTTTGTGTCCAATTTCTTCAGGTATAACCTAAAAGGATTTTTATTGTTAAAAATCAGCACAGCAACAACCTGTCTTTAATATAACCCCCCCCCCCAACCTTTTCACTGCCAATCCTCCTAGGAAACGGGAAAATTTTCAGGGCAAGCTGACCCCGGGAGCCTTTCACACTGCACCATTATTTGCAGGTAATTCTGCAACCAGGGATTTAAGGGGGGGTGGTGGGGGAGTCCCACCTCCAGCAATGACAAAGTGCGAGCAGGTTGTGCTTTCACACCGCCAGAAGGCGATTGGTGAGTTAACTCGGCCGTGCTCGGACAATCGCTGCCTCCATGTATCAGCGCCCAGTTGAAATCTACTCACCCTGCCCGATTATTTCTGTTCATACCGCGCGATTCATGTGATTTGACCCGCGATATTGGCAGGTTAATTCAGATGTAATCAGCAGTGCAAACTGCCACTGGAATATCAAAAAAAATTTAAATTAAAAAAGCACAGATGATGGAAATTATGGTGGTATAAGGAAGGAACTGGCTCAAGTCGATTGGAAAAGTAAAATAGTCAGACGAACAAATTATAAAAGGCATGCAGGATAGATATATTCCAAGGAAAAGGAAATTAAGCAAAGGAAAGATGATGCCAATGTGGCTAATGAAAAAAAGTGAAGGCTGAGATAAAAGCAAAGGGGAGGGCATACAAGAAAGCTAAAATTAGTGGGAAATCAGAAGGCTAAGGATTCCTTCAAAAACTTACAGAAATAAAGAAAGTCATAAGGAAATAAAAGATGAGTTATGAAAGGAGATTGGCAAACAATATAAAAAAATACAGAGTTTTTAAAAAATATATAAAGAATAAAAGAAAGTGTTGACATAGGACCAATAGAAAACGATGCTGGGGAAATTATTATGGGTTATAAAATTAAATCAATATTTTAAGTCACTATTCACTGTGGAAGACATTAATAACATCCCTGACAGACAGAGGCTTCTGGGAGTAGAGTTAGATACAGTTAAGATTACTAGAGAAACTGTGCTAAGTAAATTGAATGGATTAAAGATAGATAAATCTCCTGGACCGGACGAGGTACACCCATGGGTTTTGAAAGAGGTGGCTTTGGAGATTGTATATCCATTGGTGACAATCTTCCAGAAATCAATAATCTCTGGCATGGTTCCAAGGGATTGGAAGGTTGCAAATGTGGTTCTGCTGTACAAGGTGGGAAACAGAGAAAAGGAAACTATAGACTTTCAAGTCTGATGTTGGTGGTTGGGAAGATATTAGAGTCAATCTTCAAGGATGAAATTGTGAAATACCTGGAAATGCATGACAGGATTGGTCCTAGTCAGCATGGTTTTTTAAAGGGTAGATTCTGCCTGACCAACCTATTAGAGTTTTTTTGAAGAAATCTCAGGTCGGATCGACAAAGGGAAGGCTGTGGATGTTATATAGTTGGATTTTCAAAAGGCTTTCGATAAGGTGCCGCATGTTAGGCTGCTAAATAAGATGAGGGCCAATGGAATTACAGGGATGATATTAGACTGGATAGGCAGAAAGCAAAGGGTTGAAATTAAGGGATCCCATTCAGGATGGCTGCCTATGACAAGTGGTGTTCCGCAGGGGTCAGTGTTGGGGCCGCTGCTGTTTACAATTTATATAAACGATTTGGATTGTGGAATGAATGGTTTTGTGGCCAAATTTGTGGATGACACCAAGATAGGTGGGGGAGTAGGAAGTGTTGAAGAAACCGTAAAATTGCAGAGGGATATAGACAGATTGGGAGGCGGGGCAAAAATATGGCAGATGAAGTACAATGTTGAGAAGTTCTACATTTTGGCAATGGAAATAAACTATTTGGATGGGGAGAAAGTTCAATCCTTGGAGGTGCAGAGACCTGGGCGTCCTTGTGCAGAGCAATCTAAAAGTTCATGCCCAGGTGGAATTGGTAGTGAAGAAGGTGAATGCAATGCTAGCATTCATTTCAAGAGGTATAGTGTATAAGAGTAGAGAGGTATTAATGAGGCTCTATGGGGCACTGGTGAGACCCCATTTGGAGTTCTGTGTACAGTTTTGGGCCCCCTATCTTTGAAAGGATGTGATGTTGTTGGAGAGGGTGCAGAGGAGATTTACTTGGATGATTCCTGGAATGCAGGGGCTAGCATATGAGGAGAATTTGGCAGCTCTTGGGTTGTATTCGTTGGAGTATAGGAGAAATGGTGGGGGGGGGGGGAAATCACAGAGTCATTTCGAATATTGAAAGGTTTTTGACAGAGTCAATGTGGATGTTCCCCTTGATGGGTGAATCGAGGACAAGGGGTCATAGTCTTAAAATTAGAAGTTATCCAATTAAAACAGAGAGAAGGAAGAACTTCTTTAGTCACAAAAAGAAATTTTCGGACAGGTAACCAAACTTTTGGTCAGATGTAGCTTCTACGCAGCATCTATGAAGTCTCAGAGAAAATTAATAGTATTTAGGAAGAGAATTCCAGAGTTGTCACAATCTAAATGTTGGTGGAATTGTAGCCAATAAAAATAGAAAACATTATGGTATTAAGGACTTCCATCCTGCCCTGAAATTTATCAATAGAAATGCAAAAATGCCAGAAGAACTCAGCAGGTCTTTCAGTGTCCAGGGGAGGTAAAGTTCCAGCAGTTTTAAGTTTTTATTACAATCACAGCATCTGCAGCCCTTCGTGTTTCACTTATATTTATCTGGACTGTTTCTGATTCCTCTTTCCTTTGCCTTGACCTCTCAGTCTCCATCTCAGGGGACAAACTATCCACTGATATCTTCTTTTCTTTTCTTTGGCTTGGCTTCGCGGACGAAGATTTACGGAGGGGTAATGTCCACGTCAGCTGCAGGCTCGTTTGTGGCTGACAAGTCCAATGCGGGACAGGCAGACACGGTTGCAGCGGTTGCAAGGGAAAATTGGTTGGCTGGGGTTGGGTGTTGGGTTTTTCCTCCTTTGTCTTTTGTCAGTGAGGTGGGCTCTGCGGTCTTCTTCAAAGGAGGTTGCTGCCCGCCGAACTGTGAGGTGCCAAGATGCACGGTTTGAGGCGTTATCAGCCCACTGGCGGTGGTCAATGTGGCAGGCACCAAGAGATTTCTTTAGGCAGTCCTTGTACCTTTTCTTTGGTGCACCTCTGTCTCGGTGGCCAGTGGAGAGTTCGCCATATAACACGATCTACTATAAACCTACCAACTCATAGATTATTTTGTCTTCCGATGCTGTCCCTTGGAAGGAAGCCTTTCCTTTCTCACAGTTGCTCTGTGTCTGCTATATCTGTTCTCAGGATGAAACCTTCAATTTCAGGACATCCAAAATAAACTCTTTCTTCAATAAATGTGGATTCCCCCCTTACTGTCATTCATAAAGCCTGCACCCATACCTCCTCCATTTCTCATACTTCTCTCCTTCACCCACCTGCTTGCAAGCAGAACAAACACGGACTTCCTCTGGTCCTCACTTTCCACCCCACCAGCCTTCGTATTAGACACACTATGCTCTGACATTTGCACCAACTTCAATGTGATCCCACTGGCAACTATATCTTCCCCTGTCTACCCCATCTGCTTTTTGCAAGAATCAGTCTGAGACATTCTAGTCCATTCTTCTCTCCATGCCCAATCTTCTACCCCAACAGGCTTTTCTTGCTGTAATTGCAGAAAGTGCAAAACTTGTCCCTTCAACTCTATCCAGGGCCACAAATACACCATCCAAGTGAGGCAGAGTTTTACATGGACATCGTTCAACCTAATCTACTGCATTTGGTGTATTTGCGTGGTTTCCTTTTTGTTAGTGAGACTAAACACAGATTGGATGAGTGCTTCACTGAAGACTTTCTCTCTGTAGCCCGAGCTTCCAGTAGCCAGCCATTTTAACTCACAGAACTATTGCTGCAATGACAAGTCTTTCATTGGCTTCATCCATTGTCAGAGCGATATCAAATGTAAACTTGATGAAGCACACAACATATTCCTCCTGGACAACTTTAAACCTAAGGTCATGAACATTGATTTTTCTCATTTTACGTAATCTCCACCCCTTCTGATTCTACTGTTTCCCTTTCTTCTTTACCTATTTCTGTATAGCACTTACATTTTTTCCTTTCCCTCCCTTCCTAAAGGCTTCTGCCTCTTCCTATCACTCAATCTCCTTTATCTTCTGTTCTATATCACCTCTGGGCCCATCCCCCAGCCTTTTATTCTACTTTATGCAATTTTACCTATTTTATCTTACTCTTGACAAAGGGTTCAAATCAGAAATATCAACTGACAATTTCCACCCATGGATGCTGCTGTCCTCTTGAGTTCCTCTAACAATTTTTTATTCAAGATCCCAACATCTGAAGGTTTTTAGTTCCTCCAACACTTATTTAGAGTTCGAATACATTGAGAGCCGTTTTGAATGTCGAGATCAAGTTTCCATGTGAGAGCTCTTTCACTGACCAGAAAAGACTAATCTCTATTTCCTCCAGTCAAATGGGGATTATACAACAAATGCCTTAATTACATTTCAATAAAGAAAGAATTTAAGGCAAAATAATTCAACATAAAACAACCATTATTCTTGTCATTATGCCTTAATAAACATGGGATTCTAGGATAATTTTTTTAACCAATGTAGTGAATTACTACACTGGCTGCACTCCTATAGCCTACTGCAGGGGCCAACCACTTTACCTGCAGGCAGGCTGGCCCCACCTGCCGGCAGGCTGGCCCCACCTGCCGGCTGTCAATCACCAGCCCATATAAAGACTTGATCTTGCCCCTTTGATAGTCAGTCGAGCACGTGGAGCCATGAAGGTACAGAGACCTTGTGTGTGTGAGTTTAAACGAATTAAAGTCTGTTTGTACAGTCTACGAACTTTGTGTCTGAATTCTTCGCACAGCAATGCTCACAACCAGGGAAGTTGTATTATATACTCTTTATGTTTTAAAAAAAAGAGAACCAACCTGCTGGAGATAAGCTCCTGGCTCATCAGTAATACTGTAAACTTGAAAGCCATATCCTCTGGATCCTTTCACCATATGGCAGAGTCTGACTGTGTGATTAGCTTCTCTTTCGCTAGCCACCCAGAATGGAGAAGGACTAGCTCGCTGAAGTGGTGAATGTTCCTCTGTTTGATCTTGTGTTGGCTGCTTCAGATTCATTTGTTCTCCATCATCACAAATCAAAGGAGACAACCCCAGCTGTATTGGACAAAGAATTAAAGGGCTCTTGTTTCATATTATGTTCACTGCTTATCTAATCCTCAGATTGATGGGGTCAGTGGGTTAGGCAGCACCTTTGGAGGTAGAAGAATGGCCCACATTTCAGGACGATACCCTGCATCACGACAGAGTGTAGAGGGGAGATAGCTAGTATAAAGAGGTAAGTGGGAGAGGTGAGGCAGGTACCAAGTGAGGGATAATGGGCTGATGGAGCCAGGTGGGAAAAGCAAAGGAATGTAATTGGAAGCAACTGGCAGGTGGGTAATAGAGAGAAACAGATGAGAGCAAATATAAGGGTCAGAAGGAGCCAGGTAGGAGGAGGGAGAGGGAGACCTGAAAAGTGATATGAGTATCAAATACTAGAATCTGATAAATAAAGGTGGAGGGTAAAAATTTTGCATAGGGGATGGTAAGTGTATAGAATGAGCTGCTGGAGAAAGTGGTTGAGGCAGGTACTGTATCATTTTTTAAAAAATCTGGATAAATGGACAGGATGGGTTTAGAGGGGTATTGGCCAAATACAGGCAGGTGAGACTTGTGTGGATGAGTCATTTGGTCAGCATGGCCAAGATCAGCTGAAAGGTCCATTTCCATGCTGCATCAATCTACAACACCTCATATTCCACCTGGTGTTCACACCAATGTTATAAATATCAACATTTCCAATTTCTGGTAACTTGCATTTCCCTCTCCTTCTGATCCACAATGGATTTGTTGCCACTCACCCCTTTTCCCATGTCCCCCATACCAGATAAGGGAGGAATTAATGTAGTTGAAACCAGTTGAAAGGGATTAAGTGTGTGTTGGTGAAAGGCAGCTGGGATGATCGAGCGGAACATGCAGAAACTGGGTATCTATGGGGATTGGGAAATGCCGGATAATTGTATTTTCCAGTTGCTTGAAACTTACTCTTACAATGTCTAATACATCTGCATTAAGGATAAACAGTTTAAAAGACAAAATACTAGACTATACTTAAACTGAACAACTTCACTTGCATGCATATATAAACCTCAAAGCATTTTACTTTATTTTCAGTCACATTATTTGAAAACATTTAACCATAACTGCATCTGCAAGTTTCTCCCCATCGCTTGAAAGACCAGCAATAACAATGTAGATAATTAACCCCCCCCCCCCCACGAGTTTACAAATCAAGCCTCTGACAGGGGCAACTCTTACTAAGCGGGGATAAGGAGATACCTTAAGAGAGTCACCCCAACAACAAGTGGCATCAACCTGGGTGACACCATTGCTGTTTCACACAACTTTGTTCAAACTGCAAAAATGGATCAAGGCACTCTGCCACCTGAATATTTACGCCCACCTTCACCAAAGTGTATGTTATTTCAGAGAACATTTACAATTTTAAACATACATTTTAACCTATTGTTATTTAATTTTTAAAATGTATTTTCCTTGATTTTTTGCTGGTGGTTCAGGCTGCTGGCTGCTTGCATTTCAGACACCAGGGTTTTTACTGTATACAACATCTGCAGTTCTTTTACTGCACAGGATAAAAGGAATTATAGGTCTTCCCTGCCATGGATGAAAAACTTGAGATGACAAATGGGGCAAAGACTCACAGAAGTGAAATACTTGTCTCCTTCAGAGCTGATGACGATGAGGGTTGCCATATTTCCACCCTGTCTGATCTTCTTCACAACCACTTCATGCTCCAGTCCTTCAATACTCTCCCCATTTACACTAAGCAAGCGGTCTCCTTCCTGCATCCCACATTTCTCCGCTGGACTTCCAGCATCCACTTCTGACAAATATTGACCTGCAAAAAAAAAAAAGCCAATTTATACTTGTAAGAACCCTTCCGTAAATTGGCATTGGCTGTTTTCAAATAATATATAAACCATTTCACAAAAAAAAACCCCATGGTTCAAACACACTGGAATCACAAAGTAAGAAAGTGATCAAAACACATAATCTTTCAACATCTATGTGACACAGTAAGAATAGAATCTTTGATTCATCATGTATTGAGTCTCTTCTAATGACTTAATAGGGCCTATTAGAGAGATAGTGAGAGTTGAGAATCATTGGACAGGGATGGCCTTAATTATTAAATGGCCAACAATAAACTAAGAACTTTAATTAAACAGAAGGGCCTCTTGAAAATTGGTGCTTCAGGGAAGTTGTTTTGGAATATATTGTTGCAGTCAAACTTGCATGGTTCTCAGTTTCATCAGTTTAAAAGTCACAACGTGTTTGCTTTACCTTTAAACCACCCAAAATCAAGGTAATGATTACAAAATAAAATTCAGATCAACTCTATCATTAAACCATATTTTTTTCAGGGTGCAATTGATGCTCCTGAAGCAACTCCTTATTTCACCTGAGTACTTTTCATGCAATGATGTCTTTTCTTAATTAGTCCCTTGATAATGAAGATTACTTATTATCATTTTGTTTTTATAGGTTCTGGAGGTAGCGGATGTGGGAACTGCTGGATAAAGGGTAGTTTGTGGTGTGATGTACTGCCTCTGGTACCTTTGCAGGGCAAGCTTCTGATATAACTCATTCTTAATGCTATCCCAAATGGTCATCCATTTTGAGCAGTTGTAGTCCAGAGGTTCCCAGGGATCAATAATAATCTTGCATTTATTAAAACTGAAATTGACACAACTATGCAACTTTTCCTCTGTCGACTTGGTAACCTCTTCCCATTACAGACAATCAAATGAGAGTTGCGGAGACCAGTATTGGGAATGAGAGTGACATGTCCTGCATGACAAGTGTAACTAAGACCTCAAAACTGGGGATGTTGGGTTGGGAAAAGATACTGAAATTAAGTTTCTTATCCTTCCAGTTTGCACATAGTTTTTCCAATCCAATAATTACTGTCAAACCCTTGCAATAAGTCACCTCTGGTGGTTTTAAATAACATATAAACCAACAGACAAAAAGTATTCACATTTTAGATGCCTAGGAATCGTTGGATCAGAAAGTGAGCAAAATCTTTTTCATCATCTGTGTGATGAACACTGAGATTTTGAGAGAATGAGTTGAAGGTATTTTTTCAATGAAAAACTTTGTGCATGTGGTCTAGCCTCAGAAATGTAGAAGAGGGGGAGAGATCCCTGCTGCTTAATAGTCCATGATGTTTGGGCCAGGTCTCAGATCTTGATTTTCAAATTCATTTCCTCAATTAACCAAAGGCTGTGCAGGCAGATTGAAGATTAGTGCTGCTCCTCAACTACATCAATATCATTATTGATAATCTACTGTTGCCAGGAGCGACGCTAGAAGTAGTCTACATTTTCTCAGATCTAACAGGAACCTTCATTTTTCAATGGCTATGTGATAATCATAGGTAGAAATATAGAGGACTCTTTGCAAATGTTAACCTTTTGGTTTGCTTCAGTGAAATCATTTATAATGGTTTGGAGCTCAACCTTTTTGTTTATGCAAACATAAGTTCTCGTGTACACAACAGCTTGACTATTGAAGTTTGAGTAAACTAGGTTCTCGAATGTAGTTGACAACTTTATTGATGTTTACTGAAATTGGGTTGATTTGTAGACCTGTTGGTTAATATTATTGCTTGCATGCCACGCTGGAGGCTTGAGCAAGCATTAGATGGAGAGAAATTTCTCTTGGTGACTTAACTTCCACAACCCCTCCCGACAAATGAAGTAAAGGTTGTCATGGTTGGTACAATTCTAATAGTGGACAGAATCCAGACAGTGGACAGTTGAGGTGCTATCCAGCCAAGTCAACCCATATTTTCAGTCAACAAGTGATACAAAATAAAACAAAACTGCAGAATATTATATTACAGAGAAAACATTCCATTTTAAACAATGCAAGGTCATCGTCCTTCTAATATTGAGAGGGCTGTTCAATAGTCTTGTAACAGTGGGGTAGAAACTGCCTTGTGTTTGGTGGTATGTGTTTTCAAACTCATGTATATGCACATCATCCAAATGTTTGCTTGGTCACTGTCTTTCTCAGGTCTACAATCATCATGAGATGTCAAGCAGGAAAGTTCCAAATTTCCTATTCTCCTTATGTAAATAATCAAAAATATTTAATGACTTCAATTTTAAATTGCCCTGCTCTAATACTGCTAGAATTCTAAGGGGGAGGGGAAGGGGTGGTGGATGGGCTCTACAGGGGCCACAGCACATTTAAGTAAAAGTCTTGCTTTCTTTACATCTCAATCTGACTGTTTCACCTGGAAGGGGACCCATAAACTTGAGCAGAGACCTAGGGAGGCCATAACCAACAAAATGGTTGAGATGGCTATTCTAAACTGCTTCCAGAACCTCTGCTTATTGAACAGTATTGCAATGGACAGAAAATAAAGCAATTCCTCAACTGAAGATTAGTGACTGATGAATATAAATGGGTAAAAACGATATAGCTGGAGGGTGAAAGCAGTCAACAGGAAAGTATTAAATTCACGCTCATCTTTGTGGAACTCAGCCCCATGAAATTCCTGTCCCAATTAACAGGTTGTTATCTTTAGTCAGTCATTTACCGAGCATCCCAGAAATGTTTTTTTCAGTTTTCAACAGGAATCCATAGCCAGAACTCTCTTTCACCAAGTAAAGTTTTTTTGTCTTGAATGGCGAATGCTTGAAGCAGGCCATGGCTGGAATGATCTTGATGCCTTTATTCCTATAGTAAGCATCCGTCTTCTGATCAGCCACGAGAAATGTGACTGAATCTCCATTCTCTTTAATCTAATAACAAACACGGTCATTGATTATTTGTCAGTATGACCTACACCATTATATATTTTACAGTGGTTGCTTATTGTGGCTTAGCTAGGACTAGTTTTATCCATGCCAAAATCTTACCAGGATCAGATCAATTGACTGCTTTGTGCCCCCAGCTCCAATGTCACATCTTGTGACTAGAGCGGATGTTAAAGGAGCAACTGATCAGATCCTGTAAGATTTTCAGAACTAGGAATCTAATGAAGATAAATTGTAACATATTTTGTGCACAATTATTTATTTTGAAGAAGATGAACCACACAAATACAGATGCCCTTTTAGGCAACACAAGATGACATAATTACTAACACTGCGGAAACACAAAACACTGGCAACAAGGAAATTAAGAGGAGCTGGAGGCAATGCAACAGGGAAGGCAATATCCATGGAGAGAAAAGGACAGTTAACTTTCCAGGTCGAGACCTTTTTTCAAAACTGGGATGCGATGGGGAGAGAGCAAGCATAAAAAAGAGGGGGAGGGGACAAGGTAATAGGTTACTCAACAAGGTGGGAGAGCTGGAGAAACAGGTATAGAAGGAGATCATGAGGTCGGGAGGTGCGGGTGCTGTTGTTGAGAAAAAAGCAAGTACTGAGGACAGGTACAACTAAAGAACAGATGGAAAGAGTGGAACCAGATTGGTGTTGGGGCTGGGGGGAGGTTACCTGGGAATGGAGAAAGGAATTAAAATAGCTGCAACCCAAAATGTTGACAGTCCATTTCCATGGATGCCGCCTGACCTGTTGGGTCCCACCACCTTTTCTTTGTGTGAATGTAGTATTACTTTAATAAAATTTTCTGGATTGGTAAAGGATGATATAATCCAGACTAAGCAATTGCAAGTAGAACAAGACACTATTTAGCATCTGACACTGGTCTGGTCTCAAAAGGCACTTTCAGTACTTCTAAACGCTTTGGATGGAATAACACCATTTTAAGATATTGCTCATCACACATAGGTTTAATCCTGCACTTGCAAATGGAATTTTTTTCAAGTGATAATTGTAAATAAAAAAATTTCTAATTCTCACTTGCAAGAGCAAAAAATTGAGTTGATCTATTTGAAGCATGGTTCTATCCAGTGACCCAGATCTCTGAAAACAGAGTAATTTTAAATCCTTGGTGATGCTTTCTCAAAAGGGTGGAGTATTGAAGAAGAAGAAGAAGGTGAAGGTGAAATGATCAAAAGTCAGTGTGGTGAGAAAAATATAATGAATGCTTCAGGTCAATAACCTTCCTTTTCTGTTGAAAAAAATTTGAGATTTGGATTTCAAGCAAACAGCCGGAGAAGTGATAAAGGAGAGGGAAAAAACAAAATGATAAAAATTGAAATGGACCAGAAGGCAGGATAGATTACATGACAAATACTAGAATATGTGCAAAGGATGTTTGGAGTAGGTGCAAATTGAAATAACAGGAATATTACCATCAATTACTGTCATAGAAAAATGGGAACAGTGAAAATGGTCTGAAATTATTGAACTAATGGTGCTGAATTATAAAGGCAAATAAACTAGTTTTAAACCATGTTTAAAGACTGAATGGAGTTCTTTAAAACAGTCATCAATTATATTCAGTAAATGTGTATGAGACTGTATTAAAAAGCAATACAGCATACAAAATTCAAATCTGTCAATTTTTTCTCTTTGTCAGCATTCAATCATCAGTAACCTACCTTTGTCTCCCAATTCCACTCCTCCCTTCACTCATCTGGTCCCATCTGTCCCTTGTCCTTCACCCCCTCCTTGGTCCACCTGACTGTTATTCCCAGTGCACCTGGAGCCTATTTTTACTAGCTATCCACTCTCCTCTCTCATTTCAGATGCAGGGACTCAGCCCAAAATATCGACAATTCCTTTCCCTTCCTCAGAACTGCTCGATCCACTAATTTCCTCCAGCAGTTTAATTTATTTTTGCACATTCTAGGTATGTTGACATTACTCCAAAGTCTTATGTTATCTTGGCCATGCCCTGACTTCTGGAAGGTTGATGGTGGCAAGTCCTTTTCTTGAATCTCTACAAATTGATTCAACTAAGTTGCTGTTCCTACCATTTAGAGGGTGATTAATAGTCATCTATGCTGATGTTTGAATGTAGTCCCATACAAGCTCAGTTTGGGAAAAACTATTAGTCCATTGAGTTCATACCGACTATCAGTGTATTCCCATCAGTCCCATTCCCCCACATATTTCCCTGCAAACCATTCTCTCTCACATGCCTATCATCAAGTTCTCTCACAAGTTCTCCTTCCACCCATCTGCACCAGGGACAATTTACAGCTGCCAATTACAATCTAGTTGTGATGCTATAGGAAGAAACCAGGCCATATAGAGGAACAAACTCTTGCAGTCACAGGGAGAAGAGTCAGCACTCAAAGTTAGAATAAAACCTTTGTCACTGAAGCTGCGGAGTAACACCATCAGCTTTGTCACTCTGTTTATTGAACCAGTTTTTTTTTATTGATGTCTTTTAATGGCTTTGTGGCTACTTTTACTGATGACTTTTAATTTCCTTCACATTTTTAAAATGAAATTCTTCCTTGCAAACTGCTTCGGTAAGATTTCAACTCATTGTCTTTGGTTTATTAAACCAGGTCTGAATTATTTCAACAGTAATGATAACATTTGTGGGATACTGATTGTTTTTTAATGAAAGTGGGTCTTTCTCCATCTTCCATCTTTCACAACGGGTGGATAAAGTTTATCACTTCGTCGGTGAGATGGGTGAAATGGAACGGACAGTTTGGAAGCTACTTACCTTTTTGGCAACTTGTCGATGTGTATACTCCTCAATATTAGCTCCATTAACTTCAATGAGTCTATCATCCAATCGTAATCCACCTTTTTCAGCAGCTCCCCCAGGTTGGATGCTCAATGTAAATGGACCCTTGACACCTGAATTCATCCAAAAAAGAATATGTTTGTAGTTTTTTACAGACTGATAGATAGGGAAGGATAAAATTCCTTTCAGATAATTTTAACTTTGAATATGTGCACATTACGTCAGGTTCAATTTTCTTTTCCATTGAGTCAAAAGACGGGAAATTTGGACAGAGTGTACAAAAAGAGCTAAGTGGACGTTGGCATTTTGTACATCTGCCTCAAGTTAACATAACATGCTTTCCTTTTTGCTGCAGGTTGATTATCTGGCTAGTATTGTAGCCGGGAGAGCTGCAGAGCATTCCTTGACCAAAGCCAGTCAGAATACTGGGAAAACAAAGAATTTTGACCCAGGAACTGCTTCATTAGTTACATTACATGAAGTAAATCCATTGTTAACTGCTATGACTATTTCAAGCACTAAGATTCCAGACCTCACAGCTACAAAAGGGAAGAATGTGGACAGGAAATCTATTCAAGTGGAGCCCTCAAAAAATTGTAAGCTTGTGACCTCTGAATTGAACTAGGCCGTGGTTCAGCGACTGTAATTAATCCCTTGATCGCCTGAAATTTATTGTGTGAGCTGAAACAGAGTGTAAGATGGAATCATTAGTGCCTGCATCCAACAAACGTCAGTACCTGGAGGAGGTAGGCACATACAAAATAACAATAAGTGCATGCATTGCACTTTTAAAATATAAGACCATTCCAAAGCATTTCATTTAACAAAGAGAGGTGAAATTAAAATGGCATTAAGGACAGAAAGCATATCACTGCCAGTTATATTCACTTTGGCACATTTGGCATCACTGAATTCAAAAGAACCACATATGTAAGAGGCAAATAAAATCAAGTCAACCCTTTTCACAGGTAACCAAAGATGGATTTCTCCATCAAGGATGTCGAGTTATTGTCACTTCATTGTTGTGTTAGTTTATCTCTTTTTTAAGAAGATTCTATTTTCTTTAAAGATTGCGTGCAGTTCTGAATGTGCATTTTCTTGGGTTGCTTTAATTGTACTCAGCAGCCGGTCTGCATGATTAAGCACAGATACAAAGTCAAAGCAGTTCATATTACGATGGAGCCAGAAATTGTGAGTTTAATCCCATTGCAGACACAAGATCTTAGACTCGTATACTGCTTTGCTATGGGACCAATGCATATACACTCAACACCTGGTATCCACACCTATGGGGATTGATAGATGCCGGATAATCAAATAAGCAAGTTTTCTGGTTGCTTGAGACTCACTCTTACAATGCCTAACTAATACACCGCCATTAAGAATAAACTGTTTGAAAGACAAAATTAAATAAAATTCACATCATGAATATAAAAAACTTAATGATTTTATTCTATTTTCAGTCACATTCTTTGAAAACATTCATCCATCGCTGCATCTGCAGGTTCCTTCCCCTCCATGGAGCCACCAGAACGACAAGCAATAACATTATAGATAATTAACCCCTCCTCCCCCAAGTTTACAGATAAAGCTTTACTAATATACTTAATAATATACTGATAAAGACTCTTACTAAGCAGGGATAAAGAGTCACCACCTCCAAGTAGCATCAACCAGCTCTTCATCCTGGGCAACATTATTGGTGTTTCACACAACTTTATTCAAACAGCTGCTACTGGCAAAGCACGACCAAGGCCCTCCGTTGACCAAATAGTTGCTCCCATCTTCATCAAAGGTTTATGTGTTACTTCAGAGAACATTTACTTTGACAATTTTAAACTTTTATTTAATTTTTTTTGGAAAATTTTATTTTTCATTTTTCAAAACAGTATCACTTTTGAAAACACAGTCATTTTAAATATATTTACACATTCTTAGTACAAATTGCTTCTGAGTTTCAAGTACAATGTCAATTGACTTGTAATTCCCCATCTCCCCTGCAAACATCAAAAGAAAATAAAACAACGAAAGAGACAGAAAATAGTAAAAAAAAAAGAAAAATTCAGTCTTTCTAATCTACTTCCACTCTTTGAGGTGCTTCACTGCTGTTGTCTTTACATGTTTTATCAGATTTTTTTGATCTGTAAGCTGTTATTATAACTGGGCACCAAAGTGATCTAGATAAAGTTGCCATATGTTGGCAAAAGTGACCTATATATTTCTTAAATTATATGTTATCTTCTCCTTGGGTGCACAGTTGTGCATCTCTGTAGACCATTGAGTGATGAGCAGAGGGGAGGTGAACTTCCAGGTGATTGCAATACATTTTTTTTTGCGACTGAAAGGGCAATATTTACAAACCTAATTTGGAATTTTGGTAATTTTCTGCCCACGTCCTCCAAGTTTCCCAATAAATACAACTCCAGGTCCAGCGGGAAGTCTAATCCCGTAATTGTAGTTAATATGTTAGATAATTCAAGCCAAAAGGGTCTCACCTTCGTGCGGGTCCACGTGGAGTGTATAAAATTACCAATTTCTAACTCGCACCGAAAGCACATATCCTTGGTTTTCCTTCATATAATTTTTGTGGTGCGAGGTATAATTGGTGTAAAAAATTGTATTGTACCAATCTTAGTCTGGCATGGATCACTGATGTTACACTTTCCCTACAAAAATCTGAACAACACTCTTCATCGATTGTTATTCCCAAGACCGACTCCTACCTCTCTCTCGATCTTTGTGGGCCTGGTTTTTGGCTCTCATTTTGAAGCACAAAATATATTCTGAATATAAATTTGGGAGCACCTCTCATTGGAAGTAACCCTTCAACCTCATTCCCTTCAGGTGGAGTCATTGTCGGGCCCCATTTTTTCCCTCAAGAAGGATCTGAACTGGAGAAAATAGTGAAAGGTTCCATTAGGCAAATCGTATTTATCTTTCAGTTGTTCAAAGGACATTAGCTGCCTATTTTCAAAGCAGCCTCAATAATAGATTCCCTTTCAATGCCAAATATCCATGATTTTGTTACCTAAATTCACAGGCATCAGCTCGTTACATTTCAATGGTGTTTTTGGTGATCTTACAATATTTTTACCAATACTCTCATTAATTTCCTCCAAGATTCTTATGAGATATTTTAGAATTGGGTTGTCAATTCATTTATTTATTAATTTGGTATTTGTTTTATAAATGAAATTAGAGTGATGGGCAGGCTTCTCCATCTCTTTAAATCGTCTTCAATTTTTTCAAGTAATTCAGTTTGTACAAATTTCCCAGATCTCTATCCTTCATTATCCCGAGGTATTTGATACTATCTGGCTGCCATTTAAAATGACTCCCCTGTTATAGCTCTCATAGTCTGAATTAGTTAATGCCATAATCTTACTCTTCCCAAAATTTGCTTTGTAACCAGAAATTAAACTGTACTCTTCCAGGGTGGCTTGTAATTTGGGCAAAGATTCAGCTGGTTCCATCAGGTACAATAGCAGATACAAATAATTTTATTTTATATCTGGCCTGGCCCACCCTGAATCCTTTTATATTTGAGTCTTTTCTAATGTATTCTGCTAATAATTCAATAGCCAATACAAACAATCCTGGAGACAACAGGCAACCCTCTTTAGTAGATCTACTTAGGGGGGAATGTCAATGAAATTTGTTCATTAGTAATTATCCTTGCTTGTAGTTTCAAATATAATGTTTTCACTCAATTAATATATGTTTGCCCAGTCCAAATGTTTCCATTATTTTAAATAAGTATTTATTGGTTGGGTATGGGGCCTTGCGAACGGATTCATTCACACCCCCTCGTTGTCGATTGTAAACTCAAGATATGTTACTGAAGGGCACATGAAGACACATTTGTCCTTTCATAATTAAATATTAGCCTGTTGTAATCTGGTTAAAACCTTTTCAAAGTTTGTAAGTATTCACTGTCGTTTTGACAGTGATATCATCTAGGTAACACCCATGTAGTCATTTGTCCATTGTTACTTGTAAAATCTCAGATGCTGCTGAAATTCCGTAACGCCCGTGTGTCTAGGTCACACATGTCAAACTCAGGCCCGCGGGCCAAATTTGGCCCGTGATATAATTATATTTGGCCCGCAAGATCATATCAAATATGTATTAGAGCTGGCCCGTGCCAGTATAGCGCATGCACAGCTAATACTGCAAATCCCAGAATGCTTTGCAAATGCATTGGCGCCGGCCCGTCAGCCCGCTAATCGCCCCCACCTCCTCTGTTTACTTTCATTAGCACCTGCGACCTGTCGCCCAACTCACATGTAATAAACCCCTTATGAAAAATGGCCAAACGAAAGACAGAAAACAGGATCTTTCAAGACAGGTGGAAGGCAAACTATATGTTCATCATTTTAAAAGACAAACCTGTTTGTCATTGAAGCAAGTTGTTATTTTTTTGATTTGTTGGCTTGTGAAAAAAAAACATTTAAAAGGAGCTTAAAGGCTATAGAGAAATATTGTTTATTGAATATTTTATTTCTCATTTGTTAATGCTTCTTCTGGAAAGAGTTTAACCAAAACTATTATTAAACATTTATTTTAATAAGAAAAAGTTTAACATTACATATGTTGAAAGAAGAGAAAACATGCAGATGTTGTTGAAAATTTTCAATAAATATTTAGTTTGGCCCACGACTTAGTCCAAGTTTTTAATTTTGGCTCTCTGTGAATTTGAGTTTGACACCCCTGGTCTAGGTAAATAGTCCCAGATGGGTATTGATTGTCACATAGTCTCTTGATTTTTTTGTCCAATTCTATCTGTTGATAGGCTTGTGACATATCGAGTTTTGTGAATTTTTGTCCTCCGTTTAATGCTTGGAACAATTCTTCTGCCTTGGTGATGAATTGATGGTGATTTTGTAATTGCTGCAAATGCGAATTTCACCGTTTGCTTTTTGTGTGGGTATGATGGGCGCTGCCCAATCACTGTATTGTTTTGGTTCTAATATGCCTTCATGTTTCAGTCTGTTTAATTCAGCTTCAATTTTCCCTTTCATAACAAATGGGACTGTTCTGGCTTGAAGAATTTTGGTTCATCATTATCTTTTAATTGCAGTTTGGTTTGAACACCTTTGATTTTCCCCAATTCTTGTTGGAAAACCACTGCGTCGTTGTTAAGGATTTGGTTGAGTTCTGGCTGGGAGTGTCCGTGAGGTTTACATTTAGTATTGAATCGATTTCCAGCCAGTCTAGGGGAATGTGTTGTAGCCAGTTTCTTCTAAAGATAGCTGGTCCCTGGATATCTACGATGTAGAGAGAGTGTTGTGGTTGCTGTTATTTGTATTGTATTTGGACCGTAATTTTTCCAAAAACTTTGATTCTGTCTCCTGTAACAGATCTTAGAGCAGGGGTGGCCAACTTTTTAATTTTAATTTTTTAATTTCCACATACAGCATGGTAACAGGCCATTTCAGCCCACGAGTCCATGCCGGGGGTGAAGGTTAATGGGTGGCACAGACTCATGGGCTGAAATGACCTGTAACCGTGCTGTATGTCTAAATTAAAAATTTAAAATAAAAAGGTTGGCCACCCCTGTCTTAGAGTTATTTCGGTTGTTTTTACCAGGAGGCGAGGTAGCAAGTGTTCCTTTACGTGTAACGGCATTAGGGACACCTCTGCCCCTAACTCCATCTTCAGGGGGGTGTCCGTTTATTTTTAGCTGTATAAAGATTGCTGTGTTTCCTCTGTTTATTCCTTGGATGTGTAATATAGGAGCTTAAATTTCAGGAGCTTGAAGGTCAGCAGTTGGGCTGTTATCATCATCGTTGCTAGGTTGCCTCTCTCTCTCTCTCTCTCTCTCTCTCTCTCTCTCTCTCTCTCTCTCTCTCTCTGCAATTGTTTTGACTTTAGCTATCTGCTTATTTGCAGGGCACCTGAGCTTTAGAAGTGAACATTTAGCTTTGTTATTTCCTTCTATTTCGCAATGGTTGCACTTAGAATTTTTGAAGAAACAGGTTTCTGGTCGGTGGTTGTATTTCCCACAGCAAAAGCATTGTTGGCGGGAAGACCTCCCGACCAGTAGATCTGGTTGACCCACATTCAAGTTTTTATCTACCACTTCAGACAGTCCTTCATGCAATCTGTAACGTAACGTCTTGATTCATTCCTAATCATTTTTGCCTTGCTTGGCAATTTGCCAGCCCCACCACTAATCTATCTCGCAGTGCCTGATTAAGAAACTGTTCGAAATGACAGTGCTCCACCAGTTTGTGCAACAATGCCAGGTATTCACTTACTGTTTCTCTTGGTCCCCCTTGTCTCCTTTCTTAAAATCGTTGCCTTTCTGCCATAACTGGTGGTTTGGGGCCTAAATGGTTCCTTAGAGCTGTGCATAATTTGTGGAATGTCTTCGTCCCTGGATCCTCCGGGGACAGCAAGGTCTTAAGGAGGTTGAATGTTTTGCTGCCCATTATACTGAGGAAGAGGGCACGTTTGTGGTTTACTGGACCTTCCACAATATTGCGGGCTATGCAGTAGTGGTTAAACCATTATACGTAGTTATCACAACTTTCTTCTACTTTGTTGAATTCCCCTCCATTCAGTCCATTTATATTAATACTGAAAACCCTTAATCCTTTATTCATTGATATCGATGTTTATTTTTATCTGTATCTGATAGCCCACATATGCAGCAGGTGTGCATGCCTCCTTTCAAGTACTTCTTTCCTCTGCACTGGTGGTTCCGCTGAAACCAACACACACAAAAACAAAAAAAGACAAATCCCCACTTTATAGATACTAAATTCCCTACCTTTTATTTTGGTGCCAATGACTATCCCCTTGGCGCCACTACTCACCTTCAAACCGGGTTCACCTGTCACCCTCATTGGACCTACTAACATTCTGTCTAGTTCTCATTCACACTCCCCATTATATATTTATATTATCAACATCGCCCGTCCTTATTTCCTCTTTCCATCTTGCATCTTTTAAACTTCGTCACTATCCATTTGTTACTCGTTCCCTTACATCATAAAGAAAATGCCATGTAAAGGATCTATCTTTACTTTCTGTATGCCTTATACCTTTTGTCCCTTTATCTATTTTTCTTGCACTTCCATCATTCCTTGAGACCTTCATTTTATTTTTCATGTCCATCTCCATCACCTCACGAGGATCTTTCAAGTACTTTCTTTCACCTCCTGTCATATCGACTCGTAATGTCGTTGGATATAATAAAGTGTATGCTATTCTTTTAATTGTGTCAAATTCTTTCCTTTTCTTGATCAGTGCCATGCTCAGGTCAAGAACCTTATCCTCTCTCATTTCTCTATCAGTGGCCCACCATATTCCCTGGCAGTGCACAATATCATCTCCATATCTTGATATTTGAGCAGTCTTATTGGTACCGGGCGTGGGTGATGATTCACCTCTGGTTGGGGACTGGAGGTTCAGTGGGCCCCCTCAATTACAAAGGGTTCATCACACCCTTCCATTCCCAGAATCTTTGAGATCCACTTCCCTCAGAATCTCACTGAATCTTGACCCTCCGCCTCTTCCTTCAGTCCTATTATTCTTACATTCAGCCACTGCTGTGATTTTCTAAAGGGTTTAGCTCTCCATAAGTTCTTCTCTCTCTGGGCTTTTCATGCATCCATGTTGCCGTCAATCTTTCTGATTCTCTCTTCCATATCCTCCATTTTGTCCTCAGTGACTGTCATGCGGGTGGTTAGAGTGGCGAGTGCAGTTTTCAACTTGTCCACTCCTTCCACTATCTTCTGTATTCTCCCATCAAGTGTCTCAATCCTATTTGTTAGCATCTGTACGGCACTCATAACATCACCAATTGTTGATCTGTCTCTTGTTGGGCTTGAGCCCTCCAACATCATGCCAGACTCCTCTCTCCTCTCGTTCCTTTGCGTCGGCTCTGATGGTGTTTGATCTTGCCTGTTGGTCTCAACCATTCCCAAAAAGGCTGCTCTGTTCTTTCCCATCACAGTAAGATGCTTATTTTTAACTAGTTTGAAGTTTTTAGATGATTTTTGGGATTGTGATATGGAGCTCCAGCAAATCTGTCTACTCAGCTCCTCTGCATCAGGTCACTTCCAAACTTTTTAAAAATTTATTTATTTATTATATATTTTAATTTAAAAAATATATATATTTATTTTCCTCAATGTTTTTTGCCAGTTGCTTGTTACTTGAATCCCGGATAACAGGGGTTTTACTGTAGAAAAGTACCACCTTTCTTGTTGAAATGTTAATCAGCAGTTTTGCCTTCTTTCTTGTGTGATTAATGTTAAATCCAATCAGATTTCAGACTTAATGTCAGAGTACATACATGACATCACATACAATCCTGAGATTCCTTTTCCTGTGGGTGAGGCAGAATTCCCACTTATTCATAGTGCAAATAAAACTGTACACAATGTAAACACGTGTAAACAAGTAAAGAAATGTAAACAAACTCAATGTACGATTCGAGCACAAGAACCACCACTGTGCATCCCCATGTCTCCTGATGATCCACCTTGTCTGTATCCAAGGATGATGTGTGGGCTGACTTCTGGAGAGTGAATCTTCATTATCAATCATTGTTAACTGGCTGTTCTGATTATACTGTCTCTATCTCAAAAATACCAGTATACTGACAATAGAGAACCAAGGAAAACTATTATTTTTTAAAATAATGGAATTGGAAAACAAGGACTAGATTTTACAACTGAGATGTTTATGGATTGGGAGCCAATGTAAATCAGTGAACACAGGGGTGATGAATGATTGGTGACCAAGCACTTTGGCAGCAGAATAATGAATGTACGTATTCATGAGGGTAGAGGTTGTTGTGCCTAGAAATTTAAAAAATAGGCATGAAAGAGATTGTCTGGAACAGATGGAATGAGCTGGGCAGAAATAGCTGATGTTATAGAGGTGATCTTGTGTTGGAGAAAATAACACTCAGTGAAGAGGACAAATTTATCAAAAGGTTAGTAAACTGCTGCTGTTAAGAAATGATGCTTAATGAATTAGCCTGGAGAAAGGATGGGAAAGATAAAAGTATTATAATTACCTTCAGGAGAGCATAATTGAAAGTCAAATCCATGAGGGCCTTTCTCGACATAGCAGAGTCGTGGTTTACCATATGGGATCCCATGTTCAGCCTGTACAAGATCTGCAAGATTCAAATCCCTCATTTTTGCATCTTCATAGGTGACCCCATCAACAACCAGAAAGGTGATTTTGCTGCCACTCCGCCTTATTTTCTCCACAACCTACCATGCAAAAGATCAAACACAAATTAGGAATAACGTGCCTTTTATAAATAATTGGGTCAAGGATTTTTCCATGATATTGTAATAGATGAAAGCCCCACACCTCTAGAAAGGGGGAATATAGTCATGCGAAGTCAGTTCAGTGGTGCAATGTGGCCAGTCAGTTTAAATCTGGAACACATTACGTAGTGCCTCACCACCTCCCCTGTTCTGTAATCTTCTCAGAATCTTTCACCTGGATAACTGTATGGGATCTGAGAGAGAACAGTGAAGTCTCAGAGGGATAGAGAAAGGCTAACTGAATGGGTGAGTACATGCAAGATAAATATAGTTTAGAAAAATATGACATCATCCATATTGATAGAGAAAAATAGAAAGAATATTTAAATGGTGAGAATTGAAAGCTGCTGATGTTCAGAGGATCTGATTGTCCTTTTTCTTTAAAGTTAAGGCGCAAGTAATTAGGTATATTGGTGTTTATAACAAGAACCCTTGAGTACAAAAGTAGAGATGTCTTGCTTCAATTATATAGCACTGTGGTGAAGGATTTACTCACAGTACAGGAAATGCAATGAACAGAGGTATCATTATCAGTGCCAACAATATTACATCTTTAACTCCTAGAAGCAATGCTTGAACTCCAGTCTTTAAACTCAGAGGCTCGAGTGATTCCCACCAAGGGCCTTGTCTAGAAAAAGTGTAGAGTCATAGAGTTCTAAGCATGAAAAACAGCTGTTTGGCTTGACTTGTGCATCCTAGTCCCACTTCTCTGTGTTTGGCCCATATCTCTCTATACCTTTCAAACATGTACCAATCTAAGTGTCTTTTAAAGGTTGCAAATGTCCCCGCCTCTACCACTTCTTCTGGCAGCTTGTTCCATATATCCACTATCCTGTGGGTGAGGAAGGTACCTCTCAGGTTTCTTTAAATTGATGCCGTCTAGTTTTAGATTCCCTTACCTTGGTGTAATGGAGGATTAAAACCATGTACCCTGATGCTTTTTGCTTATGTGGAACTGACGACACTGGGTCCACACGCAGGTCACCTTACTTTCAGAACTAGCAGATGTAATTAAACTCAGCCATGGGGACTTATCTGAAGATACACTTTGAAATGGAATTCCACTGTGAGGCCCAGGGAAAGCAGTTGTCAAATGCAACACTCTGAAATTGACGAATTGGTCACCACCTGTCTTGCTCGAGAAATTTTAATAAGTCTTTGTATCTACGAGATAAACCAGGAAATCATAACATCCTGGTTCCATAATAATTAATCTTCTAAATTGTAGAATATAATGTTCAGTTTTGATTTTGACTGACAAATATTAGAAGGAGTAGGCGCATGATTAATTGTTTTTGGGGTATATAAGCCTGTGGTCCTGCTGCTGAAGTTTAGACTCTCAGAGGGGTGGGAACACCCCTTGTCAAGAAGGAAGAACAGCCAGAGTCCAAGCAACGTCCCGGTCGGGGGAGGTAGAGAAGCTGCTACCAGCGCCCTGACAACCTACTACAAGTGTGCAGTCGTTGCCTCGCTTCGGCAGTTGGGACCAGTCCAAGCGTTGATAAGTATAGTTGGGAAGGGCTTGCATATTGTAGTGTGAAATCAGCTTTTGAATTAGTAATAAACATTTGTATAAACTGAACTGCTCTCGGTGTGTGTGTCTATTTTCTTTCGGTAGCTCAAACACTGTGACCAATCTAAAATGAACAAAATGAGAGGTATAAGTTTACCCAAGACACTTGGGAGTAAGATTATGACTTTATCTTATCTACACGCACAATGATTTTATAAACTTTTTATCAGAGGAGAAAATGTTTTAAGGTCAGTATCAGGGTCCGGGGGATAAAGTGCATGGATATCAGAAGACTGGATGAAGTTCAACTTTATTTCTCTTTCTTCCCAAACATTTATGGTCTAGATTTGCTCTTGAAAAAATATCACCTCAGTTGAAATTGTGACCAGACCAAGAGCAAAAAAAAACTGATAACAAACCCAGTCTTACCATGGTATGGTCCATGTTATCCACATATTCTCCATTGATCTCCAGCACTCTGTCACTATCATAGAGCCCAGCAAGCTGAGCACAGCTTCCTGGCTCCACTTGTCGGATGATATGTCCTTGCCTCCCCTTCTCAGCTCGTAGGTAGAAGCCAAACACCTCATTATTCTTCTTAGACAGGGTACACACTCTGGGCTTGAATAAGACTGACAATTCTGAATAGAAAAACAAGTGACATAAAAGACAAATAAATTTCAAATTTTGAAGTGCCTCCTTGTACTTTGAGCAGAAGTAATAATAAAGGTCAAAGCTAAAAATCTGAACTAAAAAGCAAAAATTGGATTGGCAACTGAATGGGGAAAAAAAGATGATTTAATGTTTTGGACAGGAACAAAATCAGCAGTAGGGTTACAAAGGTTGAAATTCAGAGGGACAGAATGGCTGCGTCAAACCATCATAGATATTTAAGAAAGAGACCCATTACCATTTTTACAAACAACTTGGGATAATGCCAGCTTTCTTACCAATACTCATGTCCACAAATGAATTAAAATTTACTGTTTTTTGTGTATTTCGATTAAAATTGCACACAATGTTTGCAAAATTAAGAATCTGATTAGGGTATTCAGGAAGGGCAAATCAGGAGAACACAAACCAATTCTCATTAAGGGGTCAACAATGAAAATGGTAAAGAACTTGAAATGCCTGGGTGTCAACATCTCTGATGATCTATCCTGGGATCTTCATGTCAATGCATCACAAAGAAAGCTCGCCAGCAGCTATACTTCATTAGGATTTTGAGGAGATTTGGCATGTCACCAAAGGGTCTTGCAAATTTCTACAATGTACTGTGGAGAGCATTCTGACTGGTCGCATCACTGTCTGGTAGGGAGGTGCCAATGCACAAAACCGGGAGAGGTTACAGAGAGTTACAAACGAGGCCAGGGCATTAGTCTTCACACCATTAAGGACATCTACAAGAAGAGTTGTCTGAAGAAAGCACCCTCACAATCCAGACAATGCCCTCTTCTCACTGGTACCACCAGGAAGGAGGTACATGAGCCTGAAGACGAACATCCAACGGTATAATTACAACTTCCCCTCCGCCATCAGATTTCTGACCAGTCAATAAACCACAGACACTACCTCACCTTTTCTCTATTTTGCACTAATTTATTTATTTTTAAAAAATGTTATTTAAAGCAATTTATCCACCTGAAATGCTGCTGCAAAACAATTAATTTTGTGACATGTTCTGGCTATGATTCTAAAATTTGTTGTTTTTTTATATAACCAGTCAGCCTACTGGCCAGAGCATGAATGATGGTGTAAGACAGAGAGCAACTTTGATTACTCTTGAGTGACATTGTTCTATAACCAAAGTAACATGTTTTACTGACATTTATCTGGGGAATAAATAGAGATAACTCCCTTTATAATTTTCTTTTACATCTGCACAAGAGGTTTAAAGTTCATCCAGGATGTAGTATTCTGAAGATCCATATCACTTCTCGCAGTGAACTTTAGCCTGGATTATTTCAGTGTTTTGTAAGGTGAGCTAAACCATAGTCAGATAAAATTGTTACTCGCCAAAGCCATGGTTAATACTAAATTGTGGAATGAACCAGTCAAATCCTACTGACTTTTACTGATGTGAATCTCTAAACATTTCCATAAAATACTGAATATTAGTTTTCTTTGCATATTCTCCATTTATTTAATAATTATTAAATTCCAATGTAATATTTACTTTGTATTTACAATGGAAAATCAGGTATTTGGCTCAGTCGATCCTTGCGGGTATTTATATTCTGTAGAAGTTGTCTATATCCCTTTACATTTAAGCTCTTCCTTCTTGATATTAATCATAAAGGGTAAATAAATACATTTATTATTCATTATGGAAACATAAGATACAACCCGGACCTTCCAGAATAGAAATTACAATTTTTTGTATTTGAATCCAGTAACAAGGTTCTGCCTCAGTGACAGAATTTCTCTTATCACCCAGTACAATTTTCATCGCCTCTAGCCTTCGGACAAGTTAATGTTTAGCCCTTATCTACTGTATACATCACATCATAAAACTGTCTTGAAAAAAATACATTGTTAACTTTACCAATGTCATCATTTATGACCAAGGCAGGATTATCAATCCCTTCCTTAGGATTGAAAGTAAATGTTCTGTTAAAAAAAAGCACAAAATAAAATTATGATCAGTTTATTAATTTGACCCTTATTGAATTATACAACCTTATACAGTACCTCAGAAACATTTGGCTGCTTCCCTGTGAACTCTCTTTGAGGGATGCATAGCCTGCAGAAGTTTTCTCCTCTCACTCCTGAAGAAGGGCTCAGGCCCAAAATGTCAACTGCCCTTTGCTTTCTATGGACACTGCATGACCTGTTAAATCCTGTACTGAAGGAGACGATTCCACCTATTGTGATCACGCTAGCACTTTTAAAGAACTTTTTGATTACTCCCTTTTCTCTTTGGTTGTGGAAATGTTACATTTTCCAGGCTTACTCAGTTCCCCATTTGAAAGTTCCAATTGAATCCATTTGCATTATCCATTCAAATAGTATGTTCCAGCTCAAATCAACTCACATTTAAACTGTGACTCCCCTCAGTTGTTTTGCCAATCACCTGAAACTAATGCCCTCAGATTACCAATTCTCCTGCTGGAGGAAACAGGTTTCATCTTTATCCTTGCAAATGTTCTCATAAATTTAATTCAACTTGACAAATGAGAAGTGGAAGTAATATGGATTAACTGCCCTGATCCTAATGAATACCAGGGATTGACTTCACCCAGTCATTTGGGGGATTACTATAAGATCAGAGACACATTTCTGTCTTGTCACTGCTTTGGGTATTATTGGTTAAGAACTGAATCAAGATGATTTGAGCAGTAGAATGAGAAGTATGAAGAAACACTGGAAATCAGATGTAAACAAAAATGCTGGAAATATTCAGCAGGAGAGATAACATCTGGGGGTAGACAATATGAGTCAATATTTCAGGTCAATGATACCACATCAGAGGGGAATGGGAATATCTGGATATGCCTGAGAGCAAGACTACCCAGATTAGATCATTGATATTAAATCTGGGATTTAGAGAGACTAAAGAAAATAAAGGAAAATGTTGGAACTGTGAGATACAGATCAGACTATTTGCTGGAAATCTGAAATAAAAAGGATGCTGGAAATAGCTGGAAGATGAGGCATCACCTGTGGGCAAAGAAAAACTGAATTAATATTAACAATAGAATTACATCAGAACTGGCTGCAACTGTCCAGACAAAAGATGAGATACAGACAAGATGCTGGAAACTGGAGCAAAAAAAAAACAAATTTGTTGAAGGAACTCAGTGGATCAAGCAACAACAATGGGGGAAAAAATGGTTGACATTTTACACTTTATTAAAACTGGGGTATTGATCCTTGAGCTTGCTTTGGAGAGATTAGAGTGGGAGTGAGATGGAAAATAATGTGACAGGAAGCCCAGGCTCATTCTTGGGAACTGAACAAAGGTGATCCACAAAGCAATCACACAATCTGTTTGATTTTTCTAAAGTACAAGGAACTATGGCTTGAGCTAAACTAGAGTTGGGTCTGGAGGTGAACTCTTCATTCCTACACAGTTGGTATAAGGGTTAGCCCAGAAGACTGATGTGCACCACAAATGCTGCTCACTTTCTCTCATGTGCAGAATGTTCCACCTGAAAACTTAGCTATACTAATGATGAAGCAGTCCTGTGACTCCATGATATACTAGAGGACATGGAAGAGTAGAGTTATAAGTACATTAAAAATGCTTTTTTCTGTGTTGATTTAAGTTTTTTTCTGATTGTTTGTTGCTGGTCACAACCAAATGCTGAACACTGATATATACTTCCAGCATGTGAGCTCCAAAGGAGAAACACATCCAAAAATCTTTCTTTTAGAGCCACTAATCTGAGATACAAATTCTAGGAGTCACGTGATGGAGTAGTGGCCAGTAATACCAGCCCTCTCCAGGAAAAGAAGAAAAAAAGTGAAGAAAAGACAAAGTTCAATAAATACAAAATATAAGAAATAAAAGATAAAGTTGTAGAGAAAAGACAGAAAATGGCACCCAAGAAGGAACAAGTAAAAACAACGGGAAAAAAAAGAAGAAAAGATGCCAGAAAAGAAAGGAGAAGGCCTTACTTGCACGAAGAAACAGGGACCCATGGTGGAGAAGAGCGCCCGATCTCCGAGGTTGGTGTCGGCCCTGCGGAGTCGCAACCCCTCGACTGCTGGACTGCAAAAATGGCTCTCTGAGACAAACAAAAGTGCACAAACTAAGGAGAAGGAGAACACCGACAGAGGGGGGATCAGCCGAGGAGCGGGCAACCAGTGTGACCAGCTGAGGGATGCCTGACACCAGGGCTCTCAGCTGGAAGAAGAGGAAAGCGGCAGGAGAGGGAGTGAAAGGAAAGAAGAGCAGCAGCAGGAGGCTCAGTTGAGCAGCTCAGAAGAAGACGACCAACAGCAAGAGGCCAAGCAAGAAGAGGCCCGACAAAGTGAGAGAAGCAACTCTTCAGGAAAATCAGAAGAGACACAGATACAAAGAAGAGAAAAAGAAGACACAAATACAGGTACAGACACAGAAGAAGAGGAAGAAGAAGACAAAGATCTGCACAGAGAAATAGAAGGTAAAACAGATGGACAGAATATAGATAAAGCTTTTTTTCAAGAACAAATGAGAGCATTAAAAGAATAGTTGTCATTAGAATTTAGTGCAATTAAAAGAAAAATGAAAAGAACAGAAGATAAAGTGCAAAGATTAGAGCTAGTCATGACAGAAATAGGGAAAAGAGTTGAAAATGTGGAAGAACGAGAAACGGCTGTAAATGACTTAAGAAGAATATTGGAAGAAAGTGATTAAAAAAATGAAAGAGTCACAAGAGTTGTTAGCTCAGAAAATTGACATGTTGGAAAATTATACTAGGCGAAACAACATAAAAATAATGGGCCTAAAGGAAAATGAAGAAGGCTCAGATATGAAGGAATTTATAAAAGAATGGATCCCAACGGTCCTGAGAATGACAGAAATGCAGGAAGGATTGGAAATAGAAAGGGCACACAGAACACTAGCTCCAAAACCACAAACACATCAAAAACCAAGATCCATTTTAGTAAAATTTTTTAGATATACGACACGAGAAAATATACTGGAGCGGGCAAGGAATAAAATTAGAGAAGACAATAAACCATTGGAATACAAGGGTCAAAAAATATTTTTCTTTCCAGACATAAGTTTTGAACTCTTAAAGAAGAGGAAGGAGTTTAATACAGCAAAATCGATCCTATGGAAAAAAGGTTATAAATTTATGTTAAGACATCCAGCTGTGCTAAAAATATTTATCCATGTGGAGCAAAACAAACTGTTCTCAGATCTGAAGGAAGCACAAGAATTTGCCAAATGCTTACAGGATAGAAGGAGAGATGAAGAGATGTAACAAGAATGAAGAACGGCGATAAAATATATATAAAGATGTAAAAACAATGTATAAGTAAAGAACTAAAGAAGGGAAAGAGAAGGGAAGAAAAGAAATAAGGGGGAAAAAAGGGAGAACTTTGTTATATGTGTAAAAAAAAAGTGTTTTCTGGGGGGGGGTTGGGGGGAGAGAATAACCATCAATGCGAAATCAGTTGACGCTTGTGAGCAGGTTCGCAATCCAAATGGAAAGGGGAGTTGTGGTTGCCTGAAAAGGGATAAGGGGCAACTCAGAGAGGGGAGGGATATTTGGGGTTAAGGGAATATTGGATGTGGGAGTTGTTAGAGTATGTTATGTTTTAAATGTGTTGTCACATATTGAGTTTAAAAAGGGAAACCTGAGAGATGAAAATGGGGAAAATGGTGGTGAGGATGCAGAAATGAGGTGTAAACAGGATATGAGATGGCCATGTTGAACTATATGACTATAAACATTAATGGAATACATAACCAAATTAAAAGGAAGAGGCTATTAAATTTACTGAAAAAAATTAAAAATAGAAACGCATCTAACTGAAGTGGAATATAACAAATTAAAGAGAAACTGGGTAGGGCATGTAGCAGCAGCATCAGATAATTCAAAAGCTAGAGGTGTAGCTATATTAATTAATAAAAATGTACCAATCAAAATAGAGGAAGAAATAATAGATCCAGCAGGGAGGTATGTAATGATAAAGTGTCAGATATATTCAGAATTTTGGAACTTGCTCAATATATATGCACCTAATGAAGAGGATCAAAAGTTTATGCAAGATATTTTTTTGAAGATTGTAGATACACAAGGAAATATATTGATAGAAGGGGATTTTAACCTTAATTTGGATCCAATGTTGGATAAAACTGGACAAAAGACTAGCAAAAAGAATAAAGTGGCCAGATTTATGATTAAATCAATGCAGGAAATGAAATTTATGGATATATGGAGGAGGCAGCACCCAAGAGAGAAGGAATACTCATATTATTCAAGTAGGCATAAAACATACTTAAGGATTGATATGTTTTTGTTGTTGGCCCATATTCAAGGGAGAGTTAGGAAAACTGAATATAAAACTAGATTACTAACTGATCTTTCACCCTGTTATTAGCAATAGAACTGGAGGACATCCCACCAAGAACATGCTAACCTGATCCATGCTACTTAAAAGGCAGGAATTTAGAGAGTTAATTGAACACCAAATTAAAACATATTTTGAAATAAATACGGAATCAGTGAAAGACAAATTTATATCATGGGATGCAATGAAAGCCTTCATTAGAGGGCAGATAATAAGTTATGTAACTAAGATGAAAAAGGACTACAATCGAGAAATAGAGCAGTTGAAAAGGGAGATAGTAAGTACAGAAAAGGAACTAGTAAAAAGGGATGATATAACAAAAAGGAGAGAATTGGCGAACAAAAAAATAAAATACGAAACATTACAAACGTATAAGGTGGAGAAGAACATAATGAAAATAAAGCAAAAGTACATGAAATATTAGCCTGGTAACTTAAAACAGAACAAGCTAAAAGATTGGTAATGGTATCAAGGAAAAAAGATAAACAAATTACATATAACCCAACAGAGATTAATGAGAACTTTAAGGAATTTTATGAACAATTATATCAAACTGAGAATGAGGGGAAAGATGATAAAATAGATGAGTTCTTAGCTAAAATTGAACTGCCAAAATTGCAAGAAGAGGAACAAAACAAACTGATAAAACTATTTGAAATAGAGGAAGTACAAGATATATTAAAAAAGCTGCCAAACAATAAAACATCTGGAGAGGATGGATTCCCAATAGAATTCTATAAAACATTTAAAGAGTTATTAATTCCTCCTCTCCTGCAAGTAATGAACCAGACAGAAGAAACACAAAACTTGCCAGATTCATGCAAGACAGCAATAATTACAGTAATACCAAAGACGGGGAAAAATCCACTAACAACAGCATCATATAGACCAATATCTCTATTTAATTCAGATTATAAGATAATAGCGAAATTATTAGCAAACAGATTGGCTGATTGTGTACCAAAAATAGTAAAACTAGATCAAACTGGATTTATTAAGAAAAGACGAACAGCAGATAATGTCTGTAAACTTATTAATCTAATTCATGCAGTTCAAGGAAATAAGAAGACAAAAGTGGCTGTTGCTTTAGACGCAGAAAAAATCTTTGACAGAGTAGAATGGAACTACTTATTTAAAGTATTACATTAGTTCAATCTACCAGAAAAATATATAAATTGGATTAAAGCATTGTATAATGGACCGTTGGCGAAGATAGCAGTAAATGGATATGTATCGAATCAATTTAAATTTTGTGGGTCAACTAGACAGGAATGTCCATTATCCCCTTCATTGTTCTCCTTAGGAATACAACCTTTGGCAGAACTGATAAGAATAGAAAATAAAATAAAAGGGATAAAAATAAAGGAGAAGGAGTATAAAATCAGCTTATTTGCAGATGACATCATAGTATACTTAACAGAACCAGAAATATCAATAAAAGAATTACATAAGAAATTGAAGGAGTATGGAGAAATATCAGGGTACAAGATCAACGCAAACAAAAGTGAAGTGATGCCAATGAGTAATGCGGATTATACAGAATTTAAAAAAGAATCACCATTTAAATGGCAAGCACAAGCAATCCAATACCTAGGGATCAGGTCAGATAATAACTTAAGCCACTTGTACAAACTAAATTATCAGCCACTAATAAAGAAATTGCAGGAAGACTTAGAACATTGGAAAGAATTACCACTAACATTGATAGGGAGGGTAAATTGCATTAAAATTAATGTCTTCTCAAGGATACAATACTTATTTCAATTGTTACCAATTCCCTTAACAGAAAAATTCTTTAATGAACTAAAGAGAATAATAAGGAAATTCTTGTGGAAAGGGTGAAAACTGAGGATAGCGTTAGATAAATTAACAGAGGGGTACAACCAAGGTGGTTTGCAGTTACCAAACTTTAAAAATTATTATAGAGCCGCACAATTAAGGTATTTATCAGATTTTTACCAGACAAGGGAAAAACCAGACTGGACTAAGATAGAACTCGATAAAATAGGGGAGAAGGTACCGGAACATATACTTTATAAGTGGGATGAAAAGCTCGTACAATATAAAAGCTCACCAGTACTGCATCATTTACTCAATATATGGAAAAGAGATTCACTTAGAAAGGAAAAAAACAAATGACCAAATACCAAAATTACTTTTGACTCAAAATCCACTAATCTCTTTTACAATAGATAACCTTTCCTTTAGCGAATGGGAGAGAAAAGGAATCAAAAGAATAAAAAATTGTTTTTTGGGAAATAATTTATTAACATTTGAACAGATGAAGTACAAATATGGAATAACTCATGGTACAATGTTTGCATATCATCAACTGAAAGCTTATTTAAAGGATAAATTGGGAAACAGACTGAGGTTACCTGAAGGAAGCAGCTTTGAATATGTAATTACAGACACAATGATAATTAAAAGATTTATAACCAACATGTACATTAAGCTGCAAGATAAGGAAAGGGATGAAATAAGCTATAAACCCAAACAAAAGTGGGAAAAGGATTTGAACATAAAGATTTAAAAAATGAAACATGGGAAAAGTTATGTTCTGGAACTATGAAGAATATAATAAACACAAGGTTACGCATGATACAGTATAATTGGTTACACAGGTTATATATCATGCCCTAAAAGTTTTAAAAAATGGGATCCAACATTATCAGATAGATGTTTTCACTGTAAAAAGGAAACGGGAACAATAGTACATGCAATTTGGGCACATGAGAAAGTGAAAATGTTTTGGGAAAATCTAAATCAGATATTAAATAAAAATCACAAAAAATAACATACTAAAAAAATCCAGAGATCTTTCTTCTAAGTAATATAAGAAGTAAGGAATTAGGCCTCAAATTGGATAAAGTGCAAAAAAGATTTATTATGATAGCCTTAGCAGTAGCAAAAAAACGTTTAATGTCAACTTGGAAAATGGAAGAGAGCATGAGATTACAGCAATGGTACATGGAAATGAATAAATGTATTTCATTGGAAAAGATAACATAATTTAAAAAATAAAGTCACATTATTTGAACAAATTTGGGAACCATACATGGAACACAATAGGGAAGGCTTGCCTCGGACCTCCACCCCTAAAATGATAAGAAGACAAAACGACTTGATCCAGTGTGTAAAAGTAGATCACACATTTTTCTTGTTTATTTTTCATTGTGCGATGACATTGTTTAATGGTTTTAGTGTATTGTATATGTTGAATATTTATTGGTTTTGGAAGGGGGTGGGAAGGGGGGAGGGAAGGTAGGGGGGAAACAAAGTGAGAAAATGCTACTGTGTATATTTAATGAAAAACATTTGTATATATTTTGGTTCATATGGTTCACAGCATGAAAAATAAAAAATTATATTAAAAAAAAGACACATATTCTGAAAGAGATTGATAACACTGGTGGACCACAAATGTTGAACACAGGGTAGATGTGAACCAGTAGGCATTGGCTGACGAAGAATCTGGTGTAGATTAGAGCTGAGTGATGAAGTCAGGGTGGAGGAGAATGATGGACATGGTGGAGGAACCTGATGAGCATCAGGGAGAGTAGGATTGATTGGAACTATTTGGGGGGGGGGGGGGGGGTATGTATTAACTTTGTCACAAAAATGAAAGCATCATCCTTGTTCTAAGCAAACCAAAGAGGCCCCAACCCCCAATAGCTTACATGTACTTTGTGAATGGAAACATCACTCCAGGACCTACATGTACTGAAATTAAAACCAATCCTGTTAAAAATTAATCCTGTTGATTTTTAACATCTGTTTCATTTGCTATGGATACACTAATATCAGGTTTAATTAGACTTTCAATTTTATTGTGTAATTACACACACAAATTACTTTCAATTAACTAAATTGAACATGATATTTAATTAGATCAGGTTCAGTGTCACTTCAATTACATGCCATCTGTGTAGGAAATTGAGTTATAGCAGGTTACTTTCAGTGTTTATTTTCACCTCAGATTTGTATAACATGATCTAGATGTTAGCACAGGAATTTCTGAAGAAGCGACAACAAACACACAAGTTCATGCCCAATATTTGTAAAGTTAACTATCAACAGGTTGCATTTATGGAGCATCTTTAATGCAGTAGAATGCACCCAGATGTCAAACGTGATTTAGAGTTGCACAAGATGATGTTAGGATACATGACTGAAACACATTCAAATATGTTTCACACACTTCCTCAAGCTGGTGAATAGATTGAGAAAGGGATCTTCGGAACCAAGGTTCACCATTTGTAATGGGAACTTTTACAATTAAGGAATCATGTACAAAGAAGCACAAGCGTTTTGGTTTGCAGAACTGGAGAAGGGTGTGGCCAGTGGGCATATGCAAACTAAAGTAGAAACATTGAAGCTTTGTTGTGTGAATGACCAATGCAACTCAACAACAAAGAAGAGTGGATGAATGGGAGTGGTGCGAGTTAAAATCAAAAAAACAGATTTTGGATTAGCTACTTCCATTGAAATTTACAAGCAATAATTGGTTCTAAATTCATAAAGTTCCATTGTGTAAATTAGGATGTCTCTCTTTTGGAGTAGGGAACCACTTGACCCAAGAGATCTGGAAAACTGATTGCCTATTTGTACAATAATTAGTTCCTCAACGTATATATGTATATCTATATATAACGCTATAACAATTACAGTACAGAAATAGGCCATCTCAGCCCCTCTAGTCCATACCGATTTAAGTGATCTCCTCTAGTCCCACTAATCTGCACCCTGCCCATAACCCTCCAACCTCCTCACATCCATGCACCTAGCCAACTTTTTCTTAAATGACAAAATTGACCTTGCTGCAACCATCTCTTCCGGAATGTCATTCCACTCAGCCACCACTGTCTGAGTGAAGAAGCTCCCTCTCATGTTACTTCTGAACTTGCCCCCTATTGGAAAAAAATTGAAATGTGACCTGGGGCTAATCTCATCAGTACACAGATAGCAATTCAATTCAACAGATAATGAAGAATGAATGTGGAGGAACAGTCCATAAAATCCATCAAACTGCCTTCTTCATTCAATAAGATCATGGCCTCTCACCTTGACAATTATGGGATTTACAATCCTCCTGAAGACATTTCTCCTTCAGCCCCAGCAGAACTCCAATCCAAAGAAGTTATAGTTATCCAGCAGAGAAGCCAGCCCATAATCTCAATTGGCTTGGATTTGGTCCATATTCCTCTAAATTTGTCCTATCCATGAACCCGTCCAGGTGTCTTTTAAACATTGTACCCAGCACTACCACTTCCACTGCCTCATTCTATATACAAACCACCCTATAGGTGAAAGCCTGCCATCACCACACCCCCCGCCCCCCCGCAATCCCACTCCACTTTAAATCTTTTTGACTTGCCTAACCTGGGTAAGTGACCATCCAGTTTATCTATGCCCCTAATGGTTTTATAAACCACTATAGGGTCAATCAACATCCTTCACACCAGGAAATGTCTACTAATTTTCAACTCTACAGAGGAATGATCTGCAAAAGTATTTACCCTGCATAACCTGTAAATCTATCATCGAGCGTTTGCATTTCAAAGGCATTGTCTTTTATTGATGTTGCAGATACACTGGAGATAAATATGCTCCCTAGGAACAGGTTGCCATTTAGCTCTTGCACTTTAAGCATATTATTAACTCAAAATTGTCCAGCAAAATCATGTTACCTTAAATATTATTCATTCTAAAATCTAGTTTAATGTCTAGCAATCGATCAGAATGGTACTTACGGGGATAATGCAGCTGTGTCCTCAATGCCTGCAAAGAAAAGCAAAAGCAATTTAAGAACACAAGGACATGAAAAATGAGAAAGAACAGGTTCTCGAGGGGCGTGGCAAGATGGCGTAAGGATCAGACGTGCCTTCCAGTCCTCTCCTGACTCTATCTTATTGTTTTGTCTAGAAATGCCCGTTAAAATTCTTTAAAAGTTTAGATAATTTCAGTGCTGTTAATTTAACTTATGATGGTACAATTGGTGAAAAAGAGCAAAAAAAAACGACAACAGATCATCAAAAAACTACATTTTCCAAAAGTTCAAGTTTTGGAGCCTACCTGCAGGAAAGACACCGGGATTCAGCGTGAAATGGATCCCAGGAGAGAGGTACAGTGTTCAGATGTAGAGCTCTATGTTACATCGGTAGAGCCCCCTAAAGAGGGCGCCAAACAGCCTTTAGAACAAAGAGTTACTCAAAGGCATTTGTCAACTGTAGAGGAGGCGCTGCAAACTGCACCTCTTGAGATAGAAGAACCTATACAACTTGATGTACTGGGAGAACTTAATACATTATGGACTGGGGAAAACCCCGGCCAGTGTCCTCCAGTCACTGCTGGAGAGGCTGTGGCTGGGTTTTCCACACGCAGTCATACTACAAGGAAGGCAACCAGAATGAAGGAAGGAACAGAAAATCCTTTGGTTATGCAGAAGAAGCAGGAATCTGTTGAGCCAAAATCTCTTCCAATTGAAAAGATTTTTGTGAATCTTGAATCTAAATTATCTTATACAATCCAGGATTATCCAAGATTATGACTGAACTTGGTACTAGGTTTAATACTCTGGTGAAAATACATTCTCAACAGATGGCTGAGTTTGGAGCTTTTAAGCTTGAAGTGAGAGATAAATTTAATTCATGTGAAGAAGATATAGACGAAATACGGGATCAAGTTTTTGATGTGACCAAAATGGTCGAAGACTTACAAACTCAAAATAAAAATATGGTGAAAAAGATTGATTATTTGGAAAACCAATCCAGACGGAACAATATAAAGATTATTAGTTTGCCGGAAGGTATGGAGGGACCAGACCCAAGAAAATTTTTTACTGAATGGATTCCGCAGGTGCTGGGTCAAGAACATTTTCCGGAAGGTATAATACTGGAACGTGCTCACAGAGCCTTGCGTAGAAGACCTATTTCAGGTCAAAGTCCAAGACCTGTTTTGGTTCGTTGCTTGAATTATTATGACAGAGAAATAATTTTACGAGTGGCTATTAGAAATGCACAACAGAGAAAATCACCCTTGATGATTCAAAATAATTGAGTTTTCTTCTCTGCAGATTTGAGTCAAGAAGTTATGTTCCAACGACAGGAATTCAATCCTGCTAAAGAGTTGTTGTGGAAGAAAGGTTACAAGGCAACCTTTAGATATCCAGCTGTTTTGAAGGTTTTTCAAGATGGTTACCAACCAAAGTTCTTTGATTCTCCAAAGGAAGCTATAGCATTTGCTCAAGAGCTGCCAATTACTCAGTTTCAACAGAGACATAGTCCACCGCGATCTCTAAGGAGACAAGAAATGGAAGAAAAGAGCCGTGCTCCAAGAAGGAATGGTTGTAATGGTGACTCGGCAGTTGGAGCTGATTAAAAGAAGAGTTGTCCTTTTTTTTTCTAACGTCTTTTTTAAACAAAAGGGATATTAAATAATGATGATGTTAGTTTAAGATGAAGTGAGAGTTGGGGGAGAGAACTGGATAGGCACTATTTCCTGAAAGTCATCTGCTATGTGTGAGTTATCTCACACCCATTTTTTTGGGGGGAGTTACCGCATTGCGCGGTTTAGACGGGAGGGGGTATTTTTAACCTCCTACCCGTTTTTTTTTCCTTTTTTTTGTATTATTAGATTAAAGAGTGAAGGGGTTTTTTTTGTTTAAATATTAAAAAAAAGTATAAGAAAGTATTTGATTGTTTAAAAAAACTAAAAAATGATGTGGTTTTTTTTGTAAAGTTTATTCAGTAGATAAGGAATATCTGAAATTTAAATGTGAATGGGATGGATACGTTTTTTTTATTTTTTCTTTAACTTTAAGGTGAAAGGAGTGGTAATTCTGGTGTATATTATTTTGCTATTTTAGTTACAGAACGAAGGGAATAATGATGAAAGTTATAAATTGAATTGTACAATTCTTAATGAGGCTTGAATTTTGTTTGTGGTTTATGCTCCATTTGTTGAAGATATAGATTTTGTTGTAGATGTGTTTTTATTATTTGGATATCTGAATTTTAACATAATGATTGGGGATATTTAAATGTGATATTGGAGCTTTTATTGGATAACTATTTAAGAGTAAAAGGGAAAAATGGTGGAAGAATACTAAAATTGAATTCTACAATGCTTAATGAGGTTTGAATTTTGTTTTAAGATGGTGGTTTATGTGACTAATATGATGATAGATGTGAAGTTAGTTGATATTTGGTGAAGGTTTATCTCTATAGAGAAAGTTTTTTTTCATCTTTTTTTTTCATGCTACAATTTTTTTTAAGAATTGATTATTGTTTAAGAATTTTTGAAAGATAATGTTACTAACTTTACTAATTTTTTATATTAAGTTTGAGTTAAATATATGTTTCATCTTAACTCCGTTTGTTAAATATATGCATTTAAGTTTGATTTAAATATGTTTTTTAAGTCTGATATCTTAGTATTAATTACTTTTCTTTTTGTTAGTATTTTAATCGGTTATGTTTTTGTTTTTTTTTGTAAGTGGGTTTTTTTTCTCACATATTATTAACTTTATTAATTCTTCACTCTTTATTTTGGGGGGGAAAGGGAGGTTGGACTAATTTGAGTTGGGTTATTAATGTGTAATAATTATTGGGGAGGGTATAGTTTATTTAGATTACTGATACTGTATTGTAATTTTATTATTTTATTCTTAATTTTTTTAAATGTAATCCTATATGTTATTCATGTTATAAAATCTTAAATAAAGTTTAAAAAAAAAGAAAGAACAGGTTCTCCAACCTATTCTAACATACCACTACTTCACAACTTCACTGTCCTTACTCCAAATCCAATTGATTCATTACCTGTGAAAAACAAGAAAATCCATTCCTTCAAGGATTATTTAAAGGTGAATTTTTAATACAAGGTTAAAGTCCTGAATATCCTGCTCCTTTTCCTACATTTCCATGATATTTTTTCAATCCAAAAATACCAATATCAAAGAGCATAACCAAGAACACAAGACACAAGAGAAACTTGTCCGTGAACTACTCTTTGCAGACGATGCCGCTTTAGTTGCCCATTCAGAGCCAGCTCTTCAGCGCTTGACGTCCTGCTTTGCGGAAACTGCCAAAATGTTTGGCCTGGAAGTCAGCCTGAAGAAAACTGAGGTCCTCCATCAGCCAGCTCCCCACCATGACTACCAGCCCCCCCACATCTCCATCGGGCACACAAAACTCAAAACGGTCAACCAGTTTACCTATCTCGGCTGCACCATTTCATCAGATGCAAGGATCGACAATGAGATAGACAACAGACTCGCCAAGGCAAATAGCGCCTTTGGAAGACTACACAAAAGAGTCTGGAAAAACAACCAACTGAAAAACCTCACAAAGATAAGCGTATACAGAGCCGTTGTCATACCCACACTCCTGTTCGGCTCCGAATCATGGGTCCTCTACCGGCACCACCTACGGCTCCTAGAACGCTTCCACCAGCGTTGTCTCCGCTCCATCCTCAACATCCATTGGAGCGCTTACATCCCTAACGTCGAAGTACTCGAGATGGCAGAGGTCGACAGCATCGAGTCCACGCTGCTGAAGATCCAGCTGCGCTGGATGGGTCACGTCTCCAGAATGGAGGACCATCGCCTTCCCAAGATCCTGTTATATGGCGAGCTCTCCACTGGCCACCGTGACAGAGGTGCACCAAAGAAAAGGTACAAGGACTGCCTAAAGAAATCTCTTGGTGCCTGCCACATTGACCACCGCCAGTGGGCTGAAAACGCCTCAAACCGTGCATCTTGGCACCTCACAGTTTGGCGGGCAGCAACCTCCTTTGAAGAAGACCGCAGAGCCCACCTCACTGACAAAAGGCAAAGGAGGAAAAACCCAACACCCAACCCCCAACCCCAACCAACCAATTTTCCCCTGCAACTGCTGCAATCGTGTCTGCCTGTCCCGCATCGGACTTGTCAGCCACAAACGAGCCTGCAGCTGACGTGGACTTTTTACCCCCTCCATAAATCTTCGTCCGCGAAGCCAAGCCAAAGAAGAACCAAGAACCACTCAGTTTATCATAAGATCCCATATAGAACATTAATATTAGTTTAGGAATGGAAATAGATTTTGGACATTATAAGTGAAAAGTTAATGAAAAGTGCGAAAGGCATCTGTGAGTCCTCGTGCAGGACACCCTGAAGGTAATCCACTTTGGTAATACAAACCGGAGGGCAGATTACTATTTGAATGGCAATAGATTAAGAGATGGGGAAGTGCAGAGAGACCTAGGGGTACTTGTACATCAGTCTCTGAAGGCGAGCATGCAGGTACAGCAGGCGGTTAAAAAGGCAAATGGTATGTTGGCCTTCATATCAAGAGGGTTTGAGTATAGGAACAAGGATACCTTACTGCAGCTGTACAGGGCCTTGGTGAGACCACACCTGGAGTATTGTGTGCAGTTTTGGTCACCTTATCTAAGGAAGGATGTTCTTGCAATGGAGGGAGTGCAGAGGCAATTCACCAGGCTGATACCTGGAATGGGAGGAATGACATATGAGGAAAGATTGTGCAAATTGGGATTGTACTCCCTGGAGTTTAGAAGATTGAGAGGGGATCTCATAGAGATATATAAAATTCTGTCAGGACTGGACAGAATGGATGCAGATGGGATGTTTCCAATGATGGGAAAATCCAGAACCCGGGGCCATGGTTTGAGGATAATAGGCAAACCATTTAGGACCGAGATGAGGAGGAATTTCTTTACCCAGAGGGTGGTGAATCTGTGGAATTCATTGCCACAGAGGGCAGTGGAGGCAGGTTCATTAAATATATTTAAGAGGGAATTAGATATATTTCTTCAGTATAAGGGTATTAAAGGTTACGGAGAGAAGGCGGGGACGGGATACTGAATTTTAAGATCAGCCATGATCTCGTTGAATGGCGGAGCAGGCTCGAAGGGTCGAATGACCTACTCCTGCTCCTATCTTCTATGTTTCGATGTTTCTAAACTTCTAGGTTGAGTTAGAGGTGAAGAAGGCATGTGCGATGCTGGTACTCATTTCAGGAGGAATAGAATATGAGAGCAGGGATGTGATGCTGATAAGATCTCACTTGGAGTATTATGACCAGTTATGGGCTACTCATTTAAAAAAAAGAGGTGCTGATGTTAGAGAAGGCTCAGAGGACGTTCACAAGGATGAATCTGGGAATGAAAGGATTATCATGTGAAGAACACTTGGCCTGTCCTTGTGGAAATTTAAAAGAATGAGGGGGGGTCTCATTGAAACATTTTGTTCGTTGAAAGGCATGGACAGAGTAGATGTAGAAAGGTTGTTTCCCATGCTGGGAGAGTCGAGGACGAGGAAAAAACATGAATTTGAAGGGTGTCTACTTACAACAGAGATGCAGAGGAATTCTTTTAGCCAGAGGGCAGTAAATCTTTGGAATTTGTTGCCACAGGTGGTTGTGGAGGTTATATATTTAAGGCAGAAATTGATAGGTTCTTGATTAGCAAGGGTGTGAAAGGTTATGGGGAGAAGGCCGAACAGTGGGGCTCTGTGAGAAAATGATCAGCTTATGACTAAATGGCAGGGAAGACGATGGGCTGAATAACCTATTTCTGCTCCTTTATCTTATGGTTTTACATTGTGTGGGATTAGGATCACAGTGGAATGCTAGTGTATGAATGAGCGCATTGCTTTAGCATTATGTTTAGAATATGATGTACTTGGTCGTATTTATAGTGAGGGTAACTATGTGGGTTTACAGCTGTGCTGAGAAGTAAAACGTGGGATTAGTGTCAGAGTGTATCTGTGGAGTATTCTGTATTACAAATACATCTACTGGACATACAAACGAGGAGTTAAACAAGAATATCTGTAGATGTGTGATTGTAGTTTAATACACAAAATTGTTTGAGAAACTCGGCAGGTCATGCAGGATCCAATAGGAAGCAAAGATATATAACAAACATTTCGGGCTTGAGCCCTGACAATTGATGCTGCATGACCTGCTGAGTTTCTTCATTGTTTCTCCATTTTTGTACATTGAACATTTGAGCAACTTCCCTTTTTAATAAATTCTTAAAATTCCTATATCCTTGGCAATAACTGCTCTATTGACAGCTTTCCTGAAATTCACCTGTATATTTGAGTTTTAAAATAATTGTGATTCTGACCTAGAAGCAAGAATAAACGGTTCTCATAAAATGAGAAGCCATGCGTTCATGCTTCATTCATTCTTGGACTGACACCAAGCGTACCAGCACCAATAAGCACAGAGGATTTGTGTGTCATGTGTTGAGTGCTGGTTATGTACAGCACTTGTGCACATTTACACATCTACGTGCACATATAAATGACAAGTGCCTGGAGATTTGAGAAAATCTTTATAAGTCATGCCTGATTGGTATAGTGTTCCCATTAGCCCACTTCTTAAACATTCTGCTCATCTTTGATCACAGGTTTATGAGGGAGATGGAGACCCAAGGCAGAGATAGGTCTTAATTATCAAAGGACAAAGGATCAGAGGGAAAAGCTGCTCCTTTCATGACCTCAGGACTTGCAGGCATTTTTGAAGTGTTGTGGATGATTGTTGGTATCAGGGTGTATGTCTCTTCTCTTTCTCAAAAAAGTAGGGTTTGTTGTCGTGCAGATTAAACGAAGGTAATGAGTCAGATAATTGTCCTAACATATCATTGCAATAGTTCCAATAAAGGGGTCAAATAGCCTGCAATATTAACCCAGTTGCTAAGTGTTTCCAGAATTTTCTGTTTTTATTTGTCAAAAGCAGTGTAAAAAATGTTGGGACTACTCAGTAGGTCAGGCAGCATCTTTGGAGAGAGAAACACACCCAATAATTAAGTAACAAAGTTAAGAACAGTTAGAAATTGAACATGTTTTAAAGTGCAGGAAGGAGGTGGATGAACAGTGGAAATGGCTGTAATCTAGCAGCAATTAAGAGAGACTGGACAGAGGTGTTCTAATCTAAGTTTGATTTCTCCAATGTTATGAAGACCACATTCTAATTGTTAAATGCACCAAACTGCAAGAAAAACAAAATCACTGTTTCACCAAGCAGGGATGTTTGCGTCCCGAGATGGTAGAACGGAAATAGGTAAAGTTGCAAGCGTTGCTTTGAGAAGGGAAGTGAATGTTGGCGGAGAGAGAAGAATGAACCAGTGAATTGCAGCAGAAATTAATCCTTTAAATTGCTGAAAGAGGACGGAGAGGAATGTGTGTCTTGTGGTGGCATCATATATTGCATGCATAAAATTTCAGACAGTGATCTGGTAAAAATCCAGCTGGAGGGCTGGATGGTGACGACAAGGGGAACCTTATCCTTGCTGTTGGTGAGAGCAGAAGTTTAGGAAAAAGGAAGATTACTTTTTGCAGTAGTGTAGAAGGAGCTGTCGTTAGATGGTGCTGGAAAAATTGGGAGAATGGAGAAAGTAGAAGATGGGGTCAAAATAGTCTGTAGGCCTGAATCGGATCTTGGTTGCTAACCTAAGCTCTGAGATGGAGATAGAGAAGGGGAGAGTCAAAGATGAACTGTTAAAAGTGAAAGCAAGGCAGAAATTGCAATGCAGGTGATGAAACCTTCAAATTCTGTATCAGCACTAAATCAGTAATCAATGTACCAGAAGTAGAGATGAGGGAGGGGGCCTGGGTCAGACTGAAACAAGAATAGTTCTCTGTATCCCACAAACATATGGGTTCAGATTGGACCCATGTATGTTTCCATAACTATGTTGTTGATCTGGAGGATGAGTGAAGTTAAAAAGGTGACTGTGCCTCTCTTTCAAGGAACAAATGAAGTAAAGCTGGTTGTCATCAATATAAGATGGAAACTAAGGGTTTTTCTCGCATGATATTGTGAAGATACAGCTTGTAGATAATGAGTTATCTGAGGATTGAACTCTGGGCAACGCCAGAAACAATGGAGTGGATTAGGGAACAAAATTAATTGATGTCAAATATTCAACAATAGCATATGAACTAATATTTCATTGGAGTTCCACCAGACTTTTTGCTTCTTTCATCTGAATGTGAAAATATCTAAATTTCACAGGTAAACTGAGAATAGTAACTCTTGCCCAAAGATGGCATCCAAAAGTCAACATAAAATGGAATTCACAAAACAAATTTGAAAACTTTCCATGGTCTGGTACCAAAAAGGGAGATTTATGTAATTTTTGGAAGCCAACTATTCATCATAGACATTTCTGCTGAAGTTTCTCTGAGCTCTGAACAATGAAAGTTGCAAGGCAAAACCAAAAGTTTCAGAGGCCATCGAAGTTGAAGAATGAGACCTTCTCAAGGTCATTGGGGTCAAACAGACGTATAGTATGGAAATAAGCCTTTTTCCCATCCAGGCCATACTGATCATCACCACCCATTTTCCATTAATCCTGCATTACAACCCATTTTATTTATTATTATTAGCATTTGGGAATGAAATACTGGCCTTGCATTCTGCAAATAAATATACAAGGATGGCATGGTGAGCACAAAGAAACACTATTACAGCACCAGAAGCCCAAATTTGAATCCGGAACTGTCTGTCAGCAGTTTATACATTCTCCCCATGTCTGCCTAGGTTTCCTCTGGTTTTCTCTCACCCTCCAAAAACTTACAGGGTTAATTGGTATATTTGGGCGACATGGGCTCAGAATCCAGAAGATACTGTGCCGTATGTCTAAAAATATCACAAAAACTGGCAAAAACAAATTGAGCAATTTGGGAAAATAAAGCAAGATTCCTACTAACCAACACCATTCACACAAGCTTCTCTCTTTAAAAGAGACTGCCGATGCTGGGTCTTGATGAAGGGACCTGACTGTAAATATTGACCATTCTTTTTCTTCAACTGACTGCTCGGCCCACTGAATTCCTCCAGCAGATTGTTTTTTGGTCCACTAACTAGTGCTTCAGAGGGAATGTACAGGGTACAGGACTTCATAGATAGGTTATTAAATGTTCTGTAGGGGAAGGCTATTTCCTTTCCTCTTCAGGATCATATAAGTTGTGAGCAAGATGCTAAGAGACTTCAGGGTGACTTAGCTTGAATGAGCTGACAAAAGCATTGTGCAGGTACATAACATGGATAAGTGTGATGTTATTGACTGAAAAGATCAATAGGAAAGGGATGTAATATTTAAATTTTGTTAGATTGCAAAGAGGCTTGGGTGCTCTTTGACACCAGTTACTGAAAGCAAAACATAGATGCAGCATTAGTTATGAAGACATATGGCAAGAGGATTTGCGTATAGGAACAAAGGTGTCTTGCCACATTTGCAGAGGGCCAAGGTGAGTCCACACTTGGTATATTATGTGCGCTTATGACTTGATTTCCTGACAAAGAATATGTAGGCTCCCAAGGGAATGCAATGAATGTTCATTGGATTGATATTTGGACAGTAGGACTGCTATTTGAGGAGGAGAAAAAAATTGTTTTCATTAGAGCTTAGAATAAGAGGGTATTCTAAATCAATGCTCACATATTAAACTATATCTTTAGCACAACTATCTCCAAAATGTAATTGTTGAAAGTACCTAAAATATAAAATCAATTTTCATCTTTGGCAGTGATATAATTAAGTCAATAAAGATATTTGTGGACATATCTGGAACAGGACTGGGAAACCAATTGCAGTCAAACTAGAAGCACTTTGGGTCCTGACAAAGGTTAAGTTAAGAACTGATGTTTGTACCTTGGTCATTCTCAAACCTAATCCCAATATTCTGGTTCAAAAGACTGTGGATGTATATGCAGAGCATAATGATCTTTTTGGAGATTGAGACAATCAGAGGATATGGGGAGCTTGGTGTGGTATGTGCAGGGGAGAGAAAATGACACAAAAGGGTGGCCAACCTTTTAATTTTTAATTTAGACCTATAGCACAGTAGCAGGGCATTTCTGCCCACAAGTACATACCAGCCAGTAGGTTAATTGGGCGGCATGGATTCATGGGCCGAAATGGCCTGCTACCCTGCTGTATGTCTAAATTAAAAATTAAAAGGTTGGCCTTCCCTGAGGCTCAGCATGTTATGGATGAATTAATGGATGTTTCACTTCTATTCTATTTGCATATTTGCATGTGGTGCTTGTGCACTGGAGATTGGTCACAGGTGAGAGAGCAAAAATACAGTAATTGGAGAACCAGAAAACATCCCTTCAATGAATTCACTTTAATTGTCAATAGACAATTAAAATTTGTTATATTAAACATATATATCCTATTTTATATTAATTATCTTGCGTGTCTATATATTCGGAGAGAGCACAGGGAGAAGGCTATTTCATGTCAGGCCTCCACGTGGAGGCCGGCTACAAGAGCAGATCTAAAACTTAAAACTAACCTTTCAGACAGTAGTCCTAAAAGGCTGCTCCACCATCCCATTCATATCGAGAGGCGCCTCGTAGCGCCCTCCGGAGCCGATGGTGGCGGGGCGACAGGTCCCGTAGCACCACCCGTCATAAACACACGGTAGAGCAATGGCTGTCTTTCCTACCCACAATCCCCTACGCAGCTGGAACTGCTCTGAAGTTCCGCGTTTTGAGCTGCAGAGAGCGGCCCCCAAGACCGAAGCAGCCAATGGAGCTGCCATAGGCTTCACCGACCACCCCAACAGCTCCCACTGCTCTGCCGGCTCCCACTGCCCCGACTACCTCGCCGGCCCCCACTGACGGCCACTGCTACACCTAGGGCTCCTGCTGCCCTGACAGTCTCCGCTGCTGCGCCGGCCCCCGCTGCCCCTGCCTTGGAGGGAGCGCGATGAGTTGGGTCGCGGATTGACTGCATCATCAGCCCGCCCCTAACCATTCGGAGTGCAGCGCTCCACCGATGATCCTTCCCCGAGAAGGGTTGGAATCGGCGCCCCGGAGCTGGCCACGGCCCATTCAGAAAGGTACATCTTTAGGTGTAAGGGCAAAGAACCTCCAGCTTTACAGATGGGTGTTTTCCCTGCTTGAAAGTGCCTAGATATTAAGCAAAAAGCCTGGATGGCAGATGTTAGGGTCGAGTGCAATATACTGTTTACAAAAAGTACTGGAGAAGCTCGGCAGGTCATATAGCATCTCCAGGAAGTCAAAGTAGCCAACGTTTCGGGCCTGGACCCTTCGTCAGGTATGACACTGCTGGTACTCCTTCTTGAAAAGAATTCGTGCGGAGGCATCCTCCGTTCGTAACTGAAGTGAAAGCAAGTCTAAGAAGAAATACATCCAGTGTCCAAAAGAAAACTTGCACGGTGAACTTCCTGGACAAGTCTGTTAAGGACTTGTCCTAAAAAGGCTGGATTCAACCCGTTAGAGATAAGGAGAGGAGGACAGGACTAAAACATCCCAACAGATCAAGAAGAGCGTTATGTGAAAAGGAGACCAATCCGCCTTACGTTGTAATTTTACAAAATGCAAAGAAATTAAAACCTGGACAACTTGAATTAAAACTAAAGGAAAAGCTGGAAATATTCAGTATCGAGTCGCAAGGTTAACTTCGTGTTCCTTTGCCCGAGTCCTGACTATTTCCAGTATTTTCCTATTGGCAGTCACGTCAATGCTCGAAATGTTCGCTGAAAATGTTGCGGATGAACGGCTTTTCGATGGAGGGGAAAGAACATTCGTGCCCTCACTGGGAAATGAGAAATTCATGATATATTGGGCATTTGTTAATAATTGATACGAAACAGTTGGAGAATGGAACGATAGCGCTATAGTCAACAATTCTGGAACTCCCTCACTGAAGTCTTCATCCCGTCTCTCCTTGGCATCTCTCTACAGACAGTCGAACGCCCGGAGTTCTTAAACGCACAACAAGCAGTCACAAACACAAAAATATTCTGTACGCACCGTTCTTCTCCTTCATGCTGACGGGTGCGACCTCAGACGGTGCCTGGCCGGAAGGGTGAAGGTACAGCTTCAATTGTAAAACAATTTATTCTCACATAACAGAGCGACGTTTAATGTCCGACTGCAGGATGTTTAATGTTTAAACACCAGCAGATTACACTGGGTTTCGAACAATAGAGTTCCACCTTCTTGGCTAGCATTCAAGCACGATGCCTCAAAAACCTGGAAAAGTACTGTGCCTCTGACACTGGCAGCTCCCTCCCTGGTCATTTATTTTCATGGAATGGTTTCCTGGTTTCTGACGAGGCTGGAGCCCACTGCCTGCTTGCGCTATGCAGGGGTTCAATGTAGCACCTTTGTAATGTGAAATGCGTCTCCTCTCCTCACCAGCACACAGTCCATGGGCCAGCCTCCTGCTGTGTCGAAATCTCATGCAGACTAATCCGTTTAAGGAGCTGTTACTAGGGCATCTCATCTCTTCATTGAAGGTATGGGCCAGAGTACAGAATAAACGTTGACGTTACCAGTGCCACACCGTGGGAGGTGTTACAGTCTTTTGGATGAGATGCTAAACTAGGGGTCTCCAAACTGGTCGATATGGACCCCTAGGGATCGATAGGACTTTACAGGGGGTCGATTGAACTTTTGGGGTCGAAAGAATTGTAAAGCCCAAGGTCCCTGCTCCTGCTGGGAGCCCGAGGTCTCCGCTCCTGTCCGGGAGCCCGAGGTCTCCGTTCCTGCCCGGGAGCCCGAGGTCTCCGCTCCTGCTGGGAGCCCGAGGCAACTTCTTAGACGTGGTCTGCACTGCACCGATTTTGAGAATGGAATTGCCGTCACAATGCTTCAGGAGGAATTCAGGGGAACAGGACCCAGTCCTCATCAAGGGCTCAGTAGTGGAGAGGGTCAAGAACTTCAAATTCCTGGGGGACAACATCTCCTAGGATCTGTTCTGGAGCCTCCACATTTGATGCAAACACAAAGAAGGCTCGCCAGCGGCAAAATTTTGTGAGGTGTCTGAGATTCAGTATGTAATTGAAAACTCTCAAAAATTTTGTGGAGAGCATTCTGATTGCATCACTGCCTATAAAAGAATAAACTCCAGAGGGTTGTTAACTCAGCCTGCGATATCACAGGCACCAGATTTCACTCTACTGAGGGCATCTACATGAGGCAATGTCTTATCTTAAAAAAGCAGCCTCTACCCTCAAGGGTTCAAGGATTCCTTGAAGGGGTTGATGGTCTAAAAGGTTTGGGGAACCTTATGCTAAACAGAGGTGCGAATACACTTCAGGCAGGAGATGAAAGTTTCTACCCCATTAGGGTCTTCTTGCTGTAATCAGAGGAAGTGCAAAGCCTGTCCATACATCTCTCCCCTCACCGCCATCCAGGGCCAGATCTTCCAGATGAGGCAGAGCTTTACCTGCACATGGTCCAACTGATCTACTGCATTTGGTTCACTTAGTGTGGCCTCCTCTCCATCAGTGAGACCAAATGCAGATTGTGTGACTGTTTCACCAAACACCTGGTCTCAGCTTGAACTTCCATTCGCCAAACATTTCAATCCCCTTCACCTTTCCCACATTGATTATGTCTGTCCTCACTCTCATCCATTATCAGGGTAAGACAATGGATGAGACTGCTGGTTAGCCTTAAACCTAATGGCATGAACATGATTTTTCTAACTGTAGGTAACCCTGACCTGTATCTGGTTCCACTACCTTGTTTACCTCCTGCTGTTCTTTTCTCTCTAATCCCTCCCCCCCCCCCCCCACAATGGTGTCCCACTTTTTGTCCAATAACCTCTCACCTCTTGTCCCTTCCCCAAATTCTTTCCCCCTTCATATATGTAACACCAGCTCCTTTTCATTTAATCTTGATAAAATGACCTGGTCCAAAATGTGGACTGCCCATTTTTATCCATAGATAATAGATACTGTAACATTATAATGTTACAGAGACAATGTTCAATTAACATTATTAGTGATGTTGGCAGTGTTAGAGTAGTGATAAAGGAGATCAGAATAGTTGTGGTGAATGTAAGAAGAGGATCTGCTGGGAGCAGCAAGCCAATATTTTCACACTTCAGTTCTTTTTTTTTTAAACATAGCCATTCCCATTCCATGAGGTATCAGAGAAATGCTAGTAACTTGTTCATGGTAGAATCCTGAAAAGTCCCTAAGTCCCTTTGAACATTAGCACCCAAAGCCGAGATGTTTGATTCCTGCAACTCCACTGCAGGAACCAGGCATTTTGTGGCCCATGATTAGGTTCCAGTGAAGTCTAAGACACAGCCAATATGAACTGCCCAGTTGTTGGATTTACAAGTCTCAAAGTGGAGTTGGTTATCACCTTCATGTCTAGCTCTGGTGAGGTTTGATTTCTTGGTTACTGTATGACGATGCAAGCAGGCACATTGTGCACAAGGGACTCCTATATTAGTAGCTGCTTATCCTACTGGACTCTCCTCCACGTGTAAATACTACATAAACAGAGACCAGGGACTTTCAAACACACTCCCAATTCCATACACTAACTGGGGGGGGGGGGGGCGGGGGGGGGGAATGGTGGGCAGGAAGGTGGCTCTCTGCAAGTATGGATCTACCACGGCACTCCGGGTCAACTTAAGTGTAGTACACACCTTACCAATGACTCCTCCAGTGATGTCCACAATAGCGACCTGGCATGGAGAAATGTCCAGGACTTGGACCAAGAGGCAGAGAGAAAGAAATGTGACATGCATCAATGTTTTATATTGTTCTGATCTTGGGAATTAGTCAATTATAACACTGAGTCATTTAAATGAGCCAACAGCAAGGTGTGCACTAACGAGAGGCTGGAGTCCAACCTTGATTGGCAGGTGATACGACCTCCGAATAAGTTTCAGACAGGTAGGTCATGTAATTCACAATATTCTAGACAAAGAAGCCATGTGTTTCTCCACAATCCATATATAACAGCTGGTGAAACGGAATTTGGTGTGTTCTTCTATTTTGCAGCCTGCTGTCCGTATGCAATTATCACCTTTTTTCTGTTGGTCTGTGCGCCTTCCCCGCCATCTATTTTATTCAGGCACCTGCCTGCTCTTTATGGTGACATGTGGATGCAGTTTTCGACAAATTTTTGGACTGTTGAGGATTCTGGGTAATAACGACCTCTAAAACAAAAGTTATCATGAGTCTTCAGCATAAAAATCTGAAATAATTCCTGTGCTCTCCCTCAGATCGTCATGTGCTTACTAAAATGTCGTTCACAGAACTAGACCACAAATAACAGTAAATCCAGAGTTCATAATCATTGCTTTCGAGCGTTTGTGGCTTCTCTTTGCTAAATTTCCCCTATCCATAGTGACCCTCCTCACAGTTCAGGTGTGACAGTTTGTATATTTTATGTTTTATAGGAGATAAATTGTGGCAGGTTTTTTAGTTTATGTCACATACAGATAGAGACACTTCAAAACAGATCTCATTTAAAATGCTGGAGCTCTGCTCAAGCCAGACAGTTCAGGCTCCAAGTGCCTTTGCACAAACTTTGAAGTATGCCTATGAGGACTTCACAAGCAGGTGTTAATTGGACATGCTGTGGAGTAATGGATTATTATTTTGGAAAGCAACAGATGAACAAGCTCAGAAGATTAGGTCTGGAGCCACAGTTTGTCTGAGTGTAGTTGGCTGTTCTAAGAGGGTCATGTGGTTTTCTCTGTGAGGGAGAATTCAGTTCTACAGTTCAGCAGCAGCAGCTGGGACTGGAACAGGACAAACTGTCAAGCTTGTGGATAAACCCCATTTTGAAGATGGTTGTGAGTTCTTAGTTCAGCCTGGTCAAAGCCTTGTGGTCCATACAAAAGGAGAGGACGAGCTGCATAATGTTTCACTTGAAATAAGGGAAACAAAAAGGAACTCTGTGATGACCTGAAAGAAAGAGGTTATCATCTGGAAAACCCTGAGGTGGCAAGTTTCTTTGGCAAGATATTAAAGTGACTGATCAGAAAGAATCAATTTTGTGGGTGTCCAATGAGCAACAAATCTCTCTCTGAAAACCGACAAGAACCTTCCTGAGCAGTAACCATTTACCTTTCAAGCACCAAAGGCTGATGAAATTTATAAATGTTAAATTCTGTGCACAATATAAGAATTGCCTGATACCGGTGAACTTGGAGAAGTGAGATTGGACTGTGAATCAAAGAATTTTATTTGAACTTACATACATATTGCATACATGTCTGCTTAGAATTAGAAGGGGCCTAAATTAGATTAAGTTAATAGTAATAAATTAAAGTTTGATCCTGTTTTCATGTTTAAAGAAAATTAAAAGTAATATTTGTTTAAGTAACCATTTGTCTTGGTGAATTTCTATTGCTGCTGGATTTTGGGGTCCTTGGGCTCATAACACAGGACACTTCCACGGTTTGTTGTGTTGCTAGCCTTGCCCCCAGGGTGTGTTGTCATGGAACACTGGCTGTAGAGAATGCCTTGCTCCCTCTCACTCCACTATCTTCTCTTCACTGGGTTAAAAAAGCAGTGCATTTCCAAACAGGAAGCAGATAATACCACGCTGTGGTCTGATACTCGACTAGATATCTCAGGGCCAAAGTATCAGCCATCTTTATCGGTGGATTAAGCATGTGGGAATCACTGCATGGAAAAACCCTACACCTGTTCAGTGAGTGAACTGGATTTCAGGCATTTGGTAAACATGGAGGGTCAAGTGACCATGATATAGGAGTTAAATAACTTCACTTTGAAGTGGACACTGGAATCACATCACTGGCTCACACTGGGGAGAGTCCGCTCCTGTTTCGAATGTGGGGAGGGATTCACCAACTGTGATGTACTTCTGCAACACCCATGTGTCCACACTAAGGGTAGCCCATTTCCCTGCTCTGACTGTGGGAAGAGCTTTCAAACCTCCAAGGACCAGGAGGAGCACGGGTGTGTTCCCCCTGCTTCCGTTCACCTGCTACGTGTGGGAGGGATTCACCCAGTCCTCCAGCCTCTTGCAGTACCAGAGCATTCACTCCAGGGAGCGCACTTTTAAATGCTGTGTGTGGAAGTAGGGGTTATCATGATCCCCGAACCTGCTGAGTCACCACAGAATTCACACTGGAGAGAAACTGTTCACCTGGTTCCTGTGCGGGATGGTGTTCTCTCAGAGTTCCAGTCTGCAGCACCACCTTTGGGTTCACACTGGAGAGAAACCATTTGATTGCTGCCTGTGTGGGAAGGAGTTCACCCAGCAATTCGGCCTGCGGGCACACCAGCGGTTCACACTGGGGAGAAACCATTCACTTGCTCCATGTGTGGAAAGGGGTTCTCTCATGCCTCTGGCCTGCGTTCACACCAGCAGGTTCACACTGGGAATAACTGTTTTCTTGCAGCAAGTAAGGAAAGGAATTTGCCTATTTGACTTGTCTGCAGAGCTACTAGAAAATTCACACCAGGGAGAAACTGTTCACCTGCTCTCTGTGTGGGAAGGGGTTCTCTCAGCCCTCCAGCCTGCGGATACACCAGTGGGTTCACACTGGGGAGAAACCGTTCACCTGCTCGCTGTACGGGAATGGCTTCTCTCAGCAATCTGGCCTCGGGTTCACATAGGAGAGAAACCATTCTCTCTCAGAAAAAGATTGGCCTATTGCACCTCTCTGTAGCGCCACCAGTGTGTTTGCACCAGGGAGAGAACATTCACTTGCTTCCTGTTCAGAAAGGAGTTCAATCTGCCCTCCAGTCTGTGGGGACACTAGTGAGTTCACACGGAGAGAGAGAGAGAGAGGCTCAAGATGGCTAGTCAGCTTCTTTCTCCTTTGGTGAAAGCATCACATGCTAAAGGGCATGTGCTTAAGGTGAGGGGGAGGGAGGAAGGTTAAGGGAGATGTTCGGGGCAAATATTTTACCCAGAGAGCAATGAGCACCTGGAATGGGCTATCAGGTGCAGTTGGTGCATGACTATGGAGGGAGGTGGATCATGTGCGGGCAGCAGTCTAGTTTAATTTGGGCATCCTCTTTAGAACAGACACGTGGGCCAAAGGGTTGATGTTTCAGAGGACACAGGATTGTTGTGTTGATGGGGATTTTCCATATAGCCTGTGCTACTTCCTGTCTCACTCACCCCTCTATTATTTGCGGGCTGCCCTCTTTCCCTGCCATTTCTGAGTGTGGGGTTCCTGCCATTCATTGCCTTCCATGGATGCTGCTTGACCTGCTGAGTTGCTCCAGCATTTGTCACTGCTAAGGTGGCTGTGGTGGTGACCTCTGACCTGGTGACTGTGCAGCTGGACCTTTGTGAAGAGATCATAAACCCACCAAGAGATGTCAGCATCATGAACTGCTGGACATGACTTGGCGTGCAAGTACCCTTGGGTGTTTGCAATTTTTTGTTTGAAACTTGACACAACCACCTCTGTATTTTCAGGTGATTAGGGTGTGCAGATGCTGGGATCTACTGCAGGACACAAGTGCTGGAGAAACTCAGAAGTAAAAGCCAATCAATATTTTGGGCTTAGGACTCCCCAGTGTCAAAAATTAAACCGATGTTTGAAGGGGAAGGGGAAGGAGCACAGGCTTACAGGTAGATACTGGAGGGAGGGTAGAAGAGAGAGAAGCTGAGAAGCGATGGGGGAGAGGGCTAAGAAGGGTAGCTCTGTGATGGGAGAAGGAAATGAAGGGGGCGAGGAGCTGGAGGAGAGAAAACAGAGGGATAACAGAAACTGACATAATTGATATTGATGCCATCTGGTTGGAGAGTTCTGGGATTGGATGCAAGAAATCATCCAGGTGGGCTGGTGGATCGGGTGGACACATGGGGGAAGAAACATGGAGGTGAATGCAGAGAGATACAGTCTGAGGAGCCCTGCCGAGGGGTTGATGGAATATATCCGTGCTCACTTCCTTGATCAGCACATTACAGAAGTCACAAGGGAACTATTTTGCTGGGAAGAATGTGAAGAGGCAGATTTCAACTGGAGAGCAGAACTTATAATGTGATGCGGAGAAAAAGAGAGCTGAGAGGGAGTTAAAGAAAATGAAGATTGAGATTGTGAGCTTTATGAAGAGGCACAGATTACAGCAGCGAGGGAGTAATGATAAATGTTCAGAAGGCCTTGGTTTTACACTGGGGAATAAACTTTTGGGAACATTGTCCCGAAACATGGGCTGCAGGTTTGGCTTAGCTGTTAGCGTGCTGCTAGTACACCACCAGTGAACTGGGTTCGAATCCGGCGTTGTTTGTCAGGAGTTTGTGTGTCCTCCCCGTATCTGCATGGGTGTTCAGGGTTCCTCCCATCCTCCAAAACGTACAGGGTTGTAGGTGTTATGCTTATTATTTCAAGAAGAACAACTTTATGACAAATGTTGTATATAATCGTGATCTGTCAAGTTTGGGGAGGGGGGTGGAAATGGCTCAGACTCAATGGCAAATCTCGTATATAATGCATAATTGAAATTTGTGAATGATTACTGGAAATAGTTTGAGTTTGAAAATCTATAAATTAAATTTTTTTAAAAACTTTGTGGGTTTAATACTTAACTGACTTTATTTTCCTTGAGTTGCTTCAACAGACTTCCAATTGACCCACCTGTCGCATTCTACTTCCGGATTCTGCCCAACCATGCACATTGCACGATGGGAAATCCAGTTCTTGTTACACATCTTTCCCCTTTAAAAAAAATAAGACACAAACACCATTCTATGTCTACAGAACAAAAGTATCTACATTCCGTGGCCAGTCACTTTTGTCTTTGTGTGAAGATTAGACTCTATTTGGAAGGAGTCACGTGATGGAGTAGTGGCCGGACGGTGAACTCCAGCCCTCTCCAGAAAAGTCGGGAAAAACAAAGGAAAACACAAAGGCACAGAAATAAAAGTTACAGAAAAGTGAGAATAAAGGTGGAAAGAAGATGGCGACAAAAAAAGAAAAATCGAAAGCAACGGTAAGAAGAGAGGAAGAGAAGACAAAGGAGGAAAAAGATGTAGGCCTTACCTGTCCGAAGAGGCCCGCTGCGGAGAGAGAAACCCGCTCCCTCAGGTCGGTAAATAATGGACTACAAAAATGGCTCGCAGAGCCGAGTAAAAGTGCGCAACCGCGCATGCGCGATACTTCGCGCATGCGCGATGCGAATGAAAAAAAACACACCGACGGGAGGGGGGACCAGCTGGGGAGTCGATCTCCACAGCCGGCAACGACAGCTGCAGAACACCTGCAGCAAGAAGAGACCACAGAAGACAATAGAAACAAGAAAGAAGAGGAGGAAAGGGCAACAAAGAAACAACAGATGGTCAACCCAGAGGAAGAAGAAGAGGAAGAGTACGGTGAAATAGAAGAAGAAAAGAAAGGCAAGGTAAAGGATATACTTGCTCTTATTAAAGGATACATGGAGTCATTTAAAGAATGGCAAACACAGGAATTTAAGGATTTAAGAAAAAGAATAAACAACACAGAAGAGAAAATAAATAAAATGGAGATGACCTTAACAGAAATGGGAAAAAAAATGGACAAGATGGAAGAGCGGGCAGTAGCAGCAGAAATGGAGGTAGAAGACTTAAAAAAGAAATTGGAGAAATCTAATAAAAAAACTAAAGAGACACAAGAACTACTAGCTCAAAAAATAGATACAATGGAAAACCATAACAGAAGAAATAACATAAAGATAGTGGGCCTTAAGGAAGATGAAGAAGGCAAGAATATGAGGGAGTTTATAAAAGAGTGGATCCCTAAGACCCTAGGATGTCCAGAACTACAGCAAGAAATGGAAATAGAAAGGGCACATAGAGTATTGGCCTCTAAACCACAACCACAACAAAAACCAAGATCTATTGTAGTAAAATTCCTAAGATATACTACAAGAGAAAAGGTACTGGAGAAGACAATGGAAAAAGTAAGAGAGGGCAACAAACCACTGGAGTATAAAGGGCAAAAAATCTTCATTTATCCAGATATAAGTTTTGAACTCCTAAAGAAGAGAAAAGAGTTCAATACAGCAAAGGCGATTTTATGGAAGAAAGGGTATAAATTTATACTAAAGCATCCAGCGGTATTGAAAATATTTATTCCAGGACAACAAAACAGACTATTCTCGGATCCAGAAGAAGCACGAAAATTTGCAGAACAATTACAAAAATAGACTGAGGGAGGAAGACGGGTAATGAGAGTTAAAATGATCACGATTGATATGTATGTGGGTAAAGACAAAAATAGACTGAGGGATGAAGACGGGTAATGAGAGTAAAAATGATCACGATTGATATGTATGCGGGTAAAGAGGTATAAGAGTGAATAGAGACAATGAGCATACATGAATGTATCTGTACTTAGAGGAAAATATAGATAGTATAGACAAGAATTAATAAGGGAAGGTAATGGAATAGAGAGAATAAGGAGGGAATTAAAAGAGTGACCTTTGTGACATATGAAAAGTGAAATCTTTTCTGGGGGAGGCGGGGTGGGTGGAAATAGCGGTCACTGCAAAATCAGTTGACGCTTGCGAGTGGATTCGCAAATCCAAATGGAGAGGGGAGATGTGGTTGTCCGACAAGGGATAAAGGACAACTCAGGAGGTGAAGGGGAGATTGGGGATAAATAAGATAGAAATAGGAGAATAAGGAAAATGTTGGATGTTGTAGGAATGTTGTCTTATAAAGAGTTGAAAATAAGAAAACAGAAAGGGAAAAGGAGGAAAGGTAATGATGGAAAAACGGAAAGAGAAGATAAACAAAATATAAAAGGGCTACGCTGAACTATATGTCTTTAAATATTAATGGAATACATAACCAAATTAAAAGGAAGAAACTACCAAATTTAAATGAATAAATGTATTCCATTAGAAAAAATAACATATAGGTTAAGAAATAATATTGAAATATTCGAACAAGTATGGGAGCCTTACATTAAATACAATAGCGAAAACCTACCGGGGACAAACATTACCTAAGTTGATGGAAGGAGAAGGAAAGAAAAGAATGGACTCAGTAGAATTTCTGGTGTAATTTTGTTGAATGACAACATTGTCTGACTGGCTTAATGCAACCTAGATTGTATACCTAAAATGGATGAGAGGGGGGGGTGGGGGGGTGGTTTGGGAGGAAAGGGGGGGGGGAGAAAAAGTCACTGTATTTGTGTGAAAAAGAAATAGTGTATATCATGGCTAATGTGATTTATGGTGTGAAAAATAAAAAAATTAAAAAAAAAAGATTAGACTCTATTTCAAGCTGTTTCTTGAAATCCATTATTTGAATGTCCTGGTTTCTAATAATCAAATGATGTTGATCATATTCATACTTGTTCACCAAATCTTGGGTTATGTTGTTTATTATGTGTTCTTATTTCTGAACTGTCAAGGTAAGTTTCTGACACCCATCTCGCAATGAAGCTATTTCACAGCAGAATCCATCTATGTTGTTCTGCAGCATCTCATCTGTGTCAATTGATCTTGAAGTTTCTCATTCTGGTCATTTAACATTTTATCATTCTCTGCCTTTTCCTTTTTGTAATTTTAAAAATGTAATTGAAGCTCTTTTTATGCTGTCCTTGATTGAACAAGTTCTGAAGATTCAACTGTAGGAATTGGAGTGGGTGTGGAGGTGATTTGTGACAATTTTTTAGTTTGACCTGGAGATCATTTTGGAGTGGATGAAATTAAAGGCATCTCTTCTGTTCTATTACCCTGTCCTGGTATTGTCACTCCAGTCATCTGTGCAAGTAAAGTTTGGTACATCTCCTGCTGTAGGACAATAGATTGCACCTGTTGCATCTGATGGTTTCTGTCTTCACGAAGTGATTCAAGTTCATTCAGGATATCCACAAGATTCAGCTGAAGTTCAGAAATCCGTGAAGAGGTTTTCTTCATTTTCCTGTTTATTAGCAAGTTCATGGATAGTCACCAGTAGCTGTTGATTTTGGTGTTGCAGTTCCTCAACATTACGATAGGTTGCCAGATGCTAAGAAATCACTTCAGGGGAACTGCTTATGTCAGAGAAACTAATTTCATCTTCATGTAAAATATGATTTTTTCATGTGTCTTCTAGTTCCATCAAAAGCATCCTATTCTGCTGTGAAAGATCTGACACTTGCATTTTGTATCTCTGTTTCTCCCTGTTGAGTAATGAAGCCTGCTTATTCACCCCATCAGTGCATTTTTGTAAATGGCAAATTTCCTTCAGGTTATCTTCTAATTTAGCTGATTTGCCACAGATTTTTGCACACGTTCATATTCTTCAAGCTGGCACTTGAGAAGCCAAGCTTTCATCTCCACTTCTTTCACAATTTATCCAAATATTTATTCACTCTATTGTATTTCTGTTTTGCCAATAGCAATTGATCTTGGGCTTAAACATATCCATTATACAATCTGTGAGCTTCATTCCAAGCTTCACAATCTTGGCCACCCTGCTGCAGTGGGTGATGTAGCTGCCAGTTCATCTGATAGTGCTGCAGCTTCTTTGAGCTTCGTATTTGAAAGATGGTTGCATTTTCCAATTCCTTTGCAAGTTTGATAATTTTTTCATTCAGTTCAGTGACTGCTCGGGCTTTAGAGGTCTCAGTCTCTGTCAAACAATCTTCTGTGACTTTATGAGCTTTTGTGTTTCAATAGATTATGAAGCTGCTCAACAGCTCGTCAGCTCAGTTGCTTTCGTTTGAGTCATCAGCAGCATGCTGTAGTTCCCACATTTATAGCAGGTCTTTCCATAGGCATGTCACATCTTTGGAATATGTCTACCTCTGCACCTGCTGCATTTGCTTTGTTGTTGCTTTGGGAAATTCCTGGTGCTCTGCTTATCGGTTTTCATTACATACACTGTTGTGTCTATCTTGTGCAGCTCCTTAGCTTGCGCTCATATGGTCTCTGCTGCCCTACACATATTCACAGCCTTTTCCAGAGTCAAATCTTTTTTCACACAACAGTCCTTCTCTAAGTCCATTATCTGGCATTCCACAAACTATTCTGTTTTTAATGAGTGAATTTTTCAAATCTCTAAATTCACAGGAATTACTCAGTGTGTGAAGCTCAGCTAAGTATTGGTCAAAGCTGATATCTTGCTTCTGGTCCCAGGAGAAAAATTTGAATCTCTCAAATGTGATCTTTTAAGGAACTGGATTTTCAGCTTGATGACCTACAGCTCATTAGGGAGAGTGAGGATGTGATAAACTGGATCCACAGGGAGTATGTAGAAAACATCTCTATGGCCATCCACCCCAGCAACTGGTTTATCATTCTGGGGAGAATGACCTGACAGAAGTCAACCATAGGGACCAGGTGTCCAGCACTGAGCATGGCTCTGTAGTGGAGAGGGGAAAGAGGCATGCAATAGTGATAGAAGATTCCATTGTGAGAGGACAAGAGACTCTCTGAGCCAAGTAAAGACACCAGGATGGTGCCAGAATACAGTATATCTCAAATTGGGTTCAGAATATTCTGAGGGGAGAGGAGCAGCATGGTTGGTGGAGTGGATACCACAATGCCTTAACAGCACCAGCGATTTGGACTGGGGTTCGAATCCTGCACTATCTGTAAGTTTATATGTTCTCCCCGTGTCTGCATGAGTTTTCCCCAGGTGCTCCGGTTTCCTCCCACTGTTCAAAATGTATTGGGAATTGTAGGTCAGTTGGGTGTAATTGGGCTGCACAGACTCGTGGGCCAAAAGGGCCTGTTACTGTGCTGCATGTCTAATTTTTAAAAAAAATTAATAAGAAAAGCCAGAAGTCTTAGAACATGTTGGTACCAATGACATTGGTAAGATAAGTCAGAAGGTCTTGAAGAAGGAATACAGGGAATTAGGGAGAAAGGACCTCCAGGATGGTAATATCAGGATGATTGCCTGTGCCACATTCTTGTGAGGGGAAAAATAGCAAGATCAGGCAGATAAAATGTATGGCTGGTAAACTGGCACAGGGGATAGGGCTTCAGATTCTTGGATCATTGGGATCTCTTTTGGGGAAAGTACAACCTATTAAAAAAGGATGGGTTACACCTGAACCCAAAGTGGACCAATATCCTGGCAGGAAGGTTTAATATAGCAGTTCAGGAGGATTCAACTTGGTCATCAGATGGGAACCAGAGTGCCAGGACTGAACAAGTGGGAAACAGAGTAAAGTGAAGATAATATGCAGCAAGGATAACAGACAGCTGGCAAGACAAAATAATACCCAGAGGGATGACAGAGACACAGTACATTCAAAACCTGGTCTAAATCTATTATACTTAAAAGTAAGCAGCATTAGAAACAAGGTGGATGATCTTGATGTACAGCTACAGGTTGGAGGGTACAATGTGGTATTACTGAGCTGTGGCTAAAAAATGGACATCATTGAGAGCTGAACATCCAAGGATACACAGTGTATTGCAAGGATAGGCAGAGAGAGGTTGTGTCTCTACTGGTAAGCAACAATATTAAATCATTGGAAAGAAGGGACATAGAATCCTCCTTAAGAGACAGGAGCAGGAGGTCCTTCGAATTCGAGGAAGATGGAGTTGGGTGCGATTGGTGTGAAGGCGGGGTTAAATATGTCATAAAAACTGCTCACATGGTGAGTTCTATCAAAGTCAGAGTGTTTTCTGGAATGTGATGTACTGCGAGTAAAAATGTCACCATTGAAGTGACAAAATATATTTTTCCCCATAAAAAACAAATATCTGGTATTGTTTATTTTTCAATATTTTTATTGAAATTTAAACTGAAGTTCGACATCAAAAAATACAGAGTACACAGGAATACATATTAAAAGTCACAAAATAGTACATTGCACTTAGATCATACCAATTCATCCAAGGTACCCCGCATTCTCCTTTACATTACAATAATATTATAAAAAGATCTAAACCCACTACCAAAAACAAAGTTGTTTGGCAAGGAGTAAAAAGAATCCCTTATAAAAATGTTAAATTACCTTATTAGTCAACATTTCTGCATTCATATCAAATCAGAGATTCTGATAATAATTCAAAGTATCCTCACAGTGTTTGAAAATTTAAATTCAAATCAGATATTAGGCATCTAATCTTCTTTAAGTTTAAACGACATGACATTACGCAACCATTGAGCATGAGTAGGCAGAGCAACATCCTTCCATCTAAGCAACATGCCCGCTAGCCACAAGAGAAGTAAAAGCTAATACAGATGCTGCTATCAATACCAAACAAGGTAGTTAAAGGATTAGGCTTAAAGTTAACTTCAAAAAGTACAGGAAAAGTTTGAAATACTTCATTCCAGTACTTATCAAGGTTCTGGCATGTCCAAAAGATATGAATTAATGAATCATCCCCATTGTTGCATTTTTCATAAAAATGAGATCATTTGACTTTGGATACGAGAGCCCTATGAACTACTTTAAATTGTAGGAGGGAGTGGCAGGCACATAAAGATGAGGCATTAACCAATTTGAAAAATTACATTCCAAATTTCTTCAGAGATTAAAAGCTGGCCTCCAACTTTTAAAAATGTTATCGAAAGGACCCTCTTTTATTTCCAACATGTCATAAATGTTAGATATTGAACAGTTATAGAAAGGTTGTAAATTAAAAATTACATCTATTAAATTCTTATCAGTGGTCATAGGAAATGTATGCAATTGAGATTGCAAAAAATCTCTAAGCTGTAAGTAACAAAAAAAAAGTATTTGGTAATCTATATTTAACTGACAGTTATTCAAAAGAAGCAAGACTTCCTTTGATAAATAAATCTTTGAAACATTTAATGCCAAATCCGAAATATTTTTAAAAAGCCATGTCAACCTGGAGCCTTAACTGAAAACAGAAGAGGGAGGCGGTGCCAGAGGTGCTGTAACATGTGTATAGGAGGCTCCCTGCTTATTGCTGGTGGTCACGTGGCCTCCCTGCCTGAAATTCATTCGGAAGTCATACCACCTGTCAGTACATGATGTACTCTTTGTTCCACTCATTTACAAAGTTGTAGACAATGTTGCAAACTGCAGTGGAATGCCAGCTAAGATTGGGCTCACACCACTGGTCAGTGCACACCTTGCCATTGGCTGGTTCAAATCACTCAGATTCCTTATTGGCTAGAACCCTGAATTTAGCACCAGCACAGAGGACACAAGCCCTGTGGTGATAATCCCAGGCATCACTCAATGCTACGTTGCTGCTGCAGGGTTGCGGGTAAGGTGAACACTCCACTGAAGCTAAGACGTGGTATTGCTATAGCTCAATATTAGCAGCAGAGCCGCTTTCAATTGATCAGGGGTCTGGGAGGAGTCACGTGATGGAGTAATGGCTGGTTGGAAAAAAGCTAGGAAAAAGCAAAGCAAAGCATAACAAAAATAGAATATAAAAAATAGAAGATAAAGATACAGAGAAGAGAAAGAAGATGGCTTCCAAGAAGGAGAAAGTAAGAACTGGAAAAAAAGTGAAGTCGCCGGAGAAGAAAGAAGAAGGCCCTACTTGCAGGAAGGAACAGGACGTTGTGGTGACGAGGAGCACCCGACCCTCGAGGTCAGTGCCTGATCTGCGGAGTCACAATCCACCAGCCGGTGCACTACAAAAATGACTCTGAGTCAAACAAAAGTTCGCACCTGCGAGAAGTCTCGCATGTGCATGCACAATCAAAGGAGAAAGAGAACACCAGCAGGAGGGGAGCTGAGCAGAGGAGTGGGCTGTCACAGAGCGAGCAGCTGAGGGACCTCTGACACCAGGGCTCTCAGCTGGAGGGCAAGGAACAAAAGTCGAGCAGCACAGGAGGGGAGGCCCAGCAAGAAGACGCCCAACAAAGAGATACAAGCAGCTCATCAGGAAAAACAGAAGAGACACAGATACAAAGAGAAGTCACAAACACATACATACACAGAAGACCCAAGATTTTCACAGAGAAATAGAAGGTAAAACTGATGGACAAAGAGAAATAAAAGGTAAAACTGATGAACAGAATATAGATAGTCCTTTTTGAAGAACAATGAGGTCACTAAAAGAATGGTTTTCATTAGAGTTTAATCCAATTAAAAGAACAGAAGATAAAATGCAAAGGTTAGAACTGGTAATGACAGAAATAGGGAAAAGAGAAGAGAATGTGGAAGAGCAGGAAATGGCTATAGAAATGGAAGTAAATGACTTAATAGAAAAATTGGAAGAAAGTGACAAAAAAATTAAAGAGACACAAGAGTTGTTATCTCAGAAAATTGATATGTTGCAAAATTATAGTAGGCAAAACAACATAAAAATAGTGGGCCTGAAGGAGGGTGAAGAAGGCACAGACATGAAGGAATTTATAAAAGGATGGATCCCGAAGGTCCTGGGAACAACAGAAATGCAGGAAGAAATGGAAATAGAAAGGGCACACAGAGCATTAGCTCCGAAACCACAGACACATCAAAAACCAAGATCCATCTTAGTAAAATTTTTGAGATACACAAGAGAAAATATACTGGAACAGGCAAGGAATAAAATTAGAGACGATAATAAACCATTGGAATACAAGGGTCAAAAAATATTTTTTTCACCCAGACATAAGTTTTGAACTCTTAAAGAGGAGGAAGGAATTTAATATAGCGAATCAACTTTATGGAAAAAAGGTTACAAATTCATATTAAGACATTCATCAGTGCTTAAAATATTTATACCCAGGGAGCAAAACAGACTGTTCTCAGATCCAGAGAAAGCGCAAGAATTCGCAGAACATTTGCAGGACAGGAGATGAAGAGATATAACAAGAATGAAGAATGGCAGTAAAGTATATATAAAGATGTAAAAACAATGTATATGTAAAGAACTAAAGAGGGAAAAGAGAAGGGAAGGAAGGGAGTAAGGTCGGGAAAAAAAGAGAGCTTTGTTATAAGTGTTAAAGTGTTTTCTGGAGAAGGGGAATAACCTTCACTGCAAAATCTGTTGATGCTGCGAACAAGATCGTAATCCAAATGAAAAGGGAAGTTGTGGTTGCCTGGCAAGGGGTATGGGGCAACTCAGAGAGAGGGGGGGGGGTAAACCTTTGGGGTTAAGATATTAGTGGAAGTGGGAACTGCAGGGGAACTTTATGTCTTAAATGTGTTGTCGTACATTAAGTGTAATAAGAGAAAACTAAGAAATGAAAATGGGGTAAAGGAGGATGAAGGTGGCGAAGTGGTGGAAAAGAGGCATATGCAAGATGTAAGATGGCCATGTTGAACTATATGACTATAAACATTAATGGAACACAACCAAATTAAAAGAGGCTACTAAATTTATCGAAGAAGGAAAATAGATATAGCATTTGTGCAGGAAACGCATCTAACTGAAGCGGAACATAAACTAAACAGAGACTTGGTAGGACACATAATGGCAACATCCTTTAACTCAAAAGCTAGAGGTGTAGCCATACTAGTTAACAAAAATGTACCAATCAAAATAGGAGGAGGAAATAATAGATTGGGCAGGGAGGTATGTAATGATAAAGTGTCAGATATACTCAGAATTTTGGAATTTGTTCAATATATATACGCCTAACGAGGAGGATCAAAAGTTTATGCAGGATTTTCTTTGAAGATTGCAGACACACAAGGAAATATATTGATAGGAGGGGGATTTTAACCTTCATTTGGACCCAATGTTGGAAAAAACTGGACAAAAGAATAAAGTAGCCTAATTTATGGTTAAATCAATGCAGGAAATGAAAATGAATAAATGTATTCCATTGGAAAAAATAACATACAATTTAAAAAAATAAAGTCACAATGTTTGAGCAAATTTGGGAACCATACATGGACCATATCAGAGAGAGCTTGCCTATGACCTCCATCCCCTAAAATGAGAATGAAAATGATAAGACAAAACTAGATTCAGTGTGTAATAAATAGATGATGCATTTTTCTTGTTTATTTTCCTTTGTGTGAAAATATTGTTTTATTGTATTCTATATGTTGAATATTTATGGGTTTTGGAGGGGGGTGGGTAGAGGGGAGGGTGGGAAAGGGGGAAAAAAAAGGGAGAAAAGACCACTGTATAAATTTAATGAGAAATATTTGTACATATTTTGGTTGATATGTTCATAGTATGAAAAATAAAAAATTATTTTAAAAAAACTGATCGGGGTCTGAGGTTGTGCAAATACCCCTGTAGGTAAAGTAGTAGCAGATCCACCTCCCCTTAGTCAAGGGTCTGGAAGGGTGTTTAACCCCTAGGATGTGAATGTCTGCATCGCCTGTGTAAATTGATACTTGTGTACTAATGTTCTTCCCCGTTTTGTTTCCCCATTACGGTTGGTTCCCACACTCCCTTATAAATTGAATCTCTCATCAATTGTTGTGATAATAGTTACCTTTGATTGCAAATTCTTGTCTCCAAACTTGTCTCTCTTTGAACCCACCAAACCTGGCACTTTCTCAACAAAACTGGCACTGTGAGTAGGGTTCAAGGAGTTACGAGTGAACACATGTGGAGCTTTAACCATGTTAGAGTGGAAGTGTGGGTGTGTGTGTGGACATGCCAGTCGATTGGGTAGACAGGTTGGACCTGCACGGGCAGTAGGATACCATGTAGTCTCCCTTCTGGAGGAACTGGGGTTTCCTGGGACTAGGGAGAGTAGTGGGCAAGCTCTATGGCTACTAATATCCCTATTGAGACACCAGGATATCATGGCAGGATTAAACAGGCAGCGCAGAACAGATAGATCCATGACTATTGAGCATGGGTCCTCAGGATGCACTGGACACTGTTAGGACATGCAAAAACCACATAGAAGAGTACATCGAAGCTGCTTGCAAGCTATCAAAGTGCAGCAGCTTCAGGCAGCCCATCAATCTAGCTGGTAGGTTGACCTGGTTAAGGTCAGGGCGACCATTATATGCGGGGAGGGAGAGTGATGCATGGTTGGACAATAATAACTTTGCTGAGGCAGAGTCTAATTGTGTGCATTCCCCCGCCCTACATCCTGGAGACCTTGCAAGCCCGGCCGGTGGCCACGCAGTACCAGCACTATATTGAGGGTTCGAGCGAACGGGAGAGGGGCCAGTGCGAGATTATAGGAGTATCCTGCCAAGGAATTGACTGCACTAGCTGATAGTAACCGCCAGCGGTCAGGTGAGCACCCAGTCACCTGGCTAGTCTGGTTGTGGGATGCCCACCTAGAAGCTAGCACTTTGGGTAGCCTGTCCACACAGAACTCCATCAATAACTCCCTGTGGGTGCGTCCTGAAGAGATCATAGAGGAAAGCATGTTGTGGGATCAGGTAGTAGCTGCGGTGCAGGCCAGGTCGGCCACATTGTTGGATTGGGACCTGATATGCCAACTGCAGTGGCATACAATTAGCAAGGGCACAAGTGTCATCAGGGAATGGGCCCTTATCACTAGCCTCTATGGCAGAGCTCCTGGGTGCAACCTCCTCGAGGACATCAGGGTAACCCCTGCCTTGACTTAGTCACCAGTGTCCATCCCAACCTCAGAGGGGTGGCTTGCCTTTGATGGGAACAGCAAGTGAGAGTAAGTATGGTTTGTGAAGCCATTGCCCTGCAGGAAGGGCTGGAGTACTTAGAACAACCACAAAAGGGATCCTTGCATAGGTTCGCTGGGCAGAGCCAAAATATGGGGAAAAACAGGAATAACATGGTAAGGATTTGTACCATCCCCTAGTATATGCAGCAGTGGATCGTGCCTGTTTAAGTAACATTCCCACTGCTGCCATGTTTGCTGTGTGGCAGGAATAATGTGAACATAACCCACAAAAACCCGCACCACTCACCACTCTGTCCACCACGCCTCCCACCATGCAGCCTTCTGCTCCTCGACTGCCTAAGGTGGCCCCTGCCGCCCTCAGGGCTGAGATAAACTCCCTGATACAATAGGAGCTGGCCAACAAAAGCACCCTGTCACACCAGACCTCCCCCACTGTCTGGAACAATGCAGTCTCTGCTCCATGGGATGAAGGCCAGGGACCCCAGCGGATCCGTTCAGTGGTCCTGTCCCAACTGGTGACCTGAGGCCATTTATTCCAGTGGCTGTCCACTGAGAAAAGGGAAATACCCAGCGCTGGTCGACACAGGCACAACATACTATTATACCCTGGAATCCTGTAGGGTTGAGGGGTCCCAAAGTCAATATAGAGGGGCCGGGGGGGGGGGTTCTAACCTCTCTGCCAGAGTGGTCACTCTCTACCTTTCGACTGGGAATGAGAATACAAATCATAGCCTGTGTCTAGGAGAGAAGCCCCCATAATTTTGGAGAGACAGAGACTGCTGCTCACTACCCCTGTGGCAGGGGGAGGGGAGTTTCATTCCTGCTTAACAAAGGTCTGGGCTACCATTGTGTACCACATGAATGAGAGAGAGGGTGGCAGTCACTTTCATCACAGTGGGAGGAACTCTAGGTGATACATGGAATGAACAGGGAAAACTGCACAACTTTCACCTGGTGGGACAAAGGGACAAATCCAGCCAGGTTGAGTTTGGGGTGGGATTAAAATCAAAACCAAGGGTAGTGGTAATGAGGAAGTCTCCATACAGCACTAGGGTTCAGCCAAGGAAAGAGGGGAGTTGACAAGCAAAACAGGGGATTAAGGCAATCGTTTCAGGGAATGAAAGAAGAGGTTCAAGGGGTTGAATGACTTCACATCTATCACAGCAGTGAGGACACAGGAGTCAAAGGTTTTGATTGAGCCATCACAGGCTCAAATAGAAGATAGAACATTACAGCACACTACAGGCCCTTTAACCCACAATGTTGTGCTGACCTCCACAAATAACAATATACCTTCCGTCCCTCATACCCGTAACCCTCTATTTTTCTTACATTCATGAGCCTGTCTGAGTCCTATAAATATCACTAACCTCTGGCAATGCATTCCAAGCATCCACAGCTCTGTATATAAAAACGATAGGGTGGAAAGAATTCACCAATAGGTCAAAGCAGAACAGGGGTTGCTGTCACTCCCCGTCAGTCCATTTAGCGGACAGAGCACTCACCTCCCTCTTCACATCGGCCTCAGTCACCATTGTCTGATCTCCACTGTCATATCCTCTGCCTCATTGTTGCTAACCTCTCACTCCTTCTGAGCCCTCTTCCTCTTTCACTTTTCAGCTTCTCTCTCTTTGTACCAGCAGGGCGAAGACTAAGAGAACCCCTTCCCAAACAGGGGGATAGTCTCTCCCCAGTGTGAACCTGTTGGTGAGCCCACAGGCTGGAGGACTGAGAAAACCCCTTTCCACACAGAGAGCAGGTGAACAGTTCCTCTCCAGTGTGAATGCTCTGGTGTTGTCGCAGGTATGAGGATCGAGAGAACCCCTTCCCACACGTGGAGCAAGTGAACGGTTTCTCCCCAGTGTGAACCCGCTGGTGTGCCCGCACGCTGGAAGGCTGAGAAAACCCCTTTCCGCACAGAGAGCAGGTGAACGGTTTCTCCCCAGTGTGGATTCTCTGGTGTTGTTGCAGGTGCAAGTATCGAGAGAACCCCTTCCCACACGTGGAGCAGGTGAACGGTTTCTCCCCAGTGTGAATCCTCTGGTGTACCCGCAAGCCGGAGGACTGAGAGAACCCCTTTCCGCACAGAGAGCAGGTGAACGGTTTCTCCCCGGTGTGAATGATCTGATGCCTCAGCAGGTGTGAGGATCGAGAGAACCCCTTCCCACACAGGGAACAAGTGAATGGTCTCTCTCCAGTGTGAACTCTCCGGTGCCTCAGCAGGTTGGAGGACTCAGTGAATCTGATTCCACACAGGGAACAGGTGAACGGTTTCTCCCCAGTGTGAACCCGCTGGTGTATCTGCAGTCGCGAGAACTGAGAGAACCCCTTCCCGCACACAGAGCAGGTGAACGGTTTCTCCTTGGAGTGAATTCTCTGGTGTTGTAGCAGGTGTGAGGATTGAGAGAACCCCTTTCCGCACATACAGCATTTAAAGCGTTTCTCCACTGAGTGAATGCTCTGGTGCTGCAGGAGGCTGGAGGACTGGGTGAATCCCTTCCCACACACGCGGCAGGTGAACAGACTCTCCCCAGGGGGAACACACCCGTGCTTCTCCAGGTCCTTGGAGGTTTGAAAGCTCTTCCCACAGTCTGAGCAGATGAATGAGCTCCCCCTCGTGGGGACACACTGGTGTTGCAGCAGTGCATCAGAACTGGCAAATCCCTCCCCACACTCAGAACAGGGGAACAGACTCTCCCCAGTGTGAGCACAGTGATGAGTTTCCAGCAAGTCCACAGAAAGCCCCACCTCACTGCACACTCCACTCTGGAGTGTTTTATCTGCAATATCGCTGGTCATATGACCCTCCATTTAAGCCAATCGAATGAAGTCCAGTTCATACACTCAACAGGTGTAGGATTTCTCTGTGTGGTGATCCCCGCGTTCCTAATCCACCAATAAAGCTGGCTGATACTATGGTCTCGAGGAATGCAGTTGGAGTGTCAGACCACAACGTGGCGTTGTCTGCTTCCTACCTGGAAGCGCACCACTTTCATAACCCTGTGAACAGAAGATGGTGGAATGAGAGGGAGCAAGGCATTCTCTGAAGCCAATGTTACAAGATGACATACCTTGGAGGTATGGCCAGCAACACAACAAACCGTGGAAGCGTCCTGAACTGTGAGATTAACTATGGACAGATAGGCATTGTGGCAAAACAGGTCAGGCAACTAGTCAAAAGAAAGATGGAAGCATACATTAGACATAGGAAGCAGGAAAACAGGAAGGGCATACGAGAAGTATATGGTAGCTAGGAAGGAGATTAAGAAAGGACAAAAGAGCTCAAAGGGGGCATGAAAAGGCCTTGGCGTGTAGAATTAAGGAGAATCCTAAGGCTTATTATGCGTATGTGAAGAACAGAGGGATGTCAAGAATGAAGGTGGGGCTACTAAAGGATAAGGGAGGCAGAGGAAGTTGGGGATGTCCTAAATGAATACTTTGCTTCAGTATTCACAAACGAAAAGGAACTTGATTACAGTGAGGTCAAAATTGAACAGCCCTGTGCACTGGACAATCTGGAGATTAAGGAAGTTGAAGTGTTGGATTTTCTTAAAAACATCAAGATTGATAAGATCCTGGGGCCGGACACGATATACCCCAGGCTGCTATGGGTAGTGAAAGAAGATAGCTAGGGCAGTAGTTATGATCTTTGAATTCTCTTTGGCTGCAGAGGAGGTGCTGGAGGATTGGAGAATGGCAAATGTAGTTCCCTTGTTTACAAAAAGGTAACAGGCATAATCCTGGGAATTATAGACCAGTGAGTCTTATGTTGGTGGTCTGTAAACTAATGGAGAGGATTCTTAAGGATAGGATCTATGAGCATTTGGAGAGGTACAGTCTACTCAAGGATAGTCAGCATGGCTTTGTGAAGGGAAGGTCATGCCTCAGAGTATAATTTAGTTTTTTGAGGTAACAGGAGTAATTGATAAGAGTACGGCAGTAGATGCAGTCTACATGGATTTTAGCAAAGCATTCAACAAGGTCCCCCACAAGAAACTCATCCAGAAAGCCATGAGTCATGGAATCAGTGGAACCTTGGCTATGCAGATAAAAAAAGTGGCTTGTAGGAAGAAAGCAGAGAATAGTAGTGGAAGGAAAGTATTCTGCCTGGAGGTCAGAGACTAGTGTGTGCCGCAGGGATCTGTTCTGGGACCCCCTGCTCTGTGATTTTTATAAATGACCTGGATGAAGAGACAGAAGGATGGGTCAGTAAGTTTGTGGATGACAACAAGTTTGGAGGTGTTGTGGACGGAGCTGAAAGTTGTCAAAGGTTACAAGAGAATATAGACAGGATACAGAGCTGGGCAGAAAAGTGGCAGATGGATTTCAATTCGGATAAGTGTGAGGTGCTGAATTTTGAAATGACTAATCAAAAGGCTGAGTCCAGGGTTAATGGTCAGTTACTTAAGAGTGTGGATAAACAGGGGGATCTTGGGGTTCAAATCCATACTTCCCTCAAGGCTGCTGCACAGGTTGATAGGATAGTTAAGGCCTATGGGATGCTGGGATTTATTAATGGGGTGAGATTGAATTCAGGAGAGGTTATGTTACAACTCTACAAATCTTTGGTAAGACTGTGTTCAGTTCTGGTCACCTCATTACATGAAGGATGTGGAAGCTATGGAGAGGGAGCAGAGGAGATTCACCAGGATGTTGCCTGGATTGGAAAACAAGGTTAGCAAAAACTAAGACTTTTCACTTTGGAGTGTAGAAGGTTGAGAGGAGACCTGATAGAGGTCTATAAGATTATGACATCCATGGATAGGGTGGACAGCCAGCATCTGTTTCCTTGGACAGGATCAGCAAACACAAGAGGACAAAGTTAAGAGAGGGAAATTTAGGGGAGACATCAGGGATAAGTCCCCCACAGAGAGTTGAGGGTGGTGGAATGCCTTGCCAGGGTTGGTGGTGGTAGCTGAAACATTGAGTGCATTTAAGAGCATCTTAGACAGAGATATGAATGAAAGAAAAATAAAAGAGTTATGGGGTAGGGAGGGTTTAGTACTTCTTTTAAGGAAGGAATATATGGGTCAGCACAACAGTGAGGACCGAAGAGCCTGTACTGTGCTGCATTATTCTATGTTCTATGGTGAACACTGGAGGAACACTGGAGGCCTGAGTCCTTTAAGAAAAAAAACAGGCAACCCCTGAATACAGTAAATTGGCAGAGGGAGGAGTACAGACTAACAGACAAAAGATGATGATTGGATATTTGGATATGGATGGGAGGATGGGGGGGAGAGAGAGGGAGAGAGGGAGGGAGAGAGAGAGAGAGAGAGAGAGAGAGAGAGAGAGAGAGAGAGAGAGAGAGAGAGATGAGAGAAGGGAAACTAGCTCTGTGAATGCCGACCTGGGATAAAAAAGAGAGAAAGGGGAAGATGGAGAGTCAGAGCTGCAGAAACTGGAGGTCAATGATAATGCCTTCCAGTTGAAGGGTGCCCAGACAGAATACAAGTTGTTGTTCCCTCAATTTGCAGGTGGTCTCAGTCTGGCAGTGCATGAGACCGTGGACGGATAAGTCGGCAAGGGAATGGGCCAGGAGGAATTGAAATGGGTGGTCACTGGGAGATCAGCTGTTGCAGTGGACAGAAGTGGTGCCAAATGCCATTTGACACCCCAGCCCAATTTCTCATTTCCTTTTGCTCAGTCCTGCTCTCTTCCCTGTCTCCTGTAACCTTTTCCCTATCTCTTCTCACCTTTCCTTTCTCCTGGCCTTTTCTCGAGAACCAATTTTCACCTTTTGTCTGTTGGTCTGTATTCCTCCCCCTGCCAATTCTATTACTCAGGGTCGGTCTGCCTGCTTTTTCTCATGCTTTGAAGGGTCTATGACTGAACTGTTGGTGATATATCTTTACTTCCTATGGACGCTGTGAGACTCGCTGAGTTCCTCCAGCATCTGCATGGCTTTTTTTGACAAGGTGGATGAAATTTTGCACAGAAACACAAGCGTAATACGATTTTATGGAAAGGAGGATAGGCAAACATTAGAGAGCAAGGAACTTCTTATGAACCCAGAATTTTCTGCTATATGGGGTATATGAAGCACATTTTAGTAAGCAAAATCTGATGGAGTTATTTGCAGAAATTATTTCAGCTTTTGTTTCAGAGTTCGATGACTGCATTATTACCCAGAATCCTCAATGATCCAAAATCAGCTGTCAAATGAGCTTTAGTAGCTTGCATGTAAACTGTATCCACACATCAGCTTTCCATTGTGATGTCAGATGGATCGCCAACTTCCAACCAAATGTAACAACCGGACCCACCAACAGTTACAGGATAACTGTCATTCAACTGCTGTTCACCCCAACATGACATCATCCATGTTAAGTGGCAACCATGTTCACACCCAACTGCACATGGGGCTCCCTGAGCAACAACCGGTTGGGGGAGGAAATGGGCTAGGGGATTCCTTTGCAAGGACGGTGCTGGTGACAGAAATTCAGCTGTATCCAAGAAAGGTCAGAAGCCAGATAATTTTATTAGAAAAATTCAGATCCATTTTTACCCAAGAAGCGCAATTCACTGATTTTTCAAAATGTAGCAATAAAAGTAGTTTACATATATTAATTACCCAGTAATAAAATCTAAAATTTTGAAGCGATAATCCCCTTTTCTTTTAGTCTTTTGGAGTTGTTCTCCCTGCCATATGTACAAATAAATAAATAAATCAAATGAATTAAAAGATTTAGGATTGAAAATTGGTAAAGCTTGAAAAAGGCATAAAAGTTTAGGTAAAATGTTCATTTTAATCACGTTGATACGTCCAATCATTGTAATAGATAATGGTGGCCATCCCAATAATACTTTAATCTGATTAAATAATACCAAAAGTTTTCTTTCAATAAATTTTTATAACTCCTCGTAATTGTAATTACTAAATATTGGAATTAGTCTTTCATTATTTTAAACAGGAAATTAGAATACCTTGAAAAAGATTCTTTTAGGGGTAATAGTTCACTCATGTGAAAATTTAATTTATAATCCGAAAACTGGCTAAATTGGGCAAACAAGGTTAATTAATCAATCAATACATTATTAAGATTAAAATAGAATTATGCCCTTTAATTGCTTGGTTTGGTTTTTCTCATGAACCAGATATACCTGTCTGCAACCAAAGAGAAAGTTTTAGCCTTTACCACGCTGATAGCCAGACAAGCAATTTTAATGAAATGGAAAGATGACTCTTAACCCACCCATACGCAGTGGTTGCATAATGTTGTGTCCTATTTAAGTTTGGAGAAAATTAGATACAACATTAAAGAAAGTTTCAATTCAACAAGATGTGGGGGCCATTCTTAGATTACTATCATAATTGAAAGATTTAAGAAGTTTGGATGCTCTGAAGATTCTCTGACTAGTGTCTGAAGGTCGCTATTCGATCCATATTTTCACAACTTTTACGTTAACCTTGTTTAGAAGGAGGTGTTTGATTAGATTTAGTTTTTTTTAAGATCAACTTGTTGAACATGGGTTTAATTATGGTTGCCATAGATCATATTAAGAAAGAATTTACCCTTTGTTTAAATAAATGGATTGTTTAATTTAGTCTTATTTTCTATCCAGAATCATTTTGGAATACATTATGAGAAAGAGATAGACGGTTAATTACCAGACTGGTGGAATTTGATGTTTTAAAGAAATATTATTAAATAAACAAAAATGTATAGGTTTTTGATTTATTTATATTTAATTTGTGATATGCATATGATATGACATGTTTGTTACATTAGAAGTCTTTATATGTAGGATGCAATGTTAAAAATCAAATATTTTAAAAAGAGGCTGAATAATTGGGGCAGGGACGGGCGAGGTACAAGGAGTGTACACAGACCTGGACGTTGCCACCTCCAGTTTCAAAGCAGATCCTCACAGAATAGGCCGCACCTAGATGGAATGAAACAAGAAAGTCTGCAGATGTTGTGATTATAACAATAAAAATGTTGGAGGAGCTCAGCAGGTCTCTCAGCTTCCATAGGAGATAAAGATATACAACAGACGCATCCGGTCTGAGCCCCTCTTCAATGTAGATGTAAAAAGCAGACAGGTGCTTGAATTAAAAGGCTGGGGATAAGGGAAGAATATGGCAGCAGGAGGAGTACAGACCAACAGACAAAAGGTGTTAATTGGATATGGATGGGACAACAGGAGAGGGGAGAATTGATGGGAGAGGGGGAATTTTAGCTCTGCCATAGTCTCATGCACCTTCACCTCCTTTGGACACCATTGGCCTTTTCATAGAGTGAAAAAATACAACCATGAAGCAAAGATTCTCTGCCCTTGCATCACAGAACTTATCATAAATGCTCTGTGAGCAGCTCCAAGGCACCAACTTCAACCTAGTGTCAGCAGTGGATCAAAGTGCTCTGCCATACATCATAAATGTACTCGCGTTGCAAGCTGCTGGCTAGAGGGAGGCTGATGACACTGTCAGCCCGTGACCAAGGAGCCACCAGCAGGGCTCCCATGGTGATTGATGCTGGGGTTAGGGCTCGCTCCTGCCACCCAGAAATGTCCTCTTGTTCTCCCTCTGCCCCTTGCTCCTTCACCAAGGCCGTTGAGACCAAGGTTGAGACCAAGCAGAAGGGCAGCAAGGAGCCGGAGGCCCATCGTGGGCAAGGAGAGTCAGAGCCCATTGATTTGCTGGGGCCAAGTGCTGAGCTCCACAAACTGGGATGAAGGACAGATGCTGAAGAGTAGAGATGGAGAATCAGAGCTGGGAAGCCCAATGGATGTAGGAGGGGAGCGAAGACCCGGAGGGGCAGTGCTAAGCAGAAGAGTTTGAAGAAAAATCAATGGTCATCTTCATTACTCATAATCCCTCATGCAGCTGGAATGACCATTGCTCAGCCTGTTTCTTGGACCTAATGGAATGGGCAATGCTACTGCACCACTCGCCCCGCCTCCAGATGCTCCGGAGGACACTACGAGGCACTGTTCTTCATAAAAGCACCTCTTTAGGGCTGCTCATAAAAAGGCAAGTTTATTCCGCAGATGGAGCTGGCAGAGACCCCAGGCATAAAAGCACCTTGAGGGACCTGCTGAGCTCAAGCATTTCTGAGTTTCTACTACACTGGAAAAGCATGGATCTTCCAGTGGCCACCATTTCAATTCCCTAATGTCCATCCAGAAAATCATTACATATCATATCCCCTGGTGAACCTTTCAAATTAATCCAGAATTTTAATCTCAACTCAGAGAGACTTGAATTCACTGCCCTTATAGTACAACATAACTCGAACCTTACTCCATTTACATTGCTATTTTTTTTGCTGTAATCAATACCCTGGCAGGACTCTATTCCACCTTTTACTACCAGGGCCTCGGTGGTTCTCATCAAGGTAGTTTCCTCCGCCACCTCCCCCCAAATCGGGACACCAGCCATCCAGTTCCCAGGAACCTGGGACACCCCCACCCTTTTCCCTCCCCCTCCGTTCCCCGGGAACCCGGGACACCCCCACCCTCCTCCCCGGACCCCCATCCCCTCCCCCTCCGCTGCCCGCGAACTCGGGACTCCACCACCACCCTCCCCCTCCGTTACCCGCGACCCCTCCGTTGTTCGCGAACTCGAGACTCCACCACCACCCTCCCCCTCCGTTACCCGCGACCCCTCCGTTGTTCGCGAACTCGGGACTCCACCAGCACCCTCCTTCCCTGCCCGCGAACTCGGGACCCCACCACCCTCCGCTGCCCGCAAACTCGAGACCCCACCACCCTCCTCGGCCCGCGAACTCGGGACCCCACCACCCTCCGCTGCCCGCGAACTCGGGACCCCACCACCCTCCTCTGCCCGCGAACTCGGGACCCCACCACCCTCCTCTGCCCGCGAACTCGGGACCCACCACCCTCCTCTGCCCGCGAACTCGGGACCCCACCACCCTCCTCTGCTCGCGAACTCGGGACCCCACCACCCTCCTCTGCCCGCGAACTCGGGACCCCACCACCCTCCTCTGCCCGCGAACTCGGGACCCCACCACCCTCCTCTGCCCGCGAACTCGGGACCCCACCACCCTCCGCTGCCCGCGAACTCGGGACCCCACCACCCTCCTCTGCCCGCGAACTCGGGACCCCACCACCCTCCTCTGCCCGCGAACTCGGGACCCCACCACCCTCCGCTGCCCGCGAACTCGAAACCCCACCACCCTCCGCTGCCCGCGAACTCGAGACCCCACCACCCTCCGCTGCCCGCGAACTCGAGACCCCACCACCCTCCTCTGCCCGCGAACTCGGGACCCCACCACCCTCCGCTGCCCGCGAACTCGGGACCCCACCACCCTCCTCTGCCCGCGAACTCGGGACCCCACCACCCTCCTCTGCCCGCGAACTCGGGACCCACCACCCTCCTCTGCCCGCGAACTCGGGACCCCACCACCCTCCTCTGCCCGCGAACTCGGGACCCCACCACCCTCCTCTGCCCGCGAACTCGGGACCCCACCACCCTCCTCTGCCCGCGAACTCGAGACCCCACCACCCTCCTCTGCCCGCGAACTCGGGACCCCACCACCCTCCTCTGCCCGCGAACTCGGGACCCCACCACCCTCCTCTGCCCGCGAACTCGGGACCCCACCACCCTCCTCTGCCCGCGAACTCGGGACCCCACCACCCTCCTCTGCCCGCGAACTCGGGACCCCACCACCCTCCTCTGCCCGCGAACTCGGGACCCCACCACCCTCCGCTGCCCGCGAACTCGAAACCCCACCACCCTCCGTTGCCCGCGAACTCGAAACCCCACCACCCTCCGTTGCCCGCGAACTCGGGACACCATCCGGCCGCTCGAAGCCTGCGGAACCCAGTACGAATCTCACCTACACGCGCAGGCTCCGAAACCCTCAGGCCGGCCCGTGATTGAGGGGACAGCACGTCCCAATGACGCATGCGCACAGTCATCTGCCGGTGGATCGGCAACACGTGACTGAGCGGCTGCAACCCTGGAGCCGGGACGGAATGAGTTGTCAATCAGAGGAATGGCCCGGGACACCGTGGCCTTGGGCTTCACAGGTTAAATCTGCAATCGGGGAAGCGAAGAATCAATTGTAACTGGGAACAAGATGGAGTAATGCAGCGAGGAAGGAGCGGCAGTGTGAGCGACAGTGAGGAAGGGGAAGAACAGCAGTCAGTCCAGGGCACCGCTGTGGCCATTCCCTCAAATCAGAATTTAAAGTCATGTCACAAAAGTCGTTGTTTCCTTCAATAATAACACGTATACCATTTTGCTTCCCATATGGAGGTACACCAACCAGGGACGTCATGGCGGATATTTCTCATGACAGAGTCTAACCCTGTTGTTGATACAGAAGGGAGGAGAAGAGACAAGCTATAGTGATAGAGGATTATATAGCCAGGGGAACAAATAAGCGGTTCTCTGGAGATCGAGGATCCTAGATGTCATGTTACCTCACAGATGCCAGGGTGTGGGATACCTCAGATGAAGTTCACCGCAATCTTAAGAGAGAGGGTAATTAGAAAGATATTGTGGTCCATGTTGGGATCAATCATAGAGGTAGAAGAGTGAAGAGGTCCTGCAAAGAGAGTTCAGTGAAAAGTTGAAGGACACAACCTCCAGGGTTGGTGTCTCAAGATGGCTATCCTTGCCTTGCGATCATGAGGTTAGAAATAGGAGGATAATGCAATTTATTGTGCGGCTAAAGAGGTAGTGCAGGAAAGAGGGCTTCAGATTTCTGGATCATTGGCACCCTTCCAAGGAACTTCTCAGGACGGTTTGCATTTGAACTGGAGGGGGTCTAAGAGCTTGTGCTACTCTTGGTGGGGCGGGGGGATTAAACTAGATTTGCATGCCCTCTTCACTCTGCTACCATTGGGCAAAAAGTACAGAAACCTAAAGACGAGCACATGGACAGCTTCTTCCCCGTTGCTAAAGGATTCCTGAATAATCAATGAACTAAGGACACTGCCTTACTTTTTTGTGCACTATTATTTTTATTTTTTATAGCATCGTAAGATGGTTATAATATGCACTATGATCTTGCCGCAAAACAACAAATTTCAAGACTTGTTCATAGTGTGAGAAATAATTTTTTTAAAAAAGAACCTTTCTCACTGTACGAGGTATAATGTGACAAATAAACCTAAACTAAGCCATCAAAGTAAAAGCAACCCAAGTATAAGGGTTAAAATGACTTGCAAACATATTCTTGCAAACTAGCCGTCAAATATTGTTTACAAATTCCATAAGTGTCTTCTGGTAACAGCTAATTCCAAGGTTAGTTAGCTTTGCATGTTTAAAATAAACATTCTGTTTGAGTTTGCTTTTGTACTGTTTAGAACCAGGGGAGCATAGAGATGGTCCAGATAATTCTTTTGACCATTCTTTTGTGCATATTAATATATTGATGTTTTATTGTCCATTTTATTAACTGCTGTAAGTATAGTTTTAATTGTTTTAACAGTTCTTATTGTATAAAGTTCTAATAAACAGTGAAAAACTAAAAAAAGGAACAATACGACACAGGTCAGGCCCATCAGCCCTCAATGCTCTGCTGGCCCATATATTCCTTCCAAAAAAAAAGCACTAAACCCTCCCTACACCATAACCCTCTATTTCATCCATGTATCTATCTAAGAGTCTCTTAAATGCCTTCAATGTTTCAGCTACTACCACATCTCCGGCAAGGCAATCCAGGTTCCCACAACTCTCTGTGTAAAAAAAAACACCCTGATGTCACCCCAAAATTTCCCTCCTTTAATTTTGTACACATGTCCTCTGGTGATGGCTTATCCTGCCCTAGGAAACAGGTGCTGGCTGTCCACCCTATATATGCCTCTCATAATCTTATAGACTTCTATCAGGTCTCCTCTCATCCTTCTACGCTTCAAAGTGAAACGTTCCAGTTCTGCTAACCTTGCCTCATAAGACTTGTTTCCCAATCCAGGCAAAATGCAGGGCAGGAATGGCAACTCAAGGTTCAGAGGTTTGTTGCTTCAAGACACGATAGAGCAGGAGGGATACTGTAAAAGGGCTGGATGGCTTAGAATTTGTTAAATGTGTTCAGGAAAATTGTTTTTAAATCAATATATTGAGGTACCAATTGGGGGGAGGGCAATATTTAATTGTCTATGAGAGAATATGTCAGGACAAGTGGCAGAAGTATGCAGAAGGGAACACTTTGGGCCCAGTGATCAAAGTGCTGTTAGTTTCATGATAATTATGGATAAGGATAGGTCTGGTCCTCGGGTTGATTTTCCAAATTGGAGAAAGCCCAGTTTTGAGGAAATAAGAAAGGATTTAGGAAGTATGAATTTGGATAGCTTGTTTTCTTGACAAGTGTGTGCTTGACAAGTTGGAGGGCATTCAAAGGCAAATTTTGAGAGCACAGAGCTTGCATGTTCCCATCAGGATGAAAGACAATGTTAACAGACATAAGGAATCTTCGAAGGATATTGGGGATCTGGTTAAGAAGAAGGTAGAGGTGTATCACAGGCATAGGCAACAAGAAACTAAAGGAGCATAAAAAAATGCAAGAAAATACTCAAGGAAGTCAGGAATGCTAAAAGAAGACGAGGTTGCTTTGGCAAATAATCAGAAGGCAAATCCAAAGGACTGCATGGGTATATTAAGAACAAAAAGGATACAGACAAAATTGGTCTTCTTGAAGATCAGAGTGGTCAGATGTGAATGAAGCCAAAAACAGGGGCGATTCAAATGGATCTTTGCATCTGCATTTACTCAGGAAACTGGCAGTCAAGGGAAACAAGCAGTGAGGTTAAAAGAGGAGGAGGTACTTGCTCTCGGAAAGCAAATAAGGGTGGATAAATCCCCAGGGCCTGACAAGGTTTTCCTTAGGACATTGAGGGAGGCTAGTGTAGAAATTGCAGGGGTCCTTCCAGATAGATTTAAAATTTCCTTTCCTTTATCCACCTCTCTCTCTCTCTCTTTGAACATGGGAATACTTAAGGTGGATGTGCCCAGAAGTATTGAACTGCACGTTTCACAAACATTTCTAAGACTGATTCTACCTGCATTGAATTGTCCATCATTATTGAATGAAGATCTACCGGGACCAAAGCCTGAAGAGGGCGCACAAAATCAGTGAACCGGTGTGGACTCGAAAGGCCAACATGGCCTGTTTCCGCTCCTTAAATGGTTTATATGGTTCAGGTGCCGGATAATTGGAGGGTCACTTATGTTGTTCCATTGTTTTTTAATGCTTTGCTAATATACTTACCCCCCGACTTTAGCGGGCAAAGGACCAAGAAGGAGACGGAAAGGAAAGGACTGGGGAGTTGGAGGATAGGAGGTAAAGAGAGAACGGTCCGGAATGTTGCTTCCTTCCCGATTGATGCACCATGAGTTCCCTCGCGCTTCCGTCGATTCTCTGCAGTTGCTTGTTTCTGTGATTGACACCCGCCCTATGCTGAATCCGCCAATCCACTCAAAGGGCGGGGCTCACAGCAAAGGTTGGGACCGATTGGCCGGTGGGTATTGCGTGACGTCATTTCCCGCCTGCCCACACGTCTCCATTTTAAAGCGGGGTGACTGCGCTTGCTGCCGTCGTCTCCACTAGGTTTCACGTCGCCGCCGGCAACTTTCAGGTTTGTGTGTTTTTCTTCCCGTCCTTTTTCTCTTCCCCCCCCCCCCCCCCCCCCCCCCCAACCACATTACTCTATCCTCACTCGCCCCTCCCCACAGACGCTGCTGGATTGCCGCCGCCACGGTTACGGGGATCAGGATGAGCATTCGCATAGCTCCCCGAGGTCCTAAATAATCAGTGAATCAACTCGGAAATGATTTTCTGCCCATTTAGAAGGGCTAAATTCATCTCATTGTTTTCAAAGCACTGATTCCCTTTATCTTGTTATCGTTTGAATCTAGAATCTGCGTAACACTTTGCACCACCTGTCAAATTTAATCCAAGGCAAAATACACCTTGCTTTGTCAAAATATAGCGTATTGTTAGCACCTATTTTAAAGCCATCAGTCTGTGACTTTTTGAAGTAGCTGTTAAAGTCTGGAATCCTTGATGGACTGGTTTGCAAATATTGACACTACCTACGCAGTGAAACAATAAAGTCTGTAGACATTTTGTGATATGTAGTAAAAACCCAGAAATGCTGGAAGAACTGTCAGTTTTGCAACATCCATATGATGCCATGAATTTGTCATCTCTTAAACTGAAGACCTACATTAAACCCCTTCTTTCTTTCCCCCCCCCTCCCCATTTTGTCCCTTTTTTCCCCTGTTCCTACTGGGGCTTCACAATCCTTTCCTATACCCAATAAGAACAATAAGCATATTTTATAGAATAAAAACAAAAAAAAATCTTGTTCTCCATTTGTGTCCTTTGCAAGATACTGTTCTTGCTGTCTTTCCTTCTCTTGTTCCCTGAGTGATGTGACTCTCCATCAGTGGTTGAGATAAATTTTGACTGCAGTGGGTATTGACAAGATCACCTGGAATGGAATTGTCTGATTTGCCTGAATTGTTCTCAATGCCTCTTAAACTTAATGTGTATCCAGTATCTGGGGTTCACTATTAGCTGAGTGACTTGGCCCTAGTTATTCACAGGGGATCCTTGTACTTCCTGTACCTGGAATTAAACAGATCTGAGAGCCAATCTTAGCCCTTTCAGGTTTCTTCCTAGCTTACCTCGTTGTGACTGGGCTTAGTCATTGGCTTTGACATTGCCCTTCTATCATGTGCACTGTTAATGGATACATCTATTTCTACCATTTCTCATGGTCATGAGTGCTAATGGTAAGCATTGCACTCAATTTAACCCTGTCTGTATGTGGATTTTTCCCAATTTATCTTTCAGTCCACCATTATGGATGTTGTGTATTTGGACTTTCAAAAGGCCCTTTGACAAGGTGCTATGCATAAGGCATCTAAACAGGATGAGAGCCAATGGAATTACAGGAAGGATATTAGCATGGGTGGAGAATTGGCTGATGGCAGGAGGCAGAGAGTAGGAACAAAGGGATCGTATTCTGATTGGCTACCATTTTCCAGTGGTGTAAAGAGGTCGATGTTGATGCCACTTTTTTAATGTTGTATATAAATGATTTGGATTATGGAATAGATGGCTTTGTGGCTAAACTGGTAGATGATATCAAAATAGATGATAGGGTGGGTGGTGCTGAGGACACAGAAAGACTAAAGAGACTTAGATAGATTAGGAAATGGGCAAAGAGGTAGCAGATGAAATACAATGTTGGAAAGTGTGCAGTCATGCACTTTGGTAGAAGAAAAAGTGGGCAGATTATTATTTAGATGGGGAGAAAATTCAAAATTCAAGGGTGCAAAGGGACTGGGATTTCTCATGCAGGATACCCTAAAGGTTAACCTCCAGGTTAAGTTGGTGATGAAGAGGAATAGGATGTGAGAACAGGGATGTAATGTTGCGACTTGGTAAAGCACTGGTGAGACCTCACTTAGACTACTGTGTACAGTTTTGGGCACCTTATTTGAGAAAAGACATGCTGGCGTATGAGAGGGTTCAGAAGATTTGTACAATGATACAACGAATGAAAGGGTTAGCATACGAGGAAAGTTTATCCACTCGTGGACAGTAGTCAGAGTACAGAAGGTTTTTTATAATTTTTTATTTTTCATACTGTAAGCCATAATCAACCAAAATATATACAAACATTTTTCATGAAATCTACACAGTGGCATTTTCTCCCTTTTTCCCGCCTATCTTCCCTTCCCCCCCCTTCCCAACCCCCTCCAAAACCAATAAATATTCAACATATAGAATACAATAAAACCATTAAACAATCTCATCACACAATGAAAGATAAACGTGTGATCTACTTTTACACACTGGATCAAGTAGTTTTGTCGTCTTATCATTTTAGGGGGTGGAGGTCCGAGGCAAGCCCTCTCTGTTATGTTCCGTGTATGGTTTCCAAATTTGTTCAAATAATGTGACTTTATTTTTTAAATTATATGTTATTTTTTCCAATGGAATACATTTATTCATTTCCATGTACCATTGCTGTAATCTCATGCTTTCTTCCATTTTCCAAGTCGACATTATACACTGTTTTTGCTACTGCTAAGGTTATCATAATAAATCTTTTTTGCGCTTTATCCAATTTGAGGCCTAATTCCTTACTACTTGTATTACTTAGAAGAAAGATCTCTGGATTTTTTAATGTTATTTTTTATGATTTTATTTAATATCTGATTTGGATCTTCCCAAAACATTTTCACTTTCTCACATGCCCAAATTGCATGTACTGTCGTTCCCATTTCCTTCTTGCAGCGAAAACATCTATCTGATAATGTTGCATCCCATTTTTTTTTTTAACTTTTGGGGCATGATATATAACCTGTGTAACCAATTATACTGTATCCTGCGTAACCTTGTGTTTATTATATTCTTCATAGATCCAGAACATAACTTTTCCCATGTTTCATTTTTTTATCTTCATGTTCAAATCCTTTTCCCACTTTTGTTTGGGTTTATAGCTTATTTCATCCTTTTCCTTATCTTGCAGATTAATGTACATGTTGGTTATAAATCTTTTAATTATCATTGTGTCTGTAATCACATATTCAAAGGTGTTTCCTTCTGGTAATCTCAGTCTGTTTCCCAATTTATCCTTTAAATAAGCTTTCAGTTGATGACATGCAAACATTGTACCATGAGTTATTCCATATTTGTACTTCAACTGTTCAAATGTTAATAAATTATTTCCCAAAAAACAATTTTCTATTCTTTTAATTCCTTTTCTCTCCCATTCTCTAAAGGAAAGGTTATCTATTGTAAAAGGGATTAGTGGATTTTGCGTCAATAGTAATTTTGGTATTTGGTCATTTGTTTTTTTCATTTCTAAGTGAATCTTCTTCCATATATTGAGTAAAGGATACAGTACTGGTGAGCTTTTATATTGTACCAGCTTTTCATCCCATTTATCTAGTATATGTTCCGGTACCTTCTCCCCTATTTTATCGAGTTCTATCTTAGTGCAGTCTGGTTTTTCCCTTGTCTGGTAAAAATCTGATAAATATCTTAATTGTGCTGCTCTATAATAATTTTTAAAGTTTGGTAACTGCAAACCACCTTGGTTGTACCTCTCTGTTAAGTTACCTAACGCTATCCTCAGTTTCCTCCCTTTCCACAAGAATTTCCTTATTATTCTCTTTAGTTAATTAAAGAATTTCTGTGTTAAGGGAATTGGTAACGATTGTATCCTTGGGAAGACATTCATTTTAATGCAATTTACCCTCCCTATCAATGTTAGCGGTAATTCTTTCCAATGTTCTAAGTCTTACTGTAATTTCTTTATTAGTGGCTGATCATTTAATTTGTACAGGTGGCTTAAGTTATTATCTAACCTGATACCTAGGTATTGGATTGCTTGTGTTTGACATTTGAATGGTGATTCTTTTTTAAATTCAGTGTAATCTGCATTACTCATTGGCATCACTTCGCTTTTATTTGCATTGATCTTGTACCCCAATATTTCTCCATACTCTTTTGATTTCTTATGTAATTCTTTTATTGATATTTCTGGTTCTGTTAAGTATACTATGATGTCATCTGCAGATAAACTGATTTTGTACTCCTCCTTTATCTTTATTCCTTTTATTTTATTTCCATTCTTATCAATTCTGCCAAAGGTTCGATTGCTAAAGCGAACAGTGAGGGGGATAATGGACATCCCTGCCTAGTTGACCTACTTAATTTAAATTGGTTCGATACATATCCATTTATCTTTGCCAATGGTCCATTATATGCTTTAATCCAATTTATATATTTTTCTGGTAGATTGAACCTCTGTAATACTTTGAATAAAGAATTCCATTCTACTCTGTCAAAGGCTTTTTCTGCATCTAAAGCAACAGCCACTTTTGTCTACTTATTTCCTTGAACTGCATGAATTAGATTAATAAATTTACAGACATTATCTGCTGTTCGTCTTTTAATAAATCCATTTTGATCTTGTTTACTATTTTTGGTACACAATTGGCCAATCTGTTTGCTAATAATTTTGCTATTATCTTGTAATCTGAATTAAGTAGAGATATTGGTCTATATGATACTCATGTTAGTGGATCCTTCCCTGTCTTTGGTATTACTGTAATTGTTGCTGTCTTACATGAATCTGGCAAGTTTTGTGTTTCTTCAATCTGGTTCATTACTTGCAGGAGAGGAGGAATTAATAACTCTTTAAATGTTTTATAGAATTCTATTGGGAATCCATCCTTTCCAGATGTTTTATTGTTCGGCAGCTTTTTTAATATATCCTGTACTTCCTCTATTTCAAATGGTTTTATCAGTTTGTTTTGTTGCTCTTCTTGCAATTTTGGTAGTTCAATTTTAGCTTAAAAACTCTTCTATTTTATCATCTTTCCCCTTGTTCTCAGTTTGGTATAATTGTTCATAAAATTCCTTAAAGTTCTCATTAATCTCTATTGGGTTATATGTAATTTGTTTGTCCTTTTTCCTTGATGCCAATACCGTTCTTTTAGCTTGTTCTTTTTTAAGTTACCAGGCTAATATTTTGTGTTTTTACTCTAGTTTGTAATACTTTTGCTTTATTTTCATTATGTTCTTCTCCACCTTGTAAGTTTGTAATGTTTTGTATTTTATTTTTTTGCCAATTCTCTGCTTTTTGTTATATCATCCCTTTTTATTAGTTCCTTTTCTGTACTTGCTATCTCCCTTTCTAACTGCTCTGTTTCTCGATTGTAGTAGTTTTTCATCTTAGTTTCATAACTTATTATCTGCCCTCTAATGAAGGCTTTCATTGCGTCCCATAAAATAAATTTGTCTTTCACTGATTCTGTATTTATTTCAAAATATGTTTTGATTTGGCATTCAATAAACTCTCTAAATACCTGCCTTTTAAGTAGCATGGAGTTTAACCGCCATCTATATGTTCTTGGTGGGATGTCCTCCAGTTCTATTGCTAATAACAGGGGTGAATGATCAGATAGTAATTTTATATTCAGTTTTTCTAACTCTTCCTTGAATATGGGCCAACAACAAAAACATATCAATCCTTGAGTATGTTTTATGCCTACTTGAATAATATGAGTATTCCTTCTCTCTTGGGTGCTGCCTCCTCCATATATCCATAAGTTTCATTTCCTGCATTGATTTAACCATAAATCTGGCCGCTTTTATTCTTTTTGCTAGTCTTTTGTCCAGTTTTATCCAACATTGGATCCAAATTGAGGTTAAAATCCCCTTCTATCAATATATTTCCTTGTGTATCTACAATCTTCAAAAAAATATCTTGCATAAACTTTTGATCCTCTTCATTAGGTGCATATATATTGAGCAAGTTCCAAAATTCTGAATATATCTGACACTTTATCATTACATACCTCCCTGCTGGATCTATTATTTCTTCCTCTATTTTGATTGGTACATTTTTATTAATTAATATAGCTACACCTCTAGCTTTTGAATTATATGATGCTGCTGCTACATGCCCTACCCAGTTTCTCTTTAATTTGTTATATTCCACTTCAGTTAGATGTGTTTCCTGCACAAATGCTATATCTATTTTTAATTTTTTTCAGTAAATTTAATAGCCTCTTCCTTTTAATTTGGTTATGTATTCCATTAATGTTTATAGTCATATAGTTCAACATGGCCATCTCATATCCTGTTTACACCTCATTTCTGCTTCCTCACCACCACCATCCCCCTTTTCCCCATTTTCATCTCTCAGTTTTCCCTTTTTAAACTCAATGTATGACAACACATTTAAAACACAAAATACTCTTAACAACTCCCACATCCAATATTCCCTTAACCCCAAATATCCCTCCCCACTCTGAGTTGCCCCTTATCCCTTGTCGGGCAACCACAACTCCCCTTTCCATTTGGATTGCGAACCTGCTCACAAGCGTCAACTGATTTCGCATTGATGGTTGTTCTCTTCCCCCCCCCGCCAACCCTCCCCCATAAAACACTTTTTTTACACATATAACAAAGTTATCCCTTTTTTCTCCCTTATTTCCTTTCTTCCCTTCTCTTTCCCTACTTTAGTTCTTTACTTATACATTGTTTTTACATCTTTATATATATTTTATCACCATTCTTCATTCTTGTTACATCTCTCCTTCTGCCCTATAAGCGTTCGGCAAATTCTTGTGCTTCCTTCGGATCCGAGAACAGTCTGTTTTGCTCCCCAGGGATAAATATTTTAAGCACAGTTGGATGTCGTTACATAAATTTATAACCTTTTTTTCCATAAGATCGATTTTGCTGTATTAAACTCCTTCCTCTTTAAGAGTTCAAAACTTGTGTCTGGATAAAAAAATATTTTTTGACCCTTGTATTCCAATGGTTTTTTGTCTTCTCTAATGTTTTTCCTTGCCTGCTCCAGTATATTTTCTCGTCATATATCTAAAAAATTTTACTAAAATGGATCTTGGTTTTTGATGTGTTTGTGGTTTTGGAGCTAGTGTTCTGTGTGCCCTTTCTATTTCCATTCCTTCCTGCAGTTCTGTCGTTCTCAGGACCGTTGGGATCCATTCTTTTATAAATTCCTTCATATCTGTGCCTTCTTCATTTTCCTTTAGGCTCACTATTTTTGTTGTTTCGCCTACTATAATTTTCCAACATGTCAATTTTCTGAGCTAACGACTCTTGTGACTCTTTCATTTTTTATCACTTTCTTCCAATATTCTTCTTAAGTAATTTACAGCCGTTTCTCGTTCTTCCACATTTTCTATTTTTTTCCCTATTTCTGTCATGACTAGCTTTAATCTTTGCACTTTATCTTCTGTTCTTTAATTTTTCTTTTAATTGCACTAAATTCTAATGACAACCATTCTTTTAATGCTCTCATTTGTTCTTGGGGGAAAAAAAGCTTTATCTATATTCTGTCCCTCTGTTTTATCTTCTATTTCTCTGAAGATCTTGGTCCTCTTCTTCCTCTTCTTCTGTGTCTGTACCTGTATTTGTGTCTTTTTCTCTTCTTTGTATCTGTCTCTTCTGATTTTCCTGATGAGTTGCTTGTCTCACTTTGTCGGGCCTCTTCTTGCTTGGCCTCTTGCTGTTGGTCGTCTTCTTCTGAGCTGCCCATCTGAGCCTCCTGCTGCTGCTCTTCTTTCCTTTCACTCCCTCTCCTGCTGCTTTCCTCTTCTTCCAGCTGAGAGCCCTGGTGTTGGGCATCCCTCAGCTGGTCACACTGGTTGCCCGCTCCTTAGCTGAGCCCCCCTCCCGTCGGTGTTCTCCTTCTCCTTAGTTTGCGCACTTTTGTTTGTCTGAGAGCCATTTTTGTAGTCCAGCAGTCGAGGGGTTGCGACTCCACAGGGCCGACACCAACCTCTGAGATCGGGCGCTCTTCTCCACCATGGCTCCCTGTTTCTTCGTGCAGGTAAGGCCTTCTCCTTTCTTTTCGGCATCTTTTTTTCCCCGTTGTTTTTACTTGTTCCTTCTTGGGTGCCATTTTCTTTCTTTTCTCTACAACTTTATCTTTTATTTCTTATATTTTGTATTTATTGAACTTTGTCTTTTCTTCACTTGTTTTCTTTTCTGGAGAGGGCTGGTATTACCCTACTGGCCACTACTCCATCACGTGACTCCTGGAGTACAGAAGGTTGAGGAAGATCTCATTGAGGCATTTTGAATGCTGATTGACTTGATAGAGTAGATGTGACAAGGATGTTCCCCATGGAAAGGGAGTTTAGGACAAGAGGGCATAACTTCATGATAAAAGGGCGTCAATTTAAAACAGATGCAGAAAATTTCTTTAGTCAGAGGGTCGTCAGTTTGTAGTTCTTGTGGCCACAGGTGGCTGTGGAAGCGAGGTTGTTAGGTGTATTTAAGGCAGAGATTGACATTAGGGCATCAAGAGTTACAGGGAGGAAGCTGGAGAGATGGTGTGAGTGAGTGGATGATCAGCTCATGATGAGAATGGGGAGCAGACTCGATAGGCCAATGGGTCTATGTCTCCTATATTTTGTGATCTTGTGATTACATCTTTCTACCATACTGGCTGATTGTGGATAATAAATGCAAGATAAGCTTTGTAATTCCCACAACTTTACACAATGCGCCTGTATGCTCAATTGCAAAATGAGACCCATTATCACGACTCAAAGTCTTGACATATTTCAAACCTGGGCAAAATTTCTTTTGCAAGTGCTTTAGCTACTGTTTTGGTGTCCACACGCAAGGTGGGAAATGCTTCCTTGATAACCTGCCATTTATTATAAAGCAGTAGCATTTTTCTTCTACGCAGTCGACATATCTACATAGTACATTAGCAGGTGAGTAAATACATGGTATGGAGCTAGGTGTAGTATCCTTTGTTTGTGTTAAAGTTTCTGTGCCTTTCAAATCTTGGAAGAAATTTCAGGACCACAACCTTGTTAAAAGTACCTTTTATTCATTATGCAAAACTTGAGAACTCACTCAATAGAGTGTATTGCTCATAAGCAGCAAGTCCTGCACTAAGTGAGCCTGCCGACTGGTCCGAATCTTCTGCTCATGTGGAAGTGAGGGTCTGCCTCGTATAGAGTCATGTAGATTGATCAATTTTATGTTTACTTTCTGAGAGAATGCGGGGAAGATTGTAAATACCTTGAGAGAAGTGTAAGGCTACCTGTTGTCTGTTATCAGCCTGCCAAATGTTTAGGGGAAACGTCACACAGGTTATTTCTTGGGTGAATTGAAAAAGAATGAAACTTGTGCATGACTAATTTAGACCAAGTTCCAAATGTTAATTTCTTAAAGTAGTAAGAAGTTCACAGTAACAGGGACTGTGATATCTTTTGGGTTCCACTAAGAGTTGTAAATAGTTGAACAAAACAAATGGTTACAGAATGCTGGTGCCAGAATTAGAGAAAAAGGATATATGGACAGGAATCATCCTGACCTCTGGCTGAGATCCAGGCCAGAGAACTGGATACAAGCAGAAGAGTCTGGCCATTGGGCAGACTCACTTACTGCAGGATTAGCTTCTATCAGCTCCAATTGTGACTTTCATTTTTGCAATGTAAAAGTGAATTCTAATCCAAACAATATATTTCCATCAATAATAAAATCACTCCCAAAATAAATTATGAAACCTACACATTAAAAATATGTAATCAAATTCCATTTATTATTTTTATAGTAACTTTTTGACTCCACAACAAAAAAAGACAAAACTGAATTTGCCATGGCTGTAAACAATGTACTAATTTTGCATTAGTTAGCTCCACAGAATCTCTTCTAGTAATCATGTACATCTATTTCAGCTATTTCTCATAGCCATGAGTGCTAATGGTATGCATTCTACCTAATTTAACCCTGTATATCTGCAGATTTATGGCATCATTCCATCTTGGTACTGAATCAGGTGTCTGTGGATGATACATGCCAGAGATCTTCTGTCCAATTCCCATAACTTCATGCGTTCATTTGCCAAATAGGACCCATCTCGCTACTTGGTCTAACACTCTTCACACATTGGAAAAATTCTTTTGCAAGTGCTTTTACTGCTGTTTTGGCATCTGCATGCGAGGTGGGAAATAATTCCATCCACCTTGAGAACCTGTCAATTATTATGAAGCAGAGGCATTTTCCTTCTGCGTGGTCGATCATATCTAAATAGTCCATCACTAAGTGAGTAATTGGACCCACCTGTGATGCTAGAGAGCTTGGTGTGGTTTCTTGGTTTCCTTTCAGATTTGGCATCTGAAGATTGTATTTTTCAATTTTAGCATAAACCAATGGTTTCAAATTTTATTCACAATCTCCTGCCTTGCAGAGTATCTCACTCCATGAGCTGCTCTGCAAATTTCCTGTATTAACAAGCTTAGCGCCATATATTTTCTTGTCAGGAAGTACCCTTTGCTTTCCCAATCTTGTTTTTCATTGTGCTTTAATCAAATCCCAGGGAGGAGTCACGTGATGGAGTAGTGGCCGGACGGTGAACTCCAGCCCTCTCCAGAAAAGTCGGGAAAAACAAGAGAAAATACAAAGGCACAGAAATACAAGTTAAAGAAAAGTGAGTATAAAGGTGGAAAGAAGATGGAGACAAAAGGAGAAAAATCAAAATCAACGGAAAGAAGAGAGGAAGAGAAGACAACGGAGGAAAAAGGTGAAGGCCTTACCTGTCCGAAGAGGCCCGCTGTGGAGAGAAGACCCCACTACCTCAGGTCGGTAGAAAGAGAACTACAACAATGGCTCACAGAGCCGAGTAAAAGTGCGCAACCGCGCATGCGCGACTCCTCGCGCATGCGCGATGCGCATGAAAAAAAACACACCGACGGGAGGGGGGACCAGCTGGGGAGTCGATCTCCACAGCCGGCAACGACAGCTGCAGAACACCTGCAGCAAGAAGAGACCACAGAAGACAATGGAAACAAGAAAGAAGAGGAGGAAAGGGCAGCAAAGAAACAACAGATGGTCAACCTAGAGGAAGAAGAAGAGGAAGAGTACAGGGAAATAGAAGAAGAAAAGAAAGGCAAGGTAAAGGAGGTACTTGCTCTTGTTAGAGGATACATGGAGTCATTTAAAGAATGGCAAACACAGGAATTCAATGATTTAAGAAGAAGAATAAACAACACAGAAAAGAAAATAAATAAAATGGATATGACCTTAACAGAAATGGGGAAAAAAATGGACAAGATGGAAGAACGGGCAATAGCAGCAGAAATGGAGGTAGAAGACTTAAAAAAGAAATTGGAGGAATCTAATAAAAAAACTAAAGAGACACAAGAATTACTAGCCCAAAAAATAGATATAATGGAAAATTATAACAGAAGAAATAACATAAAGATAGTGGGCCTTAAGGAAGATGTAGAAGGCAAGAATATGAGGGAGTTTATAAAAGAATGGATCCCTAAGGCCCTAGGATGTCCAGAACTACAGCAAGAAATGGAAATAGAAAGGGCACATAGAGCATTGGCCCCTAAACCACAACCACAACAAAAACCAAGATCTATTGTAGTAAAATTCCTAAGATATACTACAAGAGAAAAGGTACTGGAGAAGACAATGGAAAAAGTAAGAGAGGGCAACAAACCACTGGAGTATAAAGGGCAAAAAATCTTCATTTATCCAGATATAAGCTTTGAACTCCTAAAGAAGAGAAAAGAGTTCAATGCAGCAAAAGCGATTTTATGGAAGAAAGGATATAAATTTACACTGAAGCATCCTGCGGTATTGAAAATATTTATTCCAGGACAACAAAACAGACTATTCTCGGATCCAGAAGAAGCACGAAAATTTGCAGAACAATTACAAAAATAGACTGAGGGATGAAGACGGGTAATGAGAGCAAAAATTATCACGATTGATATGTATGTGGGTAAAGAGGTATAAGAGTGAATAGAGACAATGGGCATATGTGAAAGTATCTGTAATTAGAGGAAAACATAGAGAGTATAGACAAAAATTAATAAGGGAAGGTAATGGAATAGAGAGAATAAGGAGGGAACTAAAAGAGTGACCTTTGTGACATATAAAAAACGAAATCTTTTCTGGGGGGGGCTGGGTGGGGGAAAAGAGCGGTCACTGCAAAATCAGTTGACGCTTGCGAGTGGATTCGCAAATCCAAATGGAGAGGGGAGATGTGGTTGTCCGACAAGGGATAAAGGGCAACTCAGGAGGGGAAGGGGAGATTGGGGATAAAGAAGATAGAAATAGGAGAATAAGGAAAATGTTGGATGTTGTAGGAATGTTGTCTGGTAAAAAGTTGAAAATAAGAAAACAGAAATGGAAAAAGAGGAAAGGTAATGATGGAAAAACGGAAAGAGAAGATAAACAAAATATAAAATGGCTACGCTGAACTATATGACTCTAAATATTAATGGAATACATAACCAAATTAAAAGGAAGAAACTACTAAATTTACTGAAAAAGGAAAAAATAGATATAGCATTTGTCCAAGAAACACACTTAACTGAATTGGAGCACAAGAAATTAAAGAGAGATTGGGTAGGACATGTAACAGCAGCATCGTATAATTCAAAAGCAAGAGGAGTGGCTATATTAATTAGCAAAAATGTGCCATTTAAAATAGAAGAGGAAATAATAGATCCAGCAGGGAGATATGTTATGATAAAATGTCAGATATATTCAGAGCTTTGGAATCTACTTAATATATATTCACCTAACGAAGAAGATCAAAAGTTTATGCAAGATATCTTTTTGAAGGTAGCTAATACGCAAGGGAACATACTAATAGGAGGGGATTTCAATCTGAATTTAGATCCAAATATGGATAAAACGGGGAAAAAAATTAACAGGAAGAACAAAGTAACCAAATTTATAATTAAATCAATGCAAGAAATGAAACTTGTGGACATATGGAGGAAACAAAACCCAAAAGAAAAGGAATACTCATACTACTCGACTAGACATAAAACATACTCAAGGATAGACCTATTCCTGTTATCAGCCCACATACAAGGGAGAGTTAAGAAAACGGAATATAAAGCTAGACTATTATCGGACCACTCACCCCTGTTATTGGCAATAGAGCTAGAAGACATCCCTCCAAGAATGTATAGATGGAGATTAAACCCCATGCTACTTAAAAGACAGGATTTTAGAGAATTTATCGAAAAACAATTAAAAATGTACTTTGAAGTAAATACGGAATCAGTGGAAGATAAGTTTATACTATGGGACGCAATGAAAGCATTCATTAGAGGGCAAATAATAAGTTATGCAACCAAGATGAAGAAGGACTATAATCAGGAAACAGAGCAGTTGGAAAGGGAAATAATAAACATAGAAAAAAAATTAGCAATAAAGGAAGATACAACCAAAAGAAGAGAATTGGCGGATAAAAAAATAAAATATGAAACACTACAAACATATAAGGTGGAGAAGAATATAATGAAGACAAAACAGAAATATTATGAACTAGGGGAAAAAACACACAAAATCCTAGCATGGCAGCTTAAGACAGAGCAAACTAAGAAAATGGTATTGGCAACAAGGAAAAAAGACAAACAAATTACATATAATCCAAAAGAAATTAAGGAAAACTTCAGAGAATTCTATGAACAATTATACCGAACCGAAAACGAAGGGAAAGAAGGGAAAATAGATGAATTTTTGACTAAAATTGAACTACCAAAACTACAAATAGAGGAACAAAATAAATTAACAGAACCACTTGGAACAGTAGAAATACAAGAGATAATAAAAAATTTACCAAATAATAAGACACCAGGAGAGGATGGACTCCCAATAGAATTCTACAAAACATTTAAAGACCTAATAATACCGCCCCTCCTGGATGTAATCAACCAGATTGATGAGACACAAAACTTACCAGATTCATGTAAAACAGCAATAATTACAGTGATACTAAAACAAGGGAAAGATCCACTCTCACCAGCGTCATATAGACCAATATCTCTGCTAAACACAGATTATAAGATAATAGCTAAACTATTAGCGAACAGATTAGCAGAACAGGTACCGAAAATGGTAAATTTAGACCAAACTGGATTTATCAAAAAAAGACGCACAACAGACAATATTTGTAAATTTATTAACTTAATTCATGCAGTAGAAGGAAATAAAGCACCGGCAGTAGCAGTTGCTTTAGACGCAGAGAAGGCCTTCGACAGAGTAGAATGGAATTACTTGTTCAAAGTATTGCAAAAATTCAGTTTACCGGAGAAGTTTATTAATTGGATTAAAGCATTATATAAGGGACCGTTAGCGAAAGTGACAGTAAATGGACATGTATCAAAGCAATTTAACTTAAGCAGGTCAACGCGGCAGGGATGCCCACTATCACCATTATTGTTTGCGCTAGCTATAGAACCACTAGCAGAATCGATAAGAAGAGATAATAATATAAAAGGAATAAAAATAAAAGACAGGGAATATAAAATCAGTCTGTTTGCGGATGATGTGATAGTGTACTTAACAGAACCAGAACTATCAATAAAAGAACTATATAAGAAATTGAAGGAATATGGAGAAGTGTCGGGATACAAGATAAACGTAAATAAAAGTGAAGCAATGCCTATGAATAACGCGGATTTCTCAAAATTTAAGGAGGAATCCCCATTCAGATGGCAAACGCAGGCAATAAGATACCTAGGTGTGCAAATAAACAAAAATCTAGGCCAATTATATAAACTCAATTACAATCCACTAATGAAAAAATTACAGGACGATTTAGAGCATTGGAAAGAGCTACCACTAACACTGATAGGAAGGATAAACTGTATTAAAATGAACATTTTTCCAAGGATACTATACTTATTTCAGGCATTGCCAATACAACTGACAGAAAAATTCTTCAAAGAGTTAAAGAAAATAATAAGGAGATTTTTATGGAGAGGGGGGAAACCGAGGATAGCACTAGACAAATTAACAGAATGGTATAAACAAGGAGGCTTACAATTGCCAAACTTCAAAAATTATTATAGAGCCGCACAATTAAGGTACCTATCAGATTTTTATCAAACAAGGGAAAAACCAGACTGGACGAGACTAGAATTAGATAAAATAGGGGAAAAGATACCTGAACACATATTATATAAATGGGACGAAAAATTGGTACAACAAAGAACTTCTCCAGTATTACACCATCTCCTCAATATATGGAAGAAGATTCATGTAGAAAGAAATAAAATAAATTACCAAATACCAAAACTAATATTGACGCAAAATAAGCTACTCCCTTTTACAATAGACAACCTTGCCTTTAGAAAATGGGAAAAAAAAGGGATTAAAAGAATAGAAAATTGTTTTTCAGGAAGTAGATTCTTATCCTTTGAACAAATGAGAGATAAGTACAATATAACGGGAGATACAGCGCTGGCATATTACCAACTGAGATCCTACTTGAAAGATAAATTAGGAAGCAACTTGAGTTTACCAGAGGGAAGTAACCTTGAATATGTGATTACAGATACAATGTTAATCAAAAGATTTATAAAAAATATGTATATTAAACTGCAAGAAAAGGAAAATGAGGAAACAAATGGTAAAACTAAACAAAAATGGGAACAAGATTTAAATATAAAGATAAAAAAGGAAACATGGGAGAAGTTATGCTCTGGAACGATGAGAAATACAATAAATACGAGGCTGCGTATGATACAATATAATTGGTTACACAGACTATACATTACACCGCAAAAGTTAAATAAATGGGACCCAACAGTATCTGATAGATGTTTTCGATGTAAAAAAGAAAGGGGAACAACAATTCATGCAATCTGGACATGTGAGAGAGTAGAAAAATTTTGGGATGATCTCAATCAGATATTAAATAAAATAACAGAAAACAATATACCAAAGAATCCAGAGATCTTTCTCCTAAGTAACATAAAAAATAAAGAATTTGGAATTGACTTGGAGGATGCACAAAAAAGATTTGTTAAGATAGCCCTAGCTGTAGCAAAAAAATGTATTATGTCAACCTGGAAATTGGAAGATAATTTGAAAATACAACAATGGTATATAGAAATGAATAAATGTATTCCATTAGAAAAAATAACATATAGTTTAAGAAATAATATTGAAATATTCGAACAAGTATGGGAGCCTTACATTAAATACAATAGCGAAAACCTACCGGGAACAAACATTACCTAAGTTGATGGAAGGAGAAGAAAAGAAAAGAATGGACTCAGTAGAATTTCTGGTGTATTTTTGTTGAATGACAACATTGTCTAATTGAATTAATGCAACCTAGATTGTATAACTAAAATGGATGAGAGGGGGGGGGATGGGGGGGTGGCTTGGGAGGAGGGAGGGGGGAGGGAGAAAAAGTCACTGTAAATGTGTGGAAAAGAAAAAGTGTATATCATGGCTATTGTGATTTATGGTGTGAAAAATAAAAAATTTAAAAAAAAAAAAAAATCAAATCCCATAGAGGCGCCTCTTTTACTTCTATCAATGCTGCTTGATTGGCCTGAGGCCAGAACTCTTGACAGTGTTCAAAATTCTCAGTTGCAGTTACAGCCTTGTCAGCATGGTTTTTGCCAGTGGACACTGGATCAGTCCCTCGTGTGTGCTGCACATTTTACCTTTGCCAATTTGAATTGTCATTTCCTGGCCTCAAGCTGTTATTTTTATTTCGTGCTCATTTCTAACTGGGTTACCTTCTGCAGTGAAGTACTGTCTCCTAGCCCAAACCTTATCCCAGGTGTACCTGGAATCAGTGTAATCAGTGTAGCTATTGGCTACTTGCCCATCACACAGTTTGCATGCATCTGCCAGTGCTGAGAGTTCAGCTTGTTGTACTGTTGCCAGTTGAATGATTTTTCTTCAACAATCAAGTAACCCCAGGTGTCTGTTCAATTGACCTTTCTCACTCATGACCTGAGAAAGTTATCTTGGGGAGCAAGACCACTCGGGGACAAGTTAACGTGGAAATTTCAGAATGGATTCCCCCCCCCTCCCCGGTTACTGCAAGAGAAGTTGATGGCAAATAATGAGCCAGCACCCATCTCCCCTGTCTGTAAGACTCATGCCCGTAGTAGTGGTCACCATGTATAGTTGCTGCTGCCACCATTGTGGTTTTGGTACCCACCCGAGTAGCCATCACACCCTTTTACATCGTATCTGTCATTGTCGTCTTGCTCTCCCAGCAACTGCCACCACTCCTTTGAATGCCATGACTGCTGCTGCCCTCCCATTTTCATGGAGTTCTCCCACTTGAATCTGCCAGCCATCATTGTTCTTGTTCATAGCCCACGGCGTGTCTTCTAGGCTGTTGAAAAGTGATGACATTGAAACTGCACCATGTGGCTGTTCCATTTTCCTTAAAGGAACAGTCCTCCATAATCTGACAATAATTGACTAACATTGCTTCTTCATTGCAAATACAAGTATACCTTGTATAACATGGCTTTGAGCAGCACAGGTTTTGATATAAAGCAGTTTATTATTTTAATATAGTAATAACCAAAAATTGTTAAATTAATAATTGCTTTACCAAAAGTGGCACAATAATTTATCATCAACAATGCTGCTTGGCTGCATTAATTTAACTTCACCACTTGGGCTTAGGTCAGGTTGCGGTATGCAAGTGAGCTGCGCTTTGAGACTTGGTTTGGGTCGTACTGCACAAGTGAGTTGTGCTCTGGGGGTTTGTCATGGTGTGCAAGTGAGCTGCACTCTGGGGACTTTGTTTGGGTTAAAGTGCGCAAGTGTGCTGTGTTCCAGGGGAATGGTTCATGTCAAAGTGTGCAAGAAAGCTGCACTTTGGGAGCTTGCAGTCCAGGGGCTTGGTTCAGGTTGCGCTGCACAAGAGAACTGCACAGGCTTGGTTCGGATCACAGTGCACAAGTGAGCTGCGCTCTGGGTCTTTGGTTCAGGTTGCATGTTCTGGGGCAGAATTCCAAGTACCATGCAGAAGCTAGTACCTCACAACATTTAGAATGTTGCACTCAACCTCATGCTAACCGTCTGTCTGGGGGAAGGTAATGTCATACAAGGGGAGCAATGAACATTTTCTCAAGCTATTAAAGCTACAACAAAAGAAAATCTCATAACTTTAACAGTTTTGGAAAGGTTATAACATCAAGAATTGATATTTATTTTAATCACATGTTTGCTTAAGAATTATTGGTAAAAGAGTAAATAATTATAGATTTGGAATGTATTACATTAAAGTACATTGTAATAATACTTTGAACTGCAATTTTCCATAACACTGAACTTTGTTTGAATGTATTAACCAAGGCACGCCTGTAACTTAAAAGTATGAATGAAAATTTTAATCGTTTTTCTGAGTTCTCTTCAAAATTGAGGTTATAACTGTTAAAAAGGTTCTTGTTTGTTGCTTCCACAATGGATATGCATTCTGAACGAAATGCTCCTGCTCTGATCAGGGCAGGGATCTTTGTCCTTGTTTTCCCCAATTCATTGCCTGACCTGGAACATGTGCCTAGTGTTCAGAGTATTGTTCTATCCAACGGCTGCAATTGGCCAGCAGGTTTCTTATTGCACCAGCCCAAACTTGCAATCGATTCCGTGAGGCCCCTTAAACTCTAAAGTCACCATTTCCCATCTACTCTTGTACTTTTCTCCATTTTTTTCCGATTGACTTTTATATCCCTTCACTTGTTCTTTTATTCTTCACATATTCCACATCACATATTATTCCACTTTTCATGCTTAAAACTCCTTAAATTTTGTCTCTCTTCTGTTAATTCCTCAACTCGACTTTTTAAATTCTCATTTCTGTATTTGCCCACAGGTGTCTGTGATTCGCAAGAGACCACATCCAGAGCTGCCAGACCACATGGAGCCTCCTTCACCTTTTCTTCTCACCTTTTTCTTAAGTGGACAGCTATCTATTAGAGGAACCTTGCAGTCAGACAGCCTCCTTCAGTAGTTTCCTCTCCTGAGGAATGAAGGACTCAAGACTTTAACCAATTCCTTTTATTCCAAATACTCTATTAAACTCCCATCTAAATCATTTTAATCACAACTAGGTGAGACTTGAACTCACCTCCCTTTAACAAGGTCACAGGCTTCAAATCCCAAAGAGTGAAAACAAAGTGGGCTCCTAACCTTTTGGGAGTTGGCAGACCCACTCACTGCAAGACCAGCTGCAAGTTAGCAGCACACCCTGTGTAAACAAGTTTTGCAAAATTAAAGTGTTACTGTTGATATGTTTATGGTCCTGAAATTTGTTCAAGGTTTGGAAGCCACAAAAACTTTATCATTTGGTGCTGCAAGCAGGGTCTCAAGATGGGAGTCGTGGAGCAGGAACGGGCACAGGCTGAATAAGTGGCTAACACTGGACTAAGGAGACAGAGACTGATGGGCCCATGAGGTAAGATTGCCTTGATCTGGCATCCTTGGTGCATTGTAGCACCTCATCCCCATTTAACCCGGACTACCTTGAGACCCTCAAAGGCCCTGGTAGAATAAGGTTGGATTGAGTCTTGCCAGGTGCTACAGATTGAAGGAGGAAGGAGAGGTTCAAGCCCTGTTGTGTTATACAAGTCTCAGCAAGTTGTGATTCAAACAATTTAGATGGGAGTTAATAATGGAAAAATAGGGAAAATTCTGAATAAATCAGGGAAAGGTACACCAGTGGATCAGAAGTGTAATGAATTTCCAGAATTTCAAAAAGAATTAAGACATTATGCATATGGATGACCACCTGATTTTGGGAAAGAGATTTGCTCAGTGATGGGGGGGGGGGAAATATGGGATATAAAAGCCTGTGATCAAGCAACCCGGGCAGTATGGAGGAAAGGGAATGGCCTCAAGTGGAAACATCTCATTACATAACAGGAAAATAAGGCACCACAGAGGAAGGATCATTTATTGTCATCTGATTGTACAAGTACAACCCGACAAAACACTGTTCTCCAGTCCTCAGTGCAAAACATGCAGACACAGAACAGAAAAATAATATATATCGACGACAAGTATTGTATCTATAAAAAAAATTAAATAAACTGTTTTGTACAGATGAGTCTCAGATGATTCAGCATTCTCACTGCCCTTGGGAAGAAGCTATTCCTCAGCGTGGTGGTACTGGCTCTGATACTTCTATAGGTCTCGTGTAGCTCTTCACCAACGGAAACAGCTGAAAGATGCTGTGTGCAGGCTGGAAGGGGTCCTCAAAGATTGTGCACCCTCCTCAGACAACAATCTCAGTAGATCACATCAATTTTGGGGAAGGGAGATTCCAGTGATCCTCCCTGCCACTATTATGGTCTTGTGGATTGACCTCCGATCCATTTCTCTGCAGCAACAAAACCACACTGTGATGCAGTTGGCCAGGATATGCTCTCAATCGACCTCCTATAGAAGGTTGACATAATGATGGCTGATAGCCATGCCCACTTCAGTCTTCTCAGGAAGTACAGTTGCCGTTGCGCCTTCCTGAAAGTGAGAAAATATTGAGTGTCCACGCAGGTCACTGGTTAAGTGAACTCCAAGAACTTGATGCCCTGCACTCTACTACAGAGTTGTTGATGTGTAGTGGAGGGTGGTCTGAAGAGGGTGCCCAAAATCATTGAGGATCATCTTTCAGCTGCTCCTGTCAGGGAAGAGATGCAGGAGGATCAGAGCCAGCACCACCAGGCTGAGGAACAGCTTCTCCCCACGGGCAGTGAGAATGCTGAATGACCAAAGGAACTGCTCACACTAACCATCTGGGACTCCCATTCATGAAACAATATTGTATAAATGAAATACTTGCCTTGCATATGTATTGTCTATATGCATGTTAAGTATTGCATGTTTTGCACAGAGGATCAGAGAATGCTGTTTCGTCTGATTGTACATGTAAAATCAGATGACAATACACTTGGCTTGAAATAATTCCTGCGCCATCCCACAGATCGTCACTTGTTTACTGATTTGTTGTTCAGAAAGCTAGATCCCATATAACAGTTCATAATAAGTTCTCTGATCTCTGTTGCCTCCTCTTCCTTTTCATTACAAAAAAATTACTGTTTCTCTGTGCTAAATTTAATCTTCTGTGTGTCTACCGGTCCATGGTGATCCTCCTCACAGTTCCGAACACTTCCACGGTTTGTTGTGTTGCTGGCCTTGCCTCCAGGGTTTGTTGTCCTGGAATCTTAACTGCAGAGAATGACCTGCTCCTTCTCACTCCACTATCTTCTTTTCACAGAGTTGAGAAATCAGTGCGTATCCAGACAGGAATCTTCAGACAACACTCCGACTGAATTCCTCAGGACCAGAGTATCAGCCAGCTTTTTCAGAGGATAACGAGTGTGGAGGTCATTGCATGGAGAAGCTGGACTTTAGCCAATTGGCTGACTTGGAGGGTCAGGTGACCAGTGATACAGTAGCTAAATCACTCCAAAGTGAAGTGTGCAATGAGAGGGCACTTTCTTTGAACCTGCTGGAAACCCATCACTACACTCACACTGGGGAGAAACCGTTTCCCTGTTCTGAGTGTGGGGAGGGATTCACCAGCTCTGATGCACTGCTGCAACACCAGTGTGTCCGCACTAGGGGGAGCCCATTTCCCTGTTCTGCCTGTAGTAAGAGCTTTCAAACCTCCAAGGACCTGGAGGACCACAGGTGTGTTCACCCTGGGGAGAGTCTTTTCACCTGTCACATGTGTGGGAAGGGGTTCAACCAGTCCTCTAACTTGCTGAGGCACCAGAGAATTCACACCGGGGTGAAACCATTCACTTGCTCTGTGTGTGGGAAGGGGTTTTCTCAGTCCTCTGCCCTGCTGAGGCACCAGACAGTTCACATGGGGGAGAAACCATTCTCTTGCAGCAGGTGTGGAAAAGGATTCACCGATTTGTTTTCTCTGCAGGGCCATCAGAGAATTCACACTGGGGAGAGACCATTCACCTGTTCCTTGTGTGGGGTGGGATTCACCCAGTCCTCATATCTTCTGAGGCACCAGAGAATTCACACTGGGGAGAAACCGTTCACCTGCTCCCTGTGTGGGAAAGGGTTCACTCGGTCCTCTGGTCTACGGGCACACCAACGGGTTCACACCGGGGAGAAACCGTTCATCTGCTCCCTGTGTGGGAAAGGGTTTTCTCACCCCTCTGGCCTGCAGGCACACCAGCGGGTTCACACTGGGGAAAAACCATTCACCTGCTCCACATGTGGGATCAGATTCACTCAGTCCTCTGACCTGCGGGTGCACCAGCGAGTTCACACCGGTGAGAAACCATTCACATGCTCTCTGTGCGGGAAAGGATTCACTCAGTCCTCCGCACTGCGGGCACACCAGCGTGTTCACACTGGGGAGAAACCTTTCTCCTGCTCCATGTGTGAAAAGGCGTTCTCTCAGCTCTCTGGCCTGCAGGCACACCAGCGGGTTCACACTGGGGAGAGACCATTCACCTGCTCGCTGTGTGGGATTGGATTCACAAGATCCTCCAACCTGCTGAGGCACCAGAGTGTTCACACTGGGAAGAAATCATTCATCTGTCCCATGTGTGGGAAAGGATTCTCTCAGCCCTCTGGCCTGCAGGCACACCAGCGGGTTCACACTGGGGAGAGACCATTCACTTGCTCACTATGCGGGAAGGGGTTCTCTCGTCCCTCCGGCCTTCTGGTACACCAGCGGGTTCACACAGGAGAGAGACCATTTACCTGCTCCTTGTGTGGGAAGGGGTTCTCTCAGGCTTCCAGCCTGCGTTCGCATCAGCAGGTTCACACCGAGGAGAGACCGTTCTCTTGCAGCAAGTGCGGAAAGGGATTCGCTCAGTCCTCCTCTCTACAGGCCCACTGGAAAATTCACACTGGGGAGAGATTGTTCACTTGCTCCGTGTGTGGGAAGGAGTTCACCCAGCTTTCTGGTCTGTGGGGACACCAGCGAGTTCACACGGGGGGAGAGAATGTTCAAGATGGCTAGTCAATACTTTTCCCTTCTGCTAAAAGTGTCCTGTGCTAAAGGGCATGTGTTTAAGGTGAGGATTGAAGGAGGAAGGTTAAGGAAGGGCAAATATTTTACCCAGTGAGCCCCTGGATCAGACTACCTGATGTAGTTGGTTTTTGACTGACTCATGAATACGGAAGGAGATGGATCATGTGCGGGCAGCGGTTTAGTTTAACTTTGGCATCCTGTTCAGTACAGACATGTAGGCCGAAGGGTCGATGTTTCAGAGGCCACAAGTTTAAGGATTATTGTATTGAAGCCTGTGCTCCTCCCTGTCTTCGTCTCCCCACTCTATTATTTGGGCTTCGGCCCTCCTTCCCTGCTATTTTGAGTGGGGTTCCTGCTGTCTATTGCCTTCCATGGATGCTGCCTGACCTGCTGAGTTGCTCAGTGTCACTGCTGAGGTGACTGTAGTGATGACCTCTGACCTGGTGACTGTGTGGCTGGACTTTTGTGATGAGATCATAAACCAGCCAGGAGATGTTAGTGTCATGAAATGACATAACTGGACAGGGCGAGTAGATTTCAATTGAACTATAATCCCGGCCAAGTTAACCAATTGCCTTCTGGCGGTGTGAAAGCACAACTTGTTCTCACTTTGTCGTCGCTGGAGATGACCCCCCCCCCCACCACCATAAAATCCTGAGTTGCAGAATTACCTGAATGGGGCGGTGTGAAAGGCTCTTGGGGTCAGCTTGACAGAAAGGGGCTAGTTGTCTGGTTGGAGGCATCCGAGATGGACTATAAGGTGTTAACACTCCAGTTTGCAGCCTGGATATTTAATTCCCAATCCTCAACCTCGTTTGTTAATCGTACTTCCAATACTCTGGGCATTCAGATAAAGTGCCCTCACACTCAGTGACTTTTTCAATCAATTAGCAATGTGGCCTTTTTTGTCTAATGCATTAATTTTTTTTTCATGTCATTCACTTTGACTTTCAGATTTCTTTTGCTTCTGTTTATATTTCCTTCTGTCATCCTGCAGATAATGCCATTCCCCTGCCATAGTAGTTTAACTCTCCCCATCAATACTGGCAAACAATCCCCCTGGGACATCTATCCCAGTCCTGCCCCAGTGTAGATTATCCGGGTGGGCTGGTGGACTAGGCGGATACATGGGAGATAAATGCAGAGAGTTACAGTCTGAGGAACCCTGCCGAGGGGTTGATGGAATATATCCGCGCTCACTTTCTAGTTCAGCATGTTACAGAAGCCACAAGGGAACTATTTTGCTGTGAAGAATGTGGAGAGGCAGATTTCAACTGGAGAGCAGAATTCATAAACATGGTGCAGAGACAAAAGCTGAGAGGGAGTTCTGTAGGTCCTGGGTTCCGTAGGCTGGGTGTTGCTATCTTGATTCCTGTATGCATGCGCGAGTCTTCAGTTAATATGTATGCAGTTGGCATATTGGAGTTCAGTTAGTGGATGCGCAAGAGTTAAGGGTGCAAATTCAATATCATTAGGATGCTTAACTTGCGCATGTGTGCCAACCGAACACCAATGCATGAACTCACTGTGCATGTAGCCAGGAATCAAGATGGCTGTACCCAATCTGAGGATAATGGGACGCTGACTAACAAGGTAAGTACACCATTCTGACGTACGTCCGTTCCAAGATACAACCAATCCTTTAGTCCAAATTACGGTTGTAAGTCAGAAAGTATCTGTACAATAATTCAGAAAGGAATTCTGATAAGAGTTTAGGCAGATGGATTCTTTTCAAGAAACCTTAGAAGAACATGATAAACATATTCAAAATAATGAGGCAATTGCCACTGTTTTGGATGGAAGAGCTATGTAAAAAGTTCTCAAAGTCTAATGAGGAATTGAAGCAGAAAATCATTAACCTAGAAAACAAGTAGAAAAAAAAAATTGGGGCTTGGCAAGAGTACTGAGGGTGGACAACCTATTAAATTTTTTGCAAGTTTTCTGACAGAATTGTTTGGGCCTGGAGTTTTGCCGACTCTCCTTGCGATAAGATCGTGCACACAGATCGCTGGTTTCTAAAACAGCTCCCGGTCAGAGACCTCGATCAGTTATAGTGTGCTTTCATGAATTTCAAACTAAGGAGCTTTTAATATATGAATTTTGGCTACGAAGGTAAAAAGATTCGTATTGTTGAGGATTACTCACCAGAGGTTATGAGTGAATGTGTTTGAATACAAGATCATGTGGAATTCTACAATCAAGGGGGGGGGGGGGGGTTAAGCCTTCTGATTTTTCTAGCACACCTTTGGATCACACTGAAGGACAAATGTAAGAAGTGGTTTTGTTGAAGAAGCCCAGAAATATTTGGAAGGAGATCTCCCATCTATTCTCTCTCCATCTGAGCAACTTTCTCTAATTCTCTTTAGATGAATCTTTGAGTGTTTTCTTAATAGAATAAGGTCTTAATGAGTTAATGCCTTGTGTTTATACATTTTAGTTTGTTTTTTGACATTTTATATTTAAAAAAAAAAAAAAAAAATTTCTGGATGGCCCAAGAGAAGTTTATTGCCTCACTTTTTGAGGAAGCCCCCCTCCACTCCTCCCTGGGCTCAAATTGAACTGCATGCTGTAGGTGAAAAGATAGCAGGAGAGTTTATATAGAAAATGGATAACCCCATACTAAGGCATGTACTTCAGACACAGCATAGAATAAATCAATGAATTGGATTGAAGGTGGGGTTATGTCCCCATAATGCCCTTGACTTAGAACAACTTAATACCCATGACTCTGGACAATAAGATCATGGACACCTGGTGCCCGAAAGGAATCAGGTTATCGAGGATTGTTACAAGCAAGGGCAGCTCATGTAATTTGAGGAATAAATATGATTTGTCTAACAGAACATTCTTCTATCTGCAACTAAGATTTTTTTTTTGAGGGACAAATGAGACCATCCATAACCCTCTCCATGCATAGTGATATGGAGATTCTAATTTAAAGGGGGAAATGTCCGTAAATTTTTTTTATCTACAATGTATTTGATCTTCCAAAAGAAGATAGGCTTACACAGGTTGAGGCAGAGGTGGGAGTTGGATTTGGGCACAACAGTCCATGTGCGGTGCTGGCCAGACCTGTGTCTGGACAGTATGACAGCAATCATTAATGCCAGATGCAATAGAATTTCCTGCATCAACTGTACCTCACCTCTCAACTACATAAATCTAAACCAAAATTTTCAGAAATTTGCTTTGGGTGTGGTGTGAAAATTGTCCCCTGGGTTAAATGGATAAAGGTTCCATTCTGAAAAAAAATTAAAGGTGGATTTTCCACAGGATCTGGAATTGAACCTTCTGGGAACATTATAGATGTGTTTTAAACTGTCCAAGTACCAACTTCATTCTGAAGGTTGCAGTAGCCAGGAAATGTAAAGTGGTTACGTGGAAGTCTGACTCCCAACTAAATATTACACAATAGACTATGGAAATGCAGAGTTGCATTCCACTGGAGAAAACCACATACAATTTAAGGAGGAAATGTGTGGCAACCTTATCTGAAGAATATTGGTTTACAGATATGACTATCTCTTCTCCTTTCCCCCCCCCCACCCCCCCAAGGGTACTGAAATAATCCTTCCCAGTAGAGAAAGGACTAGGATCAAGGAAATGGGATGTGGCACAGACTACATGCTCTGTTGGTCATTTTTTTCTGTTTATTCCTTACTTTTGGTTTCTTGGTTTCAGTTTTTTTCCCCCAGTTTCTGTTGGGGTCGTTGACTCCAATGGTATTTTCGTATTTCTATAATTTATTACTTTATTTTCATTTCGGTGTGGTTGTGTTTGAATTTGAATCTGAAAATCAAAAATAAAATATTCAAAAAAAAAGTTTGATTGTGATTTAACTTTAAATTAATGCTTGAATATCTGTGTATTCTTTAAAGATTTTTTTATTAATAATGGTTAAAAATGCTTGGGAACAGGATTTAAATTGACTCTATCAGATGTGGATTGGGACCATTCTTAATTTGGTTAAAAGCACTTCATTATCTGCTCAACAGTGCCTATTATAGTTCAAATTGGTACATAGAGCACATTTGTCTAAGGCTAATGTCTCACTTTTATTCCAATATGACTTCCTGGTGTGACAAGTGTCAGAGCGGAGAAGCTTCATTAATTCATATGTTCTGGACTTATCCAGAACAAAAAACTGGAGAGAAGTTTTCCACACTCCATCAAAAATGTTCAATATAGATTTAACATTGAACCCTTTGGTGGCCCCCTTCAGTACAATGGGAGGGAATGATTTTTCTTTCTCTGGTTCAGTCGCGCCATTTCTTTTGGCTCTTTTGACGAGGCATGCAATTTTACTTAAATAGAAGGATGCTGCCCGCTCTCTCATGATCAGTGGTTGCGTAACACTATGTCCTGTTTGAATTTGGAAAAGATTTGTTATTCAATTCAGATATAGGATTCCAGAAGTTATAGGGGTCGTTTATGACTCACTATCTTACTTTATAATTTTACTCCAATGTAATTAAATTGTCTGACTTGTATCTTTTCTAAGTTCTTTGTTTTTTAACCTTCATTTTTCTTTTAATACCAATCGTATATAGCATCTGGCAACATGGTTAGGTAAGGGGTTTGAGTTTTTCTCCTTTACTATTTTCTTTTTGCATTGAGGTTTTTCTAAACAAAATGTATATACTATTTAGAATACAAATTATGGATATGATTTACAATTTGTGTTTAATGGAATGCCTTATTTGTGTAAATGTCTATATATTTATCTTTTTTGTTGGTATGTTTTTTTTTTAAATCAATAAAAATATTTTAAGAGAATAATGGTTCAAGTGTGTTCTTAGTATTGTGAAAACCTAATGATTATTTCTGTTTCTGTCCTTGGCATTAGCTGCAGTAACTGTGTTTTGTCTTGTTTGGAATACATTTAAGGTTTCATTATAATATTGGAGTTTTGCCAGCAAAAGATGTATTGGTTGGTTTTCTGGCTTTGAGTGGGAGGGGGTTAACATTTATTTGGAAGCTGTTTTGGCTTTGCAGAGCCACATCTGTTTTTGCTCATCTTATTTTTAATGCCTGTATATTATAATTAGAACAATTTTCTTTTTTACTTGCTAGCTTTTTAAGTAGTTAAAATTAATCCAATTATTAATTTACATAGTTTTAATGTTAAAGGGTTAATGTAAAACAAAAGATTTTTGCTCATGCTAAAAAATTTAGGATACCAATTATATTTCTGAAAGAAACGCATATGACACGTGACAACGTGTCTTTTTAGATGAATGGGTTGAATTTTCATTCTTCAGGGTAAATCCAGAGGAGTATCAATTTTTATAGATCACACAATTTCCTTTGTTCAACATAATGTGTCAAATAAAAACAGTTGTTATTGGAACTTTTATAATAAATTGACACTGTTTGCTAATATTTATGCTCTGAATGTGGATGACCCTGGATTTATTGAACTTTTTAAATCTTTGCCTGATATAAGCTTTGTTAGTGATGGAAGACTTTCATTGCTGGTGAGATCCAGTTTTAGACCATTCGTCATCCAAACTAGCCATTTTGAATAGATTGGCTTTATTTAATTTTTTAAAAATTAAAAAGTGGTATTTTGATGTCTGGCATTTTTATCCAGAAGATGGGGATTATTTTTTTTCTTGCGTTCATCACATATTTGAGGATCAATTATTTCTTTATTGACAGTCAAATGATCCTGTTAATTCAATTTTGTGAATATTAAAAAAAAAGTCATTTCTGACCATGCTCCTATGGTTTTATCTTTAAACTTACCTGGTCTCCCTCATATAAGCAGATATTAGCATTTTAATTCTAATTTACTCTACCTTTCTTTCTGATAGATTTTTAAAAAGTTCTTGGAAGAACAAATTACTCTTTTGGGGGGGGGAGGGGAAACTTGAACTGCAAATATTAAGAAAAAGACCAATAAATACAGAACTGATTTAACTAACCAACTGAAACAATTACATCAAAAGTATGTTCTGGCTCCAGTCCCTGCTTTATATAAATGGCATGTCAAAATTAAAGCTAAATATGTTCTAACATATTCAACTGAAAGCTAACTTTTAAAAGATGAAAGTCAATATTCATGGAGAGAAACAGGTAAACAATTGGCTAATTAATTAAAAGCTTCAGCAGCCAAATGACAAATTGAAGAAATTCACAAACCTAATGGTGATATGACATTTAGAAATAAAAGGTATCGTTTAGAAATAAAAGGTATCGTTTAGAAATAAAAGGTATCGTTTAGAAATAAAAGGTATCGTTTAGAAATAAAAGGTATCGTTTAGAAATAAAAGGTATCGTTTAGAAATAAAAGGTATCGTTTAGAAATAAAAGGTATCGTTTAGAAATAAAAGGTATCGTTTAGAAATAAAAGGTATCGTTTAGAAATAAAAGGTATCGTTTAGAAATAAAAGGTATCGTTTAGAAATAAAAGGTATCGTTTAGAAATAAAAGGTATCGTTTAGAAATAAAAGGTATCGTTTAGAAATAAAAGGTATCGTTTAGAAATAAAAGGTATCGTTTAGAAATAAAAGGTATCGTTTAGAAATAAAAGGTATCGTTTAGAAATAAAAGGTATCGTTTAGAAATAAAAGGTATCGTTTAGAAATAAAAGGTATCGTTTAGAAATAAAAGGTATCGTTTAGAAATAAAAGGTATCGTTTAGAAATAAAAGGTATCGTTTAGAAATAAAAGGTATCGTTTAGAAATAAAAGGTATCGTTTAGAAATAAAAGGTATCGTTTAGAAATAAAAGGTATCGTTTAGAAATAAAAGGTATCGTTTAGAAATAAAAGGTATCGTTTAGAAATAAAAGGTATCGTTTAGAAATAAAAGGTATCGTTTAGAAATAAAAGGTATCGTTTAGAAATAAAAGGTATCGTTTAGAAATAAAAGGTATCGTTTAGAAATAAAAGGTATCGTTTAGAAATAAAAGGTATCGTTTAGAAATAAAAGGTATCGTTTAGAAATAAAAGGTATCGTTTAGAAATAAAAGGTATCGTTTAGAAATAAAAGGTATCGTTTAGAAATAAAAGGTATCGTTTAGAAATAAAAGGTATCGTTTAGAAATAAAAGGTATCGTTTAGAAATAAAAGGTATCGTTTAGAAATAAAAGGTATCGTTTAGAAATAAAAGGTATCGTTTAGAAATAAAAGGTATCGTTTAGAAATAAAAGGTATCGTTTAGAAATAAAAGGTATCGTTTAGAAATAAAAGGTATCGTTTAGAAATAAAAGGTATCGTTTAGAAATAAAAGGTATCGTTTAGAAATAAAAGGTATCGTTTAGAAATAAAAGGTATCGTTTAGAAATAAAAGGTATCGTTTAGAAATAAAAGGTATCGTTTAGAAATAAAAGGTATCGTTTAGAAATAAAAGGTATCGTTTAGAAATAAAAGGTATCGTTTAGAAATAAAAGGTATCGTTTAGAAATAAAAGGTATCGTTTAGAAATAAAAGGTATCGTTTAGAAATAAAAGGTATCGTTTAGAAATAAAAGGTATCGTTTAGAAATAAAAGGTATCGTTTAGAAATAAAAGGTATCGTTTAGAAATAAAAGGTATCGTTTAGAAATAAAAGGTATCGTTTAGAAATAAAAGGTATCGTTTAGAAATAAAAGGTATCGTTTAGAAATAAAAGGTATCGTTTAGAAATAAAAGGTATCGTTTAGAAATAAAAGGTATCGTTTAGAAATAAAAGGTATCGTTTAGAAATAAAAGGTATCGTTTAGAAATAAAAGGTATCGTTTAGAAATAAAAGGTATCGTTTAGAAATAAAAGGTATCGTTTAGAAATAAAAGGTATCGTTTAGAAATAAAAGGTATCGTTTAGAAATAAAAGGTATCGTTTAGAAATAAAAGGTATCGTTTAGAAATAAAAGGTATCGTTTAGAAATAAAAGGTATCGTTTAGAAATAAAAGGTATCGTTTAGAAATAAAAGGTATCGTTTAGAAATAAAAGGTATCGTTTAGAAATAAAAGGTATCGTTTAGAAATAAAAGGTATCGTTTAGAAATAAAAGGTATCGTTTAGAAATAAAAGGTATCGTTTAGAAATAAAAGGTATCGTTTAGAAATAAAAGGTATCGTTTAGAAATAAAAGGTATCGTTTAGAAATAAAAGGTATCGTTTAGAAATAAAAGGTATCGTTTAGAAATAAAAGGTATCGTTTAGAAATAAAAGGTATCGTTTAGAAATAAAAGGTATCGTTTAGAAATAAAAGGTATCGTTTAGAAATAAAAGGTATCGTTTAGAAATAAAAGGTATCGTTTAGAAATAAAAGGTATCGTTTAGAAATAAAAGGTATCGTTTAGAAATAAAAGGTATCGTTTAGAAATAAAAGGTATCGTTTAGAAATAAAAGGTATCGTTTAGAAATAAAAGGTATCGTTTAGAAATAAAAGGTATCGTTTAGAAATAAAAGGTATCGTTTAGAAATAAAAGGTATCGTTTAGAAATAAAAGGTATCGTTTAGAAATAAAAGGTATCGTTTAGAAATAAAAGGTATCGTTTAGAAATAAAAGGTATCGTTTAGAAATAAAAGGTATCGTTTAGAAATAAAAGGTATCGTTTAGAAATAAAAGGTATCGTTTAGAAATAAAAGGTATCGTTTAGAAATAAAAGGTATCGTTTAGAAATAAAAGGTATCGTTTAGAAATAAAAGGTATCGTTTAGAAATAAAAGGTATCGTTTAGAAATAAAAGGTATCGTTTAGAAATAAAAGGTATCGTTTAGAAATAAAAGGTATCGTTTAGAAATAAAAGGTATCGTTTAGAAATAAAAGGTATCGTTTAGAAATAAAAGGTATCGTTTAGAAATAAAAGGTATCGTTTAGAAATAAAAGGTATCGTTTAGAAATAAAAGGTATCGTTTAGAAATAAAAGGTATCGTTTAGAAATAAAAGGTATCGTTTAGAAATAAAAGGTATCGTTTAGAAATAAAAGGTATCGTTTAGAAATAAAAGGTATCGTTTAGAAATAAAAGGTATCGTTTAGAAATAAAAGGTATCGTTTAGAAATAAAAGGTATCGTTTAGAAATAAAAGGTATCGTTTAGAAATAAAAGGTATCGTTTAGAAATAAAAGGTATCGTTTAGAAATAAAAGGTATCGTTTAGAAATAAAAGGTATCGTTTAGAAATAAAAGGTATCGTTTAGAAATAAAAGGTATCGTTTAGAAATAAAAGGTATCGTTTAGAAATAAAAGGTATCGTTTAGAAATAAAAGGTATCGTTTAGAAATAAAAGGTATCGTTTAGAAATAAAAGGTATCGTTTAGAAATAAAAGGTATCGTTTAGAAATAAAAGGTATCGTTTAGAAATAAAAGGTATCGTTTAGAAATAAAAGGTATCGTTTAGAAATAAAAGGTATCGTTTAGAAATAAAAGGTATCGTTTAGAAATAAAAGGTATCGTTTAGAAATAAAAGGTATCGTTTAGAAATAAAAGGTATCGTTTAGAAATAAAAGGTATCGTTTAGAAATAAAAGGTATCGTTTAGAAATAAAAGGTATCGTTTAGAAATAAAAGGTATCGTTTAGAAATAAAAGGTATCGTTTAGAAATAAAAGGTATCGTTTAGAAATAAAAGGTATCGTTTAGAAATAAAAGGTATCGTTTAGAAATAAAAGGTATCGTTTAGAAATAAAAGGTATCGTTTAGAAATAAAAGGTATCGTTTAGAAATAAAAGGTATCGTTTAGAAATAAAAGGTATCGTTTAGAAATAAAAGGTATCGTTTAGAAATAAAAGGTATCGTTTAGAAATAAAAGGTATCGTTTAGAAATAAAAGGTATCGTTTAGAAATAAAAGGTATCGTTTAGAAATAAAAGGTATCGTTTAGAAATAAAAGGTATCGTTTAGAAATAAAAGGTATCGTTTAGAAATAAAAGGTATCGTTTAGAAATAAAAGGTATCGTTTAGAAATAAAAGGTATCGTTTAGAAATAAAAGGTATCGTTTAGAAATAAAAGGTATCGTTTAGAAATAAAAGGTATCGTTTAGAAATAAAAGGTATCGTTTAGAAATAAAAGGTATCGTTTAGAAATAAAAGGTATCGTTTAGAAATAAAAGGTACCGTTTAGAAATAAAAGGTACCGTTTAAGGAATTTTATTCTGAACTTTATAGTTCCAATTGTTTTAAGAATAATATTGAAATGATTAACTTTTGTTTTTAGATCAGTTGAATATTCTTATACTTCCTACTGCTAATCAAACAAAAGCAGTTGGATCAACCTATTTCATATGAGGAAATAGCTGAGGCTGTATGTTCGTTATATTCTGGGAAGTCACCAGGTCCTGATGGATTTTCTGGAGAATTTTATTGGGCTTTTTCCTCATTACTTGTACCTCACCTATGTTCTTCCTTCCCCCCCCCCCCCGATTGTTTTTAAAAAAAACTTGCAGCTTGCCCAACTTAAAACAAAGTTTCCATCTTGCTTTTTCTTAAAAAGAATAAACCCCAGTTGACTGCTCTTCATGAAGGCCAATTTCTTATTGTCAATTCAAAAATCAAGGTCTGTGACTGCACAGGATGAGCAATGGGAAGGGACCAGTTTCCCAGGATGGAAGGGAGACAAAGGCCCTGCGATGGATCCACAAACTTGTCCCTAATATTGGTGAAGGTTGCAAATGCCCCTTCAGCATCCTGTCTGCTTCCAATCATCTTCTCTGTACAGAGAAGGCAAGGTGGGGATGCTGCTTGAAGCAGGTGCGAGGAGCATGGTTAGGGGAAAACAGACATCCATTCTAGGGCTGAATGGCCTCACTATATTCTTATGCTGAGGTGACCATGCGGTAAATGGGATGGTTTGGATGGAACCCTCCACAGTCACAGTGTGATAATGGGCCATTTGGCCCAACTTGGCAAGCACAATGTGCCTATTTTTGAACAATGTCCCTCTAAATCAGGCCCCCCCCCAAAACATTTTAGGTCATCAATAAATAAATAAATGTCATTTCCATATGCATTAGTAATGGAAACTGCATACCAAACCCTGTGACACCATGTTCTGTATCCCCCTCCCCATGAATATCTCTCATGAAATATAGGGACATAAAAAGGGGAAACTTCATTGTCCATCCTTTTATGGCTGCTGATCCCCTGATGATCCTCTATTGTCGCTATCCAACGATGATGTGGAGGATGGCTTCAGGGGAGTGATTCCAGGGAAAGCATCTGGTCCGGACAGAGTACCCAGGTGAGTTCTGAAAACCTGTCGGTGTATTTATGGATATCTTCAACATCTCACTCCAACAGGGCCTCAATTGTACTGATGCCCAAGAAGAGTGTAGTAACTGCCTAACTGAATGCCTAGCAGTGGGACTCAAATCCACAGTGATGAAGTGTTTTGAGAGGATGGTGTTGAAGCACATCTCCTGTTTCCTTCCCACCATTGAGAACATCTACTGAGAACATCTGCTTAGAACACTGCTGTTGGAGGGCAGCTGCAATCATTAAGGATCTGCACCACCCAAGATATGCTCTATGGTTATGACTGCAATCAGGTAAAAGTTTATAAGTGTCACTGGACTGATAAAATCAGGTTCAGGAAGAGTTGCTACCTACCCTTACTAATATACTAATATACACTGCTATCTATTTTTGGGGGGTGGGGATGGGCTGTCGGGGTGGGAGGGAGTGGAAAGGTGGGCTTCAGACTGTTCTAGGACAAATGCACAGAGCAGCTTGTGCACAGTACAAGGTGACTAGATACCTGGGGACAGCTGAGAGGGGGGCAGTGAGATAAGTGTGGGGGCTGGTCTTTTATCACAATGCCACTCCCTAACACTGTCAAATGACTGTACTGAATCCATTCAGTATCTGAGCATTCCCACCCTCCTTATGTAGAGGTCCAGACTCAGTAACCTTTGATATATACTTTTTATCTTATTCATGAATGATCAAGCCCTATTTTGAAAGACCAACAAGCCACCCCACATCTGTCCTGTCAAAACCATGAATTGTGTACTTCTGAATGTAATGATCTCTCATTCTCCTCCCTGCAACACATCAGTGCTTCACCCACCTAATGAAATGGTGAGTCTAGTACTCACCAGCTCATTCCATCTCCAGCTCCAGCCATTTCATCTACAGCTCATTTTAGACTTTCTACATTTATGGGAACATGCCTAGACATCCTAGATGGGCTAATACCCAAGTGCCTGTCTGTCAGGTATTCCCTAGTGAACAACTTGCTGTCAAGCCAGATCGATTCTACCTTTTACCTATGCTGCAGGCCACTGGGAGAGAGCAGGTCAGTTTTGGTAAAGTAAGCTCGATGTACCAAATTCCAATAATGAATGTTGAGCACCTAGAGAAGATGAATGAACCAATTTCAAAGTAGAATCCCATGTAGTATCAGAAAATTCTTGCTGAAAATCTTGTTCCCATCGTTTCTTAGTCTTGCCCAGGGAATTACCCCTAGATATCAATAACAGCTCAGAGAGAACTGATATCAACTTTTTGGTATTTGTTTTAAGATTATAAATCTTCTCCATCATCTTTAATTCCAAATCCGGAAGGAATTTTAATACAGGTACCAAGGAATTTAAAAAGATTCTAATCTGTAACTATCTTAAAACAAAAAAAAGATTTTTATTTCAAATTTAGAAGATTGTTTTTCAAAAGAGACAAAATTTTGGTCAATAAAAAGATCTTGGAAAGACTGGATACCAAACTCTGACCATTGACAAAAACCAAAATCTTGTACCAAAGGAAGGAAAAAAAAAAAAAAATTTGCTAAAAGGGGACTAATTAATAAAAATTTATGGTATCCAAAACATTTTCTAAATTGAAACCAAATCTTCAATGTATGTTTACCAACAAAATTATCAGTTAATTTAGAAGCAGAAAAGGGTAATGGAGCTCCATTGAAATGAGTGAATACTTAGTATAATTTCTAAATTAATTCAATTAATAACATCCTGTCTGTTCTTATGATAAATCCAAAAATTAATATATCTAATATTAACTGCCCAATAATATAATCTAAAATTAGGCAATGCCAATCCCCTTTATCTTAGGATTTTGAAGTAAAGTTTTATTAAGATGAGGGTGTTTATTTCTTCAAAGGAAGAGATGATAGAATTGAGTGAGTCAAAAAATGTTTTGGGAACTTGAAAGATACAGAAGGTCACACAGCATCCATAGAAAGAAATAGGTGGTTGACACTTTGTGCTTAAACCCTTTCCCAGGAGTGCCAAATATAAAACAGATGTCCGTATAAAAAGGTGAGGGGAAAGCACGGGCTTACAGGTGGATACTGGTGGGAGGGTAGAAGAGAGAAGCTGAGAAGTGATGGGGTAGAGGGCTAAGAAGGGTAGCACTCTGATGAAAGAAAAGAAGTGAAAGGTGGGGAGCTGGAGGAGAGGAAACACAGGGATAATAGGAACTGAAGGTTGATATTAATGCCATATGGTTGGAGAGTGCCAGAATGGAATACAAGGTGCAAGGCACACAAGTGCTGGAGAAACTCATAGGTGGATACAGATGGGAAGGGAGGAAAGAGAGAAGCTGAGAAGTGACAGGGAAGAGGGCAGAGGGTTTCTCTCTGACAGCAATACTTGCAGGCTGGTAAGGATGGACCTTGTCTGACCTGTACCTTGATGGATAGTGAATAAAAATGGTTGCAACCAGAAGATTTTGGCCTCATTCTTGATTTCCGAAGCACCTTCTGGGCGACGTTGTCTCCAAACCCAACAGCATTTAGCTGCCTGAATGTCCTTTAAAACACCTCGACCAGTACCTATGCCATTGTAATGCTGTAATTTTGTTAAAGGTGGACCTGAAGCTGCTCCAAAACAAATACACATGCAGCTTTTATGACTTTGCAAATTGGCACTTGTGTGTGCAGTATATTTATTCTCAGCCAATTTGGCAGGGAGCTGCAGAGCTTCTAACAGATTTTGATAAAAGGAGCGCTATTAATAGGAGCATAAGTATAGATGTTAACAGAATAACTGACACTTCAAATGAGTGCATGGGTGAGTGCAAAAAGTTCAGCTTTTTTGAGCAGATAAGGGTGAAGAGAAAGACATTCAGAATCAGAAACAACAGCATAGGCAAAGCATCAATAAAAGAGCTGCCATCCACATAAAGGTTAAGTCAGTCACACAGGAAGATGCAGTTGGAGGAAGGTTTTCTCTCTCCCTCCCTCTGTGAAGGAACATGGGAAATCAAAGGGGAACCAAAAGATACAGAAGCTGTCAATGCAGGGAAAGCAGCAAGTGGAGGAGACAACAGCAGGGAAACCATGAGGTCATCGTGGAGATCGGGCAACTCCATTATCATCAGTCTGTTCAAAATCACTTCCCTCAAACAACATTGGTAAACCAGCCATGGGGTTGGGATCCCACGGTGATTTTTTTTCTGCAAGCATGGACTGGTCCTTTCTTTCTTGTGCTCTTTATTTCCAGTCTTTTTCCCCACTTGGAACCACTATCTTTGTCAACGAGTTTGCATGACTTATTCCCACCAAACCCTCATTCTTGATTTCCGAAGCACCTTCTGGGCGACGTTGTCTCCAAACCCAACAGCATTTAGCTGCCTGAATGTCCTTTAAAACACCTCTAAGAAGATGCTTAGCCCAGTTAATAGTGGCTGCACTTAATCTTATCTCTGTGTTCTCTGTATCCTCTTCGCATTTTTTTCTTTCTCTGTATTCTCCTGGCTGCCTTGGCAAATTTCTCCATATCTGGATCCTTACCTTCTCCTCTTTCACCGAATGTTATGAACTCGCTGGTCAGTTATCCCCAATATGAATCAACAGATTTCTCCATATCTGGATCCTTACCTTCTCCTCTTTCACCGAATGTTATGAACTCGCTGGTCAGTTATCCCCAATCTGAATCAACAGAGTCCTCAGACTCACTGACTTTTTCCCCAAATAGACTGAGTCCACAATTCACTGTCCAATTCCCCTCCCCCCCCCCCCCCCCCCCCCAATAGACTGGGTCCCTTGACTCGCAGACCAATTCCCAAATTCCCCAATAGACTGAGTTCAACCAGACTCACTGGCCAATCCTTCCTACTGATAAAAGACTGTCACACATCTCGCTGCCCAATTCCCAAATAGACTGAGTTCAGTTCAATTGAGTGAGTATCCTGGACTTGTTGCCCAATTGAAATACACTAACCTCATACAATCTGTATTCCTTCCTGCAGGTGTTTTTGTAGATTCCGTCAAGGCAAACTGTGAGAAGTCTGTTACAATAAGAAACACAGCAATAAGCTACTAACTTGCTTTAAAGGAGCTACTTGTGTTATGAAATCTCAGAATTAATAGCTTCTTATCTCTAGTTTCTAGACCATTTGAAGGGACTGCTCCTTTTAAGTACATATTCCTTAAAATTCTCTCAGGATTGATCAGTTAATTTTGCACCAAATAAGGAGCTTATCATCAGCTTCCTAAGCAGAATAACAAGGAATCACAAAAATCCGCAGACACCATGGTTGAAGTAAAAAAAAAACACAAAAATGCTGGCAGTCAAACAGTGTCCTTTATGGAGCAATGGTAGAAATTCATATCCAACGTTTCGGCAAAGGCAGATGATTGTTAGATGTGGGGAGGGAGGGACAGCAGCAATCATGGGGAGAAGGGATGGCTGGGTGGGTAAGGGGGAAGAGAGGAGAGATATGGAAAGGAGGAGGAGAAAGAAAAGGAGAGCAAGTTATGCAGAAAGCAGAGAAGTCTATGGTAATACCATTTGACTGGAGAGTGCCCAGATGGAAGATAAGGTGTGGTTCCTCCAATCTACAGGTGGTCAGGATGGGATAGTGCAAAAGGCCATGGACAGTCGTGTGATTGTACGATGTGACTCAGAATTGAAATGGTTGGTTACTGGGAGGTCACTGTGTTTGCAGACAGAGAGGAGGTGCTCAGCAAAGTGGTCTCACAATCTGCAACCAGTCTCATCGATGAAGAGAGCGCCACAAAGGGACCACCGGATGGAGTAAATAAGTCCTATATATACAAGTCCTATATCTACAAATATATACAAGTGCTTCACATGAAAGGCCTGTTTGGGGCCCCAGACTGTGCTGAGGGAGGAGGTGTGGGTGCAAGTATTGCACCTCCTGTGAGCACAAGGGAAAGTGCCGGAAGTGCGATGGGTGGGGAGGGATGAGTGCATGAGGGAATTGCGGAGGGAGCGGTACCTGCAGTAGGCAAGAGGGGAAAATGTGTCTGATGGTAGGATCCTGTGGTAAGTGCTGGAAATTCTGGCGGGTAATGTGTTGGATGGGGAGGCTGGTGGGGTGGTAGGTGAGGATGAGAGGAATTCTATGTTTGTTATGTCTGGGATGCAGAGAGGGCCAGGCCAGATGAGCAGGAAATCGAGGAGATGCAGGTGAGGGCTAAGTTGATAGTGGTGGAGGGGAAGCCATGTTTGTGGAAGAAGGTAGACATTTCAGAAGATCTGGACTGGAAGACCTCATTTTGGGAACAGATGTGGCAGAGATGGAGAAATTGAGAGAAGGAAATAGAATCCTTGCAGGTGGCAGGATGAGAGGAAACGTAGTCCAGGTAGTTGTGGGAGTTGGAGGGTTTATGTTTTATGTTAGTGGAAAGATGTCTCTTGAGATGGAGACAGAGAGATCCAGGAAGAGGAGAGTGTTATCAGGGATGGACTAGGTGAGTTTGAGATCAGGGTGAAAGTTAGACACAAAGTGGATAAAGTTGACAAGCTCATCGCAGGTGCATGATGCAGCTGCGATGTAGTTGTCAATATATTGGAGGAAGAGTTGAAACGGTCTTGCTTGTGTTGGCTTATAGCATGGATTGCTCCACAAAGTCCACAAACAGGCAGATGTCACTGGGACCCATGTGGATACCTTTTGCTACACCCTTAATTTGGAGGAAGTGAGGTGAGTTAAAGGAGAGTGAGGACCAGTTCAGCCAGCGAAGGAGGATGGCGATAAAGGGTGACTGGTTGGGTCTTTGGTCCAGGAAGAAGCAAAGTGCTTTCAGGCCTTCTGTGTGGGGGATAGAGGTATAAAGAGATTGGACATCCATTGTGAGGATGACGTGGTCTGGTTCGGGAATCTGAAATCATTGAGGAGAAGGAGGGCATGTGAAGAAAAGATAAAGTCAAGGAGAGGTTAAACTAGTTCGTGGGGTAGGAGCAGGTAGAAACAATGAGTCCACCCGGATGATTGGGTTTGTGTATCTTGGGTAGAAGGTAGAATCGGGCAGTACGGGAGTGGGAGAGAATGAGGTTGGCGGGTGTGGAGGGGAGGTGACCAGAGGTCTGTAGTTAAGAGTCATTGGCTTGATGTGTAGTGGTGGGGTCCTGTGGGTGGGAGGGGTTGATAGGAGGAGAGGCCAGAGGTCAGTGTGCACCGCCCTTGACTGAGGGTTTGGTGGGGAAGTGGAGGGCAGAGCATTGTGAGGATTGGAAAGGGGGGGGGGGGGGGGGGTTGAGGCAGCTGACGTCTCAGAGGCAGGTGGAAATAAAAAGGTCCAGAGTGGAGAGCAGACAAGGAATGCAGCCATCTTAAGCTTACATTCTCGTTATATTCTAAGAATATTGGACAGTAATTCTCCAGAATTAGGCCGCGCTAAAGTCCCTTTTCACTGGAGTCCCGGTTCTGAACGCTCGTATTTTAACTGTAAATCAACGAAGCGCTGCTCCAGCACCTGGCTCAAAGCAAACAAATACACGTCCTGCCCTATCTACGGACGAGCAGCTGCTGAAGTGTCCAGCCCTGGCTGCCATGACACGTGACCACAACCGACCAATTCTCAAGCCGAACTGCACATACAACAGGCGGCCAGCAGGTGGAGCTGAGACCCAACAGTAAGAAACTCGATTCCCGGAGGTGATATTATTCCTGATCATTCTGCCCCCATCCCCACCCCCACCCAGAAACTCTTATCACCTCTCACTATCACCCTGAAACAACAGTGCTACCCCATCTCCTGCATCTTCAATTTATTGTCATGTAATAAAAAGTGTCATATTACACAAAATTGCTTTTGTCAGCCTTAATGCACAGATTTGCCATCAGCAGAAATTGCCTGGTTCCTCTTACAGAGAGAGAAGCAAAAGTGAGTCTATCCGCCCCCACCGAGTATCCGTGGAATCACCTCCAGTGCTCCCACAGCACACAGTCTAGTCCAAACCATCAGCAACCCGAGCTCCAGATCCGAACCTCAGATACGATTAGCAACCCTTCAATGTGCTTGGTGCCCTTTCGCATCTTGGCTCTGAAACCGGGTACCCCTTCAGCCAGTTTCCAGCAGTCTGTGCAAGCCCCTCGACTGCAATTTCCAGCAGTCCACAGCTCCATGGGTTCCTTACCTTGAGTCACCAGCAGCCCGCTGCCTATGTCGTTCCTTCAGCCAAAGAACTCCTCACTGGCCCATTGTCATAGACACCGTCCCAAGGGTTGCCTCCTTTGCTTCTCCTTCTGTTTTCTGGTGATCAGTGCCAGTTGTCCATTTCCCTGGAATCTGGAACCCCTCATGGATGCCAACATCTTGGGTCCAGGCCCCGAGGTCGTGTGATTTTAAATAAAACTGTTTAAGGCCTGTATAGAGCTGAAGACAGAAATGCTGTATCTCTGCTCTGTAGGTCCAAACCAGTGGCAGTGCTAGTGTTACAGCAGCTCTGGCTGCACCAACATTTTTTTCCAATCCTGCCTATCCTTCTGTATTACCTGATACCCCTGGAATATTTAATACCCAATCATCTCCAACCTGCAACCATGTTTGTGTAATGGCCACTAAATCATGCTCCTTTGGACTGATATGTGCCAAGTTTATTAATGTGGTTTCCTATTCTCTGGGTGTTCAGATAAAATGCTCTCAAGTTGTAATGTGGCCTTTTTTGTCTATTGCATTGAATGTTTTTCTTTCCTCCACTTTGACTTGCCGTTTTCTACCTTTTGCTTCCTTCTAGTCATCCTGCAGATAATGCCATTCCCCTGCCATGGTAGTCTAACCCTCCCTAACATCAGCAGCAAACCATCTCCTGGGACATTGATCCCAGTCCTGCCCAGGTGCTGGCGATCTGGACGGGCTGGTAGAACATGCGGACGCATGGAGGTGAATGTAGAGAGATAGTCTGAGGAGCCCTGCCAAGGGGTTGATGGAATGTATCCGTGCTCACTTCCTTGATCAACACGTTACAGAAACCACATGGGAACTATTTTGCTGGGAAGAAAGTGGAGAGGCCAAATTCAACTGTGGAGCAGAATAAACATGGTGCATAAAAAAGAGAGACCCAAGAGGGAGACAAAGAAAACAAAGCTTGTGAGCTTTATGAAGAGGCACAGATTACAGCAGCGAGGGAGTAATGGTTTTACACTGGGGACCACAGTTTCAGGAGCATGGTCCCAAAACACGACCAGCACAGTTGGTATAACTATTAGTGCGATGATATTAAAGCACCAAATCTGTCACTGTTTGAAAGGAGTTTGTTTGTGGGTTTTCCCCAGGGGCTCCAGATTCCTCCCACCATTCTAAATGTACAGTTTGTGGTTCATTTGGCTGTAATTGGGTGGCACTTTTTTCTGCATTACCTCTTTTGTGACTGATATACCTGTGTGGTGGCAGCAAGTAGGAATTTTTGGTGTCTCTATACATTACACTTCTGTGTATGATAATAAACCCGTGTGTGTGTGTGGAATGGGTGAGGGTTGGGGTGAAGCCAGGTTATGGGAACTGGTTTTGCACCTGGGAAAGATCAGTATTGGGAAGTTGCTGATGTGTCCCGAGTATTGTATGTGGAGAATCATTGATAAAGTGTGCACTGTCAAGGGTGGAGAGCTGTAGTGTTGTACATGTAGAGATCACAGTTACTGTAAGCCAAGGTTACTTTAGTAAAGAACTGTGCCTGCACTATATCAAGGGGTGGTGGATACCGTGTCACATTCCTTGACTAAAGCTATTTCTCTGCAGCTGGTTGAGAGTATCAGGTAGCTGTTGCATCTGATGCGATTGTATTGTGCAATCCTTGCGTGCGTGTGTTTGTCTCAGGTGGTGACCGCAGTTCAACCTTGATACCCCACTCTCATAGAATGGGACACAATTGATGAGGGGACAAGGATCATCAGGAAATGGACGTAAATTAAAAGCATCTATGGCAATTCTGCAACTGCCATTTCCATGAGAACACGAGGGTGATTGCTGTCCAAGCGGGCTACTTAGTACCAGAGCTCACACCGATCAAAAAGCAGTGGTCCTGCCCCTCATGGGACTAGAAACAGAAAGACTGACTGGGGAAGCAATCAACTTTATAGAAGGAAAGTAAATCACAAAAATCTGTAGACACCATGGCTGAACACAAAATGCTGGAGAGCTCAGCAGTTCAAACAGTGACTTTTATGTAGCAAAGATACATAACCGAGGTTTCGGGCTTGAGCCCTTTTATTAAAGCATGAGAAAACTGCAAACAAAAGAGTGGGGGAGGGTGGGGAAAGCAGAGTGGCAAAGGCAGGAGATAATAGGTGGAGAAAGGAAGAAGGGACAGCAGATGGCTGGGTGGGTGGAAGAACTGGAAAGACTGGAAACGGGGAGGGGAAAGAAAGGGAGAGCAAGTTCAGTGGAAAGCAGTAAAGTCAATGTTCATGCAATCTTGCTGGAGAGTGCCCAGATGGAAAATAAGGTGTTGTTCCTCAATTTACAGGTGGTCTGGGTGGGATAATACATAAGGCCATGGAGAGACATGTGTGTGTGGGAGTATGACTCAGAAATGAAATGATTGACTACTGGGAGGTCACTGTGTTGCGAATGGAGAGGTGCTGAGTGACCAGTCTCTCTGATGATGTAGAGAAGGCCACAAAGGGTGCACCAGATATAGAAACCAACAGACATTTAAATGATCAATGGTCCAACCTTTCAGTGGGGCACAGCGAATGTGAGCAAGAATGGTACCCAGGTACACCACTGCCCACAGCCAATGGTGTCACAAAGCTGGGGCTCCCTGGATACTCAATGGCACACACTGGGTTCAGGAACAGTTGCGACCCATCCACCAACAAACATTTAAACAACAAACTCAATCAAAGATTAATTTGAAGACTCATTTTGAATAAAAATTATTGAATATTTATTTTCTGCAGAACAGTTTGTTTACTCTTCTTTCTTTTGTTCACAGATCTCTCAAGTAGATTTTTTTTGCACTACCAATATGCAAAAATTTGCCTGGCCCTCAGGAAAGAGTCTCAGGGTTGTACGTGATGTCATCTTTGCACTCTAACAATAAACTGAATTTCTTTTGAGTTCAGTGCACAGATGCACGAGATAGTGATTGACAATTACCATGGAAATCCCTGGAAGAAATGGGAGTAGGTGGGTTCAGTGGGCTTTTGAATTTGAGGAAGATAGAGATGGGGATGGGCATGATTGGTGTGAAGACAGAGTTAAATATGATGACATAAAAACAGCTCCCATGGTGAGTTGTGGAGCATTTTCAGACTGTGATGTACTGAGGGTAAAAACATCATCTAACTCACTGGAAGTGTTGTAGACCTCTATCAAATCTCCTCTCATCCTTCTACACTCCAAAGAGAGAAGTCCCAGCTCTGCTAACCTTGCCTCATAAGACTTGCTTCCTCTCAAGATTCCACATCCTTCCTATAATGAGGTGATCAGAACTGAACTGAGTGGCAATACATTATATTTTTCCCCATAAAATCAAAAATCTAGTGTTATTCTGACAAATGATCCTTCACTCTCCCCAAGACCTTCACATATTCCCAAATATGTGATTCCCAGAGAAAAACCAAGATCTCCTGAATGTTTATCATTACTCCCTCGTTGCTGTAATCTGTGCTTCTTCCCAATGCTCACTATCTTACAACTCCCTCGCTTTCTCTACACCACCTCCAGTTGAAATTTGCCTCTCCACATTCTTCCCAGCAAAATAGTTCCCATGTGGCTTCTGTAACATGCTGATCAAGGAAGTGAGCACGGATGCATTCCATCAACCCCTCGGCAGGGCTCCTAGACTGTATCACTCTGCATTCACCTCTTTGCTTCATTCCCCCATGTGTCCATCCTGTTCACCAGCCTGGATGGTCTGCACCTAGGCACGACTGGGATAAATATCCCAGGGGGATTGTTTGCCAGTGCTATTGAGTAGGGTTAGACTACTGTGGCAGGGGAATGGCATTATCTGCAGGATGACAGAAGGAAATAGAAACAGAAGCAAAAGGTAGAAAAGGGGAAAGTCAAAGTGGAAGACAGAAAAATCCATACAATAAACTAAAAAGTCCTCATTGCAACTTATGTCACCAAGCGTGGAGCACTTTTTCTCAATGCCCAGAGCATTGGAATCAAGGTGAATAAACTGTTGGCATAAATGAGTCTCAAGGGGTGTGATTTAGTGATGATTACAGAACCGTGGTTGCAGGTTGGAGATGATTGGAATTTAATATCCAAGTGTATCAGCAAATTCGGAAGGATAGGTAGGAAGCTACAGGAGGTGGGGAAGCATTCTTAATGCAGGATGAGATAGATTGATAGTGAGAGATGAGATACAGTGCCCTCCATAATGCTTGCGAAAAAAAACTTTTTCCTTTACTTGGCCCTGTGCTCCAGTGTTAAATTTATAATCTAACAATTCACGTGATCAAAGTCCAGATAGTATTAATTGTTATTTGTATATATTTCAGTTTGACCAAGTAGAAATTACAGCACTTTTTATACATGGTTCACTCAAATCCACCATCTTGGAGGATCTTTTCTAAACCCAAAACACTAATTTGCCAGGATTGGGGAGGTTTGGTATGACATCAGAAACCCTGCCAAATTTCTATAGATGTGTGGTGGAAAGTATGCTGACTGGCTACATCATGGTCTGGTATAGGGACACCAATACCCGGAGAGCGTAAAGCCCTGCAAAAAGTAGTGGACACAGCCCAGGATATCACAGGTAAACCCTTCCCACGCTTCCATCAGAGAGTAGTAGCATTCATCAAGGACCACACCACCTAGCACATGCTCTGTTATCATTGCTACCATCAGGAACAAGGTACAGGTTCCACAAGACTCACACCACCAAGTTCAGGAACAGCTGCTACCCTTCCACCATCATACTCCTCAACAACAAATTCAATAAGGAACTCATTTAAGGACTCTTACATATGCACTTTATTGTTTGTTCTTTTTTTCTCCTCTCTGTATAGCACAGTTGTTTACATGTGCATATTGTGTACAGTTTTTTTTTGCACTACTAATAAGTGGTAATTCTGCCTGGTCGCAGAAAAAGAATGATGTCATGTATGTACTCTGACAATAAACCTGAAATATCATTTCAGGACACCATAATATTTGGGACATATCAAAGGTATGTTGTATATAAAGTAATCATGTTTAGTACTTTGTTGCATGTCCCTTGCATGCAATGACTGCTTGAAATCTATGATTCAGTCATCACCATCTTCTCTGGTGATGCTCCGGCAGGCCTCTACTGCTGCCATCTTCAGTACCTGCTTGTTTCGGGGGGCTTTTCTTCTTCGGTTTTCTCTTCAGCATATGGAAGGCATGCTCAATTGGATGTAGATCGGGTGACTGACTTGGCTATTCAAGAATTTTCCAGTATTTAGCATTGAAAAACTCCTTTTTGTTTTATCAGTATGTTTTGGGGTCAATGTCTTGCTGTAGTTTGAAGTGCCATCCAATGAGTTTGGAGGCATTTACTCGAATCTGAGCAGATGTTTCTACACACCTCAGAATTCATTTTGCTACTGTCATCAGCAGTTACATTATCAATGAAGATAAACGTGCCAGAACGTGTGGCAGCCGTACATACCCAGGCCATAATAGACCTACTGCCATGTTTCACAGAAGAGGTGGTATTCTCTCAATCTTGGGCAGTTCCTTTACACCTTCACACTTTGCTCTTGCCATCACTTTGATACAGGTTAATCTTGGTCTCATTAGTCCGTGTCTTTTTTTGCAGGTTCTTTTAAATACTTCTTGGCAATCTGTAATCTAGCCATCTGGTTTCTGAGGCTAACTCGAGGCTTGCATCTGGGAGTGTAGCCTCTGCTTCTGTTTATGACAGGTGTTTGGAGATTTTTCTTCATGATGATGAGAATTCTGTCATTGGCATTGGAGATCTTCCCAGGCCTAGCAGTCCCTTTGTGATTACAGAGCTCACCAGTACGCTCTTTCTTCTTAATTATGTTCCAAACAGATGATTTTGGTAATCCTGAGGCTCAGGCTATGTCTGTGTCTATATTATTCTTGCTTTTAGCTTCATAATGGCTTCTTTGACTTTCACTGGCACAACTCTGGTCCTCACATTGAAAAATAGCAAATACAAACTCCAAAGGTGATCAAAAGATTATAAGCAGGCCTAACTCTCTTATACCTGCACCACTAAAGTAATTAAACACAGTTGAGTAATTACAAACACTTGCAATGCCAAATATCCCAAACATTTTGCTGCCCTGGAATGGGGGGGGGGGGGGGGGGGGGAGGGAAATACAATGTATAAAAACAGCTGTAATTTCTACATGGTCAAACCAACACATAAATAACCTGGAATAAAATCTGGAAACTTGCACTTTAATTACATATGAATTGTTTGATTACAAATTTAAAACTGGATCACAGGAGAAAAATAAAGGGAAAAAAATTCTATGTCCTAAATATTATGGAGGGCACCGTAGATTCTGAGATGCCGAATGTTAAAACGATCTGGGTAGATATTAGGAATAACAAAGGGACAAAAATCTCTGGTGGAAGTAGTCCACAGGCCATCAAATAACAGCATTACAGTGATACAGGCACTGGTGGAAGGTTTTTTTTTAAGACCATTCAGGCAGCTACATGCTGTTGGGTCTGTAGATAACATAGCCCAGAATGCACTGTGAAAGTCAAGAATGAGATCAAAATCCTCTGGTCACAGCGATTTTTATTCAATGTCTATCAAGGTCCAGGTTAGACAGGGTCCATCCATACCATAGTCCAGCCAGTAAAAAGGGGAAGTGACCAAGGAGATCTGATGCAGTTTAGATGAAAAATCCAATGAACAGCTGCAGCAGGCCAACTGGGGATTATTCAAACACATGGAGAGCCACCCGCAAACTGGAGGAACATCTTGTATTTCATCTTTGCAGTCTCCAACCAGACGGCGTGAAAATTAACTTCGTTTCTGTTTACTCCCTTTTCTGTGTCTCTCCTCCTCTTCTCCAGTTTGCCAACCCCTTCCCTGCCTTCTCCTGTCACCAAACCCCTCTGCTCTCTCCCCTGTCACTTCTCAGCTTCTCTCTCTTCTACCCTCCCACTGTAACAACCCTGTAAACCCGTGCTCCTCCTCGTTCCCTTCACAATTTTATTCAGACATTTATCTCATTTTCTGCACTCCTTGGGAAGGGCTCAGGCCTGACGTGTCAATTGCTTTCTACTTCCTATAGATTGAGGGACGGCAATGTGGTCTATATTGACCCATGGGGATCCATGGGACTATCCAAGGGTATGATGTCTAGGCTATAGAGAAATTTATTATTGATATTTATATTTTACATGATTTGAGGTCAATGAGAGATCAAGTATTCCATGAAGAGGTCAATGGTTAAAAAGGTTTGTCGACCCCTGCTACAGATGCTGTGTGACCCGAGTTTCTCCAGCACTTGTGTCCTACAATGGATCCCAGATCTACACACCCTAATCATCTGAAAATATAGAGGCTGTAGTGTCAAGTTTCAAACAGTCCATTGCAAATACCAAACGGAACTTGCACATGGAGAGCGCAGGCTATAAGGAAAATTGCCATCAGCGCAACAATTCTTAAACCTGTGGCCTCTGAAACACCGGCCCATGTCTGCACTGAACAGGATGCCCAAGTTAAACTCAACTCCTGCCCACACATGATCCACCTCCCTCCATAGTCATGGGTCTATTACGAACCAACTACACCTGGTAGTCTGATCCAGGGGCTCACTGCTCTCTGAGTAAAATATTTACCTGGAACATCTCACTTAACTTTCCTCCCTCCCCACTCACCTAAAGCACATGAGCATTGGCATGTAACACTTTTACCGGGAGCAGGTAAATGATTTATCTCCAATATGAAGGCTCTGGTGGGCTTGCAAAGAGGAGGATTGTGCAAATCCATTTCCATACTTGCTGCAAGAGAACAGTCTCTCCCCAGTGTGAACCTGCTGGTGAGAACGCAGGCCAGAAGACTGAGAGAACCCCTTCCCACACAGGGAGCAGGTGAACGGTTTCTCCCCAGTATGAACCCGCTGGTGTACCTGCAGGCTGGAGGGCTGCGCAAACCCCTTCCCGCACAGAGAGCATGTGAACGGTTTCTCCCTGGTGTGAACTCTCTGGTGCCTCAGCAGGAGGGTGGACTGAGAGAACCCCTTTCCACACAGGGAGCAGGTGAACGGTTTCTCCCCGCTATGCACCTGTTGGTGTTTCCGCAGTCCATAGGGCTGAGTGAACCCCTTCCCGCACAGGGAGCAGGTGAACGGTTTCTCACCAGTGTGAACTCGCTGGTGTGCCTGCAGGTCAGGGGACCGAGAGAACCCCTTCCCGCACAGGGAACAGGTGAACGGTTTCTCCCCAGTGTGAACACTCTGGTGCCTCAGCAGGTCTGAGGACCGGGTAAATCCGATTCCACATAGGGAGCAGGTGAACGGTTTCTCCCCAGTGTGAATTCTCTGGTGGCCCTGCAGAGAGGAGGAATCAGCAAATCTCTTTCCACACTCGCTGCAAGAGAATGGTCTCTCCCCAGTGTGAACTCTCTGGTGCCTCAGCAGGTTGGACGATTGAGTGAATCCAATCCCACATAGGGAGCAGGTGAATGGTTTCTCCCCAGTGTGAACCCGCTCATGTGCCTGCAGGCCAGAGGGCTGAGAGAACCCCTTCCCGCAGAAGGAACAGGCGAACGGTCTCTCCCCAGTATGAACCCGCTGGTGTACCTGCAAGGCAGAGGGATGAGTGAAATCCTTCTCGCACAGGGAGCAGGTGTAGGGTTTCTTCCTGGTGTGAATGCTCTGGTGCCTCATCAGGTGGGAAGACTGATTGAATTCACTCCCACACAGGGAGTGGGTGAATTGACTCTCCTCGAAGTGAATGCTCTGGTGCTGCAGGAGGCTGGAGGACTGGGTGAATCCCTTCCCACACACGCGGCAGGTGAACGGACTCTCCCCAGGGGGAACACACCCGTGCTCCTCCAGGTCCTTGCAGGTTTGAAAGCTCTTCCCACAGTCTGAGCAGATGAATGAGCTCCCACTAGTGTGGACACACTGGTGTTGCAGCAGTGCGTCAGAAATGGTGAATCCCTCTCCACACTCAGAACAGGGGAACTGTCTCTCCCCAGTGTGAGCACAGTGATGAGATTCCAGCAAGTCCTCAGTAAGCCCCCCCTCACCCCACGCTTCACTTTGGAGTGTTTTATCTGCCACATCACTGGTCACCTGATCCTCCATGTCGTCCAGTCAGTTGAAATCCAGTTTACGCATTCAGTGGGTGTAGGGTTTATCTGTGCAGTGATCCCTGTGTTCTTAATCGACCAACAAAGCTGGCTGATACTACGGTACCAAGGAATCCAGTTGGAGTGTCAGACCACAATATAGGTTCGTCGGAGGCTTCCTGCCTGGAAACGCACCACTTTCCTAATCCTGTGGAGAGAAGATGGTGGAGTGAGATGGAGCAAGGCATTCCCTGCAGCCAATGTTCCAGGACGAGACACCCCAAAGGCATGGTCAGCAACATGAAAATCTGTGGAAGTGTCCCGACCTGTGAGGAGGATCACCACAGGTGGATGAAGTGAAACATAAAAATCTGCAGACACTGTGACTGTAGTGAAACAGCATTTATTGGGAGGTCAAGATGTATTACTGACCTTTCAGGCTTGAGCCCCTCTTCAAGGAGTGTCTAAGGTAGCATTTGAATAAAAGAAATGGCAGAAGTGCAAAGTAACAGACAAAAGGTGATAATTGGATATGGAGGAGCAGTTGGCTCTGTTAATGCAGGGATGGGGTAAAAGTGAGAGGAAAATGGGAAGATAGCGACAAAGCTCCAGAAACTAGAGAAGTAATTTTTTTCTCCCCACACTGCCAACCCTCCTAGGAAGTAGGTAAACTTACCAGGCATTATGCACTGGGAGCCTTTCCCACAGAACAAGATTTACCCGGTTTGCAAGGAATGTGGGATTTTAAGGGCAATCCTGCCTCCAGTGGCGACATCACGAGTGACGTATTACGTATGGCGCTCTGACAGCCTAGCTGACTGCGAGACTGACGCAAGCACACAGACACTAGCGTCACTAATGGTACCCAGTAAGTCAAATAGATCATTCGCAGTGCCACAGAGTGATTAACTAGTTAACTCAGTCAGGCTCTAACACTTGCCAACACCTGAGTCAAAGCTCAGTTGATTTTTACTCACTCTGCTTGGTTGGGTCCTTTCACACCGCCAGATTACCTGAAGACCCACTAAAGTGGCCAGTTCAACCCACGTGTACTTCACGGTGTGAAAGGATATAAATAATACCATCTGGTTGGAGGGTGCCCAGATAGAATATCAGATGTGGTTCCTCCAATTTGCAGGTGGTCTCAGTCTGGCAGTGCAATGAGACCATGGACAGACATATCAGTAAGGGAATGGGGCAGAGAATTATAATGGGAGATCCCTGCTCTTGTGGAAAACTGAGCCAAAGTGATCAACAAACCAATCTTGCATTAGCCTCCACCACCTCCATCCCGCATGACTCCTTTGCTCCTTTCCCAAAGCTCCGACTGATGGTGTTAAATTGCTCCCCCTGCCTTTATTCAGACACCTGTCTGCTTCTCACTCATTCCTTGAAAAAGGGCACAGGCCTGAAAAACCGGTTACATATTATATTGTTACCTCCTGTGGAGTGGAAGCTCCAACTCTTGCTGAGTTCCTGTAGCAGTTCTGTGATGAACTACAATCAGAGCGTTAAAAGCGCCTTCTCCGGTAGACGTTACCCTCCCTATCTCTCCCTTTGACCCCTTTCCTGCAGCTCCCCACCTCTCTCTCCCCCGTTCACTCTGTCTCCTTCCCCCAGCTCTGCTTTCACAGCCACCCCCTCCCCCCTCCCTTCTCCCCTTCCCTCCCATCTATATCCCATTAACACCTTTTGTCTGATGCTCTGTCCTTCTCCCCCGCCTCTTTATTCAGACGCTGCCTGCCTTTCCCACCCCTTGAAGAAGGGCTCAGGCCCGAACCGTCGCTAATACATCGTTACCTCCTGTGGTCGCGACGAGACCCGCTGATTCCGCCAGCATTTCCGTGCTTCCACTTTGCAAAAGAGAGCCGTGTCCCTCCTTCTCAAGAAGCCCAACGCGCAGGTGCGAGGGAGCATGATTGACAGTCTTCACTGCCGAACCTGACGGGAGAATGGGACACGTGATGGGGATTGGGCTGGAGGCGGGTCCGAGAGAGTGACAGGTTTCCCAAGTCGGGCATTGGTGGAAGATGGGGAGTGGGGGTGAGTGAACGGACGCTGTGCGTGATGACATCATAAAGGGAGGACACGTGGTTTATTACTGTTTGTCATTTGTTTGAGTTGGGCAGATAGAACGGTTTCTGAACCGCTTTGCATTGTGGGGCAAATGCTGACATCTTCTCTCTGCGGGGCACCGGGTTAAGAAGTCTGCTCTATTTTATTTTGTAGGTAAAACACTACATTGTGAACCGTGGTTGAACCGTAATGCTGGAGAAACGCAGCAGGTCACGGTTTGATCTGCTGAACTTCTCCAACATTGTGGATTTACTCTGTTTTATCTCGACTCTTCTCCCCTTGATGTGTGTTGCCCATCAGGAAACGGCATCAGCTCGTCCGTTGCTGCTCGCCCCGCCCTGTGAGCGGATTGGCAGATGCAGCAGCCTGCGGACTGGTGTCAATTAGAGAAACACCAATGCCTGTAGCCGCTGGAACTTGAAGCAAATGCACGAAAATGCCGGAGAAACTCACGCAGCGTCCACAGGATGTAAAGGTAACCAACACAGAACGTTCCCTCTCTTTCCTTTCTCCAACTCCCTTTCCGTCTCCTACCAGAGCACTACCCTCTTGGTCTCTCTTCCCTCGCTCCATCACTTCTCAGCTTCTTTCTCTTCCCCTTCCACATTTTATCCTGTGTATCAACCTCCATCTATCTATTCAGGCGTTTACCTGTTTGAAGAATCATGTCGAAGGGCTCCAGGCCCGTAACGTTGATTAACATTTACCTGCTGTTTTTCTCCAGCACTTTGTTGTACTGCACGATCCCAGCACCTACAGATTTTCTTGTTTAATTCCGCAGGCTCGTTGTTTTGTCTTGTGTTGAATGTTTTGCTGAACGTTTTCCTCTGGTTATTAATTTGGTCGCAATTACTTTGTGTAGTCGCACAGACAAAAGGTGTTAATTGGATATGGATGGAAGGATAGGGGAGAAAAAGGTGAGAGTTGATAGGGGTGTTGCATCTACAGATTTTCATGTTTAACTCCACGGGCTCGTTATTTGGACTTTTGTTGAACGTTTTCCTCTGGTTGTTAAATTAGTTGCGATTACTTTGTGGAGATGGTCAATTGGATGTGGTGGGTATATGAGAGAGAGGAAAGGGGAGAATGGAAGGGGGAGGGGTATTGGCCGTGTGAAGGCAAACCTGGGGAAAAATACAGGGATTCTGCTTTGTGGGTGTGGTAAACCACTGCATGTACTATTTCTCTGACTGGGCATACCCATTGGCTGACTGTACCTGTGGCTCTTCCCACACTCCTGTCCCTCAGTTTGGGACAGTCGACCAGCAGGGATGTGCCTTTGTTCTACTGTGAATAAAAGCCTTTCAGTTTTGCTCAACTTCAGTCTTTTGAGTCATTGATGGTGCATCAGTAGGGTTGTGCTCTGAAATGTTATACTTGCTGTGGGTGCTAAGAGATCTGCTGAGCTTCTCCAGCATTTCTGTGTTATTACAATCAAAGCATCTACAGATTATCCTGTTACATTCTGTCTGCCACCTGTTCTGTAAGGCTCTACTTTGTAGCCACAAGTGCCAGCATCCTGTGTGTTCTCCCAGTACCTTACTCATCCCTGCCCCAATTAACTGGCCTCTGACCTTTCTCAGTTCTCTGACCCCCCTTTCCCATCCCCCTCACCAATGCTGCTCGGGGAGCCCTGTGTGCAGTTGCAAACAGATGTGATTAACACTAGGAAGGTGTTATGGAGGGGTGATAATGATCTCCAATGTCGCTATTGGTGGGATGGTGGTTGCGATTGGTTTGAAGTTGGCGATCCTTTTGACATCATTTTTGGGAGGGATCCATCCAAGCCATCCCATTTTCCCCAGGGTCAACTCCACAGCAGATCTCTGGTCACGCTGGTCCTCACACATCCTTCAACCATCCAACTATCACAACCCACCCCTTGCCATCTGTTTGTCTGGGGAAGGTGACTGGAAGCAGGCAGGATGCTGATGGGGCATCTGCAGCCTTAGTCAATGTTGGGGACAGGAGGTTTGTGGATTCTTTTGCCACCATGATCAAGGAGGATGTTGTATTTGAGGGAACTTGCAGAACCTCCTTGAAATATTTTTTGGTTAAACAAGAAAATCTGCAGATGCTGCGGCCGAGTGCAGTAAACAACAGTTCTGGAGAAACTCAACATGGACCCTTCATTAAGTATTGTATGTCCTCTTGTGGTGATGCAGTTTGGCGTGGAGCCTGTTCAAGAACTCTCAGGGATGTGCTGAGGCTCGTGTCTGATCTTCAGGCAGGAATTGAGGTGCAGAATTTGATTTATAAACTGTGGACTTGATCTGCATGGGTTGTCATAGACCACTGATCTGGTTTGCAAGTGGAACCTCTGACACATCATCTCTGCAACCACCTCCAACACCCACATCCTTCCAACCAGCCAGAAACCTTATGCTCTACTCTCTGTGATGCCCTCTTGCTCCTACACATCTCAGTATCTCTATGTATGTCCCTCATACCAGGTGAAGGTGAAAGTGCTTCCTATCTCTGTAATGGTGAATGGTAAGAATGACTGGGACTGGTGGTTGGAGGAAGGGAGACAGCTTTGACTGACAGAGCCAGATCACAGGCATTTAAGTTCAGACATCCAGAACACAACATAAGAAGCAGGTATGACCTAGCGAAAGCTATCTCCTGGACAAAGTGGAGATACTAGACAAGAATGGAAACAACAGAGGTAACCAACAGCTATGGCATGGCCTAAATGACATTACTTGCTACAAACCAAATCTGCTGCAATAGGGGACAGCAAAGCTTTACTTCCAGATGAGCTCCATCATGTTATGCCTGCCGATCCCCTGATGGTGTGTAGGATGGCTTCAGAGTGAATCCAGGGAGAGCATCCGGTGTGGAGTGAGATCTGGCTGAATTCTGAAAACCAGTGCTGACCAACTGGCCAATGTATTCACTGATATTTTCAACATCTCAGTCTGACAGGGCATGGTACCCACCTGTTTCAAACAGGCCTCAATCATACTGATGCCTAAGAAGAGTGAGGTAATCTGCCTAAATGACTACCTAGCAATGGCACTCAAATCCACAGTGATTAAGCATTTTGAGAGGCTGGTGTTGAAGCACATCAGTTCCTGCAGTGATATGGATCCATTCCAGTTTGCCTAGGGCAGCAACAGGTCTCTGGCAGTTGCCATTTCATTGGCATTCAACAAAACCCTGGATGGTCTTTACTGACCACAGTTTGACATTCAACACCATCATCCTCTCAAAATGAATTTGCAAATTCCAAGAGTGATTGGATCCTGGATTTCCTTACCTCCAGATCCCAAACAGTGCCGATTGGCAAGAACATCCCCTCCACATTCTCTATCAGTACAAGAGTACAAAAGGGTTGTGAATTTAGACACATTTATGACTGTGGCTTATTTGCGGACAATATTATGGTGGTCCGCATACAGGAGGGAGTTGAAAACTTGGCTATATAGTGTGCTAACAACAACCTCTCTATGTTACAAGACCAAGGAGCTTCATGTAGATTTCAGGAAAGGAAAACCAGAGGTGCATGGTCAAGTTATCATTGGGGGAAATCAGAAGTGAAGAGGGTGAAAAATTTAAATTCCTGGGAGTCTCTATCTCAGAGGACTTTTCTTGGACCCATCATACTAATGTCATTGTGAGGAAAGCACCTCTAATTCTTCAAAAGTTTGCAATATGTTATCAAACGCCTTGGTAAACTTCTACAGATATGCAGCGATTGCATTACAGTCTGGTAGGTGGGCACCAATACCTCTGAGTGGAAAGCACTGTAAAAGGTAATGGACCTAGTACATCACAGGCAAAACTCTCCCCACCATTGAGAACATCTACATAGAACGCTGCTGTCGCAGTGCAGCAGCAATCATCACCACCCGGGACAGATTTCAAATTTATTGTAAGAGTAAATGCATGACATCACATACAACCATGAGATTCTTTTCCCTGTGGGCAGGCATAATTATCACTTATTGGTAGTGCAAGAAAAAAACAGTACACATAAATAAAGAATTGTAAACAGATAATGCATGTAAACAATATGCAATGCAGGGAGAATAAAGATAATCAATAAAGTGCATAACTAAAAGTTCTTAAATGAGTCCCTGATTTAGTTTGTGTTGTGTTTTGCTTAAGGCAGCTAATCTGCATTATACTCAGTCATCCAGGAAGACTGTCACAGATTGTTGAGGAGGTGGCGCAGGCTAGCTGGAACAGATCCTGTCAAAGGTGATTTTTGGAAACCGAGGTTTCTTTGATGTTTGCCTCTTCATGTTCAGAGGCATTTGTTGAGTGCCTTTCACATGTCCTCTCTTGATCAGTTGGCGGATCATGCTGACCTTCTCATGTCCATGACCTCCGTATTAAATATAGGATTACCTTATTCCCCTAGTCAACAGGAGCAAATGGAACTGGAACAACTGCTTACTGTACCTCGTGAAGCACCAGCACCTTATTAATCAAAGATAACTGAGTTGGAGCAGCAAATAGCAGAACTGACTATGCAGGACCAGGCTTTGGGCATGCAATGTAATTCCTTTTGTCAACCTGGTTAAAATCGTGGTAGTTGAGGATGTGATAGAGGTGACAGACAGCATTGGAGATTTGGTGCTTCTGCCTGGTCCTGTCAGCCACCTTGCAACTTCTACAAATGGCAGTCGGGAAATGACCAAGCCCGGCAGTAGAGGAAACTGCTGCCCATGAGCATGTCAGCCACCATCTTTTCCTCAAAAATCATCTCTCAAGTATTCAATTTCTTGTTGATTCTGGTGCAGAGATTTCAGTGGTCCCTCCAATCACGGAGCGACACAAACACCCCAATATGTCTTGTGTTCTTCCAGCCGCGAATGATTCTCGTGTTCAACCCTTTGACCTGAGGTTACTCAAGTTGGATTTTGGTCTCTAGAACCCCTTTCAGTGGGTTTTCACAGTTGAAAATGTGGCAAATTTCATTTTGGGAATGGATTCCTTATCACATTTTTGTAATGCAGGAAGGTGGAGCAACTGGAAAACACATGGTATATGAAATTTAAAACAGAAAAACACTCATGATGCATTTTGATCCGTGTATAGAGAGATAATTCAAACTAGAGGGGACAAATATTCAAAATAGAGGGAACAAATAGCATTATATGTTCAGATTGCATCATTCACGTGTTCCCTGTGTGGAGAAGTCAAAGGTTTCATTCTGAAACATACTTTTGGGAACACATGTTGGACTCCAGAAAGGACAGGAACTCAGAATCATATCAGACTTACGATTTTTAATGGTGAAAAACCTCTACATCAATGGCGTTAATATTACCCACAGGACCTCGCGATCCAGAAAATGCTCTCTTGAGGACGCAGGCGATTGTGGGGTGGGGTGGGATTTGCCAGTTCTGATGCACTGCTGCAACACCTGTGTGTCCACACGAGGGGCAGCTCATTCATCTGCTCAGACTGTGGGAAGAGCTTTCAAACTTCCAAGGACCTGGAGAAGCACGGCTGTGTTCCCCCTGGGGAGAGTCCGTTCATCTGCAGTGTGTGTGGGAAGGGGTTCACCCAGTCCTCACACCTGCAACGACACTGGAGAATTCACACCGGGGAGAAACCATTCACCTGCGACCTGTGCAGGAAGGGGTTCTCTCAGTCCTCCCACCTACTGAGACATCAGAGAGTTCATACCGGGGAGAGACCATTCATCTGTTCCCTGTGTGGGAAGGAGTTTTCTCGGTCCTCTGGCCTGTAGGCACACCAACGGGTTCACACCAGGGAGAGACCGTTCCCTTGCTCCCTGTGTGGGATCAGATTCACACAGTCTTCCGCCCTGCTGAGGCACCAGAGTGTTCACACCGGAGAGAAACCGTTCATCTGCTCCATATGCGGGAATGGTTTCTATGACTCCACCCGCCTGCGGATACACCAGCGGGTTCACACTGGAGAGAAACCATTCACCTGCTCTCTGTGTGGGAAGGGATTCTCTCGGCCCTCCGGCCTGCAGGCACACAAGCGGGTTCACACTGGGGAGAAACCGTTCATCTGCTCCCGGTGCAGGAAAGGATTTTCTCATCCCTCTGGCCTGCAGGCACACCAGCAGTTGCATAGCAGGGAGAGAGCATTCACCTGCTCCCTGTGTGGAAATGAGTTCTTTAACTCCTCCTGCCTGCGGGCCAATATTTTACTCAGAGAGCCTGGCATGTGGTTGGTTCTTCAGATCCATGACTATGGAGAGAGGTGGATCATGTGCAGACGGATCATGTGCAGGCAGCAGTTTAGTTTAACTTGGGTATCCTGTTGAGTACAGCCACGTGGGCCAAAGGGTCGATGTTTGAGGACGCAGGTTTAAGGTTTGTTGTATTTATGGGGATTTTCTCTGTAGCCTGTGCTCCTCCCCATTTCACTCTCCCTATCTCTTATTTGGGCTTTTGCCCTCTTTTCCTGCTATTCTGAGTGTGGAGATCCTGCCTGACCTGCTCCAGCATTTTGTGCATCCTGCTGAGGTGACCTCTGACCTGGTGCCTGGGTTTTTGTGATGAGATCATAAACCAGCCAGGTGACATCAATGTCATTAACTGCTGGACAAGACTTAGCTGTGCAAGTACCCTTCGGTGTTTGTAATGGATTAAGTTTGCAACTCGATACTGTAACGCCTGGAATTTCAGAGGGTGTGCAGATGCTGGGATCTAATGAAGGTCGCACAGCATCCATAGAAAGTAAAAAGCAGTTGATATTTTGGGCCTGAGCCCTTCCCCAGGAGCACTGAAAATGAGGCAGACGCCAAATGGAAAGGAGAGGGGAAAGGGGAGGATCATGGGCTTTTACAGGTGGATACAGATGGAAGAGGGTTAGGGTGAGAAGTGATGGGGAGGGAAGCTGAAGGAGAGGAAAGAGAAATAACAAACTGCGAAGGTTAATATTGATGCCATCTGGTTGGGGAGTTGGAGAGTTCTGGGATGGAATACATGGTGCAAGGCACATAAATGCTGGAGAAACCTAATTTGCATTCGCTGTCACAGAATATGCATAGAAGCTTGGAGGCACCTATTTATCATGGGGAAATATTTTTTGCAATTTCTTCATTGCAATTTGGTAAATCTCCAGGTCCTGATGGATACCCCTTGGAATTTTATAAATCCTTTTCTAAATTACTAGGGCTTCAATTAAGTTCTGACTTAATCATGAATTTAAAAAGGGAATCTTCATCTTTTAGTGAAGCTTGTATATCTTATTCTGAAAAAGGGGCAGGATCCATTTAATTATGCTTCTTATTGGCCTATTCCTTAAGACCTTTTCTAAAATACTGGCCCATTGACTGTAGAATATTTTACCTTCAATCATTTCTGAAGACCAAACTGGTTTTACTAAAAACCATTGTTCTTATTTTAATACACATTTTGTGCTGAATGTTCTATATTTACCTCCCACTCCTGCCCTTGAATGTGTTCATTCTCTGGATGCAGAGAAGGCTTTTGATCAGGTGGAATGAAGTTATTTATTTGTTACTTTGGAAAAGTATAACTTTTGGGCTTGTTTTGTTAACTGAATTAATTTACTTTATTTATGACCCTCTGCCTCAAATCTTACTAATTTGCAGTCATCAAAACCTTTCAATCTACAGTGGGATACTCGTCAGGGTTGTCCTTTAAGTCCATTATTTTTTAATTTGATATTAGAGCCTACAGCAATTGCTCTTTGAGAAAGTAGAAATTTTAAAGGGATCCAGAAGAACGGTATTGACCAAAAGGTTTCCTTATATGCAGATGATCTATTGCTTTCTGTTTCTAATCCAGAGGTTACTTTGCCTAGTATATTAGCTGTTCTCTAATATTAGTCAGTGTTCTGGGTATAAGTTGAATATATATAAAGCTATGCTAATTTTCCTTTTTAAGATTGTGGGAAACCAATTTACCCATCTTGGTATTACATTAACTAGAAGCTATAAATATCTTAAGGAAAACAATTTCCACTATTTAATCAGGTTAAATTATTATTATTGGCATGGTCACCTTTATCACTTTCGATGATAGGTCATGTAAATTCTGTTAAAATGGACATATTACCTAACTTTTTATACCTCTTTCAATCTAAACCAATTTTTATTCCTAACATTTTTTTGACTCACTTGATTCATTTATATCTTCTTACATGTGGCAAGGGAAATATCCCCGCTTAAATAAAACTCATCTTCAAAGAGCTAAAAGGAATAGTGAACCAGCACTTCCCAATTTTAGATTATCCTATTGGGTGGTCACTTTCAGCAAGTTAATTCTTTTGTTACATATTGATAATTTGGTTGATTGTCCTTCATGGATAGAAATGGAATTGAATTTCACAAAGAATACTTCTTTGTTGGCAATTGTAGGTTCCTGTTTATCTTCTTTATATAACTAATAATATGACAATTAAACATAGTTTGAGAATATGGGCACAATTTGGAAAGTTTTTGGTGACTCCATTGGTTGCCTTATCATTTTTATTATCAGTAGGGGTCTCTCTGTGTTAAGCCAAGCCTGTATATGGTGGGGTTAGATAAGAATAGTTTAATTTTTTTTTTCACTTTTTAATGTAACATAGCTTAAAATACCATCTGTATTATTCTGTAAGATTTGTTAATATTCTATTCTCATATACCCATGTAACATTTAAACAATGAAAATAATAAAAATATTGAAACAAGATTTGAATTTTGGATTCACTTTTTTACGTCCTATGCAAGACAGATTTTAATGATTGGCACAGATTGGGTATTAAATGTTTCAAAGACCTTTTTATTTATAATAGTTTTGCCTCTAAAAATACATTTTTTAAAAAAGATATTTACAAGTTATACATTTTGTTCAATCTCAGATTCCCGATTTTCCACAAATTCTTGAGGCGAATATTCTTGATTTCCTTTTGGATTTTTAAACTTTCTCACAAAGGTTTAGTATTTTATTTATAATAATTTACTTGATTTAAGATCAGCCTTGTTAGTTAAGATCAAGAGCGATTGGGAACGGGACTTGAATCTTTCATTTTCTGATGAGGTTTGGGATTCTATTTGTAATTTGATTAGTACCACCTCCCTTTGTGCTTGACATTGTTTAATGCAAGTTAAAGTAGTCCATAGAGTACATTTATCTAAAGCATAATTAGCTTGTTTTTATTCAGATATTAATCCTTTATGTAAAATTGCAGATGCTTCCTTGGTTCATGGTTTTGCTCGTCAAGAAAAATTTTGGAAAGATTTTTCACGCACTATCGGTGATTCTTAAAGTTAAATTGGAAACTTGCCCCTTAATTGCTCTGTTTGGATTATCTGATGTTATTTGATTGAGCTCATCCAAAACCAAATTTTATCTTTTACTTCATTGATAGCCAGACGTGCAATATTGATCAAATGGAAGGATAACACCCCACCTACTCCCCACACATATTGGTTAAATGATATTATTGCGGGAGACCGAGCGACCACAGAGCTGGACAGGCAGAATCGTGAATGGTGCTAGCACCCCTTCTTTGCCCAGAAGCCCGCATTTGTAGGTTGATGGAGCACGATGCTTCCCTGCTGGCCTGTTGCCAGAGAGATAATGACTCCCCTTTGGGAGGTGCGCTGACATCACTCCCCTTTGGGAGGCACGCGATTGTTTAAAATAAATGGTTGGTAGTAGCCTGTTAAATGCCAGTACTTTCCTCTTCAATTGGCACTGGAACTCTCACCCCAGCAACATCTGAGCACATAAATCGGGCAGTACATTGCAATTTAAAATCTTTGCACTCTGTTCCTTGCCCATTTAATGTTACTCGACAGCAGTTTGCAATTTCATTGTTGAGTCTATAACATGGCATAGAAATTCTGTGCCTTAAAGGGTACAGTTTAAGCCCCAAAGAGTTCGCTGTCGCAGGATGGATATATCTGTCAGTACTCCCAGAATCAAATAAACAGTCAACAGGTTTCCCGTTTACTTTCATCTTCATCATGGAATGTTTCAACCTGTGCGGTTTGCCTTGATCAAGGGTGATAAGACACCAGGACGGGACCACGTGGCTGCGATGTCCCGCACCAGCTCGCCTCATCATCGGTCATTCTGCTTGCAGTCTCCAAGGATGTGTCAAACTAGTTGTCGGTTCTCCAAGTAGTCATCATCACTGCCATCTTGCTGCGGCATCTTATCTTGTCCTTAGTGCCTGTCTTCTTCGCCTTTCCTTTTCTAGCCTCGGCGTAGGCTGGGCGATAACTCCTGAGCTTGGCAGGCTCTCGCAAAATGCCCCCTTTTTCCACACCTGTCACAGTCACCTTGTTGGGCAGGGCACACTGTGGTTCCTTCGTGGCTGCTTAGTTAGACTCAGCAGTGGGTCATCATCACAGGAAACAAACTTTGAAGGAGTAGCTTCAGCACTTTGATCTGCCTCGTCCCCTAGGGCTTTAGCACTCTGCAGTGCTGCCCTGAGGGTCTTTGCAGTACGACAGCATTGTCAGGTCAGGGGTCTCTAGTAGGCATTGTCTAATGTACTTGGTGTCCAGTCCACTTATGAAGGCGTCCAACATTAGCGCGTCTTGATGAGCTCCAGCTGTAACAGGGTGAAGGTACAGGCTCTTGATGGCCCCTTAGCGCGAGAGCAAAAGCATCATCCCTTTCATCGGGACATTGTTTTCAGGTGTGAAGTTGGTGCCTCGCAAACAATGTGTTCTGTGGCATATAATAGTAGCTTCTGAGTAAACCCAGGACATTCTGATAAACTACTGTTTCCCTGATCACCGAGTAGGAGAGCGACAAGATAATCCATCTTTATGGGGTCTTGAACCACATTGTTTGAATGCATGCAAGCGTCGAAGCCACTGGAGCCAATGAAGAAATATTTTGCCTGTCAATACAAAGGGGATGTGACCCAGGAGATCTGATGCAGTTTAGATGAGAAATCCAATGAACAGGTTAGGCAGGCTGACTGGAGATTAGACAAACTGGAGGGACACCTTCTATTCCATCTCCAGTCTCCAACCAGATGGCATGGACATTGACTTTCAATTTCTGTTAACATCTTTTCAGTCTCTTTCCATCATCTGATTCCTTTCCTCCAACTCTCCACCCCCCTCTCCTGTCAGAGATAACTCCTCTGCCCTCCTCCTGTCACTTCTCAGCTTCTCTTCTCCCTCCCATGTCCTCTTACCAGTTCGCCTTTGCTGCTTCTCCTTCTCCTCCCTCCTCCTTATTCAGACTGCCTGTTTTTTCACATTCCCAATGAAAGGCCCAAGCCCAAAACATCGGCTGCCTTTCACTTCCAGTGGTTGCTGTGTCCTGCTGAGTTTCCCCAGCATATATGTGCATTACACCTTGTGATCCATCCCGGCCCTCTTGAATGATGCAGCATTAATATTGACCTTCTGTTATCCCTCTGTTTCCTCTCCTCCAGTTCCCCACCTTTTCACTTCCTTCTCCCAATATATCCTTAAATAGACACATTGTTATATTGAATTTTTTTATTGCCATGTTTGTTTCTATTTTATGGATGCTTTTGTTTTACAACTTATGATTTACATAACTTTAACACTGACTCAAATGTTTGGAGGAACTTTTTTTTAAAACCTGAATAAAATTTAAATCATTTAAAATCCATACCCCTCTCTCCTGTACTTCTCAGCTTCCACCCTCCCATCAGTGTCCATATTTAAGCCCGAGCCACCCCCTTTTTATTGGACATCTGTTGCATTTTTGTATATCCTGGCGAAGGCCTAGGCCCAAAATGTCAACGACTTTTTACTTTTTATGGATGCTGCATAAAAACCTTCCCTAATCTGAAAATCCAGAGGTTGCAGCAGTTTTAAACAATCAAATGGTAGTTGCACAGCTAAGTCTCGTCCAGCAGTTAACAACATTGACGTTTTCTGTTTGGTTTATGACCTTGACACAAAAGCCCAGACACAGACCATAGAGTTGAGTCAACACCTCCCCACACAGGGAGGAGGTGAACGGTCTCTCCCCGATGTAAATTCAACAGGAGGCCTGCAGAGAAGAGGAATCAGTGAATCCCTTTCCGCACTTTCTGGAAGGCAACAGTCTCTACCCATTGTGAACACTTTGGTGCCTCCGTAAGTTGGCGGAATGAGTGAAACTGATCCGACAGAGGGAGCAAGTGAATGCTCTCTCCCCACTGTGAACCCACTGGTGTACCTGCAGGCTGGAGGACTGAGAACCCCTTCCCACACAGGGAGCAAGTGAACAGTTTCTCCCCAGTGTGGACCCGCTGGTGTGCCTGCAGGTGGGAAGTCTGAGTGAATCCGATCCCACAGCGGGAGTAAGTGAACGTTTCTCCCCAGTGTGAACTTGCTGGTGTACCTGCAGGTGGGAGGACTGAGTGAATCCCATGCCACACAGGGAGCAGGTGAACGGTTTCTCCCTGGTGTGAACCCGCTGGTGTACTTGCAGGCCAGAGGGCCAAGCAAAACATTTGCTGCACAAGGAGCAGGTATACGGTTTTTCTCCTGTGTGAACCCGCAGGTGTCCATGCAAGCCGGAGGGCCGAGAGAACCCTTTTCCATGCAGGTAACAGGTGAATGGTTTCTCCCCGGTGAGAGCACGCTCAAGTGCCTGAAGATCAGAGGGAGGAGAGAACCCCTTTCCATGTCAGGAGCAGGCAATATGTTTCTCCCGTGTAAATTCGCTGGTGTATCAGCAGATGGCAGGATTGAAAGAATCCCTTCCCACACAGGTGAATTGTCTCTCCTTGCAGTGAATGCTCTGGTGCTGGAGGAGGCTGGAGGATTGGGTGAACCCCTTCCCAGACACGCAATGCGGCAGGTGAACGGACGCTCCCCAGGGGGAACACACCTATGCTCCTCCAGGTCCTTGCACGTTTAAAAGCTCTTCCCACAGTCTGAACAGATGAATGAGTTCTCCCTAGTGTGGACACACTGGTGTTGCAGCAGTTCGTCAGATTTGGTGAATCCCTCTCCACGATCAGAACAGGGGAGTAGTCTCTCTCCAGTGAGTGCACAGAAAGTCCTGCATCACCACAAGCTCCAATTTGAATTGTTTTATCTGCCACATCACTGGTCACCTGACCCTCCACGTCGGCCAATCGGCTTAAGTCCAGTTCATGCACTCAATAGGCTTCTTCCCGTGTTCCTAATTCACCAGAGGAATCCGAGTGGAGTGTCAGACCACAAAGAGCCTGGAAACGCACCACTTTCTTAACCCTGTGAAGAGAAGATGGTGAAGTGAGAGCAAGGCAGTCTCTCCAGCCAATGTTCCAGGACAACACACCCCGGAGACATGGACAGCAACAGCACAAACCGTGGAAGTGAGATGGATCACCACGGTCAGGTAGACTGACATACGTGGGTGAAATTTAGCACAGAGAAATACGCGTGATACGTTTTGATGGAAAGATGAGGCAAGACACACACACTGGAGACTAAGGAACTTATAATTGAACCCAACATTTACCGTTATATGGGGTCTAGATTTATGACACAAGACACAAGAGAAACTTGTCCGTGAACTACTCTTTGCAGATGATGCCGCTTTAGTTGCCCATTCAGAGCCAGCTCTTCAGCGCTTGACGTCCTGCTTTGCGGAAACTGCCAAAATGTTTGGCCTGGAAGTCAGCCTGAAGAAAACTGAGGTCCTCCATCAGCCAGCTCCCCACCATGACTACCAGCCCCCCCACATCTCCATCGGGCACACAAAACTCAAAACGGTCAACCAGTTTACCTATCTCGGCTGCACCATTTCATCAGATGCAAGGATCGACAATGAGATAGACAACAGACTCGCCAAGGCAAATAGCGCCTTTGGAAGACTACACAAAAGAGTCTGGAAAAACAACCAACTGAAAAACCTCACAAAGATAAGCGTATACAGAGCCGTTGTCATACCCACACTCCTGTTCGGCTCCGAATCATGGGTCCTCTACCGGCACCACCTACGGCTCCTAGAACGCTTCCACCAGCGTTGTCTCCGCTCCATCCTCAACATCCATTGGAGCGCTCACACCCCTAACGTCGAGGTACTCGAGATGGCAGAGGTCGACAGCATCGAGTCCACGCTGCTGAAGATCCAGCTGCGCTGGATGGGTCACGTCTCCAGAATGGAGGACCATCGCCTTCCCAAGATCGTATTATATGGCGAGCTCTCCACTGGCCACCGTGACAGAGGTGCACCAAAGAAAAGGTACAAGGACTGCCTAAAGAAATCTCTTGGTGCCTGCCACATTGACCACCGCCAGTGGGCTGATAACGCCTCAAACCGTGCATCTTGGCGCCTCACAGTTTGGCGGGCAGCAGCCTCCTTTGAAGAAGACCGCAGAGCCCACCTCTCTGACAAAAGGCAAAGGAGGAAAAACCCAACACCCAACCCCAACCAACCAATTTTCCCTTGCAACCGCTGCAATCGTGTCTGCCTGTCCCGCATCGGACTGGTCAGCCACAAACGAGCCTGCAGCTGACGTGGACTTTTTACCCCCTCCATAAATCTTCGTCCGCGAAGCCAAGCCAAAGAGAAGAGATTTATGAGCAACGATTTGAGAGAAGTGGAGAAATTATTCCGATTTTTAAGCAGAAGGTAGGTTTGTTTCGGAAGTCGATTACGACATTATTACCCAGAAACTGCTGTCCAAAGAGCCTCAACAGCGCGCACGTGCACTGCACCCTATGTTGCCTTTCCATTGTGACGTCAAAAGGAGAGGCAGCTGACAACCAATCGAAACCACCCGACCCACAAACAGTCGCGTTGAAAACCTCATCACTCAAACGTCATCACCCCATGTGACACCGTCCAAGTCTCAACCACGTTCGCTCGCAACTGCGCACGAGACTCCCCGAGCAGCAATGGCGCGGAATGGGAAAAGGGGTTCCTTAGCCAAGACGGTGCTGGTTGCAGGAATTCAGCCGCATCGGGAGCGGAGTATGGTCAGAAACCGGATAATGGAGCGGGGACGGACAAAGAACGGGGAGCTATACCGACCTGGATGTTGGCACCTTCGGCTACAAAGCGGAATCTCTTCCCAATTCCCTCTATTTCCTTCTCCCAGGTCTCCTTTCACTCAACCAACACCCCTTCCCCCTATCAATTCTCACCTATCCTTCCATCCATATCCAATTAACACCTTTTGTCTGTGCGACTACACAAAGTAATTGCGACCAAATTAATAACCAGAGGAAAACGTTCAGCAAAACATTCAACGCAAGTCAAAACAATGAGCCTGCGGAATTAAACAAGAAAATTTGTAGGTGCTGGGATCGTGCAGTACAACAAAGTGCTGGAGAAAAACAGCAGGTAAATGTTAATCAACGTTACGGGCCTGGAGCCCTTCGACATGATTCTGCAAACAGGTAAACGCCTGAAAAGATAGATGGAGGTAGATACACAGGATAAAACGTGGAAGGGGAGAAGAGAAAGAAGCTGAGAAGTGATGGAGCGAGGGCAGAGAGACCAAGAGGGTATTGCTCTGGTAGGAGACGGAAAGGGAGTTGGAGGAGGGAAAGAGAGGGAACGTTCTGTGTTGGTTACCTTTACATCCTGTGGACGCTGCGTGAGTTTCTCTGGCATTTTCGTGCATTTGCTTCAAGTTCCAGCGGCTGCAGGCGTTGGTGTTTCTCTAATTGACACCAGTCCGCAGGCTGCTGCATCTGCCAATTCGCTCACAGGGCGGGGCGAGCCCAGTGGTGTTGTCTGTGATGCCGTTTCCTGATGGGCAACGCACATCAAGGGGAGAAGAGTCAAGATAAAACAGAATAAATCCACAATGTTGGAGAAGTTCAGCAGATCAAACCGTGACCTGCTGCGTTTCTCCAGCATTACGGTTCAACCACGGTTTTCACAATGTAGTGTTTTACCTACAAAATAAAGTAGAGCAGACTTCTTAACCCGGTGCAACGCAGAGAGATGTCAGTATTTACCCCACAATGCAAAGCGGTTCAGAAACTGTTCTATCTGCCCAACTCAAACAAATGACAAACAGCAATAAAGCACGTGTCCTCCCTTTATGATGTCATCACGCACAGCGTCCGTCCACTCACCCCCACTCCCCATCTTCCACCAATGCCCGACTTGGGAAACCTGTCACTCTCTCGGACCCGCCTCCAAGGCCAATCACCATCACGTGTCCAATTCTCCCCGTCGTCATCGGCAGTGAAGACTGTCAATCATGCTCCCTCGCACCTGCGCGTTGGGCTTCTTGAGAAGGAGGGACACGGCGCTCTTTTGCAAAGTGGAAGCACGGAAATGCTGGCGGAATCAGCGGGTATCGTCGCGACCACAGGAGGTAACGATGTATTAGCGACGGTTCGGGCCTGAGCCCTTCTTCAAGGGGTGGGAAAGGCAGGCAGCGTCTGAATAAAGAGGCGGGTGAGAAGGACAGAGCAACAGACAAAAGGTGTTAATGGGATATAGATGGGAGGGAAGGGGAGAAGGGAGGGGGGAGGGGGTGGCTGTGAAAGCAGAGCTGGGGGAAGGAGACAGGGTAAAGGGAAGAGAGATTCCACCTTATTGGCTGAGGTGCCAACATTCAAGTCTGTGTACTCCCTGTACCTTATCCGTCCCCTCTCCAATTATCCGGATTCTGTCCTGACTTAGCTTTTGGATGTGGCTGAATTCCTTCCACCAGCATTGTCTTTGCATTAAAGAACCTATTTTCCCACTCCCCAACCCCCCCCCCCCCATCCCCCATTGCTGCTTGGGGAGCCCATACCCTGTTGGGAGCAAATGTGATTGACACTTGGGTGATGTCTAGTGGGGGTGATAGTGGTTGAGTGACATATCTCCAATTACACTATTGGCTGGGTGACATCAGACGTCCTATTTCACGTCATGATTGAAAGGTGGCCTGGGGATGCAGTTTGCATGTGCGCTGTTATGGCTCGTTGGACAGAGTAGTTGGGGAAATAATGCATTAATCGACCTCCAAAATAAAAGCTTCCATGAGAATTTATCCAAAAAAATTGTAATTTTTCCCTCAGATCCTCACGTGTTTACTAAAATGTAGTTCACAGAACTAGGCTTCCTACAACATAAAAGTTCCTTGTTCATCAGTGTCTGTTTTTTATCCTCCTTTCCATCAAAACATACCTCACATATTTCTCTGCTAAATTTCTCCCTCCATGTATCTAACTGTCTGTAATGATCCACCTCACAGTTCAGGACACTTCCGTGGTTTGTTATGTTGCTGGTCCAGGGTATGTCATCCTGGAACATTGGCTGCAGAGAATGCCTTGCTCCCCTCACTCCACCATCTTCTCTTCACAGGGTTCAGAAAGCAGTGCATTTCCAGGCAGGAAGCTTGAGGCAACGCCATGTTGTGGATTGACACTTCAACTGCATTCCTCAGTAACGTAGTATCAGCCAGTTTTATCAGTGGATTAGGAGCGTGGGAATCACTGCACGGATAAACACCAAACCCATTTAGTGCGTGAACTGGACTTCAGCCGGCTTGACAACATGGAGGGTCCAGAGAGCAGTCATGTGGCAGATAAAACTGACCAGAGTGGAGTGTGCAGTGAGGCAGAACACACTGGGGAGAGTCTGTTCCCCTGTTCTGAGTGTGGGGTGGGATTTGCCAGTTCTGATGCACTGCTGCAACACCTGTGTGTCCACACGAGGGGCAGCTCATTCATCTGCTCAGACTGTGGGAAGAGGTTTCAAACTTCCAAGGACCTGGAGAAACACGGGTGTGTTCCCCCTGGGGAGAGTCCGTTCATCTGCAGTGTATGTGGGAAGGGGTTCACCCAGTCCTCCAGCCTCCTGCAGCACCAGAGCATTCACTCCGGGGAGAGAGTCCTGAAATGCTGTTTGTGCGGGAAGGGATTCTCTCGATCCTCACACCTGCAACGACACTGGAGAATTCACACCGGGGAGAAACCATTCACCTGCGACCTGTGCAGGAAGAGGTTCTCTCAGTCCTCCCACCTACTGAGACATCAGAGAGTTCATACCGGGGAGAGACCATTCACCTGTTCCCTGTGTGGGAAGGAGTTCTCTCGGTCCTCTGGCCTGCAGGCACACCAACGGGTTCACACCAGGGAGAGACCGTTCCCTTGCTCCCTGTGTGGGATCAGATTCACACAATCTTCCGCCCTGCTGAGGCACCAGAGTGTTCACACCGGAAAGAAACCGTTCACATGCTCCCTATGCGGGAATGGTTTCTATGACTCCACCCGCCTGCGGATACACCAGCGGGTTCACACTGGAGAGAAACCGTTCACCTGCTCTCTGTGTGGGAAGGGATTCTCTCGGCCCTCCGGCCTGCAGGCACACAAGCGGGTTCACACCGGGGAGAAACCGTTCATCTGCTCCCTGTGTAGGAAGGGGTTTTCTCATCCCTCTGGCCTGCAGGCACACCAGCAGTTGCATAGCAGGGAGAGAGCATTCACCTGCTCCCTGTGTGGAAATGAGTTCTTTAACTCCTCCTGCCTGCGGGCTCACCAACGGTTTCACACTGGGGACATGTGTATACTGTGAGGTGGGAGGAAGGTTAAGGGAGATGTTCAGGGCCAATATTTTATCCAGAGAGCTTGGCATGTACTACTGGGTGTGGTTGGTTCTTCAGATCCATGACTATGGAGGGACATGGATCATGTGCAGACGGATCATGTGCAGGCAGCAGTTTAGTTTAACTTGGGTATCCTGTTGAGTACAGCCACGTGGGCCAAAGGGTCGATTTTTGAGGACGCAGGTTTAAGGTTTGTTGTATTTATGGGGTTTTCTCTGTAGCCTGTGCTCCTCCCCATCTCACTCTCCCTATCTCTTATTTGGGCTTTTGCCCTCTTTTCCTGCTATTCTGAGTGTGGAGATCCTGCCTGACCTGCTCCAGCATTTGTGCATCCAGCTGAGGTGACCTCTGACCTGGTGCCTGGGCTTTTGTGATGAGATCATAAACCAGCCAGGTGACATCAATGTCATTAACTGCTGGACAAGACTTAGCTGTGCAAGTACCCTTCGGTGTTTATAATGGATTAAGTTTGCAACTCGATACTGTAACGCCTCGAATTTCAGAAGGTGTGCAGATGCTGGGATCTAATGAAGGTCGCATAGCATCCATAGAAAGTAAAAAGCAGTTGATATTTTGGGCCTGAGCCCTTCCCCAGGAGCGCTGAAAATGAGGCAGACGCCAAATGGAAAGGAGAGGGAAAAGGGGAGGAGCATGACCTTTTACTGGTGGATACAGATGGAAGAGAAAGAAGCTGAGAAGTGATGGGGAGGGAAGCTGAAGGAGAGGAAAGAGAAATAAAAAACTGCGAAGGTTAATATTGATGCCATCTGGTTGGGGAGTTGGAGAGTTCTGGGATGGAATACATGGTGCAATGCACATCAATGCTGGAGAAACCTAATTTGCCTTCGCTGTCACAGAATATGCATAGAAGCTTGGAGGACCTATTTTTCATGGGGAAATATTTTTTGCAATTTCTTCATTACAATTTGGTAAATCTCTAAGTCCTGATGGATACCCCTTGGAATTTTATAAATCCTTTTCTAAATTACTAGGGCTTCAATTAAGTTCTGACTTAATTATGAATTTAAAAAGGGAATCTTCATCTTTTAGTGAAGCTTGTATATCTTTTTCTGAAAAAGGGGCAGGATCCATTTAATTATGCTTCTTATTGGCCTATTTCTTAAGACCTTTTCTAAAATACTGGCCCATTGACTGTAGAATATTTTACCTTCAATCATTTCTGAAGACCAAACTGGTTTTACTAAAAACCATTGTTCTTATTTTAATACACATTTTATGCTGAATGTTCTATATTTACCTCCCACTCCTGCCCTTGAATGTGTTCATTCTCTGGATGCAGAGAAGGCTTTTGATCAGGTGGAGTGAAGTTATTTGTTTGTTACTTTGGAAAAGTATAACTTTTGGGCTTGTTTTGTTAACTGAATTAATTTACTTTATTTATGTCCCTCTGCCTCAAATCTTACTAATTTGCAGTCATCAAAACCTTTCAATCTACAGTGGGATACTCGTCAGGGTTGTCCTTTAAGTCCATTATTTTTTAATTTGATATTAGAGCCTACAGCAATTGCTCTTTGAGAAAGTAGAAATTTTAAAGGGATCCAGAAGAACGGTATTGACCAAAAGGTTTCCTTATATGCAGATGATCTATTGCTTTCTGTTTCTAATCCAGAGGTTACTTTGCCTAGTATATTAGCTGTTCTCTAATATTAGTCAGTGTTCTGGGTATAAGTTGAATATATATAAAGCTATGCTAATTTTCCTTTTTAAGATTGTGGGAAACCAATTTACCCATCTTGGTATTACATTAACTAGAAGCTATAAATATCTTAAAAACAATTTCCACTATTTAATCAGGTTAAATTATTATTATTGGCATGGTCACCTTTATCACTTTCGATGATAGGTCGTGTCAATTCTGTTAAAATGAACATATTACCTAACTTTTTGTACCTCTTTCAATCTAAACCAATTTTTATTCCTAAAATTTTTTTGACTCACTTGATTCATTTATATCTTCTTACATGTGGCAAGGGAAACATCCCCGCTTAAATAAAACTCATCTTCAAAGAGCTAAAAGGAATGGTGAACCAGCACTTCCCAATTTTAGATTATCCTATTGGGTGGTCACTTTAAGCAAGTTAATTCTTTTGTTACATATTGATAATTTGGTTGATTGTCCTTCATGGATAGAGATGGAATTGAATTTCACAAAGAATACTGCTTTGTTGGCAATTGTAGGTTCCTGTTTATCTTCTTTATATAACTAATAATATGACAATTAAACATAGTTTGAGAATATGGGCACAATTTGGAAAGTTTTTGGTGACTCCATTGGTTGCCTTATCATTTTTATTATAAGTAGGGGTCTCTCTGTGTTAAGCCAAGCCTGTATATGGTGGGGTTAGATAAGAATAGTTTAATTTTTTTTTTCACTTTTTAATGTAACATAGCTTAAAATACCATCTGTATTATTCTGTAAGATTTGTTAATATTCTATTCTCATATACCTATGTAACAATTAAACAATGAAAATAATAAACATATTGAAACAAGATTTGGATTTTGGAATCACTTTTTTACCTCCTGTGCAAGACAGATTTTAATGATTGGCACAGATTGGGTATTAAATGTTTCAAAGACCTTTTTATTTATAATAGTTTTGCCTCTAAAAATACATTTTTAAAAAAAATATTTACAAGTTATACATTTTGTTCAATCTCAGATTCCCGATTTTCCACAAATTCTTGAGGCGAATATTCTTGATTTCCTTTTGGATTTTTAAACTTTCTCACAAAGGTTTAGTATTTTATTTATAATAATTTACTTGATTTAAGATCAGCCTTGTTAGTTAAGATCAAGAGCGATTGGGAACGGGACTTGAATCTTTCATTTTCTGATGAGGTTTGGGATTCTATTTGTAATTTGATTAGCACCACCTCCCTTTGTGCTTGACATTGTTTAATGCAAGTTAAAGTAGTCCATGGAGTACATTTATTTAAAGCAAAATTAGCTTGTTTTTATTCAGATATTAATCCTTTATGTAAAATTGCAGATGCTTCCTTGGTTCATGGTTTTGCTCGACTAGAAAAATTTTGGAAAGATTTTTCATGCACTATCAGTGATTCTTAAGGTTAAATTGGAACCTTGCCCCTTAATTGCTCTGTTTAGATTATCTGATGTTATTTTATTGAGCTCATCCAAAACCGAATTTTATCTTTTACTTCATTGATAGCCAGACGTGCAATATTGATCAAATGGAAGGATAACACCCCACCTACTCCCCACACATATTGGTTAAATGATATTATTGCGGCAGACCGAGCGACCACAGAGCTGGACAGGCAGAATTGCGAATGGTGCTAGCACCCCTTCTTTGCCCAGAAGCCCGCATTTGTAGGTTGATGGAGCGCGATGTTTCTCTGCTGGCCTGTTGCCAGAGAGATAATGACTCCCCTTTGGGAGGTGCGCTGACATCACTCCCCTTTGGGAGGCACGCGATTGTTTAAATAAATGGTTGGTAGTAGCCTGTTAAATGCCAGTACTTTCCTCTTCAATTGGCACTGGAAATCTCACCCTAGCAACATCTTAGCACATAAATCGGGCAGTACATTGCAATTTAAAATCTTTGCACTCTATTCCTTGCCCATTCAATGTTACTCGACAGCAGTTTGCAATTTCTTTGTTGAGTCTATAACATGGCATAGAAATTCTGTGCCTTAAAGGGTACAGTTTAAGCCCCAAAGTGTTCGCTGTCGCAGGATGGATATATCTGTCAGTACTCCCAGAATCAAATAAACAGTCAACAGGTTTCCCGTTTACTTTCATCTTCATCATGGAATGTTTCAACCTGTGCGGTTTGCCTTGATCGAGGGTGATAAGACACCAGGACGGGACCACGTGGCTGCGATGTCCCGCAGCAGCTCGCCTCATCACTGGTCATTCTGCTTGCAGTCTCCAAGGAAGTGTCAAACTAGTCATCGGTTCTCCAGGTAGTCATCATCACTGCCATCTTGCTGCGGCATCTTATCTTGTCCTTGGTGCCTGTCTTCTTCGCCTTTCCTTTTCTAGCCTCGGCGTAGGCTGGGCGATAACTCCTGAGCTTGGCAGGCTCTCGCAAAATGCCCCCTTTTTCCACACCTGTCACAGTCACCTTGTTGGGCAGGGCACACTGTGGTTCCTTCGTGGCTGCTTAGTTACACTCAGCAGTGGGTCATCATCACAGGAAACAAACTTTGAGGGAGTAGCTTCAGCACTTTGATCTGCCTCGTCCCCTAGGGCTTTAGCACTCTGCAGTGCTGCCTGAGGGTCTTTGTCTGCAATAGGACAGCATTGTCAGGTCAGGGGTCTCTAGTAGGCATTGTCTAATGTACTTGGTGTCCAGTCCACTTATGAAGGCGTCCAACATTAGCGCGTCTTGATGAGCTCCAGCTGTAACAGGGTGAAGGTACAGGCTCTTGATGGCCCCTTAGCGCGAGAGCAAAAGCATCATCCCTTTCATCGGACATTGTTTCCAGGTGTGAATTGGTGCCTCGCAAACAATGTGTTCTGTGGCATATCATAGTTGGTTCAGAGTAGACCCAGGACATTCTGTTAAACTACTGTTTCCCTGATCACCGAGTAGGAGAGCGACAAGATAATCCATCTTTATGGGGTCTTGAACCACATTGTTTGCTTGCATGCAAGCGTCGAAGCCACTGGAGCCAATGAAGAAATACTTTGCCTGTTCTTGGAGCATCTTGATCCATCTCCAGTCTTCCAGGTTTCAAGGAAGTATCCATAGTTGAGTCTGTTAATAAAATTGATATTCCATCAACAAGAGCTCAGATGAATGAATGGAATAATACTTGGCTTTTATTAATAGACTGAATGCTACCTTATTCTGACCAGTGGGACACTGAGCATCATCTGTTATACCAGCTAGGCAGACACTCCAACAGCAGTAACCAATACACAGGTACATCTATATGAGTGAGTCAGTAATAGTACAAGCAGCAACAGCATCCAGGCACGAGATAATAGCATTACAGTGGCACAGGTCAAGGAGTTTTATAGGACATTCAGGTTGCTACATGCTGTTGGGTTTGGAGATAATGTTGCCCAGAAGGTGCTTCAGAAGCCAAGAACAAGCCAAAATCTTTCAGTCAAAGCCATGTTTATTCAGTATCCATCAAGGTACAGGTCACACAGGGCTCTGTCAATACAAAGGGGATGTGACCCAGGAGATCTGATGCAGTTTAGATGAGAAATCCAATGAACAGGTCAGGCAGGCTGACTGGAGATTAGACAAACTGGAGGGACACCTTCTATTCCATCTCCAGTCTCCAACCAGACGGCATGGACATTGACTTCCAATTTCTGTTAACATCTTTTCAGTCTCTTTCCATCATCTGATTCCTTTCCTCCAACTCTCCACCCCCCTCTCCTGTCAGAGATAACTCCTCTGCCCTCTCCCCTGTCACTTCTCAGCTTCTCTTCTCCCTCCCATGTCCTCTTACCAGTTCGCCTTTGCTGCTTCTCCTGCTCCTCCCTCCTCCTTATACAGACGACTGCCTGTTTTTCCACATTCCCAATGAAAGGCCCAAGCCCAAAACATCGGCTGCCTTTCACTTCCAGTGGTTGCTGTGTCCTGCTGAGTTTCCCCAGCATATATGTGCATTACACCTTGTGATCCATCCCGGCCCTCTTGAATGATACAGCATCAATATTGACCTTCTGTTATCCCTCTGTTTCCTCTCCTCCAGTTCCCCACCCCTTCACTTCCTTCTCCCAAGATATCCTTAAAGAGACACATTGTTATATTGATTTTTTTAATTGCCATGTTTGTTTCTATTTTATGGATGCTTTTGTTTTACAACTTATGATTTACATAACTTTAACACTGACTCAAATGTTTGGAGGAACTTTTTTTAAAACCTGAATAAAATTTAAATCATTTAAAATCCATACCCCTCTCTCCTGTACTTCTCAGCTTCCACCCTCCCATCAGTGTCCATATTTAAGCACGAGCCACCCCCTTTTTATTGGACATCTGTTGCATTTTTGTATATCCTGGCGAAGGCCTAGGCCCAAAATGTCAACGACTTTTTACTTTTTATGGATGCTGCATAAAAACCTTCCCTAATCTGAAAATCCAGAAGTTGCAGCAGTTTTAAACAATCAAATGGTAGTTGCACAGCTAAGTCTCGTCCAGCAGTTAACAACATTGACGTTTTCTGTTTGGTTTATGACCTTGACACAAAAGCCCAGACACAGACCATAGAGTTGAGTCAACACCTCCCCACACAGGGAGGAGGTGAACGGTCTCTCCCCGATGTAAATTCAACAGGAGGCCTGCAGAGAAGAGGAATCAGTGAATCCCTTTCCGCACTTGCTGGAAGGGAACAGTCTCTACCCAGTGAACACTTTGGTGCCTCCGTAAGTTGGCGGAATGAGTGAAACTGATCCGACAGAGGGAGCAAGTGAATGCTCTCTCCCCACTGTGAACCCACTGGTGTACCTGCAGGCTGGAGGACTGAGAACCCCTTCCCACACAGGGAGCAAGTGAACAGTTTCTCCCCAGTGTGGACCCGCTGGTGTGCCTGCAGGTGGGAAGTCTGAGTGAATCCGATCCCACAGCGGAAGTAAGTGAACGTTTCTCCCCAGTGTGAACTTGCTGGTGTACCTGCAGGTGGGAGGACTGAGTGAATCCCATGCCACACAGGGAGCAGGTGAACGGTTTCTCCCTGGTGTGAACCCGCTGGTGTACTTGCAGGCCAGAGGGCCAAGCAAAACATTTGCTGCACAAGGAGCAGGTGTACGGTTTTTCTCCTGTGTGAACCCGCAGGTGTCCATGCAAGCCGGAGGGCCGAGAGAACCCTTTTCCATGCAGGTAACAGGTGAATGGTTTCTCCCCGGTGAGAGCACGCTCAAGTGCCTGAAGATCAGAGGGAGGAGAGAACCCCTTTCCATGTCAGGAGCAGGCAATATGTTTCTCCCGTGTAAATTCGCTGGTGTATCAGCAGATGGCAGGATTGAAAGAATCCCTTCCCACACAGGTGAATTGTCTCTCCTTGCAGTGAATGCTCTGGTGCTGGAGGAGGCTGGAGGATTGGGTGAACCCCTTCCCAGACACGCAATGCGGCAGGTGAACGGACGCTCCCCAGGGGGAACACACCTATGCTCCTCCAGGTCCTTGCACGTTTAAAAGCTCTTCCCACAGTCTGAACAGATGAATGAGTTCTCCCTAGTGTGGACACACTGGTGTTGCAGCAGTTCGTCAGATTTGGTGAATCCCTCTCCACGATCAGAACAGGGGAGTAGTCTCTCTCCAGTGAGTGCACAGAAAGTCCTGCATCACCACAAGCTCCAATTTGAATTGTTTTATCTGCCACATCACTGGTCACCTGACCCTCCACGTCGGCCAATCGGCTTAAGTCCAGTTCATGCACTCAATAGGCTTCTTCCCGTGTTCCTAATTCACCAGAGGAATCCGAGTGGAGTGTCAGACCACAAAGAGCCTGGAAACGCACCACTTTCTTAACCCTGTGAAGAGAAGATGGTGAAGTGAGAGCAAGGCAGTCTCTCCAGCCAATGTTCCAGGACAACACACCCCGGAGACATGGACAGCAACAGCACAAACCGTGGAAGTGAGATGGATCACCACGGTCAGGTAGACTGACATACGTGGGGGAAATTTAGCACAGAGAAATACGCGTGATACGTTTTGATGGAAAGATGAGGCAAGACACACACACTGGAGACTAAGGAACTTATAATTGAACCCAACATTTACCGTTATATGGGGTCTAGATTTATGAGCAACGATTTGAGAGAAGTGGAGAAATTATTCCGATTTTTAAGCAGAAGGTAGGTTTGTTTCGGAAGTCGATTACGACATTATTACCCAGAAACTGCTGTCCAAAGAGCCTCTACAGCGCGCACGTGCACTGCACCCTATGTTGCCTTTCCATTGTGACGTCTAAAGGAGAGGCAGCTGACAACCAATCGAAACCACCCGACCCACAAACAGTCGCGTTGAAAACCTCATCACTCAAACGTCATCACCCCATGTGACACCGTCCAAGTCTCAACCACGTTCGCTCGCAACTGCGCACGAGACTCCCCGAGCAGCAATGGCGGGGAATGGGAAAAGGGGTTCCTTAGCCAAGACGGTGCTGGTTGCAGGAATTCAGCCGCATCGGGAGCGGAGTATGGTCAGAAACCGGAAAATGGAGCGGGGACGGACAAAGAACGGGGAGCTATACCGACCTGGATGTTGGCACCTTCGGCTACAAAGCGGAATCTCTTCCCAATTCCCTCTATTTCCTTCTCCCAGGTCTCCTTTCACTCAACCAACACCCCTTCCCCCTATCAATTCTCACCTATCCTTCCATCCATATCCAATTAACACCTTTTGTCTGTGCGACTACACAAAGTAATTGCGACCAAATTAATAACCAGAGGAAAACGTTCAGCAAAACATTCAACGCAAGACAAAACAATGAGCCTGCGGAATTAAACAAGAAAATCTGTAGGTGCTGGGATCGTGCAGTACACCAAAGTGCTGGAGAAAAACAGCAGGTAAATGTTAATCAACGTTACGGGCCTGGAGCCCTTCGACATGATTCTGCAAACAGGTAAACGCCTGAAAAGATAGATGGAGGTGGATACACAGGATAAAACGTGGAAGGGGAGAAGAGAAAGAAGCTGAGAAGTGATGGAGCGAGGGCAGAGAGACCAAGAGGGTATTGCTCTGGTAGGAGACGGAAAGGGAGTTGGAGGAGGGAAAGAGAGGGAACGTTCTGTGTTGGTTACCTTTACATCCTGTGGACGCTGCGTGAGTTTCTCCGGCATTTTCGTGCATTTGCTTCAAGTTCCAGCGGCTGCAGTCACTGGTGTTTCTCTAATTGACACCAGTCCGCAGGCTGCTGCATCTGCCAATTCGCTCACAGGGCGGGGCGAGCCCAGTGGTGTTGTCTGTGATGCCGTTTCCTGATGGGCAACGCACATCAAGGGGAGAAGAGTCAAGATAAAACAGAATAAATCCACAATGTTGGAGAAGTTCAGCAGATCAAACCGTGACCTGCTGCGTTTCTCCAGCATTACGGTTCAACCACGGTTTTCACAATGTAGTGTTTTACCTACAAAATAAAGTAGAGCAGACTTCTTAACCCGGTGCAACGCAGAGAGATGTCAGTATTTGCCCCACAATGCAAAGCGGTTCAGGAACCGTTCTATCTGCCCAACTCAAAACAGATGACAAACAGCAATAAAGCACGTGTCCTCCCTTTATGATGTCATCACGCACAGCGTCCGTGCACTCACCCCCCACTCCCCATCTTCCACCAATGCTCGACTTGGGAAACCTGTCACTCTCTCGGACCCGCCTCCAAGGCCAATCCCCATCACGTGTCCCATTCTCCCCGTCAGGTTCGGCAGTGAAGACTGTCAATCATGCTCCCTCGCACCTGCGCGTTGGGCTTCTTGAGAAGGAGGGACACGGCGCTCTTTTGCAAAGTGGCAGCACGGAAATGCTGACGGAATCAGCGGGTCTCGTCGCGACCACAGGAGGTAACGATGTATTAGCGACGGTTCGGGCCTGAGCCCTTCTTCAAGGGGTGGGAAAGGCAGGCAGCGTCTGAATAAAGAGGCGGGGGAGAAGGACAGAGCAACAGACAAAAGGTGTTAATGGGATATAGATGGGAGGGAAGGGGAGAAGGGATGGGGGAGGGGGTGGCTGTGAAAGCAGAGCTGGGGGAAGGAGTCAGGGTAAAGGGAAGAGAGATTCCACCTTATTGGCTGAGGTGCCAACATTCAAGTCTGTGTACTCCCTGTACCTTATCCGTCCCCTCTCCAATTATCCGGATTCTGTCCTGACTTAGCTTTTGGATGTGGCTGAATTCCTTCCACCAGCATTGTCTTTGCATTAAAGAACCTATTTTCCCACTCCCCAACCCCCCCCCCCCCCATCCCCCATTGCTGCTTGGGGAGCCCATACCCTGTTGGGAGCAAATGTGATTGACACTTGGGTGATGTCTAGTGGGGGTGATAGTGGTTGAGTGACATATCTCCAATTACACTATTGGCTGGGTGACATCAGACGTCCTATTTCACGTCATGATTGAAAGGTGGCCTGGGGATGCAGTTTGCATGTGCGCTGTTATGGCTCGTTGGACAGAGTAGTTGGGGAAATAATGCATTAATCGACCTCCAAAATAAAAGCTTCCATGAGAATTTATCCAAAAAAATTGTAATTTTTCCCTCAGATCCTCACGTGTTTACTAAAATGTAGTTCACAGAACTAGGCTTCCTACAACATAAAAGTTCCTTGCTCTCCAGTGTCTGTTGTCTATCCTCCTTTCCATCAAAACATACCTCACTTATTTCTCTGCTAAATTTCTCCCTCCATGTATCTAACTGTCTGTAATGATACACCTCACAGTTCAGGACAATTCCATGGTTTGTTGTGTTGCTGGTCCAGGGTATGTCATCCTGGAACATTGGCTGCAGAGAATGCCTTGCTCCCCTCACTCCACCATCTTCTCTTCACAGGGTTCAGAAAGCAGTGCATTTCCAGGCAGGAAGCTTGAGGCAACGCCATGTTGTGGACTGACACTTCAACTGCATTCCTCAGTAACGTAGTATCAGCCAGTTTTATCAGTGGATTAGGAGCGTGGGAATCACTGCGCGGATAAACACCACACCCATTTATTGCGTGAACTAGACTTCAGCCGGCTTGACAACATGGAGGGTCCAGCGAGCAGTCATGTGGCAGATAAAACTGACCAGAGTGGAGTGTGCAGTGAGGCAGAACACACTTGTGAGAGTCTGTTCCCCTGTTCTGAGTGTGGGGAGGGATTTGCCAGTTCTGATGCACTGCTGAAACACCCGTGTCTCCCCACAAGGGGCAGCTCATTCATCTGCTCAGACTGTGGGAAGAGCTTTCAAACTTCCAAGGACCTGGAGAAGCACGGCTGTGTTCCCCCTGGGGAGAGTCCGTTCATCTGCAGTGTGTGTGGGAAGGGGTTCTCCGAGTCCTCCAGCTTCCTGCAGCACCAGAGCATTCACTCTGGGGAGAGAGTCCTGAAATGCTGTTTGTGTGGGAAGGGATTCTCTCGATCCTCAGACCTGCAAAGACACTTGAGAATTCATACCGGGGAGAAACCATTCACATGCGACCTGTGCAGGAAGGGGTTCTCTCAGTGCTCCCACCTACTGAGACATCAGAGAGTTCATACCAGGGAGAGACCATTCACTTGTTCCTTGTGTGGGAAGGAGTTCTCTCGGTCCTCTGGCCTGCAGGCACATCAACGGGTTCATTCTGGTGAGAGAGAGTTCCCCTGCTCCGTGTGTGGGATCAGATTCACACAATCTTCCGCCCTGCTGAGCCACCAGAGTGTTCACATCGGAGAGAAACCGTTCACCTGCTCCCTATGCGGGAATGGTTTCTATGACTCCACCCGCCTGCGGATACACCAGCGGGTTCACACTGGAGAGAAACCGTTCACCTGCTCTCTTTGTGGGAAGGGGTTCTCTCAGCTCTCCGGCCTGCAGGCTCACAAGCGGGTCCACACCGGGGAGAAACCGTTCATCTGCTCCCTGTGTAGGAAGGGGTTTTCGCATCCCTCTGGCCTGCAGGCACACCAGCAGTTGCATAGCAGGGAGAGAGCATTCACCTGCTCCCTGTGTGGAAATGAGTTCTTTAACTCATCCTGCCTGCGGGCTCACCTACAATTTCACACTGGGGACATGTGTATACCGTGAGGTGGGAGAAAGGTTAAGGGAGATGTTCAGTGCCAATATTTTACCCAGAGAGCCTGGAATGTACTACTCGATGTGGTTGGTTCTTCAGATCCATGACTATGGAGGGACATGGATCATGTGCAGACGGATCATGTGCAGGCAGCAGTTTAGTTTAACTTGGGTATTCTGTTGCGTACAGCCACGTGGGCGAAGGGTCGATGTTTGAGGACGCAGGTTTAAGGTTTGTTGTATTTATGGGGATTTTCTCTGTAGCCTGTGCTCCTCCCCATCTCACTCTCCCTATCTCTCCATTATTTGGGCTTTTGCCCTCTTTTCCTGCTATTCTGAGTGTGGAGATCATGCCTGACCTGCTCCAGCATTTTATGCATCCTGCTGAGGTGACTTCTGACCTGGTGCCTGGGCTTTTGTGATGAGATCATAAACCAGCCAGGTGACATCAATGTCATTAACTGCTGGACAAGACTTAGCTGTGCAAGTACCCTTCAGTGTTTGTAATGGATTAAGTTTGCAACTCGATACTGAAACGTCTGGAATTTCAGAGGGCGTGCATATGCTGGGATCTAATGAAGGTCACACAGCATCCAAAGAAAGTAAAAAGCAGTTGATATTTTGGGCCTGAGCCCTTCCCCAGGAGTGCTGAAAATGAGGCAGATGCCAAATGGAAAGGAGAGGGGAAAGGGGAAGAGCATGGGCTTTTACAGGTGGATACAGATGGAAGAGAAAGAAGCTGAGAAGGGATGGGGGGAGGGCAAGGAATGGTAGCTCTGTGATGGAAGAAGGAAGTGAAGGGGAAGGAAGCTGAAGGAGAGGAAAGAGACATAACGAACTGCGAAAGTTAATATTGATGCCATCTGGTTGGGGAGTTGGAGAGTTCTGGGATGGAATACATGGTGCAATGCACATCAATGCTGGAGAAACCTAATTTGCCTTCTCTGTCACAGAATATGCATAGAAGCTTAGAGGCACCTATTTTTCATGGGGAAATATTTTTTGCAATTTCTTCATTACAATTCGGTAAATCTCCAGGTCCTGATGGATACCCCTTGGAATTTTATAAATCCTTTTCTAAATGACTGGGGCTTCAATTAAGTTCTGACTTAATCATGAATTTAAAAAGGGAATCTTCATCTTTTAGTGAAGCTTGTATATCTTTTTCTGAAAAAGGGGCAGGATCCATTTAATTATGCTTATTGGCCTATTTCTTAAGACCTTTTCTAAAATACTGGCCCATTGACTGTAGAATATTTTACCTTCAATCATTTCTGAAGACCAAACTGGTTTTACTAAAAACCATTGTTCTTATTTTAATACACATTTTATGCTGAATGTTCTATATTTACCTCCCACTCCTGCCCTTGAATGTGTTCATTCTCTGGATGCAGAGAAGGCTTTTGATCAGGTGGAATGAAGTTATTTGTTTGTTACTTTGGAAAAGCATAACTTTTGGGCTTGTTTTGTTAACTGAATTAATTTACTTTATTTATGACCCTCTGCCTCAAATCTTACTAATTTGCAGTCATCAAAACCTTTCAATCTACAGTGGGATACTCGTCAGGGTTGTCCTTTAAGTCCATTATTTTTTAATTTGATATTAGAGCCTACAGCAATTGCTCTTTGAGAAAGTAGAAATTTTAAAGGGATCCAGAAGAACGGTATTGACCAAAAGGTTTCCTTATATGCAGATGATCTATTGCTTTCTGTTTCTAATCCAGAGGTTACTTTGCCTAGTATATTAGCTGTTCTCTAATATTAGTCAGTGTTCTGGGTATAAGTTGAATATATATAAAGCTATGCTAATTTTCCTTTTTAAGATTGTGGGAAACCAATTTACCCATCTTGGTATTACATTTACTAGAAGCTATAAATATATTAAGGAAAAAATTTCCACTATTTAATCAAGTTAAATTATTATTGGCATGGTCACCTTTATCACTTTCGATGATAGGTCGTGTCAATTCTGTTAAAATGAACATAATACCTAACTTTTTGTACCTCTTTCAATCTAAACCAATTTGTATTCCTAAAATTTTTTTGACTCACTTGATTCATTTATATCTTCTTACATGTGGTAAGGGAAACATCCCCGCTTAAATAAAACTCATCTTCAAAGAGCAAAAAGGAATGGTGAACCAGCACTTCCCAATTTTAGATTATCCTATTGGGTGGTCACTTTAAGCAAGTTAATTCTTTTGTTACATATTGATAATTTGGTTGATTGTCCTTCAAGGATAGAAATGGAATTGAATTTCACAAAGAATACTTCTTTGTTGGCAATTGTAGGTTCCTGTTTATCTTCTTTATATAACTAATAATATGACAATTAAACATAGTTTGAGAATATGGGCACAATTTAGAAGGTTTTTGGTGACTCCATTGGTTGCCTTATCATTTTTATTATCAGTAGGGGTCTCTCTGTGTTAAGCCAAGCCTGTATATTGTGGGGTTAGATAAGAATAGTTTAATTTTTTTTCACTTTTTAATGTAACATAGGTTAAAATACCATCTGTATTATTCTGTAAGATTTGTTAATATTCTATTCTCATATACCTATGTAACATTTAAACAATGAAAATAATAAAAATTTTGAAACAAGATTTGCATTTAGGAATCACTTTTTTACCTCCTATGCAAGAGAGATTTTAATGATTGGCACAGATTGGGTATTAAATGTTTCAAAGACCTTTTTATTCATAATAGTTTTGCCTCTAAAAATACATTTTTTTAAAAAGATATTTACAAGTTATACATTTTGTTCAATCTCAGATTCCCGATTTTCCACAAATTCTTGAGGCGAATATTCTTGATTTCCTTTTGGATTTTTAAACTTTCTCACAAAGGTTTAGTATTTTATTTATAATAATTTATTTGATTTAAGATCAGCCTTGTTAGTTAAGATCAAGAGCGATTGGGAACGGGACTTGAATCTTTCATTTTCTGATGAGGTTTGGGATTCTATTTGTAATTTGATTAGTACCACCTCCCTTTGTGCTTGACATTGTTTAATGCAAGTTAAAGTAGTCCATAGAGTACATTTATCTAAAGCAAAATTAGCTTGTTTTTATTCAGATATTAATCCTCTGTGTAAAATTGCAGATGCTTCCTCGGTTCATGGTTTTGCTCCAGTCTAGAAAAATTTTGGAAAGATTTTTCACGCACTATCGGTGATTCTTAAGGTTACATTGGAACCTTGCCCCTTAATTGCTCTGTTTGGATTATCTGATGTTATTTTATTGATTTCATCTCAAAACCAAATTTTATCTTTTACTTCATTGATAGCCAGACGTGCAATATTGATCAAATGGAAGGATAACACCCCACCTACTCCCCACACATATTGGTTAAATGATATTATTGCGGCAGACCGAGTGACCACAGAGCTGGACAGGCAGAATCGCGAATGGTGCTAGCATCCCTTCTTTGCCCAGAAGCCCGCATTTGTAGGTTGATGGAGCGCGATGCTTCCCTGCTGGCCTGTTGCCAGAGAGATAATCACTCCCCTTTGGGAGGCACGTGATTGTTTAAAATAAATGGTTGGTAGTAGCCTGTTAAATGCCAGTACTTTTCTCTTCAATTGGCACTGGAAATCTCACCCCAGCAACATCTGAGCACATAAATCGGGCAGTACATTGCAATTTAAAATCTTTGCACTCTGTTCCTTGCCCATTCAATGTTACTCGACAGCAGTTTGCAATTTCTTTGTTGAGTCTATAACATAGCATAGAAATTCTGTGCCTTAAAGGGTACAGTTTAAGCCCCAAAGTGTTCACTGTCGCAGGATGGATATATCTGTCAGTACTCCCAGAATCAAATAAACAGTCAACAGATTTCCCGTTTACCTTCATCTTCATCATGGAATGTTTCAACCTGTGCGGTTTGCCTTAATCGAGGGTGATAAGACGCCAGGACGGGACCGCGCGGCTGCGATGTCCCGCAGCAGCTCCCCTCGTCACCGGTCATTCTGCTTGCAGTCTCCAAGGAAGTGACAAACTAGTTGTCGGTTCTCCAGGTAGTCATCATCACTGCCATCTTGCTGCGGCATCTTATCTTGTCCTTGGTGCCTGTCTTCTTCGCCTTTCCTTTTCTAGCCTCGGCGTAGGCTGGGCGATAACTCCTGAGCTTGGCAGGCTCTCGCAAAATGCCCCCTTTTTCCACACCTGTCACAGTCACCTCGTTGGACGGTTCATTCGTGGCTGCTTGGTTACACTCAGCAGTGGGTCATCATCACAGGAAACAAACTTTGAGGGAGTAGCTTTGATCTGCCTCTTCCCCTAGGGCTTTAGTACTCTGCAGTGCTGCCCTGAGGGTCTTTGTCTGCAGTAGGACAGCATTAAGTCAGGTCAGGGGTCTCTAGTAGGCATTGTCTAATGTACTTGGTGTCCAGTCCACTTATGAAGGCGTCCAACATTAGAGCGTCTTGATGAGCTCCAGCTGTAACAGGGGAAGGTACAGGCTCTTGATGGCCCCTTCAGCGCGAGAGCAAAAGCATCATCCCTTTCATCGGGACATTGTTTTCAGGTGTGAAGTTGGTGCCTCGCAAACAATGTGTTCTGTGGCATATCATAGTAGGTTCTGAGTAGACCCAGGACATTCTGATAAACTACTGTTTCCCTGATCACCGAGTAGGAGAGCGACAAGATAATTAATCTTTATGGGGTCTTGAACCACATTGTTTGAATGCATGCAAGCGTCGAAGCCACTGGAGCCAATGAAGAAATATTTTGCCTGTCAATACAAAGGGGATGTGACCCAGGAGATCTGATGCAGTTTAGATGAGAAATCCAATGAACAGGTCAGGCAGGCTGACTTCCAATTTCTGTTAACATCTTTTCAGTCTCTTTCCATCATCTGATTCCTTTCCTCCAACTCTCCACCCCCCTCTCCTGTCAGAGATAACTTCTCTGCCCTCTCCCCTGTCACTTCTCAGCTTCTCTTCTCCCTCCCATGTCCTCTTACCAGTTCGCCTTTGCTGCTTCTCCCTCCTCCTTATTCAGACGACTGCCTGTTTTTCCACATTCCCAATGAAAGGCCCAAGCCCAAAACATCGGCTGCCTTTCACTTCCAGTGGTTGCTGTGTCCTGCTGAGTTTCCCCAGCATATATGTGCATTACACCTTGTGATCCATCCCGGCCCTCTTGAATGATACAGCATCAATATTGACCTTCTGTTATCCCTCTGTTTCCTCTCCTCCAGTTCCCCACCCCTTCACTTCCTTCTCCCAAGATATCCTTAAAGAGACACATTGTTATATTGATTTTTTTAATTGCCATGTTTGTTTCTATTTTATGGATGCTTTTGTTTTACAACTTATGATTTACATAACTTTAACACTGACTCAAATGTTTGGAGGAACTTTTTTTAAAACCTGAATAAAATTTAAATCATTTAAAATCCATACCCCTCTCTCCTGTACTTCTCAGCTTCCACCCTCCCATCAGTGTCCATATTTAAGCACGAGCCACCCCCTTTTTATTGGACATCTGTTGCATTTTTGTATATCCTGGCGAAGGCCTAGGCCCAAAATGTCAACGACTTTTTACTTTTTATGGATGCTGCATAAAAACCTTCCCTAATCTGAAAATCCAGAGGTTGCAGCAGTTTTAAACAATCAAATGGTAGTTGCACAGCTAAGTCTCGTCCAGCAGTTAACAACATTGACGTTTTCTGTTTGGTTTATGACCTTGACACAAAAGCCCAGACACAGACCATAGAGTTGAGTCAACACCTCCCCACACAGGGAGGAGGTGAACGGTCTCTCCCCGATGTAAATTCAACAGGAGGCCTGCAGAGAAGAGGAATCAGTGAATCCCTTTCCGCACTTGCTGGAAGGGAACAGTCTCTACCCATTGTGAACACTTTGGTGCCTCCGTAAGTTGGCGGAATGAGTGAAACTGATCCGACAGAGGGAGCAAGTGAATGCTCTCTCTCCACTGTGAACCCACTGGTGTACCTGCAGGCTGGAGGACTGAGAACCCCTTCCCGCACAGGGAGCAAGTGAACAGTTTCTCCCCAGTGTGGACCCGCTGGTGTGCCTGCAGGTGGGAAGTCTGAGTGAATCTGATCCCACAGAGGGAGCAAGTGAACGTTTCTCCCCAGTGTGAACTTGCTGGTGTACCTGCAGGTGGGAGGACTGAATGAATCCCATGCCACACAGGGAGCAGGTGAACGGTTTCTTTCTGGTGTGAACCCGCTGGTGTACCTGCAGGCCAAAGGGCCAAGCAAAACATTTGCTGCACAAGGAGCAGGTGAACGGTTTTTCTCCAGTGAGAACCCGCTGATGTACATGCAAGCCGGAGGGCCGAGAGAACCCCTTTCCACGCAGGTATCAGGTGAATGGTTTCTCCCCGGTGAGAGCACGCTCAAGTGCCTGAAGATCAGAGGGAGGAGAGAACCCCTTTCCATGTCGGGAGTAGGCAAAATGTTTCTCCCGTGTAAACTCGCTGGTGTATCAGCAGATGGCAGGATTGAAAGAATCCCCACACAGCGAGCAGGTGAATTGTCTCTCCTTGCAGTGAATTCTCTGGTGCTCCAGGATGCTGGAGGATTGGGTGAACCCCTTCCCAGACACGCAACGCGGCAGGTGAACGGACGCTCCCCAGGGGGAACACACCCATGTTCCTCCAGGTCCTTGCACGTTTGAAAGCTCTTCCCACTGTCTAAGCAGATGAATGAGTTCTCCCTAGTGTGGACACACTGGTGTTGCAGCAGTGCGTCAGAATTGGTGAATCCCTCTCCACGATCAGAACAGGGGAGCAGTCTCTCCAGTGAGTGCAGTCATGCGTTTCCAGCAAGTCCAAAGAAAGTCCTGCATCACCACAAGCTCCACTTTGAATTGTTTTATCTGCCACATCACTGGTCACCTGAGGCTGCTGCATCTGCCAATTCGCTCACAGGGCGATACTGATTGGCCGGTGGGTAGTGTTGTCTGTGACGCCGTTTCCTGATTGGGCAACGCACATCAAGGGGTGAAGAGTCGAGAGAAAAGAGAGGAAATCCACAATATTGAAGAAGTTCAGCAGATCAAACCGTGACCTGCTGCGTTTCTCCAGCATTACGGTTCAACCACGGTTTTCACAATGTAGTGTTTTACCTACAAAATAAAATAGAGCAGACTTCTTAACCCGGTGCACCGCAGAGAGAAGATGTCAGCATTTGCCCCATAATGCAAAACTGTTCAGAAACCGTTCTATCTGCCCAACTGAAACAGATGACAAACAGCAATAAAGCACGTGTCCTCCCTTTATGATGTCATCACGCACAGCGTCCGTGCACTCACCCCCCACTCCCCATCTTCCACCAATGCCCGACTTGGGAACCCTGTCACTCTCTCGGACCCGCCTCCAAGGCCAATCACCATCACGTGTCCCATTCTCCCCGTCAGATTCGGCAGTGAAGACTGTCAATCATGCTCCCTCGCACCTGCGCGTTGGGCTTCTTGAGAAGGAGGGACACGGCGCTCATTTGCAAAGTGGAAGCACGGAAATGCTGGCGGAATGAGGGTCTCGTCGCGACCACAGGAGGTAACGATGTATTAGCGACGGTTCGGGCCTGAGCCCTTCTTCAAGGGGTGGGAAAGGCAGGCAGCGTCTGAATAAAGAGGCGGGGGAGAAGGACAGAGCAACAGACAAAAGGTGTTAATGGGATATAGATGGGAGGGAAGGGGAGGGGGTGGCTGTGAAAGCAGAGCTGGGGAAGGAGACAGAGTGAACGGGGGAGAGAGAGGGGGGGGAGCTGCAGGAAAGGGGTCAAAGGGAGAGATAGGGAGGGTAACGTATACCGGAGAATGTGCTTTTTACGCTCTGATTGTAGTTCATCACAGAACTGCTGCAGGAACTCAGCAAGAGTTGGAGCTTCCACTCCACAGGAGGTAACAATATAATATGTAACCGGTTTTTCAGGCCTGTGCCCTTTTTCAAGGAATGAGTGAGAAGCAGACAGGTGTCTGAATAAAGGCAGGGGGAGCAATTTAACACCATCAGTCGGAGCTTTGGGAAAGGAGCAAAGGAGTCATGCGGGAGGGAGGTGGTGGAGGCTAATGCAAGATTGGTTTGTTGATCACTTTGGCTCAGTTTTCCACAAGAGCAGGGATCTCCCATTATAATTCTCTGCCCCATTCCCTTACTGATATGTCTGTCCATGGTCTCATTGCACTGCCAGACTGAGCCCACCTGCAACATCTGATATTCTATCTGGGCACTCTCCCTCCAGATTGCATTAATATTGACTTTGCTAGTTTCTGCTGCTCTGTCTCCAGCTTCCCATTTCCTTCTCTCACCTGTACCCAAACCGTACATTCACAGAGCCAACTGCCCTTCCTCCATCAATTCTCATCTTTCCTTTCTCCATATCCAATTATCACCTTTAGTGGTTACTCTGCACTCCCCCTACCATTTCTTTTATTCAAACGCTGCATTTTGACACACCTTGAAAAGTGATCAGGCCTGGAAGGTTGGTAATATATATGTACCTCCTGATAAATGCTGCAAGTTGTGCTGAGTTCCTCTGGCATCTCTTTTTTAAAACTACAATCACAGCATCTGCAGATTCTCATGTTTCACTTCATTCACCATTTGTCTGCCTGTCCAGAGTGCTCTTCCTCACAGTTCAGAATACTTGCATGGTTTGTTGTGTTGCTGTCCATGCCTCTGGGGTGTGTCAACTTGGAACATTGGCAGCAGAGAATGCCTTGCTTCCTCTCACTCCACCATCTTCTATTCACAGGGTTAAGAAAACGGTGCGCTTCCAGGCAGGAAGCCTCAGACCACACCTTGTTGTGGTCTGACACCCCAACTGGATTCCTTGAGATCAGCCAGTTTTAATCAGTGGATTAGTTACACAGGGATCACTGCACAGAGAAACTCAACATCCGCTTAGTGCGTAAGCTGGTCTTCAGCTGACTGAATGGACAACATGGAGGATCAGGTGACCAGTGATGTGGCAGATAAAACACTCCAAAGTGAAGCGTGCGGTGAGGTGGGGCTTACTGTGGACTTGCTGGAATCACATCACTGCGCTCACACTGGGGAGAGACAATTCCCCTGTTCTGAGTGTGGAGAGGGATTCACTAGCTCTGACGCACTGCTGCAACATCAGATGTGTGTCCACACTAGTGGGAGCTCATTCATCTGCTCTAACTGTGGGAAGACCTTTCAAACCTGCAAGGACCTGGAGGAGCACGGGTGTGTTCCCCCTGGGGAGAGTCCATTCACCTGCCGCGTGTGTGGGAAGGGATTCACCCAGTCCTCCAGCCTCCTGCAGCACCAGAGCATTCACTCAGAGGAGAGACAATTCACCTGCTCCCTGTGTGGGAGTGGATTCACTCAGTCCTCCCACCTGTTGAGGCATCAGAGAGTTCACACCGGAGAGAGACCCTACACCTGCTCCCTTTGCGGGAAGAGTTTCACTCAGCCCTCTGCCTTGCAGGTACACCAGCGGGTTCACACTGGGGAGAGACCATTCACCTGTTCCCTCTGCGGGAAGGGGTTCTCTCAGCCCTCTGGCCTGCAGGCACACGCGCGAGTTCACACTGGAGAGAAACCGTTCACCTGCTCCCTGTGTGGGATCGGATTCACTCAATCATCCAACCTGCTGAGGCACCAGAGAGTTCACACTGGGGAGAGACCATTCTCTTGCAGCGAGTGTGGAAAGAGATTTTCTGATTCCTCCTCTCTGCAGGGCCACCAGAGAATTCACACTGGGGAGAAACCGTTCACCTGCTCCCTATGTGGAATCGGATTTACCCGTTCCTCATACTTGCTGAGGCATCAGACTGTTCACACTGGGGAGAAACCGTTCACCTGTTCCCTTTGCGGGAAGGGGTTCTCTCGGTCCCCCGACCTGCAAGCGCACCAGTGGGTTCACACTGGAGAGAAACCGTTCACCTGCTCCCTGTGCGGGAAGGGGTTCACTCAGCCCTATGGACTGCGGAAACATCAACGGGTGCATAGCGGGGAGAAACCATTTACCTGCTCCCTTTGTGGGAAGGGGTTCTCTCAGTCCACCCTCCTGCTGAGGCACCAGAGAGTTCACACCGGCGAGAAACCGTTCACCTGCACTTTGTGCGGTAAGGGGTTTGCTCAGCCCTCCAGCCTGCAGGTACACCAGCGGATTCACACTGGGGAGAAACCGTTCACCTGCTCTCTGTGTGGGAAGGGGTTCTCTCAGTCCTCTGGCCTGCGTTCGCATCAGCAGGTTCACACAGAGGAGAGACTGTTCTCTTGCAGCAAGTGCGGAAAGGGATTTGCCAAGACCTCCTCTTTGCAAGCCCACCAGAGCCTTCATACTGGGGAGAAATCATTCATCTGCTCCCAGTGCGGGAAGGAGTTTTCTCAGCTCTCTTGTCTCTGGGGACACCAGCAAGTACACACAGGGAGAGAGAGCAATCACCATGGACAGTCAGTTTCTTTCCTCTCTGGTAAAAGTATCATGCGCTAATGGGCATGTTATTAAGGTGAGGGGGAGGGAGGGAGGTTAAGTGAGATGTTTCAGGTAAATACCCAGAGAGCAGTGAGCACCTGCAATGTACTACCAGGTGTAGTTAATTCTTGACAGACCCATGAATATGGAGGGAGGTGGATTATGTCCAGGCAGCAGTTTAGTTTAACTTTGGCATCCTGTTCAGACAGACATGTGGGCCGAAGGGTAAATGTTTCAGAGGTCACAGATTTAAGGTTTGTTGTATTGATGGGGATTTTCTGTGAAGGTTATGCTCCTTCCCATCTCACTCTCCCCGCTCTATTATTTGGGCTTTTGCCCTCTTTCCCTGCTATTCTGAGTGTGGGGATCCTGCTGTCCATTGCCTTTAATGGATGCTGCCTGACCTGCTGAGTTGTGGATCACTGCTGAGGTGACTGATGTGGTGACCTCTGACCTGGTGCCTGCGTGGCTGGGTTTTTGTGATGTCATGAACTGCCAGAGAAGACTCAGCTGTGCAAGTATGCTTTGGTGTTTGAAGTGGATTGTTTGAATCTCGATGCTGCATCCTCCGTATTTTCAGATGATTAGGGTGTGCAGATACTGGGATCGAATGCTGGGCACAAGTGCTGAAGAAACTCAGGTCACAGACCAAACATAGGATATAAAAGGCAGTTGCCACTTCAGGCCTGAGCTCTTCCCCAGGCCTTCTGAAGATGAGGTAGATGCCTGAGGAAAAAAAAAGCTGAATGACGAGGAATATGGGTTACAGGTCGTTACTGGCGGGAGGATAGAGAGAGAGGAGCCGAGAAGTGATTGGGGCGAGTGCTCAGATAGGTAGCTCTGATGGGAGAAGGAAGTGAAAGAGATGGGGAGCTGGAGGATAGGAAATGGAGGGATAACAAAGTGGAGGTTGAATTTCATTCCATCTATTTGGCAAGTTCTTGGACAGGATACAAGGTGCATTGCACAGAAGTGCTGGGAAAACTCAACAGGACACGCAGCAGCCACAGAAAGTGAAAGGCAACGTTTTTTTGGGCTTGGGCCCTTCATCAGGAATGTGGAAAAACAGGCAGTTGTCTGAATATAAAGGGATGATGGGCGGGAGAAGCAGCACAGGCGAACTGGTAAGAGGATATAGGTGGATACAGGTAGGAGGGGAGAAGAGGAAGAAGTTGAGAAGTGACAGGGGAGTGGGCAAAGGGGTTTGCTGACAGGAGAAGGCAGGGAAGGGGGTGGCAAACTGGAGAAAAAGAGAAGAGGGGGAGAGACTCAGAAAAGGGTGTGAACAGAAATTGGAATTCAATGTTCATGCCGTCTGGTTGGAGACTGCAGAGATTAAATACAAGATGTCCCTCCAGTTTGCGGGTGGCGTCAACAATTGGGGTCCAGATTGTAGTTCTGATGGGTTTATCCTTGCTGCTCCAGCTCTCCGTTTGTTTGTATAATCCCCAGTCGGCCTACTGCACCTGTTCATTGGATTTTTCATCTAAACTGTTATCAGATCTCCTGGGTCACTTCTCTTTTGTACTGGCTGGTATGGATGGACTGTTTCTGACCTGGACCTTGATGGACATTGAATAAAAATGGCTGTGACTGGAAGATTTTGGACTCATTCTTGACTTCTACAGACACAACAGCATGTAGCTCCCGGAATTAAAAACCTCCACCAGTGCTGTTATTTGATGGCCTGAGGACTACTTCCACCAGAGATTTTTGTCCCCTTATTATTCCTAATATTGACCCAGATCAATGTAACATTCGGCTTCTCAGAATCTACGGTGCCCTCCATAATATTTAGGACTTAGAATTTTTTTCCTTTATTTTCCGGTGGTCAAGTTTTAAATTTGTAATCAAACAATTCATACATAATTAAAGAGCAGATTCCAGCTTTTATCCCAGGTTATTTGTTTATGTGTTGGTTGGACCATGTAGAAATTACAGCAGTTTTTATACATTGTTTCCCCCCATCCCCCTCCAATTTCAGGCCAGCATAATGTTTTGGATATTTGGCATTGCAAGTATTTGTAATTAGTCAACTGTGTTTAGTTGCTTTGGTGGTGCAGGTATAAGAAAGTTAGGCCTGCTTATAAGCTTTTGATCACCTTTGGAGTTTGTATTTGCTATTTTTCAACACGAGGACCAGAGTTGTGCCAGTGAAAGTCAAAGAAGCCATTATGAGGCTAAAAAAACAATAATATAGACACAGACATAGCCTGAACCTCAGGATTATCAAAATCATCTGTTTGGAACATAATTAAGAAAGAACGTACTGGTGAGCTCTGTAATCACAAAGGGACTGCTAGGCCTGGGAACATCTCCAATGCCAATGACAAAATTTTCATCATAATGAAGAAAAATCTCCAAACACCTGTCATAAACAGAAGTAGAGGCTACACTGCAAGATGCAAGCCTCAAGTTAGCCTCAGAAACAGGATGGCTAGATTACAGATTGCCAAGTATTTAAAAGAGTCTGCAGAATTCTGGACAAAGGACGAGGTCAGATGAGACCAAGTGCAAAGCGAAAAGGTGTAAAGGAACTGCCCAAGATCGAGAGAATACCACCTCTTCTGTGAAACATGGCGGTAGGTCTATTATGGCCTGGGTATGTACGGCTGCCACACGTTCTGGCACGTTTATCTTCATTGATAATGTAACTGCTGATGACGGTCGCAAAATGGATTCTGAGGTGTGTAGAAACATCTGCACAGATTCGAGTAAATGCCTCTAAACTCATTGGATGGCACTTCAAACTACAGCAAGACATTGACCCCCAAAACATACTGATAAAGCAAAAAGGAGTTTTTCAATGCTAAATACTGGAAAATTCTTGAATAGCCAAGTCAGTCACCCAATCTACATCCAATTGAGCATGCCTTCCATATGCTGAAGAGAAAACCGAAGAAGAAAAGCCCCCCCGAAACAAGCAGGTGCTGAAGATGGCAGCAGTAGAGGCCTGCCGGAGCATCACCAGAGAAGACTATGATTCACATACTTCAAGCAGTCATTGCATGCAAGGGACATGTAACAAAGTACTAAACAGGACTACTTTAATATACATACCATTGCTATGTCCTAAATATTATGTGGCCTTGAAATGATATTTCAGATTTATTGTCAGAATACATACATGACATCACATATAACCCTTGGATTCTTTTTACTGCAACCAGGCAGAATTACCACTTTTTTGTAGTGCAAAAAAAATACACAATGTGCACATGTAAACAAATGTGCAATTCAGAGGAGAAAAATGTCCTTAAATGAGTTTATTGTTGAGGAGTCTGATGGTGGATGGGTAGCAGCTGTTCCTGAACCTGGTGGTGCAAGTCTTATTGGCACCTGTACCTCTTTCCTGATAGAAGCAGTGAAAACAGAACGTGTGCTGGCTGGTGTGGATACTCGATGATTGCTGCTGCTCTCTGATGGCAGTATTCCTTGTTGATAGTAGGGAGATCTTTTCCTGTGATGTCCTGGGTGGTGTCCACTACCTTTTGCCGGGCTTTACGCTCAGGGGTATTGGTGTCCTCGTACCAGTACATGATGCAGCCGCTCAGCACTCTTTCCACCACTCATCTGTAGAAATTTACCATGATTTCTGGTGTCATACCAAACTTCTGCAAACTGCTGAGGAAGTAGAAGTGCTGGCAAATTGGTATGTTGGGTCCAGGAAAAATCCTCCAAAATGGTGACTCCCAAGAACTTAAATTTGCTCTTCCTTTTCACAATCATTACTGGATTGTACACATCTGGTTTTCCTTTCCTGAAGTCAACAATCAGCTCCTTGGTTTTGGTGACTGAGTGCGAGGTTATTGTTGGTGCACCATATGGCCAAGGGCTGTAATTTCTACTTGGTCAAACTGAAATATATATATATAAATAACAATGAATAAAATCTGGACTTTGATCACGCGATTGTTTGATTATAAATTTAACACTGGAGCACAGGACCAAATAAAGGAAAAAATTTTTTTCCCCCCAAGCATTATGGAGGCCACTGCATCTCATCTCTCACTATCAATCTGATCTCATCCTGCATTAAGAATGCTTCCCCACCTCCTGTAGCTTCCCGGCTCTCCTTCTGAATTTGCTGATACACCGAGATATTAAATTCCAATCATCTCCAACCTGCAACTACGGTTCTGTAGTCGGCATAAATGAGTCTCAAAGAGTGTGACTTAGTGACAACAGTTTATTCACCTTCATTCCAATGCTCTGGGCATTGAGAAAAAGTGCTCCAAGCTTGGTGACAAGTTGCAATGAGGACTTTTTAGTTTATTGCATGGATTTTTCTGTCCTCCACTTTGACTTTCCCCTTTTCTACCTTTTGCTTCTGTTTCTTTTTCCTTCTGTCATCCTGCAGGTAATGGCATTCCCACGCCACAGTAGTCTAACCCTATTCAATAGCATGGCAAACAATTCCCCTGGGATATTTATCCCAGTCGTGCCCAGGTGCAGACCATCCAGACAGGCTGGTGAACAGGACGGACACATGGGGGAATGAAGCAAGGAGGTGAATGCAGAGTGATACAGTCTAAGGAGCCCTGCCAAGGGGATGATGGAATGCATCCATGCTCACTTCCTTGATCAGCATGTTACAGAAGCCACATGGGAACTATTTTGCTGGGAAGAATGTGGAGAGGCAAATTTCAACTGGAGGTGGTGTAGAGAAAGCGAGGGAGTTGTAAGATAGTGAGCATTGGGAAGAAGCACAGATTACAGCAACGAGGGAGTAATGATAAACGTTCAGGAGATCTTGGTTTTTCTCTGGGAATCACATATTTGGGAATATGTGAAGGTCTTGGGGAGAGTGAAGGATCATTTGTCAGAATAACACTAGATTTTTGGTTTTATGGGGAAAAATATAATGTATTGCCACTTTCAGTTCAGTTCTGATCACCTCATTATAGGAAGGATGTGGAATTTATTGAGAGGAAGCAAGTCTTATGAGGCAAGGTTAGCAGAGCTGGGACTTTTCTCTTTGGAGTGTAGAAGGATGAGAGGAGACTTGATAGAGGTTTACAACAGTGGTTCTCAACCTTTTTCCTTTCCACTCACATACCACTAAATCTTCCCTATGCCACAGGTGCTCTGTGATTAGTAAAGGATTGCTTAAGGTGGTATGTGGGTGGAAAGAAAATGTTTGAAAATCACCGTTTTCATTGTACCTAATTCGTTATGCACACGGTTTCAAAGGAAATGGGCCAATGACAGTTTTTCTCTAGCCAAATATTTCAGTAACAATTGGATCTTCTTCTTCTTTCTTTGGCTTGGCTTCGCGGACGAAGATTTATGGAGGGGTAATGTCCACGTCAGGTGCAGGCTCGTTTGTGGCTGACAAGTCCGATGCGGGACAGCCAGACACGGTTGCAACAGTTGCAAGGGAAAATTGGTTGGTTGGGGTTGAGTGTTGGGTTTTTCCTCCTTTGTCTTTTGTCAGTGAGGTGGGCTCTGTGGTCTTCTTCATAGGAGGTTGCTGCCTGCCGAACTGTGAGGCGCCAAGATGCACGGTTTGAGGCGATATCAGCCCACTGGCGGTGGTCAATGTGGCAGGTACCAAGAGATTTCTTTAGGCAGTCCTTGTACCCAGTGCAGTTGGATCTTCAGCAGCGTGGATTCGATGCTGTCGGCCTCTGCCATCTCGAGTACTTTGATGTTGGTGATGAAGTCGCTCCAATGAATGTTGAGGATGGAGCGGAGACAAGGCTGGTGGAAGCGTTCTAGGAGCCGTAGGTGATGCCGGTAGAGGACCCATGATTCGGATCCGAACAGGAGTGTGGGTATGACAACGGCTATGTATACGCTAATCTTTGTGAGGTTTTTCAGTTGGTTGTTTTTCCAGACTCTTTTGTGTAGTCTTCCAAAGGCGCTATTTGCCTTGGCAAGTGTGTTGTCTATCTCATTGTCGATCCTTGCATCCGATGAAATGGTGCAGCCGAGATAGGTAAACTGGTTCTAGCGACAATCAACCTTCCCTTCCACTCACATACCACCTTAAGTAACCCCTTACTAACCACAGAGCACCTATACATAGGGAATACAAAGTGGTATGTGAGTGGAAAAGAAAAAGGTTGAGAACCACTAGTCTACAAGATTATGAGGGGTATAGATAAGGTGGACAGCCAGCACTGGTTTCCCAGGGCAGGATCAACTAACACCAGAGGTACACACACACAAAGTGAATGGAGGGAAGTTTAGGAGACATCTGGGGTACTTTTAAAGAGAGTTGCAGATGCCTGAAATGTTTTGCTGGGGATGATGGTGGAGGCTGAAACAATGGAGACATTTTAAAGGCTCTTTAGACAGACATGTAGATGAAACAAAAAGGGTTATGGGGTAAGGAGGGTTTAGTGCTTTTTTTTTTTAAATGGAAGGAATATATGGATTAGTATAGAGGGCCAAAGGGCCTGTAGTATGCTGTGCTACGTTTTAATGAGTTACCCGCAGCACAGTACAGAATTCTTTTTATTTTGAAAAGTCTATTTAAAATTTTACAAAATACAAACATAAAATACAAAAATATATAAAAAACACTCCTCTAAATTACCCCCCTATATCCCCCACTCTCCACCCCCCCCCCCCCACCGGTGCTTAACATACGCCACCTTTGTATACTCAACTCTGCATCATTTTTCCAAGTTACCGCTATACACTTCTAGCTACTGCCAAACTCACCATGTGAGCTGTTTTTATGACATCATATTTAACCCTGCCTTCATTGTTCTCAAGTCAAAGGCATTCTGAACCTGCCTACTCCCGTCTCTTCCATGGATTCCCATGGTAACTGTCAATCATCATCTCGTACATCTACGCACTGAATTCAAAGCAGTTCAATATATTGTAAGAGTGCAAACATGACATTTCATACAACCCTGAGCTTTTTCCTGTGGGCCAGGCAGAAATTTTATATATTAGTGCAAAAAAAAATCTACTCAAGAGAGATGTGTACAAAATAGTGGTGTGAAGAAGAAGGAAGTACAAACAAAAGGATCTGCAGAAAATAAATATTGAATTAAAAATTTGTACAAAGTGAGAGTCCTCAAATTAATATTCGATTTAATCAGTTGTTTAGAAGTCTGATGGTGGATGTGTAGCAAATGGTCCTGAATCCAGTGTGTGCCATTAAGGATCCAGGTAACCCCCAGCTTTGCAGCAACATCAGATGTGGTCACTGGCTTACCTGGTGTGTGTGAAGGAAACGTGGCCTCCCTGACTCTGGGATGTGTGTTTTGCTGGTGGTCGTGTGTTTTCCCACCCCTTCCCCAGTCTAAAACTAATTCAGAAGTCACATCATCTGTCAATCAAGGTTGGTGTTGGATAATGACATCATCATGTGTACATGATGACGTGGGGAACTGATAAATATATATGCATGTTTGTAGTACTCCATTTTAGTATGTAGTTTAGTAAAGTAATGAATCAACCTTCTATCAATCTGTGGATGTTGTTTATTACAACGGGGGCCCAAAACAGTGAGGACGAGGAAGTCAAGAACTCACACAACCATTTATCAACTCCATGGACAGAAGAGACCTATTACAACTAGTGAAAACAGACAGCTGTGAAATTCAACAGATGGCTGAAACTGGATCTGCAACCTACTTTAGTGAGTTCAATGCAAAAACAAACACCTGGGAAGGATATGTTGAACGTTTTGATCAACATTGAATAGTGCATGAAATAACTGACAATCCACCGTTAAATAGAAAGTTGGCCCTGTTTCAACTCAGATTGGGTGGGGGGAGACATACAAACTGTTAAGATCACTAACAATTCCAGATATGCTGGCTACCAAAACATATACAGAGATCTGTCAAGCTATTGGGCAACACCTTAACCCCTGACCACCAGAAACAACAAAGACAAACTTTACCACCTTAAGCAAATGCTGGGGGAGTCAGTCCCAGTTTTTTTGGCTGCATTCCATAAACTGTCTAAAGACTGCATTTGAACAATTCAAAAACAATGCTTTAAGAGACCAATTAGTAATGTGTTTAGCTAACCAAGTTACCAGAGTAAAACTAATTGGAACATGAAATCTGGCACTGGAATTGGCTATAGACATTGTTGCTGCCGAAACAGCAGCAAACAATGCAGACATCTGCCAGAGAGACTCGACTGCTGTCAATAAATCTTGGCACCAAGATCTTTCCCGCCGTGAACCTTTCTGCCCAGAATGTTTTCGCTGTGGGAAGACAAATCACAGCCCAGATGCCTGCTACTTTAAAAAATCCAAATTCCACAAGTGTAATGAAAAAGGACACATAAAAACAAAATGCCCAATGAATAAATTGAAGAAATATTATAAGGAAAACTCCAGGAGAATACAATTTGCAGAAGGGAAAAAAGCCCAGACACTGAAACCACGGATACCAATGATTCGGAGGAAGAACTAGATGCGAGTAAACAAGTTATACAAGTCATCCATAGCTTTGGACTGGGCCAAAAAGAGCTAACCTTCTACGTCCATATCTAGATTAACAACAAGCCAATACGTATGGAACTGGATATGGGAGCAGCAGTTTCCCTGATGCTGAAGAACTATTCCAAATGTTAAATGGAGGACAAAAGTTCACGAAGTTGGACCTGTCACAAGCCACCAACAGGTGGAGCTAGAAATATATAGCCATAAACATACATTTAGGTATACTTGCATGCCATACGGAATATCAGCAGCACCAGCCATATTCCAAGAAATTATGGACAAATTGCTACACGGACTCTGAGTAGGCTGCTACCTGGATGACATCCTCATTACCAACAAGGATGACACAGAATACCCAACTACCCTAGATATTGTTCTGAAACAACTACCACAAGCAAACGTCTGTCTACTACAAGACAAATGTGTATTCATGGCACCATCGGTGACCTATTTAGGTTTCACCATCAATCAAGAAGGGGTACAGATGGAAAACAAAAGTTACTAAGAGCTCCTTACCCGACCAACAAAACGGAACTGCAATCATTTTTGGGTATGGCAAACCATTATCGCCAACACATTCCAAACATGTATGTTATGTAACCCCCTAAATGAACTGCTAAAAAAAAAAAATCAAAAAATGGTACTGGAATGCAAAAACCAAACAAGCTGTTGATGAATTGAAAACACTTCTAACAAGTAGTAACTATGTCTTAATCCATTACAATCCCGACAAAGAACTAGCAGTGGATGCATCACCTGTGGGAATGGAGGCCGTACTGTCACAGAAAACAGAAAAAGGAGAGCAACCAGTGGCATATGCCTGCCGATCACTAACCGCTTGTGAGCGGAACTATGCTTAATTGGAAAGAGAAGGGCTAGCCGTCATCTTCGGGGTAAAGAGATTTCACCAATACCTGTACGGACAAAAGTTTGTGCTGGTTACAGAGAACAAACCACTGAGTCTAATATTGGGATCTAAAAAAGGAAAACCGATGGTAGCAGCAGCCTAAATTCAAAGGTGAGCAATGATATTGGCAATATAAGATTTTGATTTAAAACATCAACCAGCATTACACAATAACCATACAGATGCCCTCTCCCACTTACCACTTTCAGATATGGAGCAGAAGGAAACAATCATAAAATGGACATCAGAAGCGACAGAAATAAATCAAAGCCAACTGGATCAACTTCTGATCACAGCAAAAGGATAACCTGAAAGATGTGATATTGTCCAGAGTTTTCTATTTCACAAACAAGGACTGGTCAGAAGATCAGGAAATGTCAAAGGAAATGAAAACATATTATACCAGACGTGGTGAACTATCAACAGAAGAAGGAAGCCTACGATGGGGAACCAGGACTGTCATTTTCAAGAAGTGGCAGCAAGATGTCCTGGCCGAACTACACAATAACCATCCAGAGATAGTGTAGATGAAAGCACAAGCCAGGATGCATGTCTGGTGCCCTTGCATAGCGGAAGATATTGAGCACACAGTCAAAAGATGCAGCATGTGCCAGGAAGCACAACCCAAAGCACCTGAGGCAGAAGCATACCCATGGAAATGTCCATCACCACTGTGATGTCGGATCCACTTAGTCTTTGCAGGACCATTCCATGGGAAAGAATTTCCTGATAGCAGTCGACACACACTCCAAGTAGCCAATTGTAATCAGCATGAGGAAAATGACGGCAGGTCAGACCATTGAAAATCTCAGAAGAGTTTTTCACATTATATGGATTACCCATTGAACTTGTTTCTGACGATGGCCTGCAATTGGTATCGGCAGAATTTCTAGCTTTCATGCATAATAACATCATTTGCCATACCATCCAAGTACAAACAGAGAAGCTGAACGTTTCATACAAATTTTCAAGAAAGCCACAAAGATGAGATTCAATTCAGACTTTTCATTCTTCTATAAAATTGCCAATTTCATGCTGAGTTCTGAAATACACCACACTCAACCACCAAAAGGACATCAGCAGAACTGATGTTTAGGAGAAATTTGAGGACCAGACTATTGGCAATATGCCCAAACGTCAGCCTCAGATTGCAACAAACAACTTATGCTAACAAAGATCTGAAATCAATAGAAGTGGGATATGGGGAGTAGTCCTGAAAAATCTCATCCTAGTGGCGGATAGGATATGGAAAAGGCACATTGATCAACTAAGACACAATGACACATAAAACTGGGGCGGAAGGTGTGCAAAGTGAGAGGCCTACTGGACTACCAGTAGAAACATCTCCACTACACGCTGACATATATGGAGAGGTGCCAAAACCACCAACTGAAGAAATACCATCAAGAGGGTCACATGAAACCAGAAACCAAGCAGGCAGCCCAATGGATTTTCACACCCCAACTCTGAAAAGACTAATAAGATCAACTTCTCCACCACCCAGTTATATCCCAACTGATGAACCAGAACAGGTCATGCTTAGAGCTCCTTTACAACATTCCTGACTGATGCCATTCCACTCTGTAGATCCAAATGAAACACACCCACCAGAACAATTCAAAGGCTATATCTAGTGGGCGAGGGGGAAGTGCATTGGATATGACACTATCACGTGTACGTGAATATATACACGCTTGTAGTACTCCATTTTAGTATGTAGTTTAGTAATGAATCAACCTACTATCAGTTTGTTGATGTCGTTTATTACTACAGGGGCCATGAATTAGTGCACACCTTGCCATTGGCTAATTCAAACCACTCAGCATCATTATTGGCTAGACACATAGATTAGCACTCTATTTAGTACCATTTAGAGCATCATGGTGATAGCCCCAGGCACCACTCCATGCCGGCTGCGACTGTGGATATCACTTGGAAGGATTGCGGGTAAGCTGACCCCTTTCGACGATTAGGGGTCCAAGAGTGTGTTTATATCCCTGTGGGTACCGTTTGTACTAGAGCCGCCTCCCGATGATCTGGCGCCCAGGAGGGTGTGGATTTGTCCTGTTTTTAGTGTGCGAATGCTGGCACTGCCTGTGTGAATTCGTAATTGTATATTGTTTAACGTTTTCCCATGCTCTTTTATAATTTGAGCGAGTGTGTATTTTATTTCTGTTACGATCTTCCCACACTCTTCTATAAATAGTTGTGTTAATAAACCTAAGCGTGATTGCAAACGCTTGTGTCCAGACTTGTCTCTGTGAACCCACCGAATGTGATACTTTAAAAAAAAATCAACACAACACCTGGGTTCTTGTTCACATTAGCTGTGCCCCACTGAAAGGTTGGGCCAGTGCTCATTAAAATGTCTGCACCTGAGAGTCGGGACACCACTGTTTGCCAGATTGTAAAAAGGGGAAGGGGAGGGGGAGGGGGAGTTCCTGAAACACCCACCCCACCGGTGATATTTTGTAACAGTTTAGTAGATGGGAGCTCACTGCCATTCGGGCGAGTCGCACAGATCAGAAGAACGAAGCTCGTGAAATCAACCAGTTTGTGTAAACAATTCATTTCGGTGTCATTGAATGAGATCGGCATAAGAGAACGTCCCTCAGAAGTTGTGCTGGAGTTCTCCTGCAGATCCAGTAGTTTGATTTGTTTGTGCTGCTGGCGTACTCGAAGGTCACCCTGAATAGACTTCCACAGCAATGACCAGGATCGATTTCCACGACAGCATCCTCTTGTTGGGGAGGGGGAGTGCAAGCCTTGGTTTCGTTTGGTGAGTTGACATCCATGAAATGTTGCATTCGCCCAGTGATGCGACCCATCGCATATCCCCAGGCCCGCGCACTATAATTTCTTCCTTAGTAGGCGGACGTAACTCGTCCTGATTCCTCGGAGTGCTGAACCTAAACCTCCTCCGATTTATTATCAGGAGGACCGCATTATTACCCAGAAACCTCAACGGTCCAGAAACTGCTCTGTCCAAAGAGCCTCAATAGCGCTCACGTGAACTGCACCCTACATCACCCTTCCATTGTGACGTCAAAAGGATAGGCAGCTGACAACCAATCGGAACAACCAGACCCAGTAACAGTCGCATTCGAGACATTTCACTCAAATTACATTACCCAACGTGCTACCGTCCAAGTCTCAATCACGTTCGCTCGCAACTGCGCACGAGACTCACCGAGCAGCAATGGCGGGGAATGGGGAAAGGGGTTCCTTAGCCAAGACGGTGCTGGTTGCAGGAATTCAGCCGCATCGGGAGCGGAGTATGGTCAGAAACCGGATAATGGAGCGGGGACAGACAAAGAACGGGGAGCTATACCGACCTGGATGTTGGCACCTTCGGCTACAAAGCGGAATCTCTTCCCAATTCCCTCTATTTCCTTCTCCCAGTTCTCCTTTCACTCAACCAACACCCCTTCCCCCTATCAATTCTCACCTATCCTTCCATCCATATCCAATTAACACCTTTTGTCTGTGCGACTACACAAAGTAATTGCGACCAAATTAATAACCAGAGGAAAACGTTCAGCAAAACATTCAACACAAGACAAAACAATGAGCCTGCGGAATTAAACAAGAAAATCTGTAGGTGCTGGGATCGTGCAGTACACCAAAGTGCTGGAGAAAAACAGCAGGTAAATGTTAATCAACGTTACCAGCCTGGAGCCCTTCGACATGATTCTGCAAACAGGTAAACGCCTGAAAAGATAGATGGAGGTGGATACACAGGATAAAACGTGGAAGGGGAGAAGAGAAAGAAGCTGAGAAGTGATGGAGCGAGGGCAGAGAGACCAAGAGGGTAGTGCTCTGGTAGGAGACGGAAGGGGAGTTGGAGAAAGGAAAGAGAGGGAACGTTCTGTGTTGGTTACCTTTACATCCTGTGGACGCTGCGTGAGTTTCTCCGGCATTTTCGTGCATTTGCTTCAAGTTCCAGCGGCTGCAGGCGTTGGTGTTTCTCTAATTGACACCAGTCCGCAGGCTGCTGCATCTGCCAATCCGCTCACAGGGCGGGGCGAGCAGCAACGGACGAGCTGATTGGCCAGTGGTGTTGTCTGTGATGCCGTTTCCTGATGGGCAACGCACATCAAGGGGAGAAGAGTCGAGATAAAACAGAGTAAATCCACAATGTTGGAGAAGTTCAGCAGATCAAACCGTGACCTGCTGCGTTTCTCCAGCATTACGGTTCAACCACGGTTTTCACAATGTAGTGTTTTACCTACAAAATAAAGTAGAGCAGACTTCTTAACCCGGTGCCCCGCAGAGAGAAGATGTCAGCATTTGCCCCACAATGCAAAGCGGTTCAGGAACCGTTCTATCTGCCCAACTGAAACAGATGACAAACAGCAATAAAGCACGTGTCCTCCCTTTATGATGTCATCACGCACAGCGTCCGTGCACTCACCCCCCACTCCCCATCTTCCACCAATGCCCGACTTGGGAACCCTGTCACTCTCTCGGACCCGCCTCCAAGGCCAATCACCATCACGTGTCCCATTCTCCCCGTCAGATTCGGCAGTGAAGACTGTCAATCATGCTCCCTCGCACCTGCGCGTTGGGCTTCTTGAGAAGGAGGGACACGGCGCTCTTTTGCAAAGTGACAGCACGGAAATGCTGGCGGAATCAGCGGGTCTCGTCGCGACCACAGGAGGTAACGATGTATTAGCGACGGTTCGGGCCTGAGCCCTTCTTCAAGGGGTGGGAAAGGCAGGCAGCGTCTGAATAAAGAGGCGGGGGAGAAGGACAGAGCATCAGACAAAAGGTGTTAATGGGATATAGATGGGAGGGAAGGGGAGAAGGGAGGGGGGAGGGGGTGGCTGTGAAAGCAGAGCTGGGGGAAGGAGACAGAGTGAACGGGGGAGAGAGGGGGTGGGGAGCTGCAGGAAAGGGGTCAAAGGGAGAGATAGGGAGGGTAACGTGTACCGGAGAAGGCGCTTTTAACGCTCTGATTGTAGTTCATCACAGAACTGCTACAGGAACTCAGCATGTTGGTCGGTGTATATGGATTTAAAAGGCATGTGCTTCTGCAGATGGGGTGGGGATGCTGAGGTTCAGTTCCAGGGGGACTTTGATCGGGAATAACTACCGTGGATGTCTCAGGTGTTGGGAATGTAGGGGGTGTGCATGTTCAGAATCCGAATTTCTTGGCATGAACAAGTCACGAATTTTGTTGTTTTGCAGCAGCATTCACTGAGCAAACATTCACATAAACCGCCCTTCCAACAACAATAAAGATATTTTATGAAAAGTTAAAATTACAATAAATTTACTTCCCTTGAATGCATTTTTGCTCTGGATGCAGAGAAGTCTTTTGATCCGGTGGAATGGGGTTATTTGTTTGCTCATTTAGAAAAGTTTAACTTTGGACTTTGTTGTATTAAATTATTAAATGGATTAAATTATTTATGTTCCACTGCCCCATTTCTTACTAATTTACAAAAATCAAAAGCTTTCAATCTTCAGAGAGGTACTCGTCTGCATTGTTCTTTGTCCATTACTTTTTGATTTGATATTAGAGCCCTTAGCAATTGCTCTTTGAGATGGAAGAGATTTTAGAGGGATCCAGAGGAAAGGTATTGAACATAAGGTTTCTTTATGTGCAGATGATCTATTGTTTTTTTGTTTCTAATCCAGAGGTTTCCTTGCCTAGTACATAAGCTCTGTTCTCTAATAGTCAGTTTTCTGGGTATAAGTTGAATCTACATAAAGTGTACTTTTACCTTTGAATGGTTCGATATCAAGTTATGCTAATTTTCTTTTTATGATTGTGGAAAACCAATTTATCTATCTTGGTATTACAATCACTGGCAACAATAAATATCTTTTTAAGTAAAAATTTTCCAATTTATTTAATCAGGTTAAATTATCATTTTTGAAATGAAAACCTTTATCACTTTCAATGATTGAATGTCCTTCTATTAAAATGAACATCTTGCCTAATGTTTTGTACCTTATTCAATCTATACTAATTTCTATTCCTAGATTTTTTTTTAGCTCACGTGATTCTTACATATGCCAAGGGAAACATTCCCGTGTAAATAAAACTTATCTTCAAGGAGCTAAAAGGCACTTCCCAATTTTAAATTATACTATTGGGCAGTCATTTTAGTAATTTGGTTGATTGCCCCTATTGGATAGAATAGGAATTGATTTTCAAAAAGAATACTTTGTTGGGAATTTTATGTTCACATTTATCTTCCTCTTTATATGAGATAACTAATAATATGATAAGTAAACATTCCTTGAGAATATGGCAACAATTTAGAAAGTTTTTTGGATTTTGGAATTTATTATTGGCATAGATTGGATACTAAACATTTCAAATACTTTTTTATTTGTAATAGTTTCACTTCTTTTGAACAATTTGGCAAAATTTAACTACTAAATACACATTTTAAAAATGTTTTCAAGTTAGACATTTTCTCAATCTCAGATTCCTGATTTTTTTTCCCCACAAATTCCTGAGGCTAATTTTTAAAAATATTTAAAATTTAGAACACTATTTATTATAAAATGTAGAACATTATTTGCGGAAACTGCCAAAATGTTTGGCCTGGAAGTCAGCCTGAAGAAAACTGAGGTCCTCCATCAGCCAGCTCCCCACCATGACTACCAGCCCCCCCACATCTCCATCGGGCACACAAAACTCAAAACGGTCAACCAGTTTACCTATCTCGGCTGCACCATTTCATCAGATGCAAGGATCGACAATGAGATAGACAACAGACTCGCCAAGGCAAATGGCGCCTTTGGAAGACTACACAAAAGAGTCTGGAAAAACAACCAACTGAAAAACCTCACAAAGATAAGCGTATACAGAGCCGTTGTCATACCCACACTCCTGTTCGGCTCCGAATCATGGGTCCTCTACCGGCATCACCTATGGCTCCTAGAACGTTTCCACCAGCGTTGTCTCCGCTCCATCCTCAACATCCATTGGAGCGCTTTCATCCCTAACGTCGAAGTACTCGAGATGGCAGAGGTCGACAGCATCGAGTCCACGCTGCTGAAGATCCAGCTGCGCTGGGTGGGTCACGTCTCCAGAATGGAGGACCATCACCTTCCCAAGATCGTGTTATATGGTGAGCTCTCCACTGGCCACCGTGACAGAGGTGCACCAAAGAAAAGGTACAAGGACTGCCTAAAGAAATCTCTTGGTGCCTGCCACATTGACCACCGCCAGTGGGCTGATATCGCCTCAAACCGTGCATCTTGGCGCCTCACAGTTTGGCGGGCAGCAACCTCCTTTGAAGAAGACCGCAGAGCCCACCTCACTGACAAAAGGCAAAGGAGGAAAAACCCAACACCCAACCGCAACCAACCAATTTTCCCCTGCAGCCGCTGCAACCATGTCTGCCTGTCCCGCATCGGACTTGTCAGCCACAAACGAGCCTGCAGCTGACGTGGACTTTTACCCCCTCCATAAATCTTCGTCTGCGAAGCCAAGCCAAAGAAGAAAGAACATTATGTACATCACATAAATAGTATATGATCATATGAAACTGTAATTTTAAAATACTATAATAGTCTCAAATGATTACCCAAATCTTCTCACCCACCCCCCCACCAGAATTCCATGTAACAGCTATACCTTTCCTGGTGGCAATCCTCATGAACTATATTTGATAGTTTGATTCCAATAACCATAAGTTTGTTCAATAAATACAGTTCTGGTTCCAATGGAAAATCCACTTCTATGATTTTTGTTAAAATTTCACACATAGCCTGGTTGAATGTATAAGTGTTCCAACTTCTATTCTTTGGCTTGGCTTCACGGACGAAGATTTATGGAGGGGGTAAAAAGTCCACGTCAGCTGCAGGCTCGTTTGTGGCTGACAAGTCCGATGCGGGACAGGCAGACACGATTGCAGCGGTTGCAAGGGAAAATTTGTTGGTTGGGGTTGGTGTTGGGTTTTTCCTCCTTTGCCTTTTGTCAGTGAGGTGGGCTCTGCGGTCTTCTTCAAAGGAGGTTGCTGCCCGCCAAACTGTGAGGCGCCAAGATGCACGGTTTGAGGCGTTATCAGCCCACTGGCGGTGGTCAATGTGCCAGGCACCAAGAGATTTCTTTAGGCAGTCCTTGTACCTTTTCTTTGGTGCACCTCTGTCACGGTGGCCAGTGGAGAGCTCGCCATATAACACGATCTTGGGAAGGCGATGGTCCTCCATTCTGGAGACGTGACCCATCCAGCGCAGCTGGATCTTCAGCAGCGTGGACTCGATGCTGTCGACCTCTGCCATCTCGAGTACTTCGACGTTAGGGGTGTAAGCGCTCCAATGGATGTTGAGGATGGAGCGGAGACAACGCTGGTGGAAGCGTTCTAGGAGCTGTAGGTGGTGCCGGTAGAGGACCCATGATTCGGAGCCGAACAGGAGTGTGGGTATGACAACGGCTCTGTATACGCTTATCTTTGTGAGGTTTTTCAGTTGGTTGTTTTTCCAGACTTTTTTGTGTAGTCTTCCAAAGGCGCTATTTGCCTTGGCGAGTCTGTTGTCTATCTCATTGTCGATCCTTGCATCTGATGAAATGGTGCAGCCGAGATAGGTAAACTGGTTGACCGTTTTGAGTTTTGTGCGCCCGATGGAGATGTGGGGGGGCTGGTAGTCATGGTGGGGAGCTGGCTGATGGAGGACCTCAGTTTTCTTCAGGCTGACTTCCAGGCCAAACATTTTGGCAGTTTCCGCAAAGCAGGACGTCAGGCGCTGAAGAGCTGGCTCTGAATGGGCAACTAAAGCGGCATCATCTGCAAAGAGTAGTTCACGGACAAGTTTCTCTTGTGTCTTGGTGTGAGCTTGCAGGCGCCTCAGATTGAAGAGACTGCCATCCGTGCGGTACCGGATGTAAACAGCGTCTTCATTGTTGGGGTCTTTCATGGCTTGGTTCAGCATCATGCTGAAGAAGATTGAAAAGAGGGTTGGTGCCAGAACACAGCCTTGCTTCACGCCATTGTTAATGGAGAAGGGTTCAGAGAGCTCATTGCTGTATCTGACCCGACCTTGTTGGTTTTCGTGCAGTTGGATAATCATGTTGAGGAACTTTGGGGGACATCCGATGCGCTCTAGTATTTGCCAAAGCCCTTTCCTGCTCACGGTGTCGAAGGCTTTGGTGAGGTCAACAAAGGTGATGTAGAGTCCTTTGTTTTGTTCTCTGCACTTTTCTTGGAGCTGTCTGAGGGCAAAGACCATGTCAGTGGTTCCTCTGTTTGCGCGAAAGCCGCACTGTGATTCTGGGAGAATATTCTCGGCGACACTAGGTATTATTCTATTTAGTAGAATCCTAGCAAAGATTTTGCCTGCAATGGAGAGCAACGTGATTCCCCTGTAGTTTGAGCAGTCTGATTTCTCGCCTTTGTTTTTGTACAGGGTGATGATGGTGGCATCACGAAGATCCTGAGGCAGTTTACCTTGGTCCCAACAAAGCTTGAAAAACTCATGCAGTTTGGCATGCAGAGTTTTGCCGCCAGCCTTCCAGACTTCTGGGGGGATTCCATCCATACCTGCTGCTTTGCCACTTTTCAGTTGTTCGATTGCCTTATATGTCTCATCCAGGGTGGGAACCTCATCCAGCTCTAGCCTTAGGGGCTGTTGAGGGAGCTGGAGCAGGGCGGAATCTTGGACTGAGCGGTTGGCACTGAAAAGAGATTGGAAGTGTTCTGACCATCGGTTGAGGATGGAGATCTTGTCGCTGAGGAGGACTTTGCCGTCTGAGCTGCGCAGCGGGCTTTGGACTTGGGGTGAGGGGCCGTACACAGCCTTTAGAGCCTCGTAGAAACCCCTGAAGTCGCCAATGTCCGCGCTGAGCTGTGTTCGTTTGGCGAGGCTAGTCCACCACTCATTTTGGATCTCCCGGAGTTTGCGCTGAAGATGGCTGCATGCGCGATGGAAGGCTTGTTTCTTCTCTGGACAGGACGGCTTTGTAAGGTGAGCCTGGTGGGCAGCTCGTTTCTTTGCCAGCAGCTCCTGGATTTCCTGGCTGTTTTCGTCAAACCAGTCCTTGTTTTTCCTGGAGGAGAAGCCCAGTACCTCTTCAGTGGATTGCAGTATGGTAGTCTTCAACTGATCCCAGAGGGTTTCAGGGGACGGGTCCGTGAGGCGGGTTGCATCGTCGAGCTTTGCTTTGAGGTTTGCCTGGAAGCGCCAATGGGCGCTTCCTGTTGGAGCTCTGCGCAGAACAGCGGCTTGTCATTACAAACACCCTTTTTCAGCAGAGGGACAGCCTTAAGACCACCTGGATGCATCCCCGATCCAAACACTGGCACCTCCTGGACTACATCCTGGTGTGAGAAAGTGACAAACGAGATGTGCTCCACACCAGGGTCATGCCTAGCACGGAATGCCACACTGACCACCGGCTGGTTCGCTGCAAGCTCAGCCTTCACTTCAAACCAAAGCCCAGGAACAATAAAGTCCCCAGAAAGAGGTTCAATGTTGGAAACCTGCAGTTCCAACTTCTATATACCACATCTAAAACCCAAGTCCTGGTTTTCAGATTTTAAACTCTGTAATTTTTGCGGTGTAAGGTATAATTGGTGCATAAAATTGTATTGTACCAATCTATATCTGACATTAATAAATGATATATTATCAAACACAATTTTGACCAATATTGTTCTTAAATTCTTTCCCCAAGTCTCTCTCCCACCTTTCCCTCGATTTGTGCTTGCCCGATTTTGGGCTATTGTTCTATTATAGGAAATGCATCCTAGATACAAATTTACTTGTGATCCCCTTTGGAAGAAGAGTCCCCACATCACTACACATTGGCAGGGTCATGGCTGGTCCTAAACTATCTCTTAAAAAAGATCTTAATTGAAGAGAGCAGAAGAAAGTTCTATTCGTCAAATCTTATATTTTTTTAGCTGTTCAAATGTCATAAATTGTCCTTGTTCATAACAATCTTCGATACACTTGATCCCTTTATGGTGCCAAAATATGTGGCTAATATTCTTGATTTACTTTTGGATTTTCAAATTTCTCATAAAGGTTTAATATCTCATATTTATAATAATTTACTTGATATAAGATCAGCCTCGTTAGTTAAGATCAAGAGCGATTGGGAACAGGACTTGAATCTTTCATTTTCTGATGAGGTTTGGGATTCTATTTGTAATTTGATTAGTACCACCTCCCTTTGTGCATGACATTGTTTATTGCAATTTAAAGTAGTCCGTAGCGAACATTTATCTAAAGCTAAATTAACTCATTTTTGTTCAGATATTAATCCTCTATGTGACAAATGTAAAATTGCAGAGACTTCCTTGGTTCACATGTTTTGGTTTTGTCCCAGTCTAGGAAAATTTTGGAAAGATATTTTTCACATACTATTGGTGATTCTTAAGATTAAATTGGAACCTTGTCTTTTAATTGCTCTGTTTGGATTATCTGATGATGTTTTATTAACTTAATCTTAAAGCCGAATTTTATCTTTTACGTGCAATATTGATCAAATGGAAAGATGACACTCCACCTACACATATACAATTATTATGTGTTATTTAAGCTGAGAAAAACATGAGATATGCCATTAAAGGTTCAAATGCTAATTTTTCAAAGACGGGGCCCTTTTTATGGATCATTACCATCATCTAAAGTTTTAAGACTTCTAAACCTTGATGTTGTGTTGTTGGTTTCCAAGTTGTCATCACTTGATACCCACATGCTAAAGTTTTTTTTTGCTAACCTTGTCTTATGGAAGGGGTTTTCCCCCCTGTAGATTTTCTTGTTCATCTCCAGAGACTTGTTGCTTTGTCTTTTGTTGAATGTTATGCTGAGCATTTTGCTCTGGTGATTAAATTAATTGTGATCACTTTTTGTAGTCAGACAGACAAAAGGTGTTAATTGGATATGGGAAGAATAAGCGAGAAAACTGTGAGAATGGATTGGGAGAGTTGGGAGGGGGTTGGCTGTGTGAAGAAAGAAATGAGCGAAAGGAAACAGGGAAAAATGAAAGAGAACTCTGTAGCCAGAGGTGCCAATATCCAGTTCTATGTACTCTTCCCCATTTCTTGCCCATCCCCGCCTTAATTATTTGGCTTCTGACCTTACTTAGCTCTCAGATGCTGCTGAATTCCTGCCACCAGCACGGTCTTTGCAAAGGAATCCCCTTTCCCATCCCCCACTGTTGCTACTCGGGGAGTCCCATGCGCAGTTGGGAGCGAATGCAGTTGACACTTGGACAGTGTCACATGGGGTGATGACGATTGAGAGACAGGTTACCGATGCGACTGTTGGTGGATCAGGTGGCTTCGATTGAATGTTGTGGATCCTTTTGACTTCACAATAGAAAGATGATGTGGGATGCAGTTTATATGCGCGCTATTGAGCCTTGTTGGTCAGAGCAGTTTCTGGACTGTTGAGGATTCTGGGTAATCATGCAGTCATCAACCTCCAAAATAATAGCTACCATGAGCATTTTGCATGAAAATCTGAAATAATTCCTGATCTCTCCAGCAGATTGTTACATGCTTACCAAAATGTGATTTGCACAACTAATCCCGATATAAACAGTAAATCCTGGGTTCATAATCAGTTGCTTGCTCTCCAGTGTATGTTGCCTTTCCTCCTTTACATCAAAATGTATTATTGTACTCTTGTTTTCCTGTGCTGAATTTCACCCTCCATGTGTCTACCTATCCACAGTGATCCTCCTCACAGTTCAGGTCACTTGCTCAGTTTGTTGTGTTGCTGGCCATACTTCCAGGGTGTGTCATCCTGGAACATTGGCTGCAGGGTATGCCTTGCTTTTTCTCACTCCACCATCTTCTCTTCACAGGGTTATGAAAGCGGTGCGTTTCCAGGCAGGAAGCTTCAGACAATGCCACATTGTAGTCTGACACTCTGATTGGATTCCTTGGGACTACAGTATCAACCAACTTTATCGGTGGATTAAGGGCGAGGGAATGACTGTACGGAGAAACCCTATACCCATTTAGTGCGGAAACTGGATTTCAGTCAATTAGACATGGAGGGTCAGGTGACCAGCAATACCGCAGATAAAACACTCCAATGTGAACCGTTCAGTGAGGAAGGGCTTTCTGTGGACTTGCTGGAGACGCATCACTGTGCTCACACTGGGGAGAGACTGCTCCCCTGTTCTGAGTGTGGAGAGGGATTCTCCAGTTCTGACGCACTGCTGCAGCACCAGTGTGTCCACACTAGGGGGAGCTCATTCATCTGCTCTAACTGTGGGAAGAGCTTTCAAACCTGCAAGGACCTGGAGGAGCATGGATGTGTTCCCCCTGGGGAGAGTCCGTTCACCTGTCGCGTGTGTAGGAAGGGGTTCACCCAGTCCCTCAGCCTCCTGCAGCATCAGAGCATTCACTCTGGGGAGAGAGCCTTTAAATGCTGTGTGTGCGGGAAGGGGTTCGCTCGATCCCAGAACCTGCTGAGGCACCAGCGGGTTCATACTGGGGAGAAGCCATTCACCTGCTCCCTGTGTGGGAAGGGGTTCTCTCAGCCCTCTGGCCTGCAGGCACATCGGCGGGTTCACACCGGTGAGAAACCATTTATCTGCTCTCTGTGCGGTCAGGGATTCTCTGAGTCCTCTGCCCTACTGAGGCATCGGAGAATTCACACCGGGGAGAAACCGTTCATCTGCTCCCTGTGCGGGAAGGGGTTTTCTCAGCTCTCTGGCTTGCAGGCACATCAACGGGTTCACACCGGGGAGAAACCGTTCACCTGCTCCCTGTGTGGGAAGGGGTTCTCTCAGCACTCTAGTCTGCAGGCTCACCAGCGAGTTCACACTGGGGAGAGACCCTTCACCTGCTCCCTCTGTGGGATGGGATTCACTGTGTCCTCCGAGCTGCTGAGGCACCAGAGGGTTCACACTGGGGAGAAACCGTTCACCTGCTCTCTGTGCGGGAAGAGGTTATCCCAGTCCTCTTCCCTGCGGAGGCACCAGAGAGTTCACACTGGGGAGAAACCCTTCTCTTGCAGCAAGTGTGGAAAGGGTTTTGCCGATTCCTCCTCTCTGCAGGGCCACCAGAGATTTCACACTGGGGAGAAACCATTCATCTGTTCCCTGTGCGGGGTTGGATTCACCCAGTCCTGGTACCTTCGGAGCCACCAGAGCGTTCACACTGGGGAGAAACCATTCACGTGCTCCCTGTGTGGGAAGGGGTTCACTCATTCCTCTAGCCTCCGAGAGCATGAGCGGGTACACAGCGGTGAGAGACCATTCCCCTGCTCGCTGTGTGGGAAGGGATTCACTACATCTTCACATATGCTGAGGCATCAGAGAGTTCACACCCAGGACAGACCGTTCATCTGTTCTCTGCGTAAGGGTGATGTCTCTCAGCCCTCCCACTTGCAAGTTCACACAGAGGAGCGACCATTCACCTGTTCTCTATGAGGGACTGGGTTTTCTCAGCCCTCTGGCCTGCAGGCACACCAGCAGGTTCACACCAAGGAGGAAAGGTTCACCTGCTCCATGCAGGAAAGGGTTCTCTCAGTCCTCCGGCCAGTGTTCACACCAGCGGATTCACATCAGGAAGAGACCGGTTTCTGGCAGCAAAGGATTTGCCCAGTCCTCTACAAACCCATCAGAAAATTTCCACTAGGGAAATCTTTTCATCTGCTCTCCATGTGGGAATAGGTTCTCTCAGCTCTCTGTGGGGACACCAGTGAGTTCACATGGGGAGAGAGGGTGTTCATTATGGACAGTCAGCATCTTTTCTCTCCAGTAAAAGTGTCACACGCTCAAGGGCATATGTTGAAGGTGTGGGGTAGGTGAGAATGTTAATGGAGTTGTTTGGGGCAAATATTTTATCCAGAGAGTGGTAATCAGCTGAAAGAGGCAACCAGGTGTAGTTGGTTCTTGACTGACCCATAATTTTGGAGGGAGGTGGATCACGTGGAGGCAGCAGTTTAGTTCAACTTGGGCATCCTGTTCAGTACAGACACGTGGGGCGAAGGGTTAATGCTTCAGAGGTCACAGGTTTAAGGTTTGTTGTGTTAATGGGGATTTCCTTGTAGCCTATGCTCCTCCCCGTCTCACTTTCCCCACTATTAGTTGTGTTCTACCCAACTTCCCTGCTATTCTGAGTGTGGGGATCCTGCTGTCTATTGCCTTCATGGATGCTACCTGACTTGCTCCAGCATTTTGTGGATCACTACTGAGGTGACTGGTGGTGACCTCTGACCTTGTGCCTGTGGGGCTAGGCTTTTGTGACAAGATCATATACTAGCCAGGAGATGTCAGCATGTTTAACTGCTGAGCAACACTTAGCTGTGCAAGTATCCTTTGGTGTTTGGAATTGATTTAAATTTTGAAACTCAATGCTGCAACCTCTGGATTTTCAGATGATGAGGGCGTTGAAGATGCTGGGATCTAATGCAGGTACAAGTGCAGGGAAAAACACAGAAGGTCACACAGAATCCATAGGAAGTAAAAGGCAGTTGGCACTTCGGGCCTGAGCTCTTCCCCAGGAGGGTTGAAAATGAGGCAGACTTCCCAAAGAAAATGCAGGGAGAGCCAGAGAGAGCAGCACAGGTGAACTGGTAAGAGGTCCTAGGAGGATGCAGTGGGAGGGTAGAAGAGAAAGAAGCTGAGAAGTGATGGGGAGACAGCAAAGGGTTTCTCTCTGACAGGAGAAGGCAGGGAAGGGGCTGGAGGAAAGGAGATAGAGAGATGAGGGAAAGAGTCTCAGAAAAGGGGGTGAATGGAAATTGGAAGACAATGTAGCTGCTGTCTGGTTGGAGACTGTGGAGATGGAATACAAGGTGTTGTTCCCTCCAGTTTGGTGTTGACGATTGGGGTCCAGATTGTTGTTCTGAGGGTTTTTCCCTTGCAGCTCCAACTCTCAGTCGGCCTGCTGCACCTGTTTATCAGATATTTCATCTAAACTGCATCAGATCTCCTGGGTCACATCCCCTTTGTACTTATTGTTCTGTTTGAACAGACCCTGTCTGACCTGTACCTTGATGGACATTGAATAAAAATGGCTGTGACCATGAGATTTTGGAATACTTTTTAAAATTTGATTAATGAATTCTGTGCACAACATTGTTGCAGTTCAAAGAGCACACATTTCAAAAGTTAAACTCACTTTTATTCTGATGTTGATTCATTGTGTCATAAATGTAAAATTTTAGGCTTCATTAATATATATTTCGGACACCCTAGTTTAAAAGATTTTTAGAAAAATTATTTTCAAACTTTATCAGTTATCTTTAGGGTCAAATTAGAGCCATGCTCCTTAATTCTCTCTTTGGTTTTCTCAAGAGGAAATCCCAAATTTGACCATCATTGCAGATCCATACAATCTGTTTGGGACATGAAGATCTTGGTTTTCTCAAGAGGAAATATGATTGACCACATTTCAGAAGCGAATTTTAGCTTTTACCTCATTGATAGCTGGATGGGCAATTTTGATGAAATGGAAAGACAGTACTTCACCTACTCATACTCAATGGTTACAGGAGGTCATGTACTTCCCAAGTTTAGAAAAAAAATCAGATACTGTGTTAAAGATATAAAGGATTTTTACAAGTCATGATGCCTGTATTACCCTAATTTAACCAATTAGGGTGTTTGGAAGCTCCTGAGCAGCTCTGCCTAGTTTCTAAATGTCATCTTTCATTTCCCAAGTATATTAGATATGCATGTTAACCTTGTTTCGAGGGAGGGGTTTGATTAATGGGGTAGTTCTTTTTTTCCCTTTTTTTCTTTTGAGATATTTTGTAAAATTGGTTTAATTGCGAGAACTACACACATTTATACTATGTTTGAGAAGTACAGATTATGCTTTTCTTATATTTCAGTCCATGTGTTGGGTTAATACATGTGTATGTTTTTTTTTATTAAACTCAATAAAGATATTTTAAAAAGAAACAAGTTCCCTAATACACCGATTATTTAATTCTTAATCATTTCCAACCTGCAACCACGTTTGTGAGATGGCCACTAAAATAATCCTCTTTCAACTGACGTGTGCCAACAATTTATTAACCTTGTTTGCAATACTCTGGGCATCAGATAAAATATCCTTGCACTCAGTGACTTTTCAATCAAGTTGCAAAGTGGCCTTTTCTGCCTATTGCATTGATTTTTTTCTGTCCTCCACTTTCATGTTCCCTTTTTCTATATTTTGGTTCTGTTTCCATTTTACTTCCTTCTGTCTTCCTGCAGAATATGCTATTCCCCTGCCATAGTAGTGTAACCCTCTCCAACAGCACTGGCAAACAATCCCCTGAATGGGCTGGTGGAACGAGCAGACACATGGGGGCGAATGCAGAGATACAGTCTGAGGAGCCCTGATGAGGGTTGATGTTAATGAAGAAAGTGTTATTGCTCACTTCCTTGATTAACATTACAGAAGCTACAAGGGAACTATTTTATTGGGAAGAAAGTGGAGAGGAAAATTTCAAATGGAGAGCAGAATTCATTACGTGGTGCAGAGAAAAAGAGATACCCGAGAGGGAGTTAAATAAATCGAAGCTTGTGAGCTTTATGAAGAGGCACAGATTACAGCAGCGAGGGAGTAATGATAAACATTCAGCAGGCCTTGGTTTTACACTGGGGACACAGTTTTGGGAACATAATCCCAAAATGTGAGCCCAGCTGGCAATGCTACTACCACACCAGTGAACTGGTTCAAATCTTGCACAAGGAGTTTGTACATTCTCCCCGTATCTGTGTGGGTTTTCCCCTGATGGTATTAATCCTCAGAAATGGCTTGAAAATTACTGTTGAGTTAAGTGCAGAGGGGTCCAGGCATTATTAATAAATTGCATCTCCATGCTTTGAGTTCTGTTATCGGTTTATAACCTGGGCTTTGACAACTACAGAGACTTTTTTTGTTTCCACTTTTTTGTTTTCACTGCTCCAATTTAATAGACTGGGATCCTGCACTAATCTACATCAACTGTTTTAACTGGTTAGCACACTCAGTCCCATAACCTCAAGAAAGCACAGCTACAGGTTACTCATGCTTTTTGAAACATTTCAAAATGTTTTGAAAGCAAATATTTGGGTGAAATGGTTGTCAAAGCTGGCAGTGCTTGAAAATTATTACAAATGGAACTAGGATTGCAATGATATGTGAAGGTGCAATGATGTGTAATGACATCTAATAACTTGTAATGATATAACAGGGAGATGATAGAAATAACATCTAATAATGACCCAGTGAAATTATATAATTATGCAGTAGTGTAATGATATATAATAGTGTGATGGTAACTATACACAAAGACTTGATTGAGAGATTAGCAGAGAAGTTATACTTTGAGCTTTCATCAGCTAACTATACCATGAGAACTGTATGCTCATCATCTGAAGAAACACTTACAGACCTTTAACACCACTACATTTTTTTTCTAGCATCACATTCAATCCTTCATGAATTCATCACCTTGGTTTCTCCACCGTCCCTACAGACACGAAGCGTCTTGCTCTGTCTTGTAAACAGTGATACACCAGAATACAGTGATACACCAGAATATTATGACTCAAGCACCAAAGATGCTGGAATGATTTGTCACCAGCTCCAGCCACCATTAAACCCTCCATTGAGAGAGGCAGGGTAGGCCAATTGTAACATTAGGCCTCACGCTGATGTGCAAAGCCAATTAACAGCAGGGTAGAGACTGGGTTGTAAAATCACACTAACTAGAAAGCAAGAATCAAGATTTGAACTCCAAGTTTGGAATAAGGGGATGAGCTGCAAATTAAATGTGAATGCTCTTGTAGTGACACTTTAATTAGATATCATTCATGAACATTTTAAATTATTTTTTGAATCCAAAAAATAGGTTTTATTCAGAATTAATTATTTACATCGCACATGAACTCCTCAGACTCTACATTGACATAGCCGCTCTCAGCGAAGTCCGCCTTGCAGATGTAGGCAGCCTCCAAGAACACGGCGCGGGCGACACACTCTACTGGTCTGGCAAGCCTCCACATTAACCACCGCCAGTGGGCTGATATCACCTCCAACCGTGCATCTTGGTGCCTCACAGTTCGGCGGGCTGCAACCTCCTTTGAAGAAGACTGCAGAGCCCACCTCACTGACAAAAGAGGAAAAACCCAACACCCAACCAACCAATTTTCCCTTGCAACCGCGCTTGCCTGTCCCACATCGGAATTGTCAGTCACCAACGAGCCTGCAGCAGAGGTGGACATACCCCTCCATAAATCTTAGTCCGCAAAGCCAAGCCAAAGAAAAATAAATTATTTACGGAAGGAAAATCATTCAAAGTCACTTCCCAAACCTTAGGGAGGAGAAATTGTGGTAGTAATGGTGCAAATAGAAATTAATGTAACAATGCATAGTGTTGGCATTTATGGATTATGAAACTTTATACGAGAGGCATCCCCTTGTCTCAGCCATTCAATGCCTGGTAATAGAAGGACTCCAGACTGTGGTCTTTCTCCCAGCACCCTCGCATTTGTTGCGCTGAGCCTCAGCACCTACTCCTGCAACCTGGATTGTGAAAGTCTGCACCGACATCTCCATGTGCTGAAGGACCAAAAGGTTTCGGGCAGACCAAAGTGTGGCTTTCACCAAGCTGATGATCTTCCAGCATGAAATACTGAACACTCATCTCATACAGAGACACTATCTGAGGAATTAATGGAGATTTGAGCAGTGGAGGACAGAAAAAAATCAATGCAATAGGCAGAAAAGGTCACTTTGCAACTTGATTGAAAAGTCACTGAGTGCGAGGATATTTTATCTGATGCCCAGAGTATTGGAATCAAGGTTAATAAATTGTTGGCACAAGTTAATTAGTTGAAAGTGGATTATTTTAGTGGCCATCTCACGAACATGGTTGCAGGTTGGAAATGATTAGGAATTAAATAACCGGTGTATTAGTGAACTTGTTTCTTTTTAAAATATCTTTATTGAGTTTAATAAAAAACACATGTATTAACTCAACACATGGACTGAAATATAAAAGCATAATCTGTACTTCTCAAATAATACTTAATCATAGTATAAATTGTGTGTAGTCCTCACAATTAAACCCATTTTACAAAATATCTCAAAAGAAAAAAGGGGGAAAAAAAAGAACTACCCCATTAATCAAACCCCTCTCTCTAAACAAGGTTAACATGCATATCTAATATACTCAGGAAATGAAAAATGACATTTAGAAACCAGACAGAGCTGCTCAGGAGCTTCCAAACACCTGCAGAGCAGCAGGTAACACATGTAGACTTGCAAAAGTATTTTTATTAATTGCAGTTTTATAAAAAGGATATAGAATTAAAGAATGGCGCTAACTAACTGGTGTTAACTTGGCTAACATGAGAGGCAAAGGTTTCCCTGTTGCCTAGAGGCAAGAATGTAGTGGAGCTTGCCAGCAGCAAGGACTGCTAAAATTGAGAGAATGAAGGAACAGAAATGATTCTTCAAAGAGAAAATGAACAGAGAGATAGATATTTTATTTAGCAAGAAGGGCACCAACCAGTGGACATAGGTTTAAATTCGTTTATGATGCAACCATAGATGAAAGAGATGGAATCCTATTCAAAACATTCAAAAACAGCTGGATATGTACACGTAAAGGACAAATCTGGAGATTTAAAGGGGAAAAGCTGGAATGAGTCTAATTTGGAATGTACAGTATCAAGCTCTTGGAGGAATGCCTACCCTGACCACCACAGTTTTATATGCATGATAGACTTATTCCTGTGATTTTGCTCTGAGGCACATTTTAGAGCTGTGTTCACATTCATGCATCCACTATATTCTCCTGCGACCTTTACTCAACCAGTGGTGTTCACAACATGAAGAGCAGACACCATGTTGAAATTCACAAGAAGATCATAGTGACCTGAGATTACACAATGTGTCATTTGCAATGTAAAGGTGTCAAGAATTGTGAAGGTAAACTAATGCAACAAAGTAACATGGCACTTCATTGCTGAGTTGGAACAAGGGAGCTGTAAAGCTCAGTGTTGGTTGCATTAGTACATTGACTAGAGTTGCAAATATTCAATCCAATACACCTGGTTGATACCAAATGGGTGAGCAGTTATGAACATTCTCATTTGCTGCAATATTGTATAGATCTCACTTACTGATTGTATAAGCACACTTAACAGACTGTACATCACTAATCCTATTTTATTTTCCCCCATATTCCCCGGCCCCCAATTCCTCCACACAAGTTTACTTCTCAACCTGCATGTCTTTGGGATGAAATGAGAGCTCCTGAAGGAAACAAAAATAGCGGCATGTAGAAAATATGAATTCTATGTAAAGGTTAAAACCTTGTTTTGATTTTTGTTCATTTTAATGACTATCCCTTTAAGAAAGATTGTTGTTTGCAGTGTTACCAGTTACCATGACATCATATGTTGTAATATCCAGGTGAGTGGAGAGTTTGTATTTCATTCTTCAAAGAACCATGGAGGAGGTGTAAGCTTTCAAAATACTTTTGAAAAAGTCTTAATCATCTCACTTCTTATATCATTAGGTCTTCAAATATTGCCGAATGCTTTGTTTATACATAGTTATAAAAATCTTGATGCAAAGTTATTCAAAATGGTTATATCAATTAATTAAAGGCTAGATAAAGCTGCAACTACGACGTTTGGTTTATTGGAGTGATAAGATTGTAAATTGGAATATCGAAGCTTATATTTCTTAGAAGATGACAAGTTTTGGAAATTGAAATTTACTAGAACTTGGAAAGTGTCGTCTACAAGCAGGAATCAGAATTAAATCTGAGTCACTGGGACTGAAGCTTCATCCGTGATGCCACAGTGCTAGAGTTATAGGACAGCTATGAATGTTCTCTCAGCTGAATGGCTGAGCAAAGGGGAAAGATAGCAAACCAGCTGCCAGAATCCTCACACCTTGCCACATGTCAGAGCTGTTATCTTTAATGAAATGTCAGCTTTATTTGATGTGGACATCATAGGAAAAGCCAGTACTTCTCTTCCATCTCTTGTTGAGAGGGTAATGCTGACCTACCTTCCAGAATTACTGTGTTCCTGTGGTGTGGTTACAGAGTGCTGTTAGATTGGGAATTCCAACACTGTAATCCAGTGACAATGGGGAAAAAAAAGACACGATGTTACGAGAGCAGACAGAGTTCTTAGTTTCTGCTGCCAATTTCTACCCAGGAAGAAAGATCATGGGTCACCCCATCATTGCCACAGAATTGAAGTCATGTGTCATGATGGTTTTAGTACACATACTCCTTCCAAGATGCTGCACAAAGGACAAGGGAAGAAATGTTGTGCTGAGAGTTTCAGTCTTCTGTGGAAACATTAGGGATAAATATTGTCTGGATAGAAGAGGGGAAAAATTGTCAGGAATTCTTTTACAAGGCATAGGGTAGACAGCCAGCACCTTTTGTCCCCCCAGGGTGGGAATAGCAAACACCAGAGGATGTCTGTGCAAAGTGAGGGGAGGAAACTTTAGGGAAAACATAAACAGAGTTGTGGGTGACTGGAATGCACTGCCAGGGGTGGTGGTTGAGGGTGAAACATTAGGGACATTTTAGAGACTCTTAGGCACATGGATGAACGAAAGAGAGGGTTACAGAGTAGGGACAGTTTAGTTTTTTAAAATAAAAAGTTAGGAATACATAGGTTGGCACAACATCGAGGACCAAAGGGCCTGTACTGTGCTGTAATGTTTTATGTTTCATGGGTGTGTGGGAATAGGGACAGGAAGGAGTTCTGAACCCAAGATGCCACATAGATCTTAGGAACTTTTAAAATTTAGACAAAATGAACACAAGTTAAAACTGATGCACAACCAGCATTTTCCTTTGGTCACTTTTACTTTTCATTTTCTCCCAAATATGGCTTTTAATTCCAACGATTTCTCATCTATGTCATAAAATCCCAAATTTGACCATCTTTGCAGATGCATACAATCTGTTTGGGACATGAAGATCATTTCCAAAGACCCACTTTGCAGTTTTCACAAAAGTGCACTCAGAAACAGCATTAATATCTTGATTCAGAGGTGTTCATCTCCTTTTATCTCCAATAATGAAGACTAAATTTGGTAATCTCAAAGTCATACTTGAAATTTCAAGATAACAGATCAGAATTTTCTCACATCCTTTCCTCTGACTCTAAACCCAAATACCCCAAAGACATTCAGTGAAGGGAGCTCAACTTAATAAGCCTACAAAGTGAACATATTCTGTGAACCTCAAGCATAGCCAGCTAAAGCTCAAAGTCCAAAAATAGACTTCATAACATTGGAAACAATTTAAAAAAATCTAAAACTAAACCTGAGGTTTACCAGGACAATTCAGGCAACACAATTTATTTCAGAACCCAAACTGACCCGTTTGACTATATCAAAGCACAGCCCCAGGAACACCTGCTGAATCAGTTGTAAAACCTAAGATTGCCTTTGCAGTAAACTAAAATTTCACAAGCAACTGCAATAGATTGGTTCTTTTATTTGAATACTTCATTCTTCTATTATAAAAAAATATCAAAGACTGTTTGGATGATTCATTTAGGTAGTGAAGTGTCTGTTCACCTCTCATGGGCTAGAGTTAACAATTTTCTTTAAGCATTCCAACTGGTTCTAGAAACTATTTATATTCACTTCCTTAATGTTGATAAAACTAACTTATACATCCAGATGTCATTGAAAATCTGAACATCTTTCAATCTTGAGATGCCTCCATCACCAAATTCTGCTTTTCATTCTGGAGGTCAGGGGATTGAAAGATGCCTCTGATTCCACCTCCCCACCACCTACCTCAACCCCTCCTGTGCACTCCATTCAATGCAAAAGGAACATTACAGTAACATTGAGGACTCATCAGAATTTAGCTTTACAACACTTCTCAGGCAAGCAATTTCTTCTCTCAACGTACCCAGGTAAAAAGAGCACAATTAAGGAGGGCAAAGAGATTGTTACCAATTTAGTGATCCTCTCTCATTTAAATCCTGCAGATCAAAGCTCAGTCAACCCATGGGCTATTTCTTCTGCTGTTGGATTTGTTTCAGCAAGTACTCAATCTGATTTTGTGCCTGCAGAAGTTTCACCTTTTTCCATGGGTTCCTGGTCTGCTGCCAGCTCAAGTTCAGGTCATTCTGCAGGAGATTCCGGTAAGCCTCCACACTCTGCTTATCCTGGTTCACTGCATTCCACACAATGTTCTTCAGGATGCGTGTCCAGTGCATGGAATTATATGACCCATTCATGATAGAAACCAAAACATTCACTCCTTCCGGGCCTGGTTGGAGTGCCTGCAACATCTGCTTTCCACTGTTGCTGATCTCATTCAAGTAAAGGCTAAGAAAACATAAAAGAATGAAATTATTCAGTGCAATGATGTCCAGTAAAATCCCTATTATCTTGAATTCAAGCAATCTGCAAATAAAATCTCGGAAAATAAATGGGTAAAAAAAAACAATTTAAAATTGGTGCCCCATAGTGGCCAGTTTGTCAATCGCACCAAACGCAAATTCACTTATCTGGCATATCCCCATAAGCGCTGGATACCAGGTGTTTTACAGTATTGACTTGCCAGGGACCCAGAAGCATTTCACAAGATGAAAACCAACCATGGGATAAGCGGGTGAAATTACAGGTGGTGATCAAAAGCTTGAAGGTTTGAGTGATAATTTTAAAAGTACAGCGAGCTTAAGGACAAATTTATAGGGACCCAAATAGATGGCTTCCAATGGTGAGATAATAGAAATCGTGCTAAGATGCTAGTATTGCAAGAGCACAGGTTGAGAGATTTCAAACAAGATTCAACAATAAAAGCAGTTTTGATTTGCTTTTTTTTTAAAAAAAAAGGACAGATTTCATTGGCACAAGGGATAAACCAGAGGTTCTCAACCTTTTTCTTTCCATTCACATACCATTTTAAGTATTCCCTATGCCATATGTGCTCTGTGATTAGTAAGGGATTGCTTAAGGTGGTATGTGGATGGAAAGAAATTTTTTGAAAACCACTGTTTTAAATCATACCTAAATTGACTCATGTGCGTGGTTTCATAAATCCAAAGGAAATGGGCCATTGACAATTTTTTCTCAAGCAAAATATTACGGTAACAATGGAGTCTAGAGCAGTGATTCTCAACCTTCCCTTCCCACTCTAACCAATCCCTTATTAATCACAGAGCACCGATTGCATAGGGAATACTTAAAGTGGTATGTGAGTGGAAAAAAGGTTGAGAATCACTGGGTTAAAGGTTGGCAAATGATTAAAAACCAAGAGAATGAAAGAATTACATCTGCATTTCATAGGACCAGGAGTGTGTTGTTTGAAAATTGGGAAGGAATTTAAATAATTTTTAATTTAAAGAAAATTGAGTGGGTCAAATTTAGTAGCTGTATTAAAGAGCAGGCAGAGCCATATAGGGCCAGAGGATCTCCCATGAAGATAAAGACGAATCCAGTCTGAAAACAATAGCACTACTCACTGGACCTTTTCCAGCGTTGGATGTTCTTTGATGATCTCTATGAGGGCCATTGCCCCATCATCAGTAATGAGATTATTGGCGAGGTTAATCTCCTTTAGATTTCTGTTATCCCTGATGTATGGAGCAAGGATTCTCAGACCATCATCTCCCAGTGATGTATGAAGTAGAGACAAATGGGAAAGAGTGCGGTTCTGAGTGATGGAGGGTCCAATATAGTTAATTGCAGCCTCTGACAATGCATTGTCACAAAGCCTGTGGTTGAAAACAAGACCATAAGATTATAGCCCCAGAAATAGATCTTTGAAAATAATTTTCTCATTGAGGACATGTAATTCTCCCCATTATGTGTAGTTTTAGATAAAAGTTGGTTAACTGCCGAAGGTACAATTGTCCAATGCTGACCTCACATAAGAGATTACAGGGCTAACCTGATCCCTCTCTGCACTGAGAATCACTATTTGGGACCATCCAAGTTCCACAGGAATGCTCCATGGTTTCCCATTCCATCCAAGGAAGAAGTGAAGGATCCATTCCCAGCAGAGGCTGATCCTAAAATTCCTAGTGGATGTCACTGGAATGTGAAGTACAAAAATCTGCAGAATTACTGGAGGAACTTAGCTGGTCCATGTATTACTTTTTGGGCTTGAGCCCTTCATCAAGGTCCACCCCCTTTCCTCTCCATTTTCAGAGCTATTATTCCCCCCACCTATTTTCTGATGTGCGCTCCCTCCCTTATCCATCTATTGCCTGTGGGGGTCTGCTCCTCCCTCAGCCCCTTCCCCACCATTTTATTCAGGTGCCTGTCCACATTTTGCTCATGCCTTGATGAAGGGCTCAAGCCCAAAACATTGGTAATATCTTAACCTCCGATGGAGGCTACGAGATGGCCGGAGTTCCTCCAGCATTTCTGTGTTTTGTCACTGGATTGAACGAGAACAGGGAAAGTGTGAGAGCTGCACAAGTTCCCAAATGTGTCATTTGACATTCAAAAATTTACGACAGAGGGAATATGGCAGTGTATCCTCTCAACCACATCAGTCTTAATCTGTCCCTCTTGCTTTCCCTCTGTCTCCCAGCTCTCCCCTCTCACTCACCATCTATCTTCACTCCTCTTCAGTATGATCCCATGTAAAAGGGTTAAAAAAACCTGTCCCCTCAACAGGGGCAACAGGGTTGATGTAGCAGTTAGCACAAAGCATTTATAGCGCCAGCAATCAGGACTGGAGTTTGAATCCCACACTGTCTGTAAGGAGTTTGTATATTCTCCCTGTGCCCACATGGGTTTTCTCCTGGGGCTCCGGTTTCCTCCCACTGTTTGAAACATACCAGGAGTATAGGTTAGTTGGGTGTAAATTGGGCAGCATGCACTTATGGGCCAAAATGTATTGTATGTCTAAATTTAAAATGCAAGGTTCTCAGGTCTGACATTAAGAAGGTTCCACTTCAACAGCTCCTAGCCCAGGCACATATTGAACACTTGTGATTTATAAACCATCAACACTAGTCAACTCTGTATGCCACAGGGATACAGTATATTTTATTGTCTTCATGCAAACCTTAAGGATTTTTTCCTCAAGGGGAACAAAGTCCTGGAAAATAAAAATTGCAAAGCTATTCATTTGCAGAGTGAGGCTATCATTTGTAAAATAAGATACAGCCAAATTACAACTTCCAGATGGAAGTTTCAGAACTTTGACCCAGTCATGGCAAATGCCCAACTCAGTATGAGAGACTTGGAAGGGAACATTGGCAATTGTGGTGTTACATGTACCAGCCACCCATGTTATCTTGGATTGGTTCCCATATAGGTTTCTGCAGTGCATCTTGTAGATGGGCCTCATTACAATCAAACTGCACTGGGATCGAGGTACTGGGCTGATATGCACAAAATAGTCAATGGTAACTCTGCCTTACAAACAAAAATGATACAGTACAGAAGATAACAGAGAAAGATTTAGCATTAATCAAAATCTAGTCTTACCACAAATTTTCAATTGCACATTTTGGATCCAGTAATAGATTGCTTAACTCTCTCCAGGCACCAAGTCCCAAATTGTTAAACTGCAAACTGCAATAAAAAGTAGAGATATTTAAATTTAGAAAATAAATAACATTTCCAATTGATAAAACTAAAAGATTGTCAACAGATTGGAGGATTGGAGAGAGGAAGAGAGGCGAGTTTACAGTCCATTGAGTGCATCTCGACTCTTCAACAGGCTCCTCAAGTTACATGAACCCTTGAAACCAAATCCACAGCCAATGAGAAAGTGGACACAATGATTTGATCCAAGAGACCATATAGAGACTACTTAGAATAACTGTTCAATACACAGCTCTGCATAAAAGAAAATTAAATGCTAATCGCACTCCACAGATCTTGTCAAACCAATGGATAATAAAGTTTACATTTCAGGTTGAAGACCTTTGATCAGTAAATTTTTGAACATGGTTTTCACCAGGCTGAAGTTTACCATGCAACATTACAATCTTCACCTGTGCCATCAATACCTCCTTTATTTCTTTCATTGTACAATTATCTAGATTCCAACTTGGCTGCACCATTGTAGATTTTATTTCATAGAATCTAAAAACGGCCTCAGTGATCAGTAAGTAATGTGGTTCAAGCCCCACTCCAGGGACTTCTGCACAAAACATAAACAAGCCTGTCCAAAGAGCATGGAGGGAGTAAAAGCTGAATTTCCAGAGATGTTAAACCCAAGCCCCCATTCCTTTCTCAGGGGATACAAAAGACAAAGTGCTATTGTTAAGAATCAATTAAGTGGAACTTTAAGAAAATTGGATGCAGTGTTTCCTACAACAGTGGTAACAGATCAAATGTAGTTCATTTGCTGTTAAAATCTGCAGTATGTTATGGGGGGGGATGTACAAAAGCAACATTTCTGTCTTTTCTGGGTATGTCATTATCAGGGAGGAAAATAGTGAACCTGAACCACGCTCAATGCTTCAGGTTTTTAAAAAAGTTGCTATTTGTGGTCCCAGTCCCTGCTTCGCAAACCGATTAAACCAGGGCTTGGTTTTTCTCTGCATTAAGCCCCATCTTAAACTCCAGATAAGAGTGAAAATGAGATGGGACGAGAAGCACCTCATCACAGAGTTTGCACATCTTGCCCAGAGATGCAAAGAAAAAAAACTGCACAGGGTACAACTGTTCAACAAATATTTTTCTGGATAGAAGGCCAAGAAATGTCAAAGGGAGAAGGGAAAAAAAAACACAAAATAGAAAATGCTTGAAATACTATAGGTCAAGCAACATCCACAGAGAGAGCAGAGTTAACATATCAGGCCAATGACGTTGATTTCTACCATCTGTAATTTTTGCTTTTTGATAGTTAAAAAGCATTGGAAAACTTACTTTAAATTCTTGCATCTGAGAAGAATGGGCTGGAGGATTGTTATGTGCTCTCCAGCTATGTTGCACAAACCGAAGTTCATCGTCTCAATTGGATGGTTTGATGTATTCATGACTGACGCAATCACAAAACACTTTAATGAAGTCATCTTAACCTGAGACAAATTCAAGCTATTTAAGATACTGCTGATCTCCCCAGCAAAAGCATCATTCTGCAGCTCATACAGGAAGACCAGAAGGTCCATGAGCTCTGAAGGAGCCAACTGCTTACTGACAGCACTACAAAGATGCTTCTTCAAGTTGTTTGCTATTTCACGCACAGTAACACTCTTTATTGTACAGCCAAGTTGTTTTAAAAGAGCACGATTCTCCTGGGCCAGTAACCCAGCCATGAAAGTTGGAAAGAGCTCAAAGCTCTGAGCATCCATTCTTTCACCAATTGCCACACTCCCACCTTCTTTCTCTCTGCCAAGGATGCTAGCATTTATTTGCTCCAAAACATCCTTATTGAAGTCATCTTCTTGCCTGAACATTTCAAAGACCATGGTGTTTGCGATGGCCTTCTTGCTCTTCCCACTGATTTTTCTGAAGATCCGTGGGAATATATTAATGAGCCTCACAAATGCCAGAATTCTAAATGGCAGCAGTTTTGATGCAATGGACAAAATGGCAGTCACATCTTCGCTTGCTTTTCCAATAGTATCGGACACAGCGCTTCCAACTTGTTCCAATATAGTTTTCTTCTCGCCCAAGACAACATACAGGGCAGCCAAGTACTCTTGCATTGCAGGTACGGTGAACCTGAGAAGAGGTTCACAACTATGCTGAGCAATGGGAGACATGAAAAAGCCCAGCATATCCATCTGAAATGTAGTTACCTGGTTCAACTCTTCCTCTGTCATGGAGTCCAATCCAAAGGATTTCTGCAGGTCCTCTTCACTGAAAAGCACCTTCTTTGTTTCTATCCCCTCATAGGCAAGCTTGCCAACAGTTTTCGCAATGTATCGCACAATTGATATGGTTTGCTGATTGCTGGAATCTATAATCTCTCCACCAAAATTTAATCTCAGGAAGTTGGTGTAAAGGCCAGTCAGTGTCTGAATTGGGACGTTTGCAGTGGTAAAGTGGAGGAAGTGCAGTGTAGCACAAATGAACCAGCAATAAGATGGCAAAAAACAGCCTGCTGTGAGCTGGCTTTGTCTTTGCAAATTCTTGTAGAGCATCTTCATCAAATCTTCAGTGGTTTTACTATCCTCAGCCAATTCCAGACGGTTCCTGAAGTACAGGTACTGCTGCTCAGCATCACTGAAGCCACAGCTACGGGCGTACCGGTCAACATACTTGGTTGGGATGGAATCCAAGGCTGAAGGTCGCATAGTGACCAGGATGCTGGCATCTGGGAGCATGTATTTTCGAAGCAGGTTGACCAGCAAGTTGTTAGGTGGCAAGGGCTCATTTGGATCATTGCAAAGTCTGTTCTTTAAGATGTGGAAGTCAAGCTTAATCTGTTCTAGACCACTGAAAATGAAGAGGATGTTTCTTAGTCTTCCCGACCCAATTTGGGGCACAATAGTTTTCAGCTGCGTGTACTTTTGACAGATCAACTTATTCAGAGAAATTGGCAGATTCTGAGAGGACAAATCTGCACAGCAGAATGGGAGGATTAGATCAAACTCATTAAAATGCCCATCACACCAGTCCAAGACAAGTCTGTTAACCACCACATCTTTTCCCATTCCCACTATCCCAAACAAAACCACATTCTTCACAGGAGACTCAACAGACTCAGCTGTGAACACTTTATCAAGCTTTATGATTTTGGATTCTTTTGGGTCAATGTGACAGTAGATTCCAAATTTTGCAGTGAGGTCCCTGTTCTCTTCAGGAGAGCTTTCAGCGATCACAGTCTCCACGTGCCAGTTTTCCACTGAAAACAAGTCAAACTGCTTTTCCTCATTGGACATGTAACTAAACCAATGTTTTAATCTCCTCCTGTGCTCTTCAATGGGATCTGTTGAAACAGATAGAAATTGGCTCAATAGGAAGCCTTTTTAAAATTTAATCTTAGAGAAATACCCACATCAAACGCATTAGTTGAAGAACAGAGCACAAAGGGCTTGCATTAATCAATGTCTTCAACAATCCATATAACCGTTTACAGCACGGAAACAGGCCATGTCCGCCCTTCAAGTCCGTACCGGTTCACTTGAACAACTCCACTAGCTCCATCCTCAAACATCTCCAAGGCTGGGGAGCCTTTGTGATTGCATCAACATGGAGGCTCCAGGATAGATCCTTGGAGATGTTGACACCCAGGAATTTGATCCAAAAGCTTTTACATGGTATTTTTGCAGTCAAAAATTTCAGGAATTGTTACCTTTGCAATGTAAAAGGTGAAATTTGAATCCAGGAAGCTGCTTATAAGAGTGTCACGATCAGGTAACTACTTTTGCTGATGACTGGTTGAAAAATAAACATTGGTTCCAAACACAAGCTGCAGCATCAGTAGAAGAAGAAGAATGGTTAATGTTCTATGGTTCAAAAATGTTTGAGGTGAAACTCTTCAAAAGGAGTCCCAATTAAGAGTTTCAGCTCAAAAAGTTGACCATTCTTTTTCTTCCACTGATGCTATTTGACCCACTGAATTCCTCAAGTAGATTGTGTTTGGCTCCAGATTCCAGCATCTGTACCCTCCCATGAGACTCAACTTTCAGTTCTTTGTCAATGTAATGTTACAGAATCTTTCATCAACCAACAAATTTTTGGCATTATGACTCTTCCGAAAGAAATATTGCTTCAATTTTTCAGTTCCACATTACAATATACAGCTCAGCTAATTTTCTCAACACCCTAGCATGGGATTTGAGCCCTTGAGTTCTGGTTTCAGATGGGTCGTGTCTCAACAAACAGAGCATTTTAATGCATATGACACTGGGAGACTGGTATGAATCTGGCAGCAAATGTGAAGAAGGAACATACTTGTCCTCGAGAAGGCATGGAAGTTTACAGAATTTTGTGATTTACTTCCAGAAGGCATTGAAAGCAATTCAAGAAAAATTATAAATTTTTTAAAAACTGAAGAAGTTTCCCCCCTTAGAAAGAAGTCAAAGTGAGGAAAATGAATATTTTAAACATAGAGGACACTAATAAAGTTATGAATATATAATGAGGCAGTAGGAAGTAACTGGGAAAGTGCACCAAAATAATCTTCAATTTGATTCAGGAAGCAATTGAAGGCATAAGGAATTAAAACACAAAGATTGCTATTGTGGGTGGAAAGAAAAAGTTTGAAAACCACCGTTTTAATTATACCTAATTGACTCGTTATGTGCACAGTTTCACAACTCCAAAGGAAATGGGCCAATGACAATTTTTCTCAAGCAAAATATTTCAGTAACAATTGGGTCTAGAGCAGTGATTCTCAACTTTCTCTCCCCACTCATACCACCTTAAGCAATCCCTTACTAATGACAGAGCACTGATGGCACAGGGATTACTTAAAGTGGTATGAATGGAAAGAAAAAGGTATACTGTATAGTATCCATTCTCAACAGTGGCCTTAGGCCACGCCACCCCTCACCCAACAGGTCCACAGCACATTGAAGTAGAAGCCATTTTTTCTTTTCACCTTGCGCAACGCAATTTTTAAAAAATAAGTGTTTTTATGTAGTCGATAGGAGAGAAATATGGAAGAAACCAAAACTTGACTGCCTCACCGGATAGGGGGTACATAAACTTTGAATAGAATCCTGAGGGGTCCATAGCCAAAAGGTTGAGAATGGCTATTTTATACAACCAGTGGAACTCTGCCTTGCAGCTGTAAATGGTCTAAGCTTAAGCAATGAGGTCCTGGGTTTGGAAACAGAGGGGCCCAAGTCTCCTCACTTCCTTCTCTTAAGGTGCCCAGCAAAATCTCTTCCACCAAAATTTTAGTCACTTCTTGACTGTCTAATTCTTGGGTATGTCAAATATGGGTCTGGCAATACTTGTGTGGTATCCTAGGGAAGCTTTATTACATTTAAAGGAATACGTCTTGCAAACAGTCTTACCTCGAGCAGAGCTGGTTCTTAGTGACTTACACTGAAGATCCTGAACGGAACTAGGCCTCACAGAGAAGGATTGATTTCTAGAGGAAAAAGGAAATAAAGTTGTTTATGACAGGTGATGCCTTGGATAAATAGCTTCCCCATCACAAACAAACTGGTCTGAAGTTAAGTGGTCTGTTAATGTTGTGGAACACATACAGTAATATGATATAGGTTGTATCTCTCTGTGGGCCAGCAACTCCCGTGGTCCAGCATATTTGAATCTGCTGCTGTTAGTTCAAACTCCTTACAGACAGTGCGGGACTCGAATCTGGGTCTCAATCGCTGGCACTGTCAAGGTTGTTTTGGCCATGATTGTCAAGTCCCACACTGTCTGTAAGGAATTTGTTCTAATGGCCCGATCGCTGCCGCTGTAAAGGCATTGCGCTAACCGCTACACCAACCATGCTGTCCCGCAGTATTATTTCCTGTTTTAACCTTTGTTCCATCTTTGATTACATTGGGAGTTCCCTCAGGGGTCAATTTCTGTCATCCGGAAATGTGGCCAGGTCCCAATGCCAGCAGATTAAAGAGGTACAATTTGTATTGCCATGGATCAGACAATGCTGCCGTGCATATGTGCTGATCATCCTTTATTGCTGTAGTGACGTTGCATCTTTTAATTTGGCTGCTTCTTGGGATCAAAGATTACTTGTTTTCCTATGGTTTTGAGGTGACCAACAAGGTTGATGTCCCCACAGGTGTGTGAGGTGTGACTGACAGAATGGGTTAGTGACTGTTTTGTGAATTGGCCCACTTTTACCATCATTTTCTCACTGGGTTTCTTATATGAAATATAGTTCTTTGTACCAAGGTCCCCTGGTAGGCCCTCCCCTTCCTTTATATGGATGATGGTGGGAATTTACAGCCCACCATCGTATTTATTGAGGGAGTAGAGATGACTTGATGGGCAGAATATCTCATCTAATTTTATGCCATATACTACTCTTGCTGGGAGTTACCAACCACACGGTGTTGAGAGCCACATAGACTCAACTAGGATCTAGAAATGTGCAAGATGAGAAAAGCAGGTGATATCAAACCCACAATGCTCAACATTTCCCTGCAAAACAGCATGCCCAAAGTCTGAACTCACTTGTTCCTGACAATCACGCTGGCAATCTGCCTCAAGTTCAGGAGCAGGCCATGCTGAAACATGCCAGAGGTTGTTCTGCACACATCTGGTGAGAAGCCAAATTAATTAATTGCAGAAAATGAAGAGTGAAGTAAAATAAAAGCACCAGTTGAACTTAAAGACTGTTAAAGACTGCTCAGAAAACAAAAGTAATCTTTTCATCATTCTATGGGTCATGGGGTTGAAGCAGACTTTAAAAAGGAAAGGAATGGCATGTATTTCTAGGGTTGAGATACATGAATTTATATTTCGTTGGAATTTGATTTTATTACAGCAATATGATATGCTGATGTTGAAACATTTGTTAAAGATTTGGATAAAAAAAACGGTGTTAGGGTCGAAAGATAAATTATCAATTTTAACTCCATTGTATAACAATCAGCTTATTCCTTTTCAATGTTTAATAATCATTTAAAGATTTGGGATTCTAAAGGTATAAAGACAATACAAGATTGTTTTGAAGAGGGGCAATTTCTTTCTTTTAATCAATCGAGAGAAAGATTTGATATACCTGTAAATTGTTTGCGTGTTATCAACTTAGAGCTTTGATAAAAGATAATTATGGTAGAGAGATGATTTTACCTTCTTTGTTGAGATTTGAATCTTTGATTCCCTCCTATGCCGAAAAAGGGTTATATTTCAATAATGTATAATTTGTTACAAGATAGTATGGATAAGTCAGATTGGGAGGAATCTAAACTTAAATGGGAGAGTAATTTACTATTTATTTTTCCCGAAGATGATTGGACGACTATGTGTCAGGACAATGTAATTAAATTGACTGAGATATGGAATCGTTAATTATAATTTTTTTTTAACATCAATTATATTTGACCCTAGAAAAGCTAAAAAAAAGGGTTTAGTAATTTGGATTATTGTTTTAGATGTGGCTCATGGATTGGAACTTTTCTACATGCCATTTGGACTTGTGTTAAAGTTCAATCATTTTGGCAAGGAATTAAAGTAGTTTTGGGAAAATTATATCATTTTATATTACCGTTAGATCCAACTTTTTTTGTTGGGAAATTTGTATTCGTTAAGGGGAATGGGATTGGACAAAATTCAATTTGCTTTTGTACGTTTGGTGTCATCAGTAGCGTGTAAATGTGTCGCTAGTACTTGGAAAGATGATACTGAAATTAATATAACCACACTGGCATAATGCATTGAAAGCATGTATTATCATGGAAAAAATTACTTATAATTTACATAATTCTTCTTCTTTTGTTAGTAAGTGGTCTCCATATTTGAAATATATGCATTTAGATATACTTCGAAATGTTATTAACCTTTATAATATTTTTTATATTTCTATTTTTTTTGCTCCCCTTAAGGGAGTTGGCTGAAGGGGTGAGAGGGTGGGGTGGGTGTTAATATCTTTGTAAAATCTTTTTTTGATTATTTCTATACTGCATGTATTGTTTTTTTTCTATCTTTTAAATAAAGTTTAAAAAAAGGAAAAGCAACACCATGGAGAACACTGTAAGCAAGAATCTTTTTAAGCAATTCACTGATAGTGCAGAGCAGTGAAGGTCAATGGGAATAGCAAATATACAAAAATTTGGAAAAATTCAGCAGGTCCTGCAGCATCCATGAGACAAAGTTAATATAACCCATGTTTAGGGCCTGAGCCCCTTCATAAGGTATCGTTAGCTTGCAATTTTGTGTATTTAGTACAACACAGCAGCTGCAGGTCATTGGGGATGATGGCTGATGTGACATACTGTTAAGAATGGCATTTGGCAGGTACTGTGGAGATTTGTACTATGAATGCACACTGCTCAGGAAATGGCTGTTGGAGAAATTGAGCTAAAGGGTGCAGGTGTGAATGAGGCTTTAGCAGGAGTGATAGGGAAGTAGAATGGAGGGGGTAACATTAATCAATGCATTAAAACCTTGGTTTGTGTTAGCATCACATAGCAAGTGCAGCACATCAGCTGTAGACAAACTATCATATCACACTTGAGTATTCTAGTTTGCTGTAAAGTAACAACATTGTGGTAGGCTTGATTACACACTTCTACTGCTACTCAGCACCCACCAGCAAAAGGATTCATCACACCACTTGCTGTCTGGTGTTTAATTAAAGTCCATTTCATTCCGGTGGGTAGGTACTTCAAATGCTGCATTCTGGCACTGTAAGACACTCCTTCGGGCACAGAAACTCTCTAACTCCAAAGAGAGAGCATCATTTGGCAAGACGGGCAATCCTGCTTAAAGAATAAGATGGATTTACAAATGGTGTCGCAATAGGTAAGCAAGTGACCTTTAATAAAAAGCTAGAATTCCATCTTTAGAACGCAAGACTTCTGGCACCTCCTGTGGTGTGGCACACCCCCTGGAAAATTCACAATCCAGTGGTGGAAAGTGCACAAGAGCACACTGGATACAATGGTCTCCAACAGTGTTGACTGCCTTTCTCAAGGTGCCAAACATCACAACTTCCAGAAATAAGAATCTTGTTTAAATACATCCTATGATCCATATTAAATATTTAGTCAATGACTTGCAACCATCAGGAAATAAAATGGAATTTTAAACTGCAATGTCACCTTAGAATCATGTGATTTCGTGGCTGAAGTTACTGACACCAGTACTTAATACAATGATGCCCATAAATGGCACCACACATTCATCAATTTTTTTTCTTAGAAACAATATTCTTGTCTTACTACGTCTTTCAGCATATTTAGCTGGAATGAAGAGCAAAGTCATGCTTTGTTGATTGGTGCTGACTTTCAGGGTGGGTCCAGTTTAGAAACAGGACCACAAACCAAATAAACAAAATAGAATAGTTTTATTAACCACTCTTGCTATCCAGCGATTTGTTAAAGTATTTTAATCCAGTGGGTAGATACTTAAAATGCTGCATTCTGGCACTACAGTAAATGAAACAAAGTAGTTTTATTAAAACTATTCTATTTTTGAGAACACACACACCAAACAATAAATAAAGAGACCTCAAGGTGAACCTCATCTCACAAACCTGGACCAGAATTATCAAGGCTTCAAAGGAAATGGATGTGGATGTTTACATGCAAGGTTCTCAAAAACAGCTTAATTATTAATCCATCACCTTTGAGAGCAGGACCGTTTCAGATAAAACTTGTGCAATAATCAGCCCTTTAGTGGAGCTATTATTAGGTTTAATACTGGATGTGGAGACATTCGAATGAAACATTTAGCACAGTCTTAGTTAAATAGGAAAGCTTGCATTGGATAGTTATTTAAATAATTTGATACACTTTAATGGGGAATGTTGCATCACTGGTAATTAAACATTGAAAATGGAACACAATTTAAATCAAGATTAACAGTTTAAGATACATTTAGCAATAATCTTACACCTTTCACATCTGCAAAAGTATTTAATAACTGAGAAGTTTTACTTCATCTTGGAAAATATTTAAAATTATGTAGTGCAAGTTCTCACAAATGAATGCAAGAAATGACTAATTAATCTACATTTGTGAATGTCAATTGTCAGATAAAAATCATCATCGATAGAGCAAGGTTTCTTCCCTTTTCCCAGTAACATGCAAACAGCATCATCTTCAAAATTATCCGCAGTAGCCGAATTTGTGGATCCCATATTGGCCTCATCAGGCCCTCCAGAGTTCAGTGCAATACAAATTATCCTTGATCCTAAAGTTCTGCTCAAGAGAGTGTCAACATATAACCATATAACCATTTACGGAGCAGAAACATAAAAGCTATTAACTCCCAAGTTTTTTGCAACAACTAACCCATTTAAAAAAAAATCCTCCCCACACTTAGGAAGTAGCCTTCTGTCATATTCCACCAAAGTCTTTCTGATAATTGTAAATAGGTACTTTATAAAAGCGTAATGAACAAGACGACAAGATAGTATAGCTTGATCAAGAGGTAGCGCAGAGAGGAGAGAGGATGAAAGAGTGAGAAAGTTTAGGACTTTGACAAATGAAGACATGGAGCCAATTTGGAGATGACCAACAAGTTGGAATTGAAAGCCTTGTATCAGAGTTATGGGGGCAGCAGGAATATGCATAAATAGGGAGAGGCAAGATCATCGGGGCCAGCATAGGTCAACAAACACAAGGGTGATAGACAACAGGGATTCAACACACATTGGGAAACAGGGCAGCAGGATTTTTAAGATGTCCTCAAGGGGTCACTGGAGATTTATTGTTAAAGGCAGCAAACAGGTTGAGAAGGGCAAGGAAGGATAGATGACCTTTGTGACAATCACAGGTAATATTAGTGCAATGCACAAAAGGGCTGGAGAAACTCAGCAAATCATGCAGAATCTATAGGAAGCCTGAGACATTCATCAAGGTATGAGCAGAAAACAGGCAGATGCCGAAATAAAAAGGAGGAGGAAAGGAAAGGCAGGGGAAGGAGTACAAACCAACAAGCAAGATGTCATTGCTAGATATGGGTGGAACAGCTGAAGAGAAAAAAAGGCTGAGAAGTGATGGGGAGGGGTACTCTTTGAATGGAGAGCAAAAGAGGTGGGGAGCTGGAGGAAAAGAGACAGAGAGTGAGTGGGGCACAGAGAGAGGCCGCGAGGGGCGCAGGAACCACTATGTAACTGTTAGTGCGGTCTAAAACGAATGTATTGCATGGGTTAGCCTGGCCCTGTAACTGTAACTCCTCTCTTCAGAATTCATATAAAGACAGATACAGCCAAACCCTTCCCTCAGTACCTGCCTTGGAACCAGGCCAGCAACATGTGAGACATGCTTGCAGTTTATGGAGATTAAAACCTATTTAATCACAACTTCTAGTCTGACATGAGTTATTGATAGTGTATCAATTTATTCACCATATTTTTGCACCATGGACAAAGCAACATGGGCGAATAAACTGGGCACCAATCATAAAGCTCTGGAGCCTCGATAAAATTCGAACAGTGGCTGACTGCCTCAACACCTTCATGAGATGAAACTACGTGCAGAGTGAAGATAAATGGGACCTGCTCTTTGCACAGGTCGGCCACCACGTTTTTCAAATGATCAGAGACTGCATTACTTACATGGCTGCTATGGAGCTCCTTCCCAATGAACATTATCTATGCCAGGTACCTTGTGGGACATTTCAGACAAGTGCCTGGAGAGTCAGTGGATGAGTACATGTGGGTCCTGTGGGAGCTGGGGCTGTAGAGGTTTCTGCTGCAGTCCACTTAGAGGAGCTGATCTGAGACGCATGTGTCAGATCACAACCACCAGAGATTCCTGGAAAAGGGCAAATAGAGCCCACAGGAAGTTGAGGACCTATCTTGGGACACAAGATCAGAGGTCATCACCACTGAGCACCCAAAGTGTGACTTCTGCAGCCACGTGAAGGATCCATGCAAGAGCTGCCTGACAGGAAATGCGACTTGTTCCAGGTGGAACAAGGGGCTCTACAAAAGGGTATGTAGATCCAAAGCTTCCTCCAGTAATGATGCATTCAGGCAGCAGCTGTCGCCATCTTGGATCGCGTCACTTCCAGTGGGGGTTCAGCTGGACCATGGGGACAATAACCCAGAACTACCCAGTCTGCATGGAGTGCAAACCACAATTCTACCAGCTGGAGGAAGCTAACCTAATTAAGGCCACCTTCCCCCTTAAACATCTGAGTATGGACTTCAATGGCCCCCTACTCTCCACCATCCGGACTTTCTCAACATCGTCAATAAGTACTCAAATTTCCCATTTGCCATCCCTGGCCAGACATGACCAGGGCCATGGTCATCAAGGCACTGTGCAACCTGTTCACTCTGTTCACGTGCCCCTGCCATATTCATAGAGACAGGGCGTCCTCCTTTATGAGTGATGAGTTGCACCAGTACCTAGTTGGCCAAGAGCGGGACCACCAGCTACAACCTGAGGGTATAGCCAGGTGAAAAGGGAGAATACCATGGTTTGGTGGACAGTCCTCCTAGCCCTGCCGTTTCCCAGTGAAAAGGCCTGCCGTTTCCCAGTGGCAAGAGGTCCTCTCAGAGGGACTCCACGCTACCAGGTCCCCCATCTGTACTACTACAAATGCTACAGTGCATGAAAAGCTGTTTTCCTTCTCCAGGAAGTTGGCATCAGGAATGTGACAGTATATAGATATGTTTTTGGGAGATAAATTGGGGCAGGTTTGTTAGTGTGGATCACATACAAACACCTTAAAACATCTTATTTAAAATACTGGAGCTCTGCTAATGCTAGACATGTCAGCCTTTGCAAAAGCTTTGGAAAGTGCCCAAGAGACTTCACTGATGGATTGTTGTTTACAAAAAAGCAACAGATTAAAGAGCTTGTCGGAGTCACATTCTGTCTGGAAGGGAACTTGCTGTTCTAGGAGGGTAATGTGGTTTTGCAAGCAGAGGGAGTAAAACAGGCTTTCTCAGAGAGACACAGAGACATCTTGTACAGTGTTATAGCCAGCAGAAGTAGCTGGGACTGGAATAGGTCAAGCTGGCAAGTCAGTTTGGAAGACAGCCTGGTCAAAGCCCTTGTGGTTCATGCAAGAGGGAAGGACTGGCTGTCTAATGTTTCACTTGGAATAAGAGAAACAAAAAGGAACTCTGTGGTGACCTGAAAGAAAGAGGTTATCATCTTGAGAACCCTGAAGGGGCAAGTTTTGTCAGCAAGACACTGGAGTGGCTGATGGAAGTACATCAGTTGTGGACATCCTGGAACAACAAATCTCTCTCTGAAAATCTACCTTTCAAGCACCAAAGCATGGTGAACTTTATACATGTTAAATTCTGTGCACAGAACAAGAATTGCCTGCAACCAGTGAACTTGGAAGAATGAGAAATGAGATTGGACTGTGAACCAAAGAACTTTTCTGAACTTACACACACATTACAATACACATGCGCTAGAATTAGAAGGGGGTTAAGTTAGGTTAAGTAAGTCAATAGAGACAAGTTAAAGTTTGATTCTATTTTCATGCTTCAAGATAATTAAAAGCAATTTTTGTTTAAGTAACCATTTCTCTTGGTGAATATCTATTGCTGCTGGGTTTTTGGGTCCTCTGTGCTCGTAATAGGGGCAGGAAATAAGAGTCCTGAAGAATTGAAAGTCACAAAAACAATAATTAACGGTAACAGCCTTCTGTCTCAGAAATTCTGTTTTTACTTACTTCCAAGATGCACAGACGAATATAAAGATCCATTGCTCACATGGGCTCTAGGATGCAATGCTTAGCCCACTGCTCTACTCATTATACCTCCATGACTGTGTGGCCAGGCACAATTCCAATGCCATCTACAAGTTTGCCGATGACACCACAGTTTTTGGCAGAATCACACACAGCAATAAGCAAGCATACAGGAGGGAGATAGATCAGCTCATTGAATGGTGTAACGACAACAACCTTGCGCTCAATGTCAGCAAAACCAAGGAGATGATTGTGGACTTCAGGAGGAAGTCAGGGGGACATGACCTAATCCTCATCGAGGGCTCAGTAGTAGAGGGTCAAGATCTTCTTGGGTGTCAACATCTCCAAGGATCTGTCCTGGAGCCTCCATGTTGATGCAATCACAAAGAAGATTCACCAGCCACAATACTTTGTGAGATGTCTGAGGAGATTCGATATGTCACCGAAGACTCGTAAAGCATTCTGGCTGCATCACTGCCCAGTATGGAGGCGCCAACTCTCAGGACAAGAATAAACTTCAAAGAGTTGTGAACTCTGCTTGTGACACCATAGGCACCAGACTTCACTCCATTGAGGACATCTATATGTGAGACAGTGTCTTAAAAAAAAAAGCCTCTAACCTCAAAGACCCCACCACCCAGGCCATGCCCTCTTCACTCTGCTACCATCGGGGAAAAGGTACAGGAGCCCAAAGATGAGCACTCAATGGCATAAGGACAGCTTCATCAGATCCCTGAATATTCAAAGAACCAAAGACACTGCCTTACTTTGAGGATTATTAATTTACTTTTTTTATAGTAATGCTGTACGATGGTTATAATATGAATGTTTGCTCTATGACACTGCCGCTGCCACCAAACACTGAATTTCATGACTTCCTCACGACAATAAATTTGGATTCTGAATTACCAATGAGGTCAACTGGTTGGTGAATTAATGGGAGCAGTTGGAGAGTGTTTTGTTCATAAAGGGCTTGAAATGAGGGCAGTGAAAGAGCAAGAAAGTGTGTGAAAGTCATGAACAGTAGGATGGATGATCTGCCCCTTTCTGACAGAGAGAGGGAAAACCAGTTACCCAAAACAGTTTTTTTAATAAACTTTTTATAAAAATTTTTATTTTTCACACTATAAACCACATTAATCAAGATACATACATTTTCCTTTTCAAATATATACAGTGTCGTTTTTCTTCCCCCCCCCTTTCCCATCCCACCCTCCCTACCTCCCCTTAGTACAGAATCTAAGATACATTAAACCCATCAAACAATGTTGTCACTCAATAAAAATAAACAAGAAATTCCACTGAGTCAATTCTTTTCATTCCCTTCTCCTTCTGTCATTTTAGGTGGTGGATGTCCCCGGTAGGTTTTCTCTATTGTGTTTCATGTATGGCTCCCATATTTGTTTAAATATTGTAATATTATTTCTTAAATTATATGTTTATTTTTTCTAATGGAATACATTTATTAATTTCCATATACCATTGCTGTATTCTCAAGTTATCTTCTAATTTCCAGGCTGACATAATACATTTTTTTGCTACAGCTAGGGCTATCCTAACAAATCTTTTTTGTGCACCATCCAAATCAAGTCCAAATTCTTTGTTTTTTATATTACTTAGGAGGAAGATCTCTGGGTTTTTTGGTATATTGCTCTTTGTGATTTCATTTAATATCTGGTCTAGATCTTCCCAAAATGTTTTCACTTTCTCACATGTCCAGATTGCATGAATTGTTGTTCCCATTTCCTTTTTACAGTGAAAACATCTGTCAGATACTGTTGGGTCCCATTTATTTAACTTTTGAGGTGTAATATATAGCCTATGTATCCAGTTATATTGTATCATACGTAACCTCGTATTTATTGTATTTCTCATAGTTCCCGAGCATAACTTCTCCCATGTTTCCTTCCTTATCTTTATGTTTAGATCTTGTTCCCATTTTTGTTTAGTTTTACCATTAGTTTCCTCATTCTCCTTTTCTTGTAGTTTAATATACATGTTCGTCATAAATTTTTCGATCATCATTGTGTCTGTAATCACATACTCAAAATTACTTCCTTCTGGTAACCTCAGACTGCTTCCCAATTTGTCCTTCAAGTAGGATTTCAGTTGGTAGTATGCCAACACTGTATCGTGAGTTATATTATATTTATCCTTCATTTGTTCAAAGGATAATAATTTATTTACCGAAAAGCAATTTTCTATTCTTTTGATCCCTTTTTTATCCCATTCTCTAAAGGAAAGGTTATCTATTGTAAAAGGGATTAGCTGATTTTGCGTCAGTATTAGTTTTGGTAGTTGGTAATTTATTTTATTCCTTTCTACATGAATCTTCTTCCAAATATTGAGCAGATGATGTAATTCTGGAGAATTCCTACATTGTACCAATTTTTTATCCCATTTATATATGTTCGGGTATCTTCTCCCCTATTTTATCTAGTTCTAATCTAGTCCAATCTGGCTTTTCCCTTGTTTGATAAAAATCTGATAGGTATCTTAATTGTGCGGCTCTATAATAATTTTTAAAGTTTGGCAGTTGTAAGCCTCCTTGTTTATACCATTCTGTTAATTTATCTAGTGCTATCCTCGGTTTCCCCCCTTTCCATAAAAATTTCCTTATTATTTTCTTTAACTCCTTGAAGAATTTCTCCATCAAGTGTATTGGCAATGCCTGAAATAGGTATTGTATCCTTGGGAAAATGTTCATTTTAATACAGTTTATCCTTCCTATTAGTGTTAGTGGTAAGTCTTTCCAATGCTCTAAGTCGTCCTGTAATTTTTTCATTAGTGGATAATAATTGAGTTTATATAGATGGCCGAGGTTTTTATTTATTTGTATACCAAGGTATCGCATTGTTTGCATTTGCCATCTGAATGGTGATTCTTTCTTAAATTTTGAGAAATCCGCATTATTCATTGGCATTGCTTCACTTTTATTTGCGTTAATCTTGTATCCCGACATTTCTCCATATTCCTTCAATTTCTTATGTAATTCTTTTATTGATATTTCTGGTTCTGCTAAGTATACTATAACATCATCTGCAAATGAACTGATTTTATATTCCTTGTCTTTTATTTTTATCCCTTTTATTTTATTTTCTGTTCTTATCAGTTCTGCTAGTGGTTCTATGGCTAACGCGAACAATAAGGGCGATAGTGGACACCCCTGCCTTGTTGATCTGCTTAAGTTAAATTGTTTTGATATATATCCATTTACTGTCACTTTTGCCAATGGCCCCTTATATAATGCTTTAATCCAATTAATATATTTCTCTGGTAAACTGAATTTTTGTAGTACTTTGAATAAATAATTACATTCTACTCTGTCAAAGGCCTTCTCTGCGTCTAAAGCAACCGCTACTGTTGGAGCTTTATTTCCTTCTACTGCATGAATTAAGTTAATAAATTTACAAATATTGTCTGTTGTTTGTCTTTTTTTAATAAATCCAGTTTGTTCTAGATTTACTATTTTTGGTACGTAGTCGGCTAATCTGCTTGCTAATAGTTTAGCTATTATCTTATAATCTGTGTTAAGTAAAGATATTGGTCTATATGATGCTGGTGCGAGTGGATCTTTCCCTGTCTTTGGTATTACCGTAATTATTGCTGTTTTGCATGAATCTGGTAAGCTTTGTGTTTTATCAATCTGGTTGATTACTTCCAGGAGGGGAGGAATTAATAAATCTTTAAATGTTTTATAGAATTCTATTGGGAATCCATCCTCTCCTGTTTTATTATTCGGTAGTTTTTTTAATTATCTCTTGTATTTCTACTATTTCAAATGGTTCTATTAATTTATTTTGTTCTTCTATTTGTAATTTTGGTAGTTCAATTTTAGTTAAAAATTCATCTATTTTGTCTTCTTTCCCTTCATTTTCAGTTTGCTATAATTGTTCGTAGAATTCTCTGAAGTTTTCATTAATCTCCGTTGGATTATATGTGATTTGTTTGTCTTTTTTCCTTGATGCCAATACCATTCTCTTAGTTTGTTCTGTCTTAAGCTGCCATGCTAGAATTTTGTGCGTTTTTTCTCCTAGTTCCAACTGAAAAACCTCACAAAGATAAGCGTATACAGAGCCGTTGTCATACCCACACTCCTGTTCGGCTCCGAATCATGGGTCCTCTACTGGCATCACCTACGACTCCTAGAACGCTTCCACCAGCGTTGTCTCCGCTCCATCCTCAACATTCATTGGAGCACCTTCATCCCTAACATCGAAGTACTCGAGATGGCAGAGGCCGACAGCATCGAGTCCACGCTGCTGAAGATCCAGCTGCGCTGGGTGGGTCACGTCTCCAGAATGGAGGACCATCGCCTTCCCAAGATCGTGTTATATGGCGAGCTCGCCACTGGCCACCGTGACAGAGGTGCACCAAAGAAGAGGTACAAGGACTGCCTAAAGAAATCTCTTGGTGCCTGCCACATTGACCACCGCCAGTGGGCTGATATCACCTCAAACCGTACATCTTGGTGCCTCACAGTTCGGTGGGCAGCAACCTCCTTTGAAGAAGACCGCAGAGCCCACCTCACTGACAAAAGACAAAGGAGGAAAAACCCAACACCCAACCCCAACCAACCAATTTTCCCCTGCAACCGCTGCAACCGTGTCTGCCTGTCCTGCGTCGGACTTGTCAGCCACAAACGAGCCTGCAGCTGACGTGGACATTTTACCCACTCCATAAATCTTCATCCGTGAAGCCAAGCCAAAGAAATAATATTTCTGTTTTGTCTTCATTATGTTCTTCTCCACCTTATATGTTTGTAGTGTTTCATATTTTATTTTTTTATCTGCCAATTCTCTTCTTTTAGTTGTGTCTTCCTTCATTGCTAATTCTTTTTCTATATTTGCTATTTCCCTTTCCAACTGCTCTGTTTCCTGATTGTAGTCCTTCTTCATCTTGGTTACATAACTTATTATTTGCCCTCTGATGAACGCTTTCATTGCGTCCCATAGTATAAACTTATCTTTCACTGATTCCGTATTTATTTCAAAGTACATTTTAATTTGTCTTTCAATTAATTCTCTAAAATCCTGCCTTTTAAGTCGCATGGAGTTTAATCTCCATCTATACATTCTTCGAGGGATGTCCTCTAACTCTATTGTCAATATCAGGGGTGAGTGGTCCGATAATATTCTAGATTTATATTCTGTTTTTCTAACTCTGTCTTGCATGCGAGCTGATAACAGGAATAGGTCTATTCTTGAGTATGTTTTATGTCTACCCGAATAATATGAATATTACTTTTCCTTTGGGTGTTGTTTCCTCCATATATCCAAAAGATGCATTTCTTGCATCGATTTAATTATAAATTTGGTTACTTTGTTCTTTCTGTTAATTTTTTTCCCAGTTTTATCCATGTTTGAATCCAAATTAAGATTGAAATCCCCTCCTATTAGTATGTTCCCTTACGTGTCTGCCATCTTCAAAACAATATCTTACATAAATTTTTGATCTTCTTCGTTAGGTGAACATACATTGAGTAAATTCCAAAACTCCGAATACATCTGACATTTTATCATTACGTATCTCCCTGCTGGATCTATTATTTCCTCTTCTATTTTAATTGGTACATTTATACTGATTAATATAGCTACTCCTCTAGCTTTTGAATTATATGACACTGCTGTTACATGTCCTATCCAATCCCTCTTTAATTTCTTGTGCTCCATTTCAGTTAAGTGTGTTTCTTGCACAAATGCTATATCAATTTTTTCTTTTTTCAGTAAATTTAGCAGTTTCTTCCTTTTGATTTGGTTATGTATTCCATTAATATTTAAAGTCATATAGTTCAACATAGCCATTTCATACTTTGTTTATCTTTCCTTTCCTTCTTATCCATTTCTGCTTTCTTGTTTTGAACACTTTATAAGATAACATTTCTAAAACATCAAACATTTCCCTTATTCTCCTATCTAAAATTTCTTTAACCCCACTATCCCCTCCCCTTCCTGAGTTGCCCTTTATCCCTTGTCGGGCAACCACATCTCCCCTTTCCATTTGGATTTGCGAATTCACTCGGAAGCGTCAACTGATTTCGCAGTGACCGTAACTCTTCCCCACCCAGCCCCCCCAGAAAAGATTTTAATTTTCATATATAACAAAGGTCACTTTCTTAATTCCCTCCTTACTTCCTCTCTTCCCTTTCTTTCCCTTATTACTTCTTATCTATACTCTATATATTTTCCTTTAAATACGGATACACTCATATACACACATATATATAGTTCGTGGTCATTTTTGCTCTCGTTACATGTCTTCATCTCTCTGTCTGTTTTGTAGTTGTTCTGCAAATTTTCGTGCCTCCTCCGGATCCGAGAATAGTCTGTTTTGCTGCCCTGGAATAACTATTTTAAGTACCGCTGGGTACTTTAGCATAAATTTATATCCTTTTTTCCATAGGATCGCTTTTGCTGTATTAAACTCCTTTCTCTTCTTCAGGAGTTCCAAACTTATGTCTGGATAGAAAATTTTTTTTTGACCTTTGTATTCCAGTGGCTTTTTGTCTTCTCTTATTTTCTTCATTGCTTTCTCCAATATATTTTCTCTTGTTGTATATCTTAGGAATTTTACTAAAATGGATCTTGGTTTTTGTTGTGGCTGTGGTTTAGGGGCTAATGTTCTATGTGCCCTTTATATTTCCATTTCTTCCTGTAATTCTGGTCTTCCTAGGACCCTGGGGATCCAATCTTTTATAAATTCTCTCATATTCTTGCCTTCTTCATCTTCCTTAAGGCCCACTATCTTTATATTATTTCTTCTATTATAATTTTCCATTATATCCATCTTCTGAGCTAACAGCTCTTGTGTCTCTTTAATTTTTTTTATTAGATTCTTCTAATTGCTTTTTTAAGTCCTCTACTTCCATTTCTACGGCTGTTTCTCGTTCTTCCACCTTGTCCACTCTTTTTCCTATATCTGACATGACCATCTCTAATCTATTCATTTTTTCTTCTGTACTTTTAATTCTTCTTTTTATTTCACTAAATTCTTGTGATTGCCATTCTTTTACTGATTCCATATATTCTTTAAAAAAAAATCCATTGTCTTGCCCTTCCCTTCTTCTTCCATTTCTCTATGTTCTTCTTCTTCTTCTTCCTCTGGGTTGGTCATCTGTTGTTTCCTTGATTTCTTTTTACTCTTCTTTCTTGTTCTCATTGTTTTCTATGTTCTCTTGTTGTTGTGCTGTAGCTGTTATTCTCAGCTGTGGAGATCGACTCCTCAGCTGGTCCCCCCTCCCGTCAGTGTTTTTTTTGTCATGCGCACTTTTGCTTGGCTCCGCGAGCCAGTTTTGTAGTCCCTGAGCTCGGGACTTCGACTGACCTTAGGGAGCGGGCTTCTCTCTCCGCGGCAGGTAAGGCCTTCACCTTCTTCTTCCGATGTCTTTTCTTCTTCTCTTCTTCCCGTTGCTTTCGACTTTTCTTTCTTCGCTGCCATTTTCTTCCCACCTTTACTTTCACTTTATTTTAATTTTTGTGTTTGTGCCTTTGTGTTTTCTGTGTTTTTTTTTAAACTTTTCTGGAGTGGGCTGGAGTTCCCCGACCGGCCACTACTCCATCACGTGACTCCTCCTTACCCAAAACAGTTGAACTGGATATCAAGTTCAGAGGGCTGCAACATGCCCAGTTGAAAAATGAGGCAATGGTCCTTAAACTTACACTGGGCATCATTTTAACAATGCAGGAGACTACACATCTATCAGTCTGGGGATGAGATGGAGAACTAAAGGGTCGGGGCTGCAGACTGTTCAGAAGGAGAAGCAGTGAGAACAGGACTTCAGGAAAATTGATGAAATGCAGCTGTTGGCTCTGTTAAATTTGGTGGAATGGAAATCATGATTCTGGAAGGATGACATCTCAGATGAAACTGTACAGAAAGTCACGAAGATTTGAGGTGTAGTGGACTGTGGGGGAAGGCTTTCAAAACTTGCAGAGGAATCTGTACCAGCTAGAAAAATGAGCTGCAAAATGGCAGATGGAAATCATTGCAGACAAGTGTGAGGTGTGGCATTTTGGAAGGACACACCAAGATAGGTCATACACAGTAAATGGTAGGGCACTGGAGTCGGTAAAAGAGGGGTCTGGGAATACAGATACACAATTTCTAGAGTGGCACCACATTGCAAGATCAGAGAGTTTTTGACACATTGACCTTCATAAATCAAAGTATTGACTCCACAAGTTGTGAGTTATCGTGAAGTTGTGTAAGACATTGGTAAGGTCATATTTGGAGTATTGTGTGCAGTTTTGGTCACCTAACGACAGGAAAGCTATCAGTAAGCTAGAAAGAATACAGAGAAGATTGACTAAGATATTGACAGGACTTGAGGAATTGAATTACCGGGAAAGGTTAAACAGGTTAGGACTTTATTCCTTGGAGTGGAGAATGATGGCAGATTTGATAGAGGTATGCAAAATTATCAGGCATTATAGCTAGAGTAAATGCAAGTAGGGTTTTTCCCACTGACATTAAGTGAGATACAAACCAGTAGACACAGGATAAGGGTGAAAGGGGAACTATTTAGGGGGAACCTTTACTTACAGAGGAATGGAAGTGTGAAACAAGCTGCCAGCTGAATTGGTAGATGCATGCTCAGTTTTAACATTCAAGAAAAATTTGGACATGTGCATGGATGGGAGGGGTACAGAGTACTGTGGGCTGGATACAGGTCAGTGGAACTAGCCAGAATAATAGTTCGGCATAGACTAGAAGGCCCGTTTCTGTATGTAATGTTCTATTGACATAAATAGAAAGGGAAGAGAGATAGATGAATGATAAAAATGGGATAGACTCCATGCATGAAGCAAGCTGGATCAAAACATGATCAAGGTAGCTGTGGGAGTCCATGGGCTTGTAATTAAAGTTCATTGATAACAAACAAGTAGAGATTGAGAAATCCTAAAAGGGAGGGGAAGAGTCAGAAATGGGTCATGTGATAGAGCAGATAGAGAAGTAATTAAACTTTTAAGTTCTGAACAAGTGCAGGAGTAGCACTGATTATGGCTGTCGATGTATTTAAAAAAAAAAGCAAACCCCTTAGAACACAAGGATGCAGTTGGGTCCAAGTGAGTTTCATCAGAAACACCATTGTTGTGTAGAAATTGAGTGGATTTGATGGAGGTTCACTGTGAAAATTAGTTTAGCCAGGCAAATATGCATGTTGGTGTTGGGGATCTGTTTGGGCCTCTTTTCAAACAAGCAGCATGGAACTCTCAAACCATCCTCATATGGGAATATGGTGTAGAATTTTGTATGAGCATGGTAAAGATGATCCAGTTGGGACCAGGAAACTGCAGAGGGCAGTGGAGGTTTCACCTATGTGCAGGAATGTACTGCTCCAGAAGATTGGAGTCAAGATAAGAGGACAGAGGTTTGATGGGACAGGCTGATACAATGGTCTGCTGGGTCAATCTTACTGTAGGATTTTGAGCAGCAGACAGAAGGTGTGCAGGGCTGCAAGAGTAAAGGGACGAAATCCCAAGGGGATGAGATGCTTTACTGTATGGAATATCGGATGTACAGTAATGGTGTCAAGATCCAGATGGAGGTACGAGGATGAGTCTGGGAGCTGAAATTTAACTTTGCTACCTTGAAAAAAGGGGGGGGGGTCCCTCATTGATTCAACCAGGACAAGGCAGAGTCTTGATGGACAGCAATATTAAATAGCTCTGTCTTTTCTGCCAGTTAGCACATGCAATATTTAAATTCCTGTTTTCTTCCAAACTTAGCCCTTCCCTCTGCTTTAAATTGTACTTCCTTAACTCTCAAGGATTTATCTGTACGCCAATCCTTCACCAGACAGCGAGTGAAGGAATGGCATATAGGAAAGAATTGACAAGCTGCTGGATCCTATGTTCCATTCTCAGTAGTGCTTCCAGCCACCTCAGACTATAAACAGGAATCAGGTTAATTCAACAAACTTTTTCCAACTCAACATCAATTGCTCCAGATATTTTATTCAGGCTTTTAGCTCAGTGCAGCTCTGCCCACCTCCATTGTGCCTGGAGGTAGGGAGGGGAACATGGCAGAAAATGACGTATGGAACAATTACATTTGTAATGCATCTGCCACTAAGTAAATGGATATATATTTTGGAAGCTGTTTACATTTTCATTGAGTCAAGAGGTTTGAGAGAGACTGATTTTTAAAAGGAATCCTGAGGACTCAATGATGTCACATAAGAAACTTTCTTCCGTAGCAGGTCAGAAGCACCCGAATGTCCGCAACTTCAAATTGAATAATATTTCAGTGAATGGGTTGTCTGTTGAGAACTCTCAAAGAGGTTGTGGAAGCAGAAAATAATGTTTTAAAAATACAGTATTCCATATTCTGCCTGGAGTTCCGCAGGGATCTGTCCTGGGTCCTCTGATCTTTGCGATTTTTATAAATGACCTGGACGAAGATGTAGAGGGATGGGCCAATAAGTTTATGGGATGTTTCACTTAAAGTATAGTCAAGCCCCTGGCATCAGGCACCGATGGGGATTGGTTTATGCTGGATAAGTGAATTTCCTGGTTGCTTAAGGTTATGTGTTGCGAACCAACCAATTTTAAACTTTTTTTAAAAACCTATTTATTTTCTGAGATTTTGTTTTGCTGTTTGCTTGAGACTGCTGGTTGCTTGAATTCCAGTTAACAGCAGTTCTACTGAAAATGCAAATTGTTCAATTGACATTTGAAGGAGAACAGCAATGCAAAAACAGAAGTAAAGCTGAATAATACAATTACTTTCACTTCCCACAGGGCCTTAACAGAATACAGCAGAAGACAATTTGCCCTTAATGACAGGTTTAGAGACTGACCTTCAATTCCATGGTTCGTGCTCACAAACTCCAGCACTTGAGGTCGGACAGTCCTCTTCACCTGCAGGCTGATCAAATGAGCAGAGGACAAACTGTCTCCACTCTGCTCAAATATCACTGACGAGGGAATAGAAATCCCAGCCACATCTGATGATGTGTGAGAGAACCAGTGTTCTATTTTAGTTGCATACACCAATAGCATTACATGATTGGATGCAATACATGCTTGTGGAATCCTGCACTCACTACAGATGACATGGCAAGTACCATAAAATCAGGCATATATGCTGCAATTCTTGTTTTTCTCAAATACAAGATTTCAAATCTATGTGTAAATAGTCTTGGATGAAATCACTTGAACTTTTACACAAGATAGGACAAGATACCACATTCAAGTCTCAGGAAATCATTGAAACTGCATTACATTGTTGGAGATGACAGCTTCAGTCAGATAACTAATGTGAAAGGTTAGTTCTCTTGATCCAGTAGTTTAATGTTAAGTGTTTTTACAATACTCTTCAAAAACCAGGCAGTTTCTTTCTTGCCACGATTAACATTCAAGCCTTAATCATACATTTGTGGGATCTTGCTGTAAATGGGGCAGGGTTGAATTTTTGGAAGCTGTGCCTCACTGGATGAAAGGTATGAAGGTTGGATTATTGCTCAGAAGCTCGAGCAAAAATTCCTGACCAACACTTTGTGTCACGCTGGGGGAATGCAGCACTTCTAGAAATATGGTCTTTCAGAAAGACAAAAGAAGTAAGAGATTCCATCCCAAGATGTATGATGACCAAAGATGTTTACCAATGGTTTTCAACCAGTGGCCCACAGCATGTTTCAACGTGGCTCTTTAAAAAAAAAATCTTTAAATTAGATAAAGAGGTGTTTCTTACAGAGCTGCCTTTGACTTGAAAATATTGCTTGGTCATTGCCAGTTGTGGGCCATGGCATGGCCAGAAGCCAGGAGGGCCTAAGACTGAAAAAGGAAAGGATAAGGTGATATGCAAGTCTACAAAATAAACTAAAACTTCCAAAAGGTACTTTAAAAAAAAACCGTAACTTTGAAACAAAACAACCAATCTCTAGGCAGAGTCTTGATGGACAGCAATATTAAATAGCTCTGTCTTTTCTCCCAGTTAGCACATGCAATATTTAAATTCCTGTTTTCTTCCAAACTTAGCCCTTCCCTCTGCTTTAAATTGTACTTCCTTAACTCTCAAGGATTTACCTGTACGCCAATCCTTCACCAGACAGTGAGTGAAGGATTGGCATATAGGAGAGAACTGGGTTGTCTGTTGAGAACTCTCAAAGAGGTTGTGGAAGCAGAAAATAATGTTTTAAAAAGTCAGTATTCCATATTCTGCCTGGAGTTCTGCAGGAATCTGTCCTGGGTCCTCTGATCTTTGCGATTTCTATAAATGACCTGGACGAAAATGTAGAGGGATGGGCCAATAAGTTTGCAGATGACACGAAGGTTGGAGGTGTTGTGGATAAGGTAGAAGGTTGTCGTAGGTTACAAAAGGATATAAACACAATGCAGAGTTGGATGGTAAAGTGGCAGATGGAGTTCAATCCAGATATATGTGAAGGGATGCCTTTTCAAAGGTCAAAATTGAAGGCAGAGTACATGGTTAATGGCAGGATTATTAACAGTGTGGAAGAACAGATGGACCTTGGGATCCAAATCCAAAGATCTCCATAGATCTCAAAGTTGCCTTGCAGGTTGATAGGGTAGTTAAGAAGGCTGATGGTATGCTGGGGGACTGAATTTGAGAGTTAACGTTGCAGCTCTATTAAACTCTGATTAGACTGCACAAGAGTATTGTGGATTCTTGAGAGTGCGCAGAGAAGATTTACCAGGATGTTGCCTGGATTGGAAAATGTATCTTATGAGGCAAGGTTAGCAGAGCTTGGGCTTTTCTCTTTGGAGTGAGGAAGGATGAGAGGTGATTTAATAAGTCTACAATATAATGAGAGGGTGGACAGCCAGCACATTTTTACCCAGGGTGAGAGTAGCAAATAGAAGACATCTGTAAAAAAAAAAAAAAAAATGAAAGGAAGAATGTTTAAGGGAGATGTCAGGTGTTTTAAAAAAAAAAGTAGTGGGTGCCTGAAATGCAATTCCAAGGGTGGTGATGAAGGCTGAAACAATAGAAGCATTTAAAAAACTCTTGAACAGGCCTATGGATGAAAGAAAAAGAGGGTTATGAGGTAGGGAAGGTTTATTTTGGAGTAGATTTATATAGATCAGCACAACATTGTAGGCTGAAGGGCCTGTACTGTGCTGTAATGCTCTTTGTAGTACCCAAGTAAACTGCGAAATGAAGTGCTGTGAATGCAGCAGGTTTGGACTTCTACCTGTCTGCTCAAGGCGTTTTACTTAATGTTTGGCTTGATGAGAATTGCTCAATAAAAATCACATTTGGACACAAGGCAAATTAGATAGACCATAAAACCTCCCACTGCCTTTCTGTTGCTTTATTTTTTTATTATTTAGAGGAATGTCTGTCTTCAGTTTCTTCTCTTTGGCTTGGCTTCGCGGACGAAGATTTATGGAGGGGTATGTCCACGTCAGCTGCAGGCTCGTTGGTGACTGACAAGTCCGATGCGGGACAGGCAGACACGGTTGCAGTGGTTGCAAGGGAAAATTGGTTGGTTGGGGTTGGGTGTTTCCTCCTTTGTTTAATCCATCCATAAATGATCTGAGATTAATTCTGGGCATTCCGAAGCATCAGCTTTTAATTCAACAATGTGTCTGTGATTATAACAATTTAATTACCTTCAAGTTCAACTCTGTTTGATAGTTTGAAACCCAACTGTTAAATATATACATATAAAATCAATGTTTACCGAGAAGTTTTGGAATATATCCAAAATAACCAAGTTGAAAATCTGAGGAACAGAGTGCTTAATGATAACAAAAGATAAAAAAAAGCAAGACGGAATGCACATTGTTTCAGAATGACATTGCAACACGCAGGTAGTTCTGTCTACATTGCAGTGTGGGGAGTTAGGACTCAGAAGTAAGGGAGGGAAACAGGGGAGTGCAGGGATGAAGAGACATCATCCTGGGCTTCAAACCTCAAAATTTGCTTAAAATAACCAACCTGGATTTCCAACCAACACTTGCATGAATACATTCTTCTTACTCAGATGTTTTGAACATTTTCATGCCAATATAAATAACTAGTAAAAAAGGTGCAGACTTGATTAAAATGAGACTAACAGATTATTCTTGCATAGAGTTAATTTTCAACATTGGTAAACAATTTGCTCAATGAAGATTTAAAAAAAAATCAAATTGAGCCACAATGCAAATTTGGAGAACGTATTTTTTTAAAATGTCATTTATATCTAGTCAGACTTTTATAGCAAGTGGGCGACCTTAGCAATTCCCATTTACCTGCATTTGGCACATCTCCCTCCCAACCTTTCCTATCCATACATCTGTCCAAATGCCTACTAAATGTAGAAATTGTACCAGTCTCCAACTTCATCCAGCATCTTGCTCCACATACGAACCACCTTGTGTGTAAAGGTGCCCTTGGGTCCCCTTCAAATCTTATGCAACTCACTTTAAACCTCTGCCATTTAGTTTTAGATTCCCTGCCCTAGGAAAAGACATTGTGACCATCCACCTCATGTGTGCCCCTATTATTTTATGTACCTGCTCAAGGCCACTCCTCAGCCTTCTACACTCTAGGGAAGGAAGTCCAAGCCTATCCAGCCTCTCCTTCTCACTCAAACCCTCAGTTCTCGTGAATCTTTGCCAGATCCTTCTCACTTTGTTGTGACAGGAACGTTGGGAAATGTTCATGAATTCCCAAATTGGATCGAATGGGGGTGGGGAAAGAAAGAGGAGAAGGAACCTTGGAACAAGCTGGATTGGAAATTTTGGAAGAAAGCGTGCATACAATAAACAAAGAAATGCAAAATACTGAATCAACATTCGAAAATCAGAACAATCCTTCCTTTATTGCTTCTATCCATCTCCGGGAACTGCCGAGTGCTTTACTGCCCCAAAAATTCTGGTTGTGGGGAGGCACGACGTGGCAGGGACTTGTGGCAGACACTTTGCACAGGCCAGCTTCCTCAGGCAAGAAAAAGTGTTTAGACCAACTTTTCTTCAAGTGGATACAAATACTGCGAGAATCCCTTCCCCCGGCGTTCACCTTTAGCTCGCGAAAGGGGCCGACTTCACCACTGGAAAAAGTTGGCACCAGATTGGATTATTGCGCTCAAGTGTCTGCACATTTTGAACCCAATGAGCATGGTATGGATTCCCTGCTGCCCAACTCGGCTGGGGAGATTCAGGAATCGCCCAGCGATGCCGCAACAAATCCGGCTGCCCTCTCCAATTTGCCAGCCTCGGAAATAGGTCCCGTGAGAGTCCATAAGCAGCCCTTCAGCCCATCTCGTCCCTGCCCACCCAAACGAGTCCCATTTCCCGAGCGCAGTGGTTTCAACACGGCCCCTCCACTAACTAGAGAACAACTATGGCTTAGGGGAGCGGACATTAAAAAGATTAGAGTCACTTTCACAAACACGTTGACGTGCAAAGACGCCAAGGGAGCTCCAGGTTAATGCAAGTTAACAGAGAGAGGGACACTTACCTTTGATCTGCACAGCTCCGGATGGTCCCCGTCGCGGCCGTGACGGCCCCGCTGCTCAAGGCTCGACCTTCCCTTCCACCCGGATTCGTGAAAAGGATATTTTAGCACAGCTACAATACGGGACCAGGCGCCGACCTTAGCGACAGCTGCCCGATTGGGTTAACAAATCCGGAGTTGCATTTACCGAGGACGCCCTGATTGTGGTTAAAACGGTCATGGTTCCCGGCAGCGAATCGACCCGCCCATAGTGAACTCACTGAGCTTTCAAAGGTTCTGCTCTCCACCAACTTCCTGCCCAATCTGTGTAGCTTCTAAAACTCCTCAGTGTGCAAACGTTCACTTCGGGAGATTCGCATGACTTCAATCTTTTTCTTTCCACTCACATACCACTTTAAGTAATCCCTGAGCCTTAGATGCTCTGTGATTAGTAAGTGGTATGTGACCCAATTGTCACCGAAGTATTTTGCTTGAGAACAATTGTCATTGGCCCATTTCCTTTGGAGTGATGTGTACATAACGAGCCAATTAGGTACAATTAAAACAGTGCTTTTCAACCTTTTGCTTTCCACTCATTTATCACCTTAAGCAAACACAGAGCACCTATGACATAGGGAATACTTAAAGTGGTATGTGAGTGGAAAGCAAAAGGTTGAAGACCACTCCTTGTTGTCTTCTCTTCCTTCCCTCCCCCCTCCCCCAAGATAGAAATAGAGTGGCTGGGCAGGGAAGGGTGCCTGTTTAGCCCATTGTATCAGTGAAAGAAACAAGGAGGAGGTATCCAGTTAACCCCCGTTTACTCGAAACCTTGTGAATATTCTGCCCCCAATAATGTCCCTGAACATGCCACCTCAAAGTAAACTGGCTTCTCGTCGTGACTGCATTACAACTCAAGCACCATGGCTGAGGGTGTTTTATTAGGGTCCATATTGTCTCAGGGCAAGTGCACCTTCTGTACTGATGAAATCACATCTCTTGTTAGTACATGATGTCCTGTACAAGTTGGACTTCAATGTACGCAGTGGGTCAGATAGCATCCATGGGTAGAAAAAGTCAGTCAATGTTATTATTTAGAGGAGTGTCTGTTTTTCTCTCTGTATTGCACAGTTTGTTCACATATTTATTTGTTTACATGTGTACATAGTACAATTTTTTGCACTACCAATAAGTGGTCATTCTGCCTCGCAGGAAAAAGAATCTCAGGGTTGTAAATGATGTCATGTTTGCACTCTGCAATAAATCTGAAATCTGAAGTCATTTGCCCATCTCACTGCCGCATGCTCAATTTTAAAATAGTCTGTTCCCTCATTGATACCTTGAAGAAGGGCTCAGGCCTGAAGCATCAGTTTTCTATCTTTACCTCCTGTGGACACTGTGAGACCTGCCGAGTTTCTCCAGAATTTCTGTGTTTTACTATAATCAAAGTATCTGCAGATTTTCATGTTTAACTTTGTTCCCTCATCGATTCTTTAATATATTAATTCAGAAAAGCATCCCTTTCAAACTCCCCTCTATTGTGGTTCATTTGTTTTGGCCAAAATCAGCGTAGATGTTGTGTGTTCATGATTAGTCACTGGTTAAGTGAACTCCATGGAACTTGAGTGCTCTCTACTCTCTCCACTACAGAGTTATTGATGTGTAGTGGAGGGTAGCCCTTAAGTCCACTATCAACTCCTTCGTCTTGTCCATGTTGAGATTCAGGTTGTTACTCTTTCACTATATCACGAGATTTTCCCCTCTTCTCTATTGCGACATCATTGTTGATGATGAGGCCAATGACCATTGTGTCATCTGCAAACTTGATGACTCTGTTGGAGTTGGATCTGGTGATGCAGTCGTGGGTCAGCAACATGAGCAGGAGTGGACTGAGCACACAGCTCTGACAGTTCTCGACATCCTGCTACTGACCCGGACAGTCTGTGGTCTTTCCATTAGGAAGTCCAGAGTCCAGTTACAGAGGGGGGTGTTCAGTCCCAGCAAGGACAGCTTCTCCACCAGCCTCTGGGAAATTATCATATTAAATGCCAAGCTCAAGTCAATGAATAGCAGTCTGGCGTATGACGCATCATTCTCCAGGTGGGTCAGGACAGAGTGAAGGGACAAGGCTATACCATTGTCTGTGGATCATTCCCATTACCAGACACTTGAAGCATTTTATAATGGTGGAGATCAATGCCACAGAACAGTAGCTGTTGAGTCCTGTTACTGACACCCTCTTTGGTACCAGGATGAAGATGGCTGCCTTGAAACCTGCAGGGTGATGGTCTGTTGTTGAAGATGTCTGTAAGGACACTTGTCAATTGGTCTGTGCAATCCTTTACCTCAGGATCAAATGGTGGGAAAAGCACAGTTTGGAGGTCCAGAAACTCACTGATGACCATAACTTGTTTGGGTGTCCTTGGCTTCCATGGCCGAAGGGGAAAATGATATCAGACATACCCACTGAGAGCCAAGAATTAAGGTGAACATCACAGAAATCAAGGCAGACTGTGTCTGATTGAAAGTGACTCTGCTCTTCATGTGACTTCATCCTTCAGCGATTATTCGAACCAATCTTGGTATAATTCTGACCTCAAAGGTAGAAAAGACTATTTGGCAGCTGGGACAAAACAGAGTCCTGGGAGCTGATAGTGTCCTCAACAGGATCTAAATCTTGCGTAAGTGGTGGGGATGAGGATTGATGGAGCCAGGCTGATTACCCTTGCATTCAGGATACAGGCCATTATTTCAACATTATTTCAAAGGTTGGCAGCTTGATTCAGTCTAAATCAGCACTAAGTGAGCAGCACGATGAAGGCACCTCCTCCTAGTGGCTTAATCTCAGAATTGATGAATTGCAAATGATAGTGGGTGCAGCCTTCCATGATTCTTTGCAACGTACGTTGTTTCGCCAACATGAGATCCCATCTGCACATCTGTTAACTTGCAAGGAGCATCACGCTTTTTTTGGCGCAAGAGTATAAAAGTTCTGAATCAGTGGGGAATTGTAGTAGAGTGACCCCAGAAAAAGCACAAAATTAGTGGCCCTGTGGGAGCAGAGCCCTGAGGGAAATCGCAGGAGTGCGATCCACAAAAATGGAATCAAACCCCCAAACGAACCCTCCAGAGGAGGTGAGCAGTAAAAATTCCTGGACTGCCGGTGGGAGGTTCCTATGTCCTGATGAGGGGCTGGGGCAGAGGCAGGGCGGCAGGAGCCTGCGGAGGAAGGCCTCCAAGAAGAGCCCCCGTAGTGCTTCGTTAGCGCCAAAAATCCAGTGGGCCTGCTGGGGTGCAGTGTCCCAGCTGAGGAGCAACAGGCCAATCTACCTCCGTTGTGGGTGGAATCAGGTGGCAGTGGCCTACCTTTGCTGAAGGTCGGGTCCAAGTCTGGCTGCACCGACCTGGCTTTGTGGAAGCTGGGGCCTCAAAAAGAAAGCAGTGATACTGTTATGCCGCAGCATGAGACAATTAGACCTCATTATATCAAGTGACAGTGAGGGGGAGTACCCCACACAAGAGCAGGTAGAACTTGAGTAAAATCTAACACCACATAGTGCAGCTGCCCACTCAACAGGTGAGAATAACCACCAGAAGAAGCTCAAAGAAGGGTGTGGTCTCTTCACGACAGGCATCTGCTCGATCGGAGTCTGAGAGTAAGGCCTGCAAGAGAGTAGAGGCCTCGACCAGTGACAAAATTGTAAGTCGACTGGACAAATTGGAGGAACTGGTGGTGGCCACGATTGTTCAAGGAAACAAAAAGGGCAGTAGCAGCCACCTTGAGATTATTAAGCCATGTGATGTTTCTTATACATCCCGAGAAATCAGTGTTGGTGCCTACCAAGAGGTTAAAATTCCTCAGCTTCATTATTGATTCAGAAGACATGAGACATCCTGCCAAAGAATAAAGCAGCAGAGATCAGGACTGCCTACATAGGGCTCATAACAGAGTGTCGTCCCTCCATAAGAAAGGTGGCTTTTCTGGCGGTACAACATGGTCTGCTAAATTATAGGTTAATGGAAAAGGAAAATATCTGCTCTTAAGGCAGCCAGGGGACACTTTGACAGGCCCATGAGGTTAACAAGTGAGGTCAGATCCAACCAGGCATGGTGGATCGACCATATCTCGCAGGCCTATGTGAGGATTGAGGTTAGAAAGGTGGACCTGGAGATCAGGTCAGATGCCAGTGGTGAAGGTTGGGGAGCCACGAATCTAAAAGTCTCTATTGGGGGCAGATGGATGGACATAGAGATCAGGGAGGCCTCTAAATCAGGCATTAATTATTTGGAATGCTGGTGAGGTTTCTAGCACTAAAGTCTTTCTGTGCGAGGGAAGCTGACATTCATGTATTGCTGAGGTTAGATAACACTTCAGCTGTGGCCTACCTCAATAATATGGGAGGTCTTAAATCTCCTTCCTGTAACAAGTTAGCCATTGCGACTTGGTGCTGGTATATTCAGAGGAGCATTTGCATCTCCAGATGATAACCTCTTTCTTTCAGGTCAACACAGAGTGCCTTTTTATTTCTCTTATTCCAAGTGAAATATTAGACAGCCAGTCCTCTCCTCTTGCATGAATCACAACGGCTTTGACCAGGCACTCACAGCCTGTCTTCCAAATGGGGTTTTCCACAAGTTTGCCAGCTTGTCCTGCTCCAGTCTCAGCTGCTGATGTAGACTGCAAAACTGTAGAACTGATTCCATTAAATCAGAGCATCTGTGACCTCAGCAGCCAATAGGGTCAAGGTCCCTTTATGGGATATCCTTTGCTAGGTGGGATGGAGCAATGAGAGAACGTTTAATAGGTTCAGCAATAAACCTTTAAACTCAAAGGGGCTGAGTTTCACGGCTTCCATCCTACACTCGGCGGATTAAACAAGACAGCAGGAAGGAGACCCATTGAACTGATTATGGTCTGTCAGACCACCCGAAGGGGATAAGCCACTGAGCTACAACTCTCACGTTGGCGAACCAATGCACATTGCGAAGAATAATGGAACATTAAATGAGCACTTTACCTGTGTGAAATTTGATGATTATTATTCAAGTAATGGGAGTTGGTGAGGCAACGTGCCCACTTCTCCCTCGCCTTTTTTTCTTGTTTGTGGATAAAGATGTTTTGGTTGCTTCAGTCACAGGTTCGTGTTATAATTGGTTTGTTTAATTTAGCACATTTAAGTAGAGTGGGTTCTCCCCTCTGGACTGTAAAGGAATGGCTGCACATGTACAGATGGGATCTCACGCTGACTCACCAACTCCCATTGCTCGAATAATAATCATCAAAATTTGCACAGGTAAGTGCTTTTTTAATGTTCAATGAAATGAGAAATGTAACCTATTTGAAACCAAAGCAGAGAAATGTAAATAAAAAAAAATGATGGAAGAAGTCTGAGCAACTGAATACATCTCTCTTGTTCATACATTAAGTAACAGCATTTAATGTAAATAAAAAAAAAATGATGGAAGAAGTCTGAGCAACTGAATACGTCTCTCTTGTTCATACATTAAGTAACAGCATTTGGGATACTGAGAACTTCTCAGTGAAAACATTTTTCCTGATCTCCCTGAAAGATCATTTTCCATAGCTTTTAAATCTCCAATATCTGGCTGTCTCAACAGTGAGCATCATTTTAACCTATCTTCCTTAAACACCTTTTCAAGTTTTAGAGTGTCATCAGAAGTGAGCCCCTCATTCCTGTAACAAACAATGGGTGGCATGGTTTGAGGTTAGTACGATGCTACAATAGTGCCACAGACCCGATTTCAAATCCAGCACTGTCTGTAAGGAGTTTGTATGTTCTCTCTGTGACCTGCGCGTTTTCCCAGGGTGCTCTGGTTTTCTCCCAAATTATTGGTCACATGGGTGTATTTGGACAGTGCAGGAAGACCTGCTAAAAAATAATGATTTGAAACCCAGTTCATGATTCTTGGCCCTGTACCTCCATCTGGTGGATCACATACACAACACCCTCTGAAAAAGCTGAAGTATGAAATGACTGCATCCCCCTTGATTTCAGTCCCTATCTCCTTCAAATAACTGTTGCTGAGAAAGGTTGTGCTCTTGCCATTTGTAACTTTATTGACACATCTTTTATTTTTCTTCCATTACCAACCATTCCTTTGTGAATCCTGGAGTTATTGCCTCTGTCTTCCATCCTCTCCCTCCATTGACATTCAATTAAAAACTCTCATAACCAGTTCTGCAAAGACCTTTGACCTGAAATGTTAACTGTTTCTCTCTCCAGATCTGTTGAGCACTCTCGGTAATTTCTGTCTGGGCCATATTATATATATGTTAGGCTCACAAACTCCCAACCAGTAATAGTAACAGGGCAACATAATGACTGTCCAAAATTTTCTCATCCTCACATCTATCTACTTTTCCTAGGGCTCAAACTCTCCAAGACTCCTCAGCCTTACCTCTCTGGTCCACTCCCGCGTTGACATGTCCGTCCATGGCCTCATGCACTGCCAAACCAAGGCCACCTGTAAATTGGAGAAGCAGCATCTAATATTTGTTTTGGGCACTCTCGAACTGGATGGCATTAACATCAACTTCTCCAGTTTCTGCTAGCCCACTCCCCATTCTCCCTCTTTCCTGCATCACTCTATCTTCCTCCGGCTCGCCACCCCCTTCCCTCTCCATTTTCAGAGCCATCCCCCCTCCCCCTGTTTGATGGTGTGTTTTCCCTCCCTTATGCACCTATTACTTCCTGCCTGTGGACCAGTGCTCCCCCCCTCCCCCACCGCCCCTTCCCTCCATCATTTTGTTTGAACATCTGCATACAATTTGCTCATACCTTGATGAAGGGCTTAAGTCTGAAACATTGGTCAAGTATCTTTACCTTTGCTACATAAGGAGTTTCCCCAGGGTTGTGTTTTTGCTTTCACTTCCTTAGGCATTTCTCCCTGTAATTGTGAGGGGCAGAAGCTAGTCCCTATATTCACAGACAGATGTTCCAGGTGAGGCAGAGCTTTACCTGCTCAATGTCCAACCTAACCAGTGAGACCGAATACAGATTGGGTGACCTCTTCATCGAAGATGTGCTCCGGTTGCAGGTCTAGGCTTTTACTTTCCATAGCCAACCTTTTCAAACCTTCCGCAGACAAAGAATAGCAGGAAGACCTCGGGAGGTCTGACAGTTCACCTGAGATGCTGCCTGACCTGCTGAGTTCCTCCAGCAATTCCTCGTCTTCTCAAGATTTACCCCCCACCCATCTCGCAATTGGAGAAACAACACATCACATTTCTCCTGGACAGCCTTAATATAAGGTAACTCCCATCTATATCTGGTTCCACTGTTTCCATCTAAACCCCCAGCCCCCACTCCTTCCCAGTGGTCTCCCCCTCTACATGTCTCTCCACCTCTCTCCTTTTAATCCAATAACCTTTCCCCTAATTCTTTCTCCCTTCATATACAAGACAACATCTACTTTTTACTTTAGTCTCAGTAAAGCTCTGACAATTTCTACCCATGGATCCTGCCTGCTGAGTCCCTCCAGCACCTTGTTTGCTGATGACTGCACAATGCAGGTACCATCCAGTCCCCTCATGTTGGAAAGATGCCCTAGAGTAGCACTGTGTGTCAATGCAGAGCTACTGGGAGATTATAAAGGGTTTTCAATGTGAAGTGAAGAATCAGACAAGGTCAAGGTCTTTCAGTTTGTAGTGATTCCTGGAAAGAGTCTTTCCCAAATTACACCTCATAAGAAGCAATTCAGCTCCTTGTACCTGGGCTTCCTCCAAAGTGATTATGCCTGTCATGATCTTGGCTCCAACTCAATATTCCTCCCCATAGCCCTGATATTCCTATATTTCTTAGCCTATAAAATATTCAATCTCCTTCCTGTATCAAGTTAGCCATTGAGACTTGGTGCTGGTGTACTTACTCATCAAATATTTAGGGAAATTAATTGTTTCCAGAACTTGGGAATTAAACACAAATACAAGCTGCCCAATGATGTAAAAGGATGTTGATTTGTGCACAGTGCAATTCCACAATAAGTGGAGGCCCATTGTAGCAAGAATGAGCACAGAATTGACCTTGACAATGAATAAGGCCCAAAGCTCATATATCAATGTCCAATCCAATCTTCAAAATCACATTTCTGATAGGAATCATTAACCTTCTCAAGGTTTTCTGGAACCTTGTCACAATCCACTTGACTGGCATCCCATCCGCCATTTGAACATTCATTCCCCTCACCACCGAGGCATGAGAATTGTATGATGTACAAAATGCACTGCACAAATTGCACAAGGCTTGGGCTGCACCTCACACACTCGCAACCTTGACTGAATCCAAGTGACCTGCAGTCACGTTATCCTGACTTTCACCATAGCTGGATTTAAGTTCCCTAATTTTCTACCCACCATGTGAATGATCTAATTCTGTTGTTGCAATCATCTTGTTACTTTGTGGTTTTCTGTCAATTTTAAAAATCCTCATGGCTCAGGATCCTTCTTAAGGTAGCAGTCAGCTGGAAGCTTTTCACTATCTCCATGTGTCTATAGACTAACCTCCGGAATGTGGCAGATGGAGGGTGGCAACTACCATTTTCTCCAGTCAATAAATGCCGCTTCAGTAGTGTCCACACAATGACAAATGATGTGTTGTCATCTCACTGAACAGGTTTGGGGCAGTTGGTGGGAGGGGTGGGGGAGGTGGCGAATGCTTGATTAAAGAATTCTGGACAGCATTAAAAAGGAGATCAAAGGGTGTAGAGTGGGAATTCCAGAAGTTTGAAACAAGGGTTCTAATGACAGCGGTTTAGAACTAGCTGCTATTTTTTTTACATGTTGTGATTTTAACAGTAGTTTTATTTGTGAGCTGTGGATCAATGCCATTACTGAGGTAGAAGGTGCTGCTCAGACCAATAGGCTACAATTAAAGTATTCTCCAGTTTCACAACTGCTTGTTAAAATCCAGTAAATCCCGTGAATTGACGTGTGTGTGCGTGCATGTGGAGAAGAATGTATGTGTATGAGTGCATGCATGTATGAGAGTGTGTATGTATGTATAAGAAAGGGAGCATGTTTATGTGCACACACATGGAGTAAATTGTATGCAGGGTTTTGGGTGGTGGGGAGATGATTGACATTTCCAGGCTTTCTTCAAGAGATGGCTTTCAGTAAATTTTATTTTGGCTCATGTTGAACAGTTAATTAATTTACAAATTAAGTGACCATCAGCTCAATGATATGAAACAGCCAACCTTGCAGCACGTCATGAAGAGTGTCAGAAGCCATTGAAGATAGCTATTTACTGATTCCAAACTGATATTGATCAGGTCAGGCAAGATCAGGTAAATGAAAAATGCAATTAACATTTCAAGTTGATGAACTTTCATTTAATATTGATTTAAGATAGACCTTTTTTTTGGCTCAAAGTTTATGTGAAGCCACCAAGTTTTTTTTTCCGTACTTCTCTCCTATCGACTACATTAAAAACATAAAGAACATTTACATTACGTGAGGTGAAAAGAAAACAAAGCTTTTACTTAAATGTGTTATGGACCCCCAGGGGCATTTTGGCCCCTCTCTCTCCAGACATGTTGTCCGTGGTGTTCACAGACGAGCTGCCTGGATAGGATATAAACAGAACAGTTCGCTACCCCTCTCAGCCAGTTCCAAAATCCCTTGCGACATCTAGTTTCTCTCCGTCTCTACCCTGACACAAATAATCCTAATGTTCTCCTCCCATTCTCTGCAATTGAAAACACTGCAGATGCTGACTGACCCAGAGTACTTTCAGCACTTTCTGATTTTATGTCAGATTCCCAGCGTCCACACTTTTTTTTCCTTTCCTAAGTAAACAATTACTGTAGTGCCTGGAACAAAATCCAATCGCATATTTCACTTCTGGCAGTTATCAGTATACTCATTTCATTTGAAGTCCAGCAGGATTCCCACCAACCTTTCCTCAGGATTGTGACACAACACTGGTTGTGACTGAATTGTTGGTTTTCAGTTCTTACCATAAAATCTAATTTCGGGAAGCAACAAGTCAATGAATGCCACTCCATACGTCTTAAACTGTAGTTTTAGACTGTTGAGAATTAAAATAATAATTCACCAAAATATATTGGGTAGATACAGTAGATTGTGATTCAGTGGAGTGAGTGTTTGAATATGATTTTAATACACTTACAGCACTCAAATCAGTGATGAATCCATCATGATGCCTTGGGTGTTATAAGAAGTCATTTAAATTGTGTATTGTGCTGGAGGCTTGGATCTGGACCTTGATGGTTTGGACTGATGTCTGAGTGGCTGGCGAGGCTGTAGGAGTTCTGGAGGCAAATATGTCATCAATCAGTGACTCTGGGGCTGGGCTGGGCTGGGGGGGGGGGGGGAGGAGAACAACTCTTTTTTGCTTATCTTAAGAGTCTCTGACTGTAAGGGGCCCTGGGTAATTTCTGCTGATGGCAGACTAAATGAAATTTTGTGTTTACACCTGTTTTATTACATGACATAAAATAATCTTGTTTTACATCACAATGTGAAGATGTAGAAGGGATTGATTTCCCTCCCTGCTTTCCAAAATTTGTAAATAACGCTGGTAACAGGTATTCACACCATGTAGGTGACCACAACCTTTTGTGATGTTTTCTGCTATTTTATTGGCAAGGCCAATAGTTCGCATCCAATCCTAACCACCCTTGAAAAGAGGGTGGCAGGTCATTGCTCCAGTTTATATAGCGTTTGACTCTCACTTAACCCAACAATGTCCCAATATATCCTGATCAGCACAGTGTGTGACTTGGAGGAAAGTTGCAGCTAATGGCATTTCCCTTGGCTCAGTGCCCTCATCCTGGCACAAAAAAAAGCTAGTTCATGAAGTGCATTAAAAAAAATAGATGTACATCATGGTAACAGGCCCCTTTGGCCCACGAGTCCATGCTGCCCAATTATACCCAATTGCCCTACAACCTCCGGGACTCTTGTTGCTTTTGTTGTGGGTGTTCATCCTGCACCAGTTTAGGGTGATGGATCAGAATGAGAAACCGGCAGAATTCAACAATCAATGCAACAATGTTTGCAGTAATCACTAACAGCTTTGATACAGAAAGTGGTTGGATTTGATTTTATGGTGTAAATATACAATACATTACATGAATGAATGGCAATGATTATTCACTATTTGTTTTGCATAATTTAGATATAAAATATGACATTTTAGTCATCAAAGTCTCCCAAGGTTCATGATTGAACCAACCAACACGACCCTTATATGATACAGTGATATGCAGGGTCCCACGTTAAAGGGGTTTTCACTTTAGTTCCTCAGCATTACCTTTTCTGATGAGTTAGTTAGAAACAGGATTCAGCTGGAAAAATATCTGACACAGTCCTTTCAATAGCATTATCTTTTAATTAAAAAAATAAATTCTGCTGAGATATGGGTTTGAAAGTTGTATGATCCTTTGATGCCATTCTTTTTCAATTTAAAACCCAAGACATTATAAAGAGAGGTGAATGTTGAACTTCCTCATTTGTTGGTGCATTAGATTTGGTCGGTGTTTAACCTGTCACTCTGTAATAATGGGCCATGAGAAAAGAGAGTTTTGACCTGCCACCATATAACACTGAACTTCATTACTGGCCTGATATCACATGGAGTCAGGGTACTATCCAGGTAGATGTGGGTCTGTCACCATATAACATTGGATACTGTACTGCTCACTCTGGCACACAGCAGAGAAACAAGTGCAGGTATGCTATTTTATAATACTCGGGTATAGTGTCAAGTTTGTTGCATGACAGAGGGCCACAAAACTGGAGGCTATAGGTCGGGAGAATATAAATCCTTCTTTGCTGGTGATCAGAGTAATTTAATGAAAAATAAAGAGCAAATCATTTGCTCCAAGTGATAGGGCCAGAATCTCAAGCACTTCACGCAGCCAACATTGGTCAAAGTGAAAGACATTCATCCTCCAGTATTTCTGATTCATCAAGAATGTAAGAGCCAGAAATTTCTTTTCAGGACTGTTACTTACAGAACTTCATATACAATTTAATCAATGGCAGGTTCATGCCCAGTTTTGTCCCTCCTGCTGTGTAGAGTAAGGAGACAAGTCAATGGTTCTTTTCCTAACAGATAGCACTGTAGGATGGAACAGCAATGAAGGAGGTCATTTGGCCCATATTGTTGATGCAGTTACCTGACTGGTCTAACTCCACAAATGAAAACTCCTTTTCAACATTTCCTATTCGGAGGAAGAGGACCTGAACTGAATTTTGTCTATTGTAATTCACAAATGCTTCAGGAAAAGCAATATTTTGTCTATTCTCCAACAGCAATAAACTTCAGACTGGAAGAATGCTTCAGGGTTAATAATTAAAGATTACTCCATGATCTTAAGGGTTAAAGAACCATCTAGACCTATAGCAATGACCATTGATGAGCTGGGGAGAGGGTAAGAATCAAATGGCCCACCTTTAATCTAAAAGCTCAAGAGCCCCCAACCTTATATTCACGATCAGTCTGTGTGTCAGAATGCTGGGTATGTACCTTCCATCCTCTGCAAGGCTAAAGTCCTGCAGCATTCTTTCCGTATAGGATAGATCTTGGAACATAACTAAAAGTACTTCAGGAGTACCTCCCCCACGTTGACAACAGGACGGTGGTGTGGTGGAACTGAAGGGAGTGAGAGAAAGGGCTGAAGTGGGGGGAATGAAATGAATGGAGGTTAGGGAATGGGGTAGGAGTGAAGGAGGGAAATAGTGCCAAGCTACATGACAGAAAACAAAACACTAAAACTTCAGACACTGGAATCATGAGTAAACAAAGAGGAGCTGGAGCAACTCAGCAGGTCAAACAGCATCCATGGAGAGAAATGAACTGTCAATGTTTTGAGTTGGGACATTTTTTTCGAAACTGGGCAATTTTATCTCCAAATCTCAGGCTTGGGTTGTAGAGAACAGCAAAGTGTAAAACATATAAATGTAATTTATTAATCCAAATTCAGCACCCATGTCAACAGGCATTATTGAAGAATGAGACAGCAGCCTGGCTGATTTGTCCCTTTCCTTTGTATCAAAGGCCCTACGACCAATTATCAGGCTAATGAACAGCCTTGCCTCTGGAAAATGACTGATGCTGGGATTTTCCAGTCTGTGTGGTTAAGTCACACATTACTGAGTGTAAATAACCAAATGACAATGAACTATTCAGCCACAGAAGCAGGTCACAAAATCCTCCTTTGACCTGTCCAATTCCTGCTCCCACCAAATGGTGGAGAAGGACATTGGATCTTGCTCCAATGAGGTCAGCCAACCCCAGCACCACCATGTTGTCCCAAGATTGGGTTTGGCAGATACAGCAAAACCAAAACGTTAAGAAGGGCTGTTGCTCCTCTGTACTGGGTAAACAACCACCTCAAAGGCCGACAGCATGTGACACAAGCCATCACAATGTCTAGTTATCAAGGCGAGGATGAAGCTTCTGTGAGATTTTGATCAACAAGTCCTAGAAGCCAAGAAATCTCTCAAACCATTAACATATTGTCCCCGAGACACACCAAAGATTCTCGAGAGGGTGTTCCCTTTACTTCTTGGCCATAGTGTGATACTGGCTAAAATGCAAGATAAAAGAAAGCACAGTTGGATACAGTTACTGATATGTTAAAGCAAACTATGGCACAGGGTGTGTGGGAGGCAGAAGCAATACTGGGCTTCTAATAGTTATAAAACTGTAAAAATCACTCATAGCGTTGAGGTAAATTCTGCCTGACAGTACCTCAGCTTAAAGCATCATTCAACAACAAGACCAGAAATTAATAAAATAAAACATATTTCAATCCCTGATTCAACTCCCAAGATATGCCGCTGGATGCCAAAACGAGTCCTTAGATTGAGCACTTGGAATCCCTGGACCAGAAGTTTCAAAGGCACGGAATTTCCACCTTGTCTGCAGGCAACTCTGAGTTCAGTCTGTCGCTCGTGCTGAGGTGTTGCATACGCAGGGGAAGAGATCGTGTTCCTTTACTTTGTGAATGCATGTTCGCCCGTCACTGAACATTTCCAGTCGCCAAGAGGCCACAGGCTGCACTTGAAGATAGCACAGGCACCAATCTGTCCCGTGGAGATGTCATCACAGAAGATCCAAGACCGTGAGGCCTGTGTAATGTTTCAGGTCGAGGATTAACTTATTCTTTTTTCCACATTAGTCTCCCTTTGACTCTGTTCACCATTCACTTGGAAAGTCAGAATGTTCAACCTGCAAAACTGGATGGGAGTCTTTGGAGCCTGTTTTGTTTTGCCTCTGGGTGAAGCTGTTTCTCCTTTTTTGTTTGAAGTCAACTTCCAGCAAAAGTAGAAACATTGCATTGCCGACTTGCACTCCTCATGCTGAAATGGGACTGGTTTACTTATTGCCTGAAATCGAGAGAGAGAGAGAGAGAGAGAGAGAGAGAGAGAGAGAGAGAGAGAGAGAGAGAGAGTGGGGGGGGGGGGGAGGGGCGGCAGGGAGACAGTCAGTCAATACAGGCAGTGCTGGTCAGAACAGATCGAGTTGATGGAACTCTCCATAACGCCAACTCATTCAGCCCCAGGAGGGCACCTTCCCTGGATGCTCAACTCATGAACTGTGTGTAGCCTTCAGCTCCTGTCACAATCACATCCATCCAGATCCGCATGGCCTCTGGGGTCGGAGCCACCATGAAATAGAGTCGGTCATGCGTTTTCACACAAAAGGTGAGGCTGGGATTGGGGCTCTGAAAAGACAAGAGAAATAGAGCTCAATTTTTCAAGGACAATGATCACGTTTTCACTTCAAAAATAAACAAGGCTTGATGTGAAGAGTTTATGACGTTCAAAGGAAGTGGAGTGTGCCACATCAATGAACTAATAAACTGGGCACCTAATTGGGTATAATATATTACCTTGCTCTCTCCTTTACTCCATGGGTATACTCTTGGGTTCACCTGCTCCAGAGATTGAAGTACCGAATCCACACTGAGGCTACCAATGAAAACCTGAGGAACTGGCTCATCAAATGTGCATTTTTCTGGAACGCACCATTAAACCACCTTTTCCCTGAACTGAATATCAATGATCCTGTGGGGATGATTCCAAAGAAAAGGTGCAAAGTTCTCCCCTGGGTCCTGACCTTTCTTTACTCACTCCAGCCTACACCATGAGAACAAATAACACGGACACTGTCACGTAGCTGTGTGGAGGGGGGGTCTCCGTATGTGCGAGCTGACTGTGACCTTCCAATAGAGGTACACAGTAATAGCAATTCTTTAGTCATGGAGCACCTTTGGGTCCAGAAATCTGTTCTGAAAATGGGTGTAACTTTTTCCGTGTCCAGTAATCACCAGGGGCAGCATTCTTCACTTATTCTGAGGCAGTGGTGTCACTAGGGGTGGTGTCACCCAGTGTGGTAACTCATGGAATCACCTCACCCACCCATGGACCTCCTCCCGTACCAGATCATACAGAATCCTCAGTAATGTTTTTTGTACTAATATCACTCGTAAATCGTAATTCCCGTGTATCTCTGAATGTAATAGCATGGTAGTGAGATAAACAACTAGCAAAATTAAAATTACACAGCCTAAATGTATTCACATTTACATCGTTTCATGTAGTTAAACTGAAAATTCAGTAAGAAAACAAATTCTAATTACCACAATATTGTAGCTAAAACACCAGGTTACTTGACAAAAGTAGCAGCCGCAACAAAAACAACAGCGCATGCTTGTAGCGCGTGCAGACGAAACCACGTGATTCGAAGCATCATTGAAATTGGGTAATAGTGACAGCTCTGGGGAGTTCATTAGAAGGTCCCCTATTCAAGTTCAGGAAAGCTTGGCCTTCCAAATGACCAGGCAGCAGCCCTTGAACACAAGGTCCAATAACTGGGACAGTCTGAACTTGAGCAATGCGACTTTAACCACAGTACTGCGTAGCATCGAGTTTTAGACCTGTACGTATATTGATACATCTAAGCTGGGCTTACGAAAAATATTTTTGCTGTTTTAACTAGCTACAGGGATATTTTTATAAAAAATAAATTTATGCTGAAATATTGTACAAAAATTTTATAGACAGTCATTTTGGTGTCACCCCTTCTGATGGTGTCACCCAGTGTGGTCCGCACCCCCCCCTAATGATGCCAGTGCTCTAAGGCACTTTTCACTTCCCAGCTGTACCATCAATAACCACAAAAGGCTAATGTTGGGAAACTCTCAGGCATTTGTGATTATTGATGGTACATCAATTTTATTAACTAAAGATTGGAACTACCATTAACCTCATTGACTGATCAAAGCAAAGAGAAAGGGAACATGCAAGGGCCTATGGGAGGCGTGTCCAGCTGGCAGCAGCCAATCATGGCATAACAGTGGTTTACTACAATCTGTTTTCTTAAATTCCATGAGATAGGATAGCTGAGGGATTCGTCAGGGCTGATGACTATCCAGCGATCTGAATTGGAAATAAAGGCTGTATCCCTTTCAGGTCTGGCCTTTTGAGAACTTAGTGGCTTCAGGTGCCTGCTCCCTAAACTATGAAATTCTTGCTCCTTCGTCCTCTCTGAAGCTGGCACAGATCAATCTGACCCTGTGTTTTCCTTACTTCCCTCTCCACGTCGGCCAATGTACGGAGGGATCAAGAAGAGTTATTTTTGTGGTGGTATCAAAAATAAAGTACTTTGTCCTGAAACTTTCCTTCCACTTCGGCTGCAAACAGACTGTTTGTGACCAAGGCAGTTACTGAGCAAAACGTGGCAGCAAAAATCACCATGGCTACAAATAAAGTATTAAACTATCCCGCAAGGAGTGAGGATCACAGCTGGTTGTTGAACATCAGGAAAACCCTGACAAGTGGATTTGTGTGCGCGGCTGTGTGTGTACGTGTTGCATGTGTGTGCGTGTACGATAAAAGTGTGTATATTTGAGTGTGTGTTTATGAGTGTGTGAGTGTGAGAATTTTGGGATTCTGGTGATGGTTGACATTCCCAGATTTTCTACATTGGATTGCAGCAAGCACCTCTGTCTCTTTTAAAATGCCTTTAAAATCCTTTTATCCTAAAATGCCACATTTTGACTGACAACACTCCTGTGAATCGACTTGTATATTTTAAGGAACGAAAACCAACCCACAAATCTGAGGTGTTGTTTGATACCCCAAGAGCATGACTTTCCCCCAAGGAACATGCTGTTCGTACCCTAGCAATCAAACAAAACCCTGCTCTTCGCTCATGCTCACTGGCCTCCAGAAAACTCAATGAGTCATGGACCCTTGATCATTAAAAGGCAATTGTGACCCAAAGTTGTTTGGACATAGAACAGAGACAAGGCCTGGAAAACCACAGTGCAAGGTTGACATACAACACAGAGAGCTGCAGTTCATACATACATTGATTGTGCGCAGACTCAAATATCTCTTCGGAGAGCAAGGAAGGAAATTACCCAGCAAATGCAAAAAGAGAAAGAAATGCAGAGAAGTAAACAAAGGCTTCAAAGAGTAAGATTAACAATCAACATAATTAGTGGAGTCAAACCTACAATTTAAAACAAAGCAATAATTTTAACCAAACCCACTGAGCAAAAATGGAGGAGATTTGGAGTTAGATGCTTGGGAGAATCCTGCCTGACTTTATACTCCATTTGATTTTAGATTTGAACACACTCAGGTTCCTAACCCCGGGGTTAGATTAAAAATACTCTCTGAACTATAAACTGTTCATTCAACACCAGAATAATTAGATGATTCTCTCTTTCTTTCTCTCTTGCTCACTCTCGATCTCCAAGTCAAATTGAAAGGCACTGTTGGGAAATAGAGAGCTCCCATTTGTTGAAGTTCCAGGTTAAAAACCTCTTTAAATGTACCTGTCAGCCATAGGACAGTGGGCCCAAGTCTTGCCTCTGACTGGGCAATGATTTGAGAAGTTTAAAGGTCTTGATGATTTTAGTAAAAGACAGATCAAGCATGGAAACAGACTCTTCAACCACCAAGCCCACATCGACCTCAACCACCCTTTCATAGCTTCTCTCCCTACACTCCACCAACTCTCCCCACATCACACCAGTCACCCACGCACTAAAGGCAATTTGCAGTGGTTGATTAACTAACTGGCCCACATGTCTATGGGATGTGAAAGGAAACATCTAATGAAAGCTCACAGGGTTACAGGTCAGGGGTGAAGCCACTGTGAGGCAGCAGCACTACTAGGCCACACCACTGCACTGCCCAAAGTGGAGATGACCTCATTCAAAAGCACAGCTAATGACCTCACTGAACAAACCTCCCCTATTCGTTCAGGAAAGCTTGGCCTTCCAAATGACCAGGCAGCAGCCCTTGAACACAAGGTCCAATAACTGGGACTGTCTGAACTTGAGCAAGGCGACTTTAACCACAGTACTGTGTAGCGAGGAGGGGCTGCTGGAGGAGAAATGGGAGTGACTGCAGGAGTGAGGAACACTGTAGTTCACCACTTCCAACACAGGGGGAGTAATGATAAGGTGTCACAGTGGAGGCAATGGTGTAAATAGAAAGAGAATGTGACAATGTACAATGATGACAATGTATGTATACCTGCATGGAAAGTCTGCTTTTGGGATATCTAACAGCAGCTCAGGTTTGTAGATTGGCTTTCACGCCTTAAAATCCACTAGATGATTCACAGGAATGTCGTCAATCGTCTGGCTCTTTAGGATAATAGGATTTCAGGGGAATTTTGAATGAGACAGAGGAGCTTGTTGCAATCCACCAGACCCCAAAATGTCAACCACCACCAGACCCCAAAATGTCAAACACTACCAGACCCCAAAATGTCAACCACCACCAGACCCCAAAATGTCAACCACCACCAGAACCCCAAAATGTCAAACACTACCAGACCCCAAAATGTCAAACACCACCAGACCCCAAAATGTCAACCACCACCAGACCCCAAAATGTCAAACACCACTAGACCCCAAATTGTCAAACACCACCAGACCCCAAAATGTCAAACACTACCAGACCCCAAAATGTCAACCACCACCAGACCCCAAAATGTCAAACACCACCAGACCCCAAAATGTCAACCACCACCAGAACCCCAAAATGTCAAACACTACCAGACCCCAAAATGTCAAACACCACCAGACCCCAAAATGTCAACCACCACCAGACCCCAAAATGTCAACCACCACCAGAACCCCAAAATGTCAAACACTACCAGACCCCAAAATGTCAAACACTACCAGACCCCAAAATGTCAACCACCACCAGACCCCAAAATGTCAACCACCACCAGACCCCAAAATGTCAAACACCACCAGACCCCAAAATGTCAACCACCACCAGAACCCCAAAATGTCAAACACTACCAGACCCCAAAATGTCAAACACCACCAGACCCCAAAATGTCAACCACCACCAGACCCCAAAATGTCAACCACCACCAGAACCCCAAAATGTCAAACACTACCAGACCCCAAAATGTCAAACACTACCAGACCCCAAAATGTCAACCACCACCAGACCCCAAAATGTCAACCACCACCAGACCCCAAAATGTCAAACACTACCAGACCCCAAAATGTCAACCACCACCAGACCCCAAAATGTCAACCACCACCAGACCCCAAAATGTCAACCACCACCAGACCCCAAAATGTCAAACACTACCAGACCCCAAAATGTCAACCACCACCAGACCCCAAAATGTCAACCACCACCAGAACCCCAAAATGTCAAACACTACCAGACCCCAAAATGTCAAACACCACCAGACCCCAAAATGTCAACCACCACCAGACCCCAAAATGTCAAACACCACCAGACCCCAAAATGTCAACCACCACCAGACCCCAAAATGTCAAACACTACCAGACCCCAAAATGTCAACCACCACCAGACCCCAAAATGTCAACCACCACCAGAACCCCAAAATGTCAAACACTACCAGACCCCAAAATGTAAAACACCACCAGACCCCAAAATGTCAACCACCACCAGACCCCAAAATGTCAAACACCACTAGACCCCAAAATGTCAAACACTACCAGACCCCAAAATGTCAACCACCACCAGACCCCAAAATGTCAAACACCACCAGAACCCCAAAATGTCAAACACTACCAGACCCCAAAATGTCAAACACCACCAGACCCCAAAATTTCAACCACCACCAGACCCCAAAATGTCAAACACCACTAGACCCCAAATTGTCAAACACCACCAGACCCCAAAATGTCAAACACCAGCAGACCCCAAAATATCAACCACTACCAGACCCCAAAATGTCAAACACCACCAGACCCCAAAATATCAACCACCACCAAACTCCAAAATGTCAAACACCACTAGAACCCAAAATATCAACCACCACCAAACCCCAAAATGTCAAACACCACCAGACCCCAAAATTCTCACACTCACTCACACCTTATGGTGGAGAAAAGTTAAAAAATTTCATGTATGTAACATTCTAATATAGTACAGTACAACTTCAATTATCTGAAATCGGATTCTATAAAATCCTCATTTATCCAAAGTTTTTTCAGAACCGAACTGACCTCACAGGTTGAAAAAAAATTCACCTGACATGAAATTAGAATGAAGATTGTCCTCGTTTCAGGTAACTCCCCCCCTCTCTTTCTATTTCTTCCTTACCTTCCCCTATAGACTTTTCTCTCCAACTTGTCCTCTCCAAGTGCGTGCCACTGTCTCCCAGCCACAAGTGGCGTTCGGAAGAATCCCTTGTCCTGGCGTCATCAAGGAGAGTGGCCTCCTGGGCAGGAGCAGGACCTTGGTCTCAGTGGCATTCCCTCCTCTCCCCTTCCCTCCCTCCCCTCTCGGCACACCAGAGTCCCAACGCTGACTCTGAAACATCCCCTCAGCCTACTACCGCTCACACACACCGAACTCCCCGGAGTGTGTGTGTGGTAGGCCTAGGGAAGGAGTTGGCGTCAGGAGTTCCAGTGACCAGGGAGTCAGGAACCTGCTGTCTCGCCAGTGCGTGTTCCACTGTCCCAGGAAGCCTCCCTGGGGATCAACGACAGTGTTGGGGATGTGTCGGGGATCGGCCACGGGCAGCATTATTTTGGTGAGAATGAAACATTATTTTAACACTTAAAAAGCTTTCCTTTGTTGTTTGTTGTTTGAACATTGATACAAGTGATTTGCTGTTGCTACTGGGCTGTTTTAAAAAAAATTAACAGTTCTCCAAAACAAACGTTTATCTGACATAGGCCTGGTCCCGACCATTTTGGATAATCGGAGTTGTACTGCATTATGTTTCAATAATGAAACTTTACCTTTACTCAGACACTCATGTAGACACATACACACACTCAAACACTCTCACATACTCACTAAGGGTGAGAATAAACTTTGAATGTTTTTCTTTTTGTAAATAAAATAATGAGAACAAAGTCTATTTTTGGTAAAAGAAAACCTTCTAGCTACTGGTCACCAAATCTGTACAATTTCCTAAAAGTGCTTACCTTTGAGGCACTTCTGAGATGGTCATAGTAAACCTCTTCAATGGCTTGAAAATAAATTACTCCCTTTAATTTGCTTTCATGTTTATCTGTCAAAGAATTAAATAATTTTCATTATAATGATCAGATCAGATGTTCTACAAATATTTATTTATCCCTAGTCCTTTTCCCTCATTCCTGAATTAGTGTCGATTGACAAGCCCACCCTTCTTTCCCCCGAGTCACCAAATGTCCGGGAGGTTTAAGGATAACTTTGAAACAGTGATGCATTCTGTAAACACAATGCATATCAGCTCAAGAGACACTTACCTACGTAATAAGACAATGTCCGCTTAATGCGATCAAAAACAAACCAGCGCTTTCTCCAGGATTTAATTTTCCCGCCCATTTTTGTTAGGTAGCCCTTACACATCTTCTCAGACATGGTAATCTGGTAACAGATCTCCAGGTTGTGCCCCGATGATTCAATATGTGACCGCAAATCAAAATCTTCCTTCCTGATTGGTAGATACCTGGTTAAAGGTCGTGCCTGGAAGGATGCAAGTACAGAGTGCTATTAATTTTCCCCATTGTATCCATCTAACAGATGGGTTCTGTATCCATGTAACAGATGGGTTCTGGAACCATCCCAGTGAAAACACGGAAATGCTGGAGGAACATGGCATCCGTAGTAGGTAAAGATATATAACTGATATTTGGGTTCTGTGCCCTTCTTCAAAAAGCAGGCAGGCACCTGAATTAAAAGGCTGGGGAGAAGGGAAGAAAAGGGCAGGGGAAAGAGCATGGACCAACAGACAAAAGGTGATAATTAGACATGGAGAACCTATCCTTTCTCCCCTTCTCCCCTGGCCTTTTAATTCAGGTGCCTGCCTGTTTTTTGAAGAAGGGGTCAGACCCAAAACGTCGGTTATATATCTTTACCTATGGATGCCATGTTCCTCCACCCATGTCTGTGTTTTTACTGCATTCATAGTGTCTGCGGACTTTTGTGTTTCATGCTGTCCCAGTGCAGCTTCTTTGCCTCTCCAGGACTTTCACATCTCTGCACCCTCTCACAGGATCACATTCATGAAGTCATACAGCATGGAAACAGCCCCTTTAATGCAGCTTCCCCATGCCACAAGCTTTTTACCCTGCCTGTGCCTGGAAATGGATATTATATTCTACACGGGACCAGCCTAGGTTTGTCCCATGTGGAACATCATGTCCGTTTTGTCTTCAGTGGAAGAGTTTGCAATACCACTGGTGTTCAATGATGCAGGGGTCTTTGTCAATAATTATACTGCCTCCACAGATTTGGTTCCAGCGACCCTAATGCTGCCTGATTTTTGGAAGTGGTCTGCAGACCACAGCTATAATTTGACTGCTGATGAACTTCCGGGTGCTTGCTAAGGGTCCTACATACTTTGAAAACTAAAGCAGATCAAGCAGCATCTGTGGAAGAAAACAAAACCAATTGTTAACATCACGTAAAGTGTCCGTGACCTGAATTGTTAACTCTGTTTTTGAATGATGGTTTCCATCCCATCCTTATTCCAACATTATCATTCTGGAAAGACACAAGAGGGTGGAGATCTGGAGTAAAGACAACAAGAACCCGCTGGAGGATAGTGAGTCGAGCAGCATTAAGGGGAGAAAAAGTCCATGACAAAATGGTGGTGCTGCTGGAGTCGTGTAATGGCAGTGCTGCTGCTGGTGCGGACCTGCGAGGAGCGGAGATATAGCGCACCCATGGCATCCAACTGCGCAATCAACTGCCGTCAGCTCAGCACAGGCCCTTAAAGGAGCCAACAGTAGTTTTATTTAAAATCCCGCAACCATGGGGTTGGCACCCAAGATAGTGGTACCTAAGACTGGGAGCAGCCACGAGGGTTTGCAGGGTCCAGGGGAGAGGAGGACTGACGCAGGGCACCAGAAAACGGGGAGGCCTACCCCGGTCTGAGAAGGAGAAGCAGAGGAGGTGACCCACAGGAAGGTGTCCACAATGGCAGACCAGCGAGGGGGCTCTGCAGCTGAAAGAACAATGCAAGTGGTGGGCTGCTGGTGACTTGAGGCGAGGAGTGTGGGCTGCTGGAGACTGCTATATGGGGAATCGCTCCGGGCTGTGGACTGCTGGAGATTGGATTGAAAATGGCAGAAGGGGTACCAGGTATCAGAACCAGGATGTGAGGGGATGCTAAAGGCGCTGAAGGGTTCCTGACTGTGTCGGAGGTTCGGATCTGGAACTCGGGTTTCAGTGGTTTGGACTGGACTGTGTGGCTGCAGAGGCTGTGGAAGCGAATCTAAGGACACTTGGGGACTCTCTTTGTTTCTCTTTCTCTGACTGTAAGAGGCGCTTCAGGCAATTTCTGCTGATGGCAAATCTGTCTGCCTTATTGCAAAAGTAATTTCATGTAATATGACTCTGTTTTATTACAATGACAATAAATTGAATCTTGAGAATGGTCGACATTTCAAAACCCTTCATCGAGACTATTCCAGCAGTGGGCACTAGATGGCGACCATGGGCTGGAAAGTCTGATTTCTCTTCGCTCTGGACCTGAGGCACTCAAGCCACTGAGATTCAGGCATGTGACCTTACTGGCTCAGTGTAACACTTACTGAATAAATTTTGAGGCTTGCCTTTAAATTTCATGGATGATGTCAGTCTTGGCTTGGCTCAGTGACAGTACTCTGAGATCCAATTTTTTTTTACTATCAAAGTATTCATAATAAAATATAATAAATAAAAACAAGTACACATCCTTTCTACATTAATTGTTACCGTCACTTCAACATTTCTGGTATGATGTTTCTCCTGTTTCCTTCTTATCCAATGAAGGGTTTGAGGCAGTTTGTCAAATTTCATTACCATTAATTTCTGCAGGCACTATCAATAATTCTAATATCCATTTGTTCAATGCCTTTATTTATTCTTTGTGAAACACGAAAGTCTGCAGATGCTGGGATTGTGTAAAAGCATACATATATGCTAGAGGAACTCAGCTGAACTTGCAGTGTCCATAGGAGATAAACATATGTTACTGATGTTTTGGGCCTAAGCCCATCTTCAAGATATCAGCAAAAATCAGGCAAGTGTCTTAATTAAAGACTAATTCTTAGTTCCTTAACATTACGAGAAAGCTACTGGTTTCCTCCTGTGTGAAGTAAAGATCTGGACCTGCTGCAATTTGCCTTTCGTCACAAATGCTCTACAGCAGATACTACTTCGCTGGGCCTCCACTCAGCTCTGGATCACCTCGAAAACAGCAATTCATACATACAGCTGCTCTTCATAGACCATAGCTCGGCCTTCAATATCATTATTCCCTCAGTGCTGGTCAAGAAGCTACAAACTCTAGGCCACTGTACTCCCCTCTGCAACTGGAACCTTAACTTCCTCATTGGAAGACCACAGTCAGTACGAATTGGAAACAATGTCTCCTCCTCACTGATCATCAACACAGGCGTACCTCAAGGATGTGTGCTTAGCCCACTGCTTCTACTATTATACACCCATAACTGTGTGGCCAGGCACAATTTCAATGTCATCTACAAGTTTGCCGATGACACCACAGTTGTTGGCAGAATTACAAATGGCAATGAGGAAGTGTACAGGAGGGAGATAGATCAGCTCGTTGAATGGCGTAACGACCACTACCTTACACTCAACGTCAAAAAAACCAAGGAGAATATTGTGGACTTCAGGAGGAAGACGGGGGAAACACGACCCAGTCCTCATTGAGGGCTCAGTAGTGTAGAGGGTCAAGACCTTCAAATTCCTGGGTGTCAACATCTCTGAGGATCTGTCCTGGATCCTCCATGTTGATGCAATCACAAAGAAGGCTTACCATTGGCTATACTTTGTGAGGTGTCTGAGGCGATTCGGTATGTCACCGAACACTCATAAATGTCTACAGGTATACCGTGGAGAGCATTCTGGCTGGTTGCATCACTGCCTGGTATGGAGGCACCAACTCTCAGGGCAAGAATAAATTCCAGAGGGTTGCTAATTCAGCCTGCAATATCACTCTATCAAGGACACCGACATGAGGCGGTGTCTTAAGAAAGCAGCCTTTATCGTCAAAGACCCCTACTACCTAGGCCATGCCTTCTTCACTCTGCTACCATCGGGAAGAAGGTAAAGGAGCCTAAAGACGAGTATTTAGAGGCACAAGGACAGCTTTTCCCCACTGCCATCAGATTCCTGAATAATGAATGAACCAAAGACACTGCCTTACTTTTTGTGCTCTATTATTATTATTGTTTTTTAATGTCTTAAGATGGTTATAATCTGTATGTTTGCACTGACACTGCCACAAAACTCTGAATTTCATGACTTTTCGTGACAATATATTCAGATTTTGAAGCTAGAAACAAAATACTGTATTTTGGTTCCCTCACACTGAACTCTCCCATTTCTGACATGAGGGGGACCTATACTTCTTTTTATACAGGTATTTGTAGTTTTCTTGAAAATGTTCTGTCGTCTCCTCCATGAATGTGTGATATATAGAAAAGACACGTTTGTACAAGTTCAGTCACCTGTGAAAAATGTTTTTCCCGCATTTTGACTTCCTTGTCAACAAGCTGCTGCCGATGGACGGTTTCTTCCTGGAGCCTCTTCTCCAGTTCCTCACGTCTCTTGCGCTCTTCTTCAAAGGCTTGGCGACGCATTTCCATCTCACGTGCCTGCGGGGATGGGGGAGACAAATAGCATCAACATCAACATCTCACTAACTCACTCAAGCTGCCAAGACTTCTTCAGGCTCATCTGCAAAGCCAGCACTCCCATTCTACTTGAAAGGAAATCGATTCATAGCTAGTATGAAGCCACAACAAACAGGGATGCAATCTCGTGCATCAAAGGGACTCTTACTATGGGCCAGATCGAGTTCATCACTAGTTGCCAGCCCCATCGAGAACTGCTAGTAACCTGCAATTTCCTGCTCATTGTGACCCCATGTTCACTTGGCCAAACCCAGATGCCAAAGAGAAACTGGAAGTCAGATGGCAGCACCCAGTGAGACTAATGGTGGACCTCAGATGTGATGAGGAAGGGCTGTGTATTTTATATCAAGTTCTGCACCTCTATGTCACAATTGGTTGGCATGAGAACAATGACCCATTCATTTGACCTGGATAAGTGTGGCAATTTAATTTATTTTAAAGAATAATACTTTACTTCATGTAATTAGGACCAGAAGTAAACAACTTGGCCCTTTCTGGTTGATTTGCTACTCATCAAGATTCAATGTTCTATCTCAACTCCATTTTCTTTCACTATTCCCAAATCCCTTGTCTGTCTTAATATCGATAAACTTGTTGATCACAGTTTTGAATGAACACAGTGATTGAACGTGAGGGGCATAACATTCTAAAGATTCAGCATCCCTTGCATGAAGAAATTTCTTCTCAACTGGAATGTAAATGAGCCATCCCCTGTTCTAAGACTGTTGTCCGGGACCTAGACCATGGGAAACACTCATCCAGCATCCACCCTGTCAAGAAGTTTGTCAGTGAGGTCACTCTCATTCTGATATCCCTAAAGAACAGAGAGCTCGTCCACTCAATCCTTCCTCATGTAGCAGACCTGCCACACTAAGAGCCAATGCTTCACACAATCCCATTCTGTCAAGTATCTCCTTCCACAGGTTAGGAAACCCAAACTCTATGCAATATTCCAACTATAGCCTCACCCAGAACTTAACTGTCTGAAGCCAACTAATGTGAGGGCATTGTGGGGGGTGAACCACAGTCTAGAGCAGCCATTCACAACCTTTTCTTGGCTATGGCCCCACTAGGTCTCTGATCAATGTTTATGGGCCCTCTTTTCTGTGAAGCTGTAAAGTTTTGTTTATATCCATACTTCTCTCCTACTGACCACATAAACAAACATAAAAAATATTTCTGTTGTGCGAGGTGAAAATAAAATTTTTACTTTTACTTAAATGTGGAGTTTTGTAGAGGTCGTTCCAAAGTGTCTGTAGAGCCCCTGTTGAGAATGGCTGGTCTTCAAGTCAAGTCAAGTCACTTTTATTTATCATTCAAACCATGCTTGCACAGTGAAGATGAGATAGTGTTTCTCCAGTACCACAGAGCATATTTATATAAATACAAGTTAGAATAGAAGTTAAACATATTAAAATGTTAAGACATATACAGTAACGTCATGGAACCCTATCCACAAAAGTTCTGGGAGTTCAGCAGTCTGATGGCTTGGGGGAAAAAGCTGTTTCCCAATCTGGACGTGAGGGCCCGAGTGCTGCAGTACCTCCTACCAAATGGCAGAAGGGAGAACCGTTTACATGAGGGGTGTGTGGAGTCCTTCACAATGTTTATTGCATCAATTTTGTATATGTCCTTCATGATAGGAAGAGAGCCCCCAATGATCTTTTTAGCTGACTTCACTCTCCTCTGCAGGGTCCTGCAGTTCGAGGAGGTACAGCATCCAAACCAGGTGGTGATGCAGTTGGTCAGGATACTCTCGATACATCCTCTGTAGAATGTAGTTAGGATGGAGGGGGGGAGGTGAACTTTCCTCAGCCTTTGCAGAAAGTAGAGGTGCTGCTGGGCTTTCTTAGCTATGGTGCTTGTGTTAAGGAACCAGGTGAGATTCTCTGTCAAGTGCACTCCAAGGAACTTGATACTCTTGATGACCTCAATGGTGAAGCCGTCAGTGGTCAGCAAAGTCAGAAGGACTTTCTTGTGCCCTTCCTTCACTGGGCATTGAAGACCTGAGACCGAGGGGAACCTCTAAACAACAAAGGGGGGGAGTAACAACAAGGTACCACAGTAATAATAAAGCAGCTAAATAAAAAAATGAATGTAACAATGTCCAGTGATGGAAATTGATGAATATGACACTAGGGGTGCGAAGAGACATTGAATGGTTTTCTTTCTGTAAATAATTTATGGCAAATAAAGTCTAGTTTTGAAAAAAAAATCCTGCCTGTGCCAAAATCCTTTTAATAAAAACTCGGTAGCTCACAGTGACAGTGACTTGGGTCACTTTAAACTTCAACATTTCTCAGAACATCATAATGTAAAAATACGAAGCTTTTCTGCACCAAGGTGGATGACCGCTCTTTCTCACATTTCCCTGGCCATTCAACATTGTTTGACAATATCCTCCCTTACTATTTACAATCCTGGCTTGTTTCACAGCAATAGCAAACTTGGAATATGTCAGTCAAATCGTACATGCAAATTGTGAACAGCTGACGCCCAAGCACATATGCCAGTGCTCCACCACTAGTTAAGTCAGGAAAGCCCACTCATGCTTTCTGTTTGTTAATTAAATCTCTATCCACATCAGTACATTATCTCCAATTCCATGTGCTCTAATCTTGTTGAGTGATCAACTGCTTGTGTTCCAGAATAAAGTCTTCTTAAAATAAAACTGCATTACAAATACTGCTACTTGTCACTTCCTCAAAGAACTCTAATCTTTCATCAAAAATTATTTCATTTTCATTCAATTTAACTTTAAGGAGTTTGAAATTATTTTTTGAGGAAAAAAAAACTGTAACTGGGAACTCTTTCGAGTGTCCAAAAAAAAAGTTTAAAGGATATCAGGGTGTTCTGGAGGTGGGGGCTCGGGATCTGACACCTGAAGTTTGCTCACATTAGAGTCTGCTCCACCTCACAGGAAATGTCTTCATTTGGATAATCAGCCCAGTTGCAACAGGTTAGAGGGTGCCAGTACCTTCAATGCAAGACAGACCCAGGAAAATCCGGGCCAATATCAACTCTTTTACGAAATGTATGTTTAACTCATACTCTATGTGCATTCATTCACACATCCAAGCATATGTACACACCAATGTTCACAACCTTATGCATGCAGATGCATTCCATATGTCCACACCCAGTTCCTATTTATATAATCACCCATAAAAATCAATGGACATAAAACACACATGTACATTCATGGTCCTCATGGTCTGAAGGACTTTTGCAATTTATTGGAGCCAAAAGTTTTTTTTTAAAATCAGAGAGACATTCATAAACAGTTCCAAAAGATCTTTAAATTGCTTATAAAGAATTTTAATACGTTAAAATAAATGAAAGGGATATAATGGTTGTGAGTTTATGTTTTTTTTTGTAATTTGGAGATACAGCATGGTTACAGGGCCTTCCAGCCCATGAGCTCATGTTGCCCAAATATGCCCATGTGACCAATTAACTTTCTAATCCCGTACTTCTTTGCATTGTGGGAGGAAACTGGAGCATCCAGAGCAAAGCTACGTGGACATGGGATGAACGCACCAACAACCTTTCAGACAGGGGCAGTTTCGAACTCAGATTGCTGGCACCATGATAGTGTTGCACTAATGTGCATTCCTTTGATGAAGGGCTCTAGCCTGAAATGTCAGTTGTGCATCTCTGCCTTTGCTTACATTTGCTGAGTTTCCTCAGCATTTTGTGTTTTTACTAACAAGAACATTCTCAATTCTGATCTCACAAAACAACAAACTCTTAATTTCTTCCACAACATAAACAGGAAACTATTGTAAAGCATTATTGAAGCCTCCAGAGCCAATTCATTTCAGATCAGGAAATGATATGCACGATTCTAATCTTCTGTTTCATACTGTGTGGCAGATGTCACGTCAGAAACATTTGCTAAACATGGTGTTAATGAAAAATGTTAAATTTAATATGAGGAACTTGTAAAAAAAACTTTAATTCCCAATGATAACTAGATACAAAATAAGGAGCTTGATAAATTTCTGATTGAATGGGGGGATAAATGGGGGGGCCAGGTTAATGTAGTGGTTAGTGCGACACTATTACAACATCAGTGGCCTGGGTTCGAATACCGCGCTGTCTGGAAGGAGTTTGTACATTCTCCCCAAGTCTGTGTGGGTTTCCCCTGGGTGCTCCGGTTTCCTTCCGTCTTACAAATGTATGGGATTGTTGATTAATTTGTGTGTAATTGGGCAGCGCAGGTTTAAATGGCCAAAATTGGCTTCTACCGTGCTGTAAATTAAAAAAAAATTAAGTTTAATTATGAAAAATAAAATGTAACCCCCAAATGAGTATGATGAAATCAGTGCAAGAAGGCTGGAGGAAGGGATAAAGGAGGCGTTCATGTGTGGCAGGATTGCATTTTAAGGCTTTGTATAGCTATTCAGGGTATGAAAAATCCAAACATCTCCTGTCTATAATTAGGATTTAGAAAGCTAGAGTTTGTGAACAGTGAAGATGAAGCATTCTGCAGTATTAAGCTGTTGGGTAAGATGGGTTGGAGAACAGGATGACACAAAGGATAGCCTCTATGATGCAGAAAGTATGGTGTGGTCACAGCAATGCAGCTGAAGACCCATCAGATAGTGGCTAGGCAAGGCCTGGCTAGTGAGGGAGGAAGGGTGGCATAATTCAGGTGTACAAAGGAAAGAGTCAATTTTCCTCATTAAATAGAATCTGAACAATTGCGCAGCAGACCAGTGATTAACCGATGAGATAGATCTTTGGTTTTAGTTACATACCCTTGTCTCCAAAAGGCGAGCTTTCTCTGCTTGTGCCTCCTTCAACATCTTTTCCATCTCTTCGATCTTGGAGACATCCACACCACTGGCACTTCCGAGGGAAGAAGAAGTAACCATCAGATTTTAAAATAATCAGTCAGAGGCATTAACAAAATCCACAACTAACCTTCCATTCTTCTGAAATTTAGAACAAAATGGATCACTGACTATTTTAGAAAGGAATAAACCTGGAATATGCCGAAGCCACAGTGAAGTGACAAACTACACCATCACGTGGTGAGAGGTGAGATGATGAAATTCTCACTTCCTGAGGAAATTAAAACACTTATTTTAATTAATTATACTTTTTTATTCAGGTAAATTAGGGGATATGGGGAGAAGGCAGGTAGGTGGAGTTAGGTCATAAATTAGATCAGCCATGATCTTATTGAATGGCGGAGCAGGCTTGATGGGCCATTTTTGGCCTACTCCTGTTCCTACTTCCTATGTTCCTATGTTCCTATGAGACATGGCCGATATGGTCAATATTTATTTGTCTACCCAGCTGCCTTAAGAAAATGATGGTCACAAACTGCTTTTGGCAGTGTCATACAGACAAGAAGGTCCCCTTCTGTCAACTAGCCTGGTGTGACCATGGAGTCATATGTAGACAGAGAACATCGTAGGAGAACAGATTTCCTTCCTTGAAGGACTTCACTAAACCATTTAGAATTTGACCACAGAAAGTTGTAGATTCTTACTTGGTAGGAGTTAGATAGACTGAATGGGATGTTTCATTCATTACATCCTGAATGCTTTTTTTTTCAGTTGAATTTGAGTAATAGAATCTGTGTAGAGTTTGTGGGAATGTGAGTAGATATAAGGATTTGTGTAAGATTCTGTAAATGAATGGCTGATGGTCAGAATGGTTTATGTGGGGTGAAGGGCCTGTTTCCATGCAACATCTCCCTATATCTCCCTGATTGAAAGGCCCCTACAGTATGACACATTGTCATAACACAACCCTAATGATCTTATGAAAACGAATACAAATCCCATTGTAGTTTTTTGTATTGTTTCTTTTTAAATATGCAACTAAATCTGCTACCAGTAAAACTGTTGCAACTCTCGAAAATAATCAATCTCTGTCTTAAACATATTTAAAGAATCTGTTTCCAGCACTCTTCAAAGTTCCAAAGGTAAGAGGTGACTTCCACTTCTAGATCCTGCTACAACAGGAAATGCACCATTGACCCGCACGCCAAGATTCCTTTGGACTTTGTACATTTCAGTTATGTTTTACCTCTTTTAAACCTCAGAGAATACAGATCTGGCCTGTCCAACCTTACCTCATAAAACAATTTGCTCATTCCAGGAAACCTTCTTGAACTGCTTCTAATGGACTTACATATGTGTTTAAATGAGAAAACTAATAGTGAACATTATACTGGTTGTGGTTTCACCAATGTCCTGCATAATCAAAATATAAACTTCCTAGTTTTGCATTTAATTCCCCAACAATAAACAGTAAAACTGTAAATTTTTCTCAACTTTCAAGATTATTTTTTTTGTCATGTAATAAAACAGAAAAGGTGATATTACATGAAATTTTCTTTAGTCCACCGTTAAGATGATTTATTACCAGCAGAAATTGCCCAATGCCCCTTACAGCCAGAGAAATTGAAGCAAAAAAGAATCCCTCAAGAGCCAGTGAGTATCCATGGCCTCACCTCCAGCCTTCAGTCCAAACCATCAGCAACCTGAGCTCCAAATGCAAACCTCTGACACTTTCAAGAAGCCCTCAGCGCCCTCTCACACCTCGTTCTGATACTTGGTACCCCTTCAGTCAATCTTAAGCTAGTCCCTAGCAGTCCAAAGCCTGGTATAAGTCCTTTGACTGCAGTCATCAGCAGCCCACTCCCTGAGTGGGCTCCTCGCCTCGAATCACCAATGCATGTGTATTCTTCAGCCTCAGAGCCTCTCGCTGGTCTGCCACCATGCAGTCTTGTGGGTCATCTCCTCTGCTTCCCCTTCTTAAATGGGGGTGGTCTTCCGATTCTCCATTGCCCTGTGCCAGTCCTCTGCTTCCTCGGAGTCTCCAACTCCTTGTGGCCGCTAGAGTAAAGAGGCACCGCACAGACCCTGTGGTTGCGGGATTTTAAAATAAACCACCATTGGCTCCTTTAACAGGTCACTTAAAGCCTGTTTGGAGCCAATAGAAGTCATCAGACTGGGCGGTTGGACCCCAAGGGGGATCGCTGCGACTATGCTCCCTGCAGGTCCACACCTTGAAAATACCTGTATAGTAGCTTTTTGCGAATTGTACTCCAGGACATCTGGATCCCTCTGTAACTTTGCATTGGCCAGCGTTCTACCATTTAAATAACACATTTTTAAATAAAAATCCTGCCAGAATAATCAATTTGATGCCTTTTCAAGTTATATTCCATTCTCCATATCTTTAACCTATCCCTTGTTGTTTCCTCATAACCTATTTGCTACTTACTGTCCTGTCTCATTTTTGGGTCCCCTTAAAGTTTACCAATCAAACTTTAGCACCTTTAGCCATGAAACTACCATATATTGAAAGGCTAGATGGACTGATGGAGAAAATGTTTCCAGAAGTGGGAGAGTCTAGGATTGAAAGGCACAGCCTCAGAATAAAAAGGAAGTCCCTTTAGGACAAAGATGACGAGATATTTCTTCAGTCAAAGGGTGATGACTCAATGGAATTTGTTGTCACTGACAGCTGTGGAGGACAAGTTATTGAGTATATTTAAAGCAGAGGTTGATAGATTCTTCATTAGTAAGGGTGTCAAAGATTATGGAGAGAAGGCAGGAAAATGTAGTTGAGAGGGAAAAATATGTCAGCCATGATTTGGATGGTGGAGCAGACTCAATGGATCAAATGGCCTAATTCTGGAATTTAGATGTCTATAAGTGTAGGAACAAAGATCTGGTTTGATGTTACCAAAATCATATGACATGAGCAAGTTGCCAATGGTGTAGGGACGGGGAAACACCTTCGTCCATGCTGCCTTAACACAAAACTCTTGGGTGCCCCTACAAACTCCATTTACAATTCAGGAGAGAATCAGTAGTTCTAGTCCAAATGTTTAGGATCCACAAAACTTTCCTTCTACCTTAACCATCTAATATTACCAATCTATTCTCTATTCCTTTCACCTTATGTATATTTCAAGTTTCAATTTATTATCATGTAATTTTAAAAAAGTGTCATATTACACAAAATTGCCTTTTTTCTGCTGTAAGGCAGACAGATTTGCCATCGGCAGAAATTGCCTGAAGACCTCTTACAGTCAGAGAAAGAGAAAAGGAGAGACCCCCCCCCAGAGTCATCGAGTGTTCATGGATTCGCCTCCAGCCCTCCCGCAGCATCCCCAGCCACACAAAGTCCAATCCAACCTGAGCTCCAAATTTCAACCTCCGATATGATTAGGAACCCTTCAGCGCCATTGACAACCTCTCTCATCCTGGTTTTGATACTAGTATCCCTTCAGCCAGTCTCGAACCAGTCTTCAAAAGTCTGCCAGTCACCGACAGACCACCGCCTATGTGTTTCTCAGCCACAGAACCCCTCACTGGTCCACCACCATGGTCACCCACCATGGGTCGCCTGGTCTGCATCTCCTTCTTAGACGGTGGGGGAGGGGGGTGCTCTCGCCTTTTTCTGGTGCCCTGAGCCAGTGTTTCCCGGAGTCTGCAACTCCTCCTGGCTGCTGTCAATTGTAGGTGTCACCATCTTGAGCACAGACCCTGTGGTAGCGGAATTTTAAATAAAACCACTGTTGGCTCCTTTAACAGGCTGTTTAAAACCTGCACGGAGCTGAAGGTAGTCGGACTGGCCAGTCGGACTCCTCGAAAGTGCTGTGACTCTGCTCTCCATGCGTCCACGCTAACAGCAGCTCTGCCATTACAGCAGGTCCAGCAACGCTGCCACTTTCCAATCTTGTATTCCAATCTAATATTTAGCCTCCCCTTCAATGTATCGATATTATTTGCCTCTCAGTTTTGGGATTGTTCTACTAGATCATATTCAAGACTAGGATTATCGTTTAGCACAAATTTAATAAGCTTTACCCATTCTGCAACTGCTATTCAAGATCAGGCATAAAACACAAGAAACATTGTCCATGAGAGAGAAGAGAACAGTAAACAGTGATCAGGTAGAGTGAAAGAGAGTAATCTGTTCTGCATAAGATATGTTGTTATGGTGACACTTGATGAGATAACACCTTGAATGTTAGACTGTGTCGAACAAACAGGGATGGATGACAGACAGTAATAGGCAACCTCATTATTAAGTGAGCTTACGTGTCATACATAGCATACATGCAGAAGGTGCTGACATATGCTACCAATGTCTGATGTGTAATTAAACCCATAAAAGAGAAGCTTGATGGAATCTAGACTTGCTGAGGCAAATGTCCCCAGTTCAGATAACACGTTTATGACCAGGTGTAACTGATACCAGTTTTATTTTTGCAGTATGCAAGGGGCTAAAGTTTAAGTCGCTTTGATTAAATAGAAAGTTTCAATGTTTCTTCGACCCAGTCATTGGTTAGTATTTTACCCGTTCAGAAGGTTGTGGGTTCAAGTGCATCTATGCATTAACGTTTCATTCCTTTTAAAATATGTTTTATTGATATTTAATATATAAACAATTGAATAATGCAATTATACAATGTGCAATACATTTAAAAATGAAGAAAAAAGATTTTAAACATGAACATAATTCAAAAGGACGAACACACGTAATAGTGTAGTAAGATATAACATCAAACAAAAAGAAAAACAACCCCAAACACAAAATGAAGAGAAATAAAGGAAAAATAAGGGAAATAAAGGAAAAATTATAAATTTCTTCTTTTTTGAAAAATAAAATAAAAGGTATACAATTGTCTTCACTTCTCATTCTGTAAGAATTTTTATCAAAAGTTGTATTATTCATGTTTGAGCAAAGCCATCATCTGTTATATTATCAAGTTTAAAAAAAAAGAAAAAAAGGAAACCTAAACTACAGAAAAGGAAAAAAGCAACCCCCCCTCCCCACAGCTGAAAACCCCAACCACTAAGCAAGGTTAGAAAATGATATGTGGAAATTAGGTGACAATGGAAAGCATTCACAGATCTAAGGGAGAAATTGCAAAAATCGTTCATACCGGTTTGGCATAAAAATAAACCAAAAAAGGTGACTCAACCGTGAATAACAAGGGAAATTAGAGACAGCATTTGGTCCAAAGAGAGAGCATATCAATTGGCCAAAAAAAGTACCACAACCAAAGACTGGGAGCAATTCAAGATGCACCAAAGGAGGACAAAGGGATTAATCAAGAGAGCAAAAATAAATTACGAAAGTAAGCTTGCGGCAAATATAAAAACTGACTGCAAAAGCTTTTATAAATATGTCAAGAGGAAAAGATTGGTGAAATCCAGAGTAGGTCCTTTGCAGTTGGAATCAGGGGAATATATAATGGGGAATAAGGAAATGGCAGACCAATTAAATTCTTACTTTAGTTCTGTTTTTACAAGAGAGGATACAAATAACCTCCCAAGGATGTTGGGAAACATAGAGACTAATGCAAGGGAAGAACTGAAAGAAATCAGTATCTCTCAGGACATGGTCTTGGGGAAATTGATGGGATTGAAGGCAGATAAATCCCAAGGGTCTGATAATCTACATCCTAGGGCACTTAAGGAAGTGGCCATTCAGATAGCAGATGCTTTAAGAATTATTTTCCAGAACTCGATAGACTCAGGATCAGTACCCATGGATTGGAGGGTAGCTAATGTTACCCCACTATTTAAAAAAGGGGGTAGAGAAAAAGTGGGGAATTATAGGCCGGTGAGCCTTACATCAGTAGTGAGCAAAATGATGAAATCCATTATTAAGGATGTAATAGCGGAGCATATGACTAGCAGAGAAGGGATCGGACAGAGTCAACATGGATTTACAAAAGGTAAATCGTGCTTGACAAATCTATTGGAATTCTTTGAGATGGTGACAGGTAAAATAGATGGGGGATGGTGGATGTGGTGTACCTGGACTTCCAAAAGGCCTTCGATAAGGTCCCGCATAAACGACTGGCTTACAAATTCAAGGCTCATGGGATTGGGGGCAAAGTATTGATGTGGATTGAGAACTGGCTGGCAGGTAGAAGACAGAGAGTTGGGATAAATGGCTCATTTTCTGAGTGGCAGGCGGTGACCAGTGGGGTGCCACAGGGATCTGTACTGGGACCCCAGCTGTTCACAATTTACATTAATGATCTGGATGAGGGGATTGGATGTAATATCTCCAAATTTGCAGATAACACGGAAGGGGTTGTGTGCACGGAAGAGGGGGTCAGGAAGCTCCAGTGTGATTTGGATAAATTGAGGGACTGGGCAGATACATGGCAAATGCACTACAATGTGGATGTGATAGTACAGATCTATCACCAATGTACATAGTGTATATAGTTACTGTATCTAGACTGTGCTTACAGCGATTGGCTGAGAGCTAAGCCACACCTATTGTTTGGGCCTTAAAGGGTTGTGTCCCTAGCCAGGTCGGATCATTCCGGACTGGTCGGCCACCTGTGAAGAGCTCCGGTCTTTTGCTAATAAAAGCCTTGGTTTGGATCAACAAGTCTTTGGTTCTTTCGACGAGCTCTACAGTGGATAAATGTGAGGTTATCCACTTTGGTAATACAAACCGGAGGGCAGATTACTATTTGAATGGCAATAGATTAAGAGATGGGGAAGTGCAGAGAGACCTAGGGGTACTTGTACACCAGTCTCTGAAGGCATGCATGCAGGTACAGCAGGCAGTTATAAAGGTAAATGGTATGTTGGCCTTTATATCAAGAGGGTTTGAGTATAGGAACAAGGATACCTTACTGCAGCTGTACAGGGCCTTGGTGAGACCACACCTGGAGTATTGTGTGCAATTTTGGTCACCTTATCTAAGGAAGGATGTTCTTGCAATGGAGGGAGTGCAGAGGCAATTCACCAGGCTGATACCTGGAATGGCAGGAATGACTTATGAGGAAAGATTGCGCAAATTGGGATTGTACTCCCTGGAGTTTAGAAGATTGAGAGGGGAAATTCTGGCAGGACTGGACAGAATGGATGCATATGGGATGTTTCCAATGATGGGAAAATCCAGAACCCGGGGCCATGGTTTAAGGATAATAGGCAAACCATTTAGGACCGAAATGAGGAGGAATTTCTTTACCCAGAGGGTGGTGAATCTGTGGAATTCATTGCCACAGAGGGCAGTAGAGGCAGGTTCATTAAATATATTTAAGAGGGAATTAGATCTATTTCTTCAGTATAAGGGTATTAAAGGTTACGGAGAGAAGGCGTGGACGGGGTACTGAACTTTAAGATCAGCCATGATCTCGCTGAATGGCGGAGCAGGCTCGAAGGATCGAATGACCTACTCCTGCTCCTATCTTCTATGTTTTTTTTGTTTCAACCTGGAAGTCGACAGCACAGCGCCAAAGCCCTTTGACTACCCTAACTCTTTAGTTTATGCAGATTGTCCATAAATGGACCCCACATCTTAAGAAAGATATTAACTTTTCAACTCTCTGTGCCTTTCTACACCCATCTCTTCAGCCAAGTTTTAGGTAACAGTTCCCTGATTCTCCTGGTGCATTGGGAAACTTCCATTCCCTGACATTACTCTGTAAGTGCAGGCTATGATAAAGTGAAACAAATGAACAGTCTAAACAAATTACATTTAAATATGTAATACTGTTAAATTGCTCATGGTAAAGAGTAGTTTCATGTATTGGAGAAAGAGAAGTACTTCAGACTGATAATTTTCACCAAATTTAATGTAAGAACAGGTCACAAAATCCCTCGAGCATTTTCTGCCATATCAATTTATCACTGATGATCTGATTCTCAATATCCTTTCATGTCCTTACATAATTTAAAGTAAAATCAGTCCAGTATTTGCAACCATATATCTCCTTTGTTTTCCAATTTTGCACAATTACAGTCCCGATCAAACTTAAATAAAAAACCAGAAAATGTTAGAAACTCTCAGCGCTTCTGATCATGAATTCTGACGATACATTATTCCTGTTTTTCTGTCCCCAGTTGCTACCTGGCCTATTGAGTATTTCCAGTCTATTCTGGTTTTATTTCAGATTTTTAGTATCTGCATGTTTTAGAAACATTAATAAATGTTGGATATTATGGCTCTCCTCCCCTTTCCTGAGGTCATCAATCAACAGAAATAGTTATTCAGTAGCTCTCTTATCAAATGCATCAATCATCATATATAACTTTCACTGGATTGCAAGGCACTACAACCTATATTCATGCTTAAGATTCAACGTTGTCAGCTACCCTTAGCTTTGTTCTGCAAGGTGGATATTAATAACAGTTTTACTTGTCCTTGGGAGAACAAGTTTTGCAGGGGAATCAATGTGGAAACACAAATCAGAAGGACAGAGGGTAAGGCTCAGTGAGTGCATAGGAGCCCTGGCTATCAATTTTGCTGTGACAACCCACCTGCAAGTTGTTTAACATCAACGAGTACCATTGAGTAGAGCCTGCACTTTACTTTACTTTCCAGTAGAGCATAGGACTGTCCCGCATCGGACTTGTCAGTCACCAATGAGCCTGCAGCAGACGTGGACATACCCCTCCATAAATCTTCGTCCGCGAAGCCAAGCCAAAGAGCATAAGACAGTGCAGGATGACTATACTGAACATGATGCCAAGTTAACCTAAATCTCTTTGCCTGCACGTGATCCATGTCCTTGATAAATACGGGCAAACCACAGCCTCACTGGCCCCTCCTCTCCTGAACCATTTCCTATTGTAACAAGCTGGGGTGAGTGTATGTCAGGAATTTGATATTGAACCTTGGAATTGCTTTAGCTCAGTTCTAGATATAAATGACTGAATGGATGTAGGAATTTGTGTTGATTATGTCTGGAAAATGCTCTCATACATGTGACACATTGCTAACTGCTTTGAAGTGGTGTTTTGTGGCCGTCTGGGGGTAGATGCTGAATTGGGATAACAAAGCTGAAACAGAGCCAAAGATTGTGTGAGCAGGACACTGGGAGAAGCTCCATCTGCAAAGGATAGTGAAACCAGCAGAAAAAAATCAATGGGGATTTTCTTTCGACCACAACAGACATCTACATAATGGACATCTACAACACACGATGCACACAGAAAGCAATAAACATTGTGAAGGACCTCACACAACCCTTCTGTAAACTGTTCTCCCTTCTGCCATCTGGTAGGAGGAACCTTAGCACTTGGGCCTTCACGTCCAGATTGGGCAACAGTTTTTTCCCCCAAGCCATCAGGCTCCTGAATTCCCAGAACATATGTAGCTAATACTGTGGACTTTTATTGTATATCTCTTAATATTTTAACTTCTATTTCAACTTTTATTGATGTAAATCTGCTCTATGGTCCTAGAAAAACGCTATCTCGTCTTTACTGTGCAATGCATGATATGAGCAACAAATAAAGGCGACTTGACTTGACCTCTTTCCTTAAAAGATGCAGTGAGACCAGTGGTTGGTGGTGGGCAGCATGGTTAGCAGAGCAGTTAGCACAACGCCTTCACAGTGCCAGCGATTGGGACTAGGGTTCGAATCCCGCACTGTCTGTCAGGAGTTTGTATGTTCTCCCAATGTCTGCAAGGGTTTTCCCTGGGGGGGGGGTCTGTTTTCCTCCGACTATTCGAATTGTACAGGGGGGGGGGGTTGTAGGTTAATTGGGTGTAAATTGGGCGGTATGGACTTGTGGGCCGAAATTGCCTGGTACTATGCTGTATGTCTAAATTTAAAATTTAAACAATCTGACCCAGTGACTAAGCCCATGGAAGACTGGGCTTAGGATCTGTGATAAAATACTTGCAAAAATGATCTGGATGCAGTCAAACCCTGTTATGCAGCTACAAACATTCTATCTCAGAAGTGAGAATATCCTCAACAAGTTAATTGTCATTCATCAAGGTGAAGTAAAATAAGTGCACCCTAGATGTTTGCTAACTAAGTAAGCCCCTTATTTAAGTATTTAAAAAATGTAATTTCTGTACACCAGCCTTTGAGGAGTTAATAGTTGCCAGCAACTATGTGAAGGGTGTGGAGTCATGGAAGGGTTTAAAGGTTGACTGCCAGGTGCCAGGAACTCAGGAGTAGGTTTACCCTTTGCCGAGATCACAAGAAATCACCAATTAGATAGTAGGCTTAAACCGGGCACGAATCAAACTCTCAACCCCACACAAGGGGGCTGTCAAACAATCACAGAAACCTCCTCTGTTCCCCCTGGAGAAATATTTCTTGTTGACAGAAAGGGAAGCTTTTGGCTTTGAACAGATTAAACACCTAAAGGTTGTGGGGGGGGGGGGGGGGGGGAAAGAAGAGACAGAGAGAGAATGAGTGTGAGAGAGTGTGTGAGAGTAAGAGAGGGAGGAAAGAGTGAATGAGTGTGAGAGTGTGAGAGTAAGGGGGGGGAGAGAGAGAGAGAGAGAAAGAGAGAGAGAGAGAGAGAGAGCACGCAATGTGCAATGCACACTCACCAGTCACACTTCTTAGTATGATTAGAAGCCATCGTATCAGAATTAAACTCTTGGTTACTGTCCCCAACACAAAAGGCTCGGGAACACAATCTTCTTCATTAAGATTTTCAGGGGATCTTAAATATTAGGATCTTAGGTCCTTAGGTGACAATGAAGTGAAGGTTGCCTTTCTCAGTAAACCCGATTGAGAACATTCTCTCCCTCTCTGTGAAACTTTGGCAAATGCAAACATGGATCAAGTACACAGCATTCAAGGAAGGGAGGGAAGCTGGCAGGAAAACCTGGAGTGGAGTCTTTGTCCAGTCACAGAATCACAGCCAGGCAGCATGGAAGGATCCCATTTCTCTGAACCTTTCCTTCAGCTCTTCCTGCCGTTTTCTCCATTCACCTACTCTTTCCCACTGATCAGTTGTTTTTTGTGTTTTGAAACTAGGGGAAAGAGAGCAGTAAGAAGCGTGGCACAATCATAAGAACACTTTGTTGGCGGGCAGCTCGATGTCTGGATTTAGGCCGGATAGTCCTGCTTTTGAGGACACTGTCCACTGTCCTGTGCCACCTCGAGCTGGATGTTAATTTGTCCTCCATTTAGGGGAGTAGGTCATACACTCCCAAATGGAGGAAAAACTAAGGGATAGAATCTCCAAAAAGGGGAGTCATGGGACACAGTACTTAGCTGTCAACTTACGGAGTCCTGGGTCAGAAGGCCATGCGCAGCCATGTTTCTTCTTGTGTGCATGCGCCAGCCGGCACTCGCGCACGCGTGATAGATTTGAGTACCATTGCCGGCCGGCAGATGCGCAGTGGGCCCGCATGCAGACAGGGGACAGGGGGGGGATTCGGGTCGGACGTATAGCACAGGGGCCAGGGCACAGGCGCAAACTTGTGGCACGAAGATTTTCGTCTGCCCCTGCGCATGATCGCTTCAGTCGATGACTACAGATGACGTCGACTCGAGTGGAGTGTGTTCGTGGAATGTGATCTTTGAAGGAGGCTGAGTAACTCAGTTTGGATTCAATTTTTAAAAAAATTTTAAATTTTCTAACGTGTTTCTCTTTCAGCATTTCAAAAATGCTTAAAGAGAAACACATTAGAAAAACAAGACTTTTATCAGTATTTGCAGATTGCGCGAATTATGTTAAAAAGAGAGTTAAAAATGTAACCAATGCAAGTACATGTTTGATAGAACTGTTTTTTAGAAGCCATAATTATATACTTCAGATAATGGTAGTAAAATCAAGTGTGTGTTTATATAAAGGCCTGTCAAATTTTAAAGCACATTCAACTTTATACATTAAAACAAAATGGGTAAAGGAAGGAGGGATAACTTCTGAGAAAGAATGGAAAATAATATGAAGCAATGGAGATGTTGATGGAAGACTAATATGCAGAATGACAAATCATTGAATAGGAAAAAGGGCTCGAGCGGATAATGGCTGATTTATGTTGAAATAGCTATGTTTTTGCTGGATTTATCCAAGCAAAAAAAAGTTTAATGTTAGAATTTTTATTTAATAAAATAACTAAGGTGCTCATCTGTTTACATTTGATGTGTTTGCAATGCAGTTTAAAATTTATATAAAAAGACATTTTTTTTGAAACACTGTGCATATGGTAACCTATGACCATGTCCTCAGGGCCGGTGCCAAGGAGGGGGGCATCCGTGGGTATTTCCCCCCTCAGTGAGTTACTGTGCCCCTCCCCACATGCAGCATTAGCATCAGCATGCATATAAGTACGCGCATTTGCACGTTCCGTCAGAGGGAGGGGGAAGTGTCATGGCGGCGCACAGAGGTTCATGGCAGGTAAGGCACCTGTACTCCTCCCCCACACCCCCCAACCGCTGAGACCATGCATGTCCTTTTGTTTTGGTAATTTGGAAATGGCCACTAACCAATTCCCTCCATGGATGCTGCCTGGCCCTCTGAGTCCCTCCAGCTTCTCATTGCCTGCTCAAAACAAAAATTGGTTTATTTTGCCAGGAGGCTCAGTCCTGAAACGTCAAATGCCTTTTGCTTCCTATGGATGTTGCATGACCTACTGAGCTTCTCCAGCACTTATGTTTACTTATTTTGTCAGAAAGCCTTTTTTCCAGTTCTGATCCATTCCCCATACCAAACACAAATCTGAACATCTACCTTGGCTACCCTAGTAACCAAAATCTGCCAGAGTTAAACTCTTACCATCCATCGAATGAAAATATATTTCCTAAGGTTTGGTCTGATTTTAAGGTAAGCTCCCTTGTTCTGGAGCCCATCCACCAGAGGAAATACATGTAGTTCCTCTCTCGACCTTATCAACCTTCTTTATCACCTTAGACACCTCAATAAGTTCCTATTATCAATCTATGAGTCTCAAAAGGAACACAACCAGAGATGTATCTTCTAATTTCCTTGTTCTCTCCCCATGGTCTGTAATATTTTTCAATATACATTTTTCTCAAATTAAAAAAAAAATTAATTTAGACGTACAGCATGGTGATTGGCCTATGAGCCCATGCCGCCTAATTACACTCAATTGATCACAACTCCTGTACATTTTGAAGGGTGGGAGGAAACCAGAGCATCTGGAGAAAACCCACATAGTCATGAGTAGGACGCACAAACTCCTTGCAGACTGCGGCGGATTCGAACCCTGGTCACTGGTGCTGTAACAGTGTTGCGCTGTGTGTGTGGTCCCAGGGTTTTTCAGCCTATTTTGTGGGCTGATATCTATTGCTTTTCCCTGTTTACTCACTGTGGTGGTACACCACTGGCCTACTGCAGGGGGCAGCCTCTGTACCTGTAGGAGTGTAAGGGGACAGGATAACACCTGGCTGGCTGTCAATCAGTCGGCCTGAATGGATCAAGGCCCACCTGGTTGGTTGTCAATCACCCTCCGGGATATAAGCCTGCGCCGGCCGCCCGAGGCCTCACTCAGAGTTGCTGCAGCCACAGCCAGCCTGGCTCTGTGGAAGTCTTTGTGGATTAAAGCCTGTTGTACAGTCTTTATCTTTGTGTGTGTCTGATTCTGGCTAACAGTGCACCACACTCACAAATAGTTGAGTTGCTCAACCACTTTACAAACCATTGAGCTATGGGTTGAGTGTCATGGGACTGATCTTCCATTTGATAACTCTGTGGTCTCTGTTTCTGTTCCTGATTGGAATCTCATGGTTACCAACCTTGAACACAGTGGGGACAAAATGTCTCCCTACTGTAATGATAATGAGATTATTGTCGTATACATTATACAATGTATACATATACAGGTATTCCCTGATTTATAACATATTCAACTTATTTCTATCTGTACATATGACTGAAACCTTATTTAAAAAATAAAAAAATATATGTAAATATTAAAAAAATACACGTTTGGGGCAAAAATAGGGGCCTATCTATGGAAAATAGTATCTATGGCAGGGGTGGACAGCCATCCACGAGAGCTGGCTGGTGGCTACCACGCTGTATTTGACGAATGATAAAATGGATAACAGTGAGATTCCGACCTACGTCCATTTCGAGATACAACTGGTCGGTCAGAACGGAACACGGTCATAAGTTGAGGAATACTTGTACGTTATATGATGCACAATTATTCTTACTTGTGGCAGCTGAACAGGTACTTTGTTAAAAAAATCCAAACAATTAAATAACAATGACTAGAATACACTTAAAAGACAAGAATGATGGAGGAATTCAGCAGGTCTGGCAGTGTCCAGTCTTGGGTTTTTAACTACCATCATAGCTTTTGCAGACTCTCATCTTTCACAAAATAGTATAATTAACTGAATTAAGAAGAGCAAATCAATACAAACAAAAATAGACAATAAATATTCTCAGTTACCCAAGTGCACAAAGTAAGCAACTTCCAGGCAATCTTTTTGGGTTATTGGAGCAGCCCTGATTAGTGTAATAGGGGAGGTTCAAGAGCCTGTTAGATATTGCAAAAAAACTACTCCTAAACCTCAGTCAAGGACATGATGTTGCCAATTTGCACTGATTGGGATCTGCCGATGAGCAAGTCAAGTAACTATGCAGTCACAGAGGCATGAACAATGTCCCAGGTCATTTAGTTTGGCCATAGGTTTTGCAGGTATGGTGGTGTTGGACGCTGAGTTGCAGTCAATGAAGTAAGTGTTTCTGTGGTTCACATGATCAAACTTGTGCAGGGCTGGCAAGATGCCATCTGTCGTTGACCTGTTTTTATGATAGGTGAATTGAAGTGGGTCAGGATCCTTCCAGAGACAGGAGTTGGTTTGCTCCATAATCAACCTCTCAGAGCACTTCCTCACAGTAGATGTCAGTGCCACCAGCCACTAGTCCTTGAGGCATGCCATCTTGCACTTCTTGTCCACTGGAATTACAGTTGTCTTTTTGAAGCAAGAGGGAATCTCTGACCATTGTATTGGAAGGTTAAAGATGTCTGCAAAAAAACTCCAGCCAGTTGGCTTGCATACATAGGTTTTAAGGACGTGTACACCACCTGGGCCAGATGCTTTTCGATGATTTACCCCCCCCACCCCCCCGAAGATTCTGTTCACTTCAGCCTTAGAAACAGAGAGCACAGAGTTGCTGGGGTCTGTGGGGGCTAGCAAGGGTTCTTTATTGTTTTCACTTTTGAAGTGAGGATAGAAGGCATTGAGCTCATCCAGAAGAGACATATCACTGTTAATGGCTTGTTTTCACCAGACAGGAACTAATAGCAGCAAGTCCTTCCACAACTGGCAAGCATCTGTCTGACTCTCCAGCTTGGACCAGAAGTGTCTCTTTGTGTTGTACAGAATCGAAAATGGTGATGATCCTGCAGATGAATAGCTGGGTCAAGTTTATCGTCTGGGGCCAAGCAAGTAAAGGGTGTTATCATGATAATGAATATGCATGATATGTATTAACCTGACCGGAAGTCAGATGGTATGCATTGGAGATGGAAGGTGCAGGATGATGAAATAAGGGAAGCAGGAAAATAAAGACACTGAGATGTTCACCTGGTAAAGCATGTGGTGATGATGTTATTAATTTCACATTTCGGGCCACAAATGTGACATTGGCGACGAGGATACACATTTTGGATTTTGAATCGGTGGCTTTGAGCTGGAAGATTTTCTTCATGGCAGTCACAGGAGCTGAATTTCTAGCACTTCGAGGTGTTCCTCATTTTGACCCGACGGGTGATGCAAGCACTGTGAGGGTGAAGTGGAAGGCATGGCTGGAAGAATTTGAAGCCTACGCCGACAGTTGTGGCCTATTTCTCGATAGCAGTACGGCGGAACAGAAAGCGCAGCGGAGGGTGTTACTTCTCTTCACCGCAGGACCCGCAGTTCGGGAAACTTTTAAGACGCTTTCGAATACTGGAAGGAAGGAGGAATACCAGAAAGCCGTAGATGCATTGAATGCACACTATGTGGTGACACCGAATGCTACATTTCAATGCCATTTGTTTCGCAAAACAAAACAAGAAGATGGAGAAACGGTTGCCCAGTATATGACGAGATTGCGACAACTGGCTGTGGGATGCAATGACGTGGTAGCTGATTTGGACAACCAGTTATTGGATCAAGTTGTGCAGCACTGCAGATCAGACAAACTCAGAAGGCGACTGCTGTAAAAAGGGGGTGAGTTGAAACTTACCAATGCTTTAACAATGGCTGCTGCATTAGAGGCTGTTGAGGGGCAATTTCATACCATGAAACTGAAAGACAACTCAAGCCAGCCCAGTAAAGACAAAGTTGGTCAACAAGTAAATAGGCTCTCGCATAGCCATAGCCAGCCAAGAAATATGCCGACACATGACTTGGAGTGTTACAGATGTGGAAACAGAGGTCATTTTGGAAAGACCCATGCTACCCAGCAAAAGGCAAAGTTTGTAGAAAGTGTGGAGGTAAGGACCACTTTGCAAAGAAGTGCAAAAGCAAGTCAAATGCAAACCAGAATGGGAAGAGTACAGCTTCTAAGGGCAAAGCTTGGGGTAAAGGAAAGTATCCTGGAAAGAAAGGCACTATTCGCCTTATAGAAGGTGACCCAGAAAGTGACGATGATGATGACAACCAGGAAATACTATCAGTTTACATTGAATGATTTACATGATGAGAAGGTCCCAGTGATAATTGGTGGTGTGACAGTTCTGGTCATTGTAGACTCAGGCAGTGACAGTAATGTAATTGACCGACACTTATGGGAGAAATTGAAAAGAAAAAAGATCATTTGTACATCAAAGAAGTGTTCAAAGAAACTGTATCCACACACAGCAACCAAGCCATTGCAGACCATTGGATGTTTCACTGCGACTGTTGAAGCTGGTGACAAGTACACCGAAGCAGAGTTCGTTGTCATAGACGAGAGGGGAGAACCATTGCTGAGTAGACGCACGGCACAAGACCTGGCAATACTTCATATTGGAGCTCGTGTCAATTCAGTTCAGTCATACAAAGATATGAATCAAGAATTCCCCGCAGTTTTCCAGGGAGTAGGAAAGCTGAAAGGTCGACAACTAAAGCTAGCAGTGGACAAAACTGTCAAACCCAAGGTGCAACCAGTGTGCAGAACTCCATTTGGACTTCGTGGGAAAGTCGAGGCCAAAATCAAAGAGTTGATCGAGCAAGACATTATTCAACCTGTAGAACATTCAACACAATGAGTCAGTCCAGTAGTGATTGTGCCCAAACCAAATGGTGACATAAGACTGTGTGTTGATATGAGGATGGCCAATGAAGCTATAATTCGAGAACGACACCCCATACCAACAGTGGAGGAAGTATTTCAGGAGTTAACTACCAGTCAGGTGTTCTCAAAAATTGATTTAAAATTGGGCTATCATCAATTAGAGCTGGACCCAGAATCCAGGGACGTGACAACATTTGTGACTCACTGTGGGTTGTACCGGTACAAGAGACTATCGTTCGGCATCAATGCAGCTCCTGAGATCTACCAGTACGAAATCCATCGAGTGATTCAAGGCATTCCTGGAGTTGCCAACATTTCTGATGACATCATAGTCCATGCGGCTACAAAGGAAGAGCATGACAGACGTTTGAGGCATGTGCTATCCAGAAGACAGGGGGCAGGCCTTACCGTGAATGGAGACAAGTGCCAGTTTGGTGTCTCAGAGATGGACTTCATGGGACACAGGCTTACACGGGAAGGACTGAACCCAGCTGATGCCAAGGTGAAAGCTGTTGCAGATGCACGTGAACCCCAGAATGCAACGGAGATGAGGAGCTTCTTGGGATTGGTTAATTATTGCGCAAAGTTCATCCCTAACTTTGCTACACTGGCAGAACCATTGAGGAAACTAACCAGGAAAGGTGTACCATTCCATTTTGGCCTTGAGCAGAAGGAAGCATTCACAGCTCTGAAACAAAGTCTGACGAATGCCAGTACTCTTGGGTATTATGATACGGCTGCACCAACCAAAGTCATAGCGGATGCTAGTCCTGTTGGTTTAGGAGCCATGTTGGTCCAGATGCGTGTTGTGGGACCAAGAATCATTGCCTATGCCAGCAGATCTTTGACAGATGTGGAAAGGAGATATTCTCAGACAGAGAAAGAAGCACTCGGACTTCCATGGGCCTGCGAGAGATTCCATGCATATTTGTATGGCATTGAATTTGAACTCATCACGGACCATAAACCATTGGAGGTGATCTATGCCGCCAGGTCCAAACCGTGTGCCAGGATAGAACGATGGGTGCTCAGACTCCAACCGTACAAGTACAGAGTAGTTCATATTGCGGGGAAAGCAAACATTGCTGATCCGCTGTCCAGATTGTTGAAAGATGGATGCCCACAATCCAAGTCAGAATTGGGGACAGAAGCAGAGAGCTTTGTACACTTCATAGCTATTCAGTCGACACCGGAAGCTGTGACAACGAGGGAAGTCAAGAGAGAGTCCGAACATGACTCAGAACTCATGGAAGTTAGAGAATGTATCCAAAGTTGACAATGGGACAAGTGCATTCACAAGGCATATATTCCCATTAGAGATGAACTTTGTTGCATCGGGCAGTGTGTATTGAGGGGGTGTAGATTGGTGATACCACAGAGGTTGAGACCGAAGATCGTATCATTAGCTCATGAAGGACACCTAGGTATTGTTGGTACCCAAGCAAAACCTCAGGAGTAAAGTATGGTGGCCAGGTTGTGATAAAGACGCAGAGAAATTCGTCAAAACCTGCCATGGGTGTCAACTCACAAGTAGGAGTAATCCTCCAGAACCGATCCGGAGTACGCAACTCCCGACAGGACCGTGGATCGATGTAGCTGTTGATTTTCTCGGACCTTTACCAACTGGTGAGACAATCATGGTAGTTCTAGATTACCACAGCAGATACTATGAGTACTCTGTGATGAGGTCAATGACCACTGAAAAAACAATACAAGCATTGGCAGAGATCTTCGCGAGATATGGATTCCCTGTTACGCTATACTCTGACAATGGTCCACAGTTCATTTCAGAGACATTTGCTGAATACATGAGGACCACAGGTATCCACCATCATAAAGTAACTCCTAAATGGACGCAAGCCAATGGGGAAGTTGAGAGACAAAATCAGTCCATCGAAAAACGATTACGGATTGCTCATGCAGAAGGACAGAACTGGAGAGAAGCATTGCTATCCTCTGTAGCTGTCTATCGGGCAATGCCTCATGCAACCACAGGAAAAAGTCCAGCAGAAGTACTTTTTGGGAGGAAAATCCGCACAAAAATGCCCGAAATAAAGGAAATCTGGGACGACCAGGAGATGAGGGACCACGATGCTGAAAAGAAGGGAGCAGCAAAGCTGTATGCAGACTCGAGGCATGGGGCCAGGTACTCAGACATCATGTCTGGAGATAATGTTCTGGTGAGGCAAGAGAGTGGTGGTAAGCTTATTACCATCAACTCTACACTGTTGTATCCAGAAGCGGCAGTATGGTGACAGTCAAGTCTCCAGCTGGAGTCCTGTACAAAAGAAATGTGTCTGGTGTCAAAAAGTACCAATCCAGAGCGGCACCGAGTGAAGTGGTTGGAAATCCAGTACGAGTTGCTCAACCTGAGGGACCAGATGATGTTCCAGAGGTAGTTACCAGCAGAGTACCAGAAACACCAGAGGCCGCAGCGAGCAGTGTTTCCGGTGCTGAGGGTGAACAACCAAGTTGCCACAGTAGCACTGCAGGAAGGCCGAGACGGGACAGGAAACCACCTAAACGATATGAAGATTTTGTGCCATATTTCTAATCGTGCCCGCATTATCACGAAAGTGAAAGTTTGTGATAGTTGGAATGAGTTTCAATGAAGCGCAGTAATGTTACTCACCAAGGAAGAGAAATGATAATGGGAACATTTGGACAATGATTTGATCAATACATCATAAAGTACATGTATGAGTGCTGTATGAATTTCATTTTTGTTTAGTCGACTATTTGGCATTAAATAAAAAAAAACAAAAGTATTGGAATTTAAACATGTGAGGTGTATAAATTTAAATGTTTACATTTTGCATATGAGGTGAGCATTGTATTAGTATAATTACAGAAGAACAGTTGAGCTATTATATTACATTTGGTTATAACATGTTTATGTTACATTTTGTGAAGAGGGAATTTGAAGTTGTTTTTGTTTTGAATTTGAAGTTGTTTTGTTGGTTCAGAAGGCAGAAAAATGCTATTAATAGTGTTAAAGTGTTTACATTTAAACATAAAGATATAAAGTTTATTTCTGGTGAAAGGAGGGATGTCATGGTAATGAATATGCATGATATGTATTAACCTGACCGGAAGTCAGATGGTATGCACTGGAGGTGGAAGGTGCAGGATGATGAAATAAGGGAAGCAGGAAAATAAAGACACTGAGATGTTCAACTGGTAAAGCATGTGGTGATGATGTTATTAATTTCACATTTCGGGCCACAAATGTGACAGGTGTGTACTTGGTTAGGTACAGCAGGGATCGGAGTGGCTGGTGATTGGGGGACAGAATCACAGCAAGAACGAGCAGTCCAAGAGAGCAAGGAGAAAATAATAGCAGGGGAGTAGAAAATTAAGGAATGTTCCTCAGCAACAGGTCAGTGCTGAATGCAAGCACAGAGCTTCTTTAACACAGTAGCTGTACATCAATTGCCATTCTATCCAGCTTTCCTGTTGATTGCCAGGAAATAATTAGCCAAGTCTAACATAGTGAATGCATACACGGACAACACAAATGGGCACTTATTTAGAGACTGATTCAAGTGCCCTGTTTTTGCTTTTCCATCTCTAGAACAGGTTAAGTACAGAAAGAGGAAATGTTTCATGCTGATAACATCATGCTTCTTTTAAACTATAGTACGCCATGGGAATTGTGTACAAGAAAACTAGCTTTAATCTCAAATGGATGGACAAAATGCACGGAGGCTAAATACAATGGCCCCTCTCAGGCATGTTGTGGGATCATTATGTGCATTTAACCTGTTCTTGGTGAGCACAATATAAGCATCTTGTGGCTATCTCAGTCAGGCCTTATTCCTGATGTTCACATCCTCCACTGCACTCAGTACTGGTGCATGTCATTTACACCTACTGCCTGCTTATTCAACACTGCCAGGAGATTGCATGACATCCACCCTATTTCTTGTGAGACAAAGTGGTGCACAACCACACACAGCAGATGATAACCAGAGGAAAGTCTACATTTCCCACTCTCCACTGAAGGAGGAGATAGTGTTGGGGACAATTGAAAAGGCATGGATGAGGCAAGCCAGGCAGCAAGACTAAAAATGAGGGGAACCCTTTCGTTACAAGTATGAAGTGTGTTTAAGCCTGCTTGATCACATTGCCGTTCCTTGCCAAACTGAAAGGTAAAATATAAAGTGCATGTTTACACCACCTGGACTGGCCAGTCTTTTAGGTTGAAAACTACTTGCGATTGTCCTCCTGTAGTCCTGAGTGACAAGCAGGCATCTCCTATTGCTCTCTGTGCACCAATTGTTTACTGTGCTGTGACAGCAACAAGACTTCAACAGCTGAGGTCATGAATGATTTCTTACCACTGCCGTGATTTATTATTTTCTATCTCATTTGGAATATGACATTCCAGAAAAGCAAGATCACTAGTTAATGCTGATTTGGCTCACCTCAGCTCGGCTGAGCTTCTTCCATTGTCCTCAGTATCCCTGAGACGGAGAGGAGAGGGAAAAGAAAAATCAGCCACTGGAAATCTTCCGGAGTCCTGCCTTCTTTCCAATCACATCAACAAGATCAAATCATTGGACTTGATGCTGCACTGATACCTTTGCCTTAACTGGTAAGTTGTGGAGGGATATTCGTCTACCCAAGAACCCAGAGGCAACATAAGGGCTACAGGAGGAACTTAAAGGAGGTGAGTTTCACTCATTGATCATAAAGTTAAGGTCTGAGGAAAGTCTCTATCCAAACTTGTCTGAAGTTCCTTGCACATATCACTCTCTGCTTACTGACTGACACCGACACTCACTTAGGTAACCTTATGAAGAGAGGGAGGTAGTGCAGGGGTAAGGGAGTGCAGCGGAGAGAATCAGGTGGGGCTTGGGGTCAAACAGCTGAAGGGTGGTGAAGATGAATGTGGAACAGGCAAGATAGATGGATGTATGTGATAAAGGCCCATTTTGGAAGCTTGGAAACATGGGAAACTAGACGTTGGAATCGGAAGCAAAAAAACTAATTGTTGGAGGAACTTCATGGGTCGAGCAGCATTAACAATGGTGAAAGGAATTGTCTAGATTTCAGAATGTTAGCCAATATGGCTGAAGGGATTACAAAGATATTGGACAGAGGTAAAGGTGAGAATTTTAAATTTGAGTTGTTACCAAGGGGCAGAGTTAGAAAAAAAAAATTGGCTGTGTGTGTGTGTGTGTGTGTGTGTGTGTGTGTGTGTGTGTGTGTGTGTGTGTGTGTGTGTGTGTGTGAGAGAGAGAGTGAGAGAGAGAGAGATTCAGTCTGTCATTGTTAAACTGACGGGCAGGAGGATAGAATTGCTGCACTGAAATCCTGTTCTTTACTGTAGTGAGGTGTGCCTACAACCCTTTAACATTGATTCACTCAGAGCTATAAATTGTCAGAGACTTTAGGTCTCAACATGCCAATGAATTGGCAGCATAGACGAAGAAAATAAAAGCCTTGCCTTTCAGCGACATTCTAGATTTGCAAAGGAGAACGTGCAAGCTCACAGGGTGGAGCAGACAGGCACAGATCTGCTTGAGATACCAGCCCCTATCAACACAAGAATCACAACTGGAGCCCTGAAGCTGTCTGGGAATTCGATCACAATTCCCTTTGCACAATCATCAGTCTCCACTGAAAAGTGGGCCTGACATACACTACAAGGCACCATGTCATTCAACGTGAGCTCCATAGAGAAGCCCGCTTTTAATCTATTTGAAAAATCGGGTATGCAATGGCTACTGGTAGAGCAGAGGACTGGGAGATTTTTAAAGTTCAGCAGAAGAAGACTAAAAAGCTCCTAACAAGGGCGATAGTGAATACTGAGAGAAGGCTTGCATGCAGTATAAAAAGAAATAGTAAAGGTTTCTTTGCATATATAAATAGGAAGAGGGTGGCAAAGGTAAATGTGGGGCTTTGAGCAGATGAAGCTGGTAAATTCATAAAACTAGATAATGAAATGGTAGCTATTCCGAATAAATCTTTTGCATAAGTTTTCACCATGGAAGACATTGCTAATATACTGAAGACAGCAGATAGTCTCATTTCAAATAATTTCCAAAAGGAGGACATGCAGGTTCGGTGTCATTATAAATCTAATGGGGGAGCATTATGTTAACCATGGGGGGGGGGGGCACAAAATGACATTTGAAAATTCTCTCATTGGGGGGGTAGTTGCTTGGGGGAGCAGGTACTTCACCCGCCAAAAACCTCCATGAGCTACTGTCACACTTCCCCTCCCTCTGACGGACAACGGAACACACAAACGTTCATGCTTATATCATATGCTGAGGCTAGTCACACTAACTGACGTGCTCCCAATCACGCCAGAACTACACGCCTGTGCTAAATGTTCCCCTATCTGTGGGCCCACCGTGCTTGCGCTAACCAGCCTCAGTAAACTAACCTCCTGAGGATATGCCAGCTGGCCCGGGTACACCAATCCATCACATATGCACCAGCTGGCACTCGCGCATGAAGAAACATGGCTGCCACAGCCTATCGTCCCCAGGATGCTGCATTTAACCCCCTCCCTTGCCCTTTCTGCCCTACACCCCCAAATTGAAGACAAATTAACCTCCGGCTCAAGGAGGCGCTGGACAGAGGAGAGAGTGCTCAAAGGCCTAAAACCGGATATCTGGTCACCCTAGAGTAGCAGCTAGCAACCAGGGTTCAAATCCAGTGCAGTCTGTAAGGTGTTTGTACGTTCTCCCCATGTACGTGTAGCTTCCTCTGGGTGGTCCGGTTTCATCCCACTTTACAAAGATACAAGGGGCTAGTAGGTTACTTGGCCACTAGTGTGTATTTGGGAGGCACAGCCTCAGAGGCCGGCAGGGCCTGTTACTCTAAATTATAAATTAAATTAAACTATCAAAAATTCTAATTACAGGGATTAAGTACTGGAGAAACTCAGGGAGCTGAAAGTGAATGGGTCACCTGAATGAATGGATTGCACACCAGGGTTTAAAGAAAGTGGTGGCAGAGATAAGGGACCATTAGTGGAAATTTTTCATAATTCACTAAATTGGGAGGGTACCAGAAGATTGGAAAACAGTTGATGTGATTGTAAAAATAGAAAGGCAGAAGACAGGGAACTACAGATCAGTTAGTTATTGTTGACAAGGCGCATGATTCAAAAATCAAAGGGGAAATAGTTAATTATTTAGGTAAACTCAAAATAATTAAACCCAGTCAACGTGACTTTATGAGAGGTAACCCCTTTCAGAAGTAGCTTCATTCTGCCTACCTCAATGAATCCTTGAATCAGTCCCCAAGCTGTTTCTCTTACCTGGACATGTTGTCAGGTGAACAGGCAGAGTTGCCCGTGGAGATGCTGGTCTCCATGCTGTCTGAACTCTCCAAACTGAGTGTGTCGAAGGCATGTTCCATGTCGATTCCGTGCTGAGCGGAGAGAGGCTGAGAGTGGTGATGGAGGATGCTGTGGTGGATGAGGTGTGACTGTTGGTGCCCGGGAAGGTGGTAAGGCTGGCTCTGATGGACAAACGTCGGTGAGTGCTGGTTGTGTAGGGCATCCCATTGGCACTGGGCCTCGACTGCAGCCTTCTGCTTCAGCTCAGCTAGTCTCCGCTTCTGCTCTTCAATCACCTGGTGGCCTGTGAAAAATGTGTGTATATATGGAGTGAGGCACCGGAACCAGGACAGGGAGATGGAGCTAAAAAATGATATCTGATTATATAAATGGACTGCAGGGAAAGCCATGGAGCATGACAGCACAGAAACAGGACCTTCAGGCCATCTGGTCTGTGCCAAATGATTATTCTGCTTTGTCCTATTGAGTTGTTTCTCAGATGGAAAGTCTCCCCATTATCCAGAACAGCAGCAATTGACATTAAACCAGCAGCGAATTCTTTCAAATACTTCCAAAAGCATCATCAAACAAAATTCGTGTCACCCAAGAACAGCTGACAAAAATTAATTGGCTTTAAAACAAGGACAGAGAGGCATAGTTCAGGGTCCAGGCAGGTCATGACAACAGTGGAGTGATTATTAGCAGGAATGCTAAGTGGCCAGGACTGAGCTCAATTGTGGGGCTTGGGAAGGTTATAGACCTAGAATGGGGTGGGAGAGATGGAGAGAATCCGTGGATTGATTTGAAATTAAAGTTGAGAACAGCAAAGCAAGGTGGAATTTCTTGGATTTTTACTCTTGACCTGTAAAACTTTCGAAACCCTAAATATTACAGGACCACAATACAACCGTGAGTACAAGCAACTGCAGGACGACAGATTCACAGCCCACCGACATTCCTTCATGCAAACCCATCCGCTAACCTAGATTACAAAGCACACCACATCTTTCTTCCAATTCCAATCAGAATTCCTACCTCTTTTGTGTTCCAATCTGGATATCCCTATTGACTCTGCCCAGCACCAGAAAGGAGAGAGGAGTGCGAGAAGAGGAGTCAGAAGTTAGGAGTCCCGCCCGTTGAAAAGAGAAAAAGGAGCAGAAAGGAAATCGGCAAAAGAAAAAAAATACAGTAAGTACTTTTTGAAACAAGAGACTAGGAAATATATATATTAAAATTTACATCTCAAGCTAAGAATCAATTCGATGATTGTCGGGGTATTTATTTTCAAAGGACATGAGTCTGAAAATGCTGAATCTGGGGCAAAAAAGACAAACTGCTGGAGGAACTCAGCCGGTCAGGCAGCATCTGTGGAGGAACTCAGCAGGTCAGGCAGCATCTGTGGAGGCAAAGGGATACTTGGCCTTTTGTGCCGAGACCCTGCATCAGGATTATTTGTTCTGAAACCTGGTAAAGTATCCATCAAAGAATCTCTGCTGGATTGGTTACAAGCACAATATTGCTGAGTTGTCTTAAAATACAACATCTAAATTGTGGGGTGGCCAACCTTTTAATTTTTAATTTAGACATACAGCACAGTAACAGGCCATTTCAGCCCACAAGCATGTACCAGGGGTGTAAGTTAATTAAACTTTATGTAGCAAAGGTAAAGATACATAACCAATGTTGTGGGCTTGAGCCCTTCTTCAAGGTATGAACAAAATGTAGACAGGCACCTGAACAAAATGGTGGGAGGTAGGGGAAGGAGGAGGAGCACAGTTCCACAGACAGGAGGCAATAGTTGGATAAGGGAGGGAGGGCCCACCAGCAAACAGTGAGGGGGAAGTGGCTCTGTGCGTGGAGAGGGAAGGGGTGGAGAGCTGGAGGAAAGAAGACAGAGGCATGGGGAAGAGAGGGAGAATGGGGAGTGGGCTAGCAGAAACTGGAGGTCGATGTCAATGCCATCCAGTTGTTGAGAGCCAACACAGAAAATTAGGTATTGCTCCTCCAATTTAAGGGTGACCTTGGCTTGACAGTATATGAGGCCATGGACAGACATGCCAGTGTGGAAGTGAAACGCAGAATTGAAAAGGTTGGCCACTGGGCGATCCCTGTCATTGATGCAGACAGAAAGAAGGTGCTCAGCTCCCTCCCTCATCCTGTCTGTGGGACTGTGCTCTTCCCCCTGTTCCTTCCATCCACCATTTTATTCAGGTGCCTGCCTACATTTTGTTCATACCTTGATGAAGGGCTTATGCCTGAAACATTGGTTATAAATCTTTATCTTTGCTACATAAAATACACTGTTTGTTCTGCTGAGTTTCTCCAGCATTGTGTTTTTACTTCAATCACTGCGGCTGCAGTTTTTCGTGTTTTACTCCTAGCAACTGAACTAATGGGTCAACTTCAGGCTGGGCTGCTCCTCCCATTGCTCTCGCTGTCTGAAGTGAGCATCCTACTCCTGAGGGTTCAGCAACAATTTCTAATACCCACAATTCTGCACATCACAGAACTGTACAAGTTATTAGGAAGGGATCCTGCCCCATGTGGATGTTAAGGAGTAAAGTAAAAGGGATATTTAACCATCCCTATCCCTTAAGATGTGCGACATGTCCCTGCAGTTTGCCTTCTACAGTACTATAATGAGATAGTTGGTGTTTAGACATAGAAGTAATAGAACATTAATGAACACAATCATTGAACAGTATCTCCAGTTTTTGAAAAATAGTTGCGTGCCCCTGAGAGGATAGAAAGAAGCCCAGATTAATACCTCAGTGAAATTGGCAGCAGATTTGCAGACCATTAACGCTGCAAGGAACCAGAAGCCAGATTATGCACTCTCAGGTTTCTGCAATGGGACAACAACCTACTGATTCAAGTGGACAATGCAAATCCACATAAATAAGACAGAACTGTGCAATGCCAACATGGTTGGCCATCTCTGAGGATGGATGTTCAGGATAACCAGTGAGTAATCATTTGACAGAGCAAGTTGTTACAATATGGAATGTATTGCCAGAAAAGCCACAGCAAAAGTAGATTCAGCAGTCATTTGAAAAAATAAATTTGATGACTTTTTGTAGAGAAGAAATTTGCAAGGCTGGAGAATTGGATAGCATTTCAGTAATGGACCGAATGATGTTTCTCCTGTAATATTCCATCATATTCTGCACTTTGCCAGTCACCTCCGGATTCTTGCTTACCTTTCTGCTGCAATGCGAGCTGGCGTTTTGCTTCGATGTCTTGGAGAGTAGCAGCCAAGTTCCGTGGTAAACTGCCGGTGCCATTCTGTGTCAGTGTGGGATTCTGGAACGTTAAATAATGCAGATAAAATACTATGTTCCTAATTTATTGAGCAAATACCTTATTCCTGCAGAATAAGTTGAGAGATAATGTGAAACTACTGTACTGTCATTATCACAATTGTTCCCAGGATCATTTGCGTGCTGTGCTTTGGTATGTGAAGTACCCACTAAGCATGATTAACCAAGCCAGTGGATCTCCAGGTCCTTCATACATGTCCATGGTTCTGAACTCTCACACCATAAAGCAGGGACCAGAGATATCCTGAAGCTTAAAATCAAGACTCAATAGACACCTCTCTCACATCTTGTCAAAAAGTTGTTGGTTCAGGGACCACTGCAGCGACTTGAGCACAGTATCCAGCCTGACACTTCGTACAGTGCTGAGGGAGGAGGTGCCATCATATGTCAAGATTCTGCCTGGTCTCTCATGATTAAAAGAGGGAGACTATTTTGAAGAGTAGAACTTTTTCTTTGGTTTTCTCTTTGAGTTTATTCCTGAAGCAACACAATTAAAACCAGAATAATTTGGTTGCTTGGATTTAAATATGTGAATACTGCACACAAGCTGAATGACCAGTGCATCTGTTTGTTTGATAATTTGTTTGAGGGAGTGGTGTTGGAGGGAAGAATTCTTTTATAATTGAGACAAGTTGGTATTTGTACCCAACTGTGAAACAAAGCACAAAACTCTTTGATCTGGAGTTTGAAACACAACAAACTGCACACTCTGTGGTTAACCTGCCAGTCAATCATCCTTTCACCAATTCCTTCTACCTTTGTCGTAAGATTTCGTCCCAGTGTTGAAGCAGTGAATGGTGAGGAGGGGGCAGACCCTGTCTTTGTCCGAGGTAGTGTGCCACACCCATCACTCTCCATTTTGGATCGGTAGACCTGAGGTATGAAGACACAGAGAACAGTAAATCAAGTTGTTGGACCTTCAGATTGCATTGTGATGGAAGTGGTGAACAATTCACTGAAGTTGAGAGAGGAATGTTGGCCAGGAGAACCAGTGGGGCAAGAGAATATTTGGTGTCCATTTGACCTCAATGACAGGATTCAATATGAAGACCTTCTGATCCAGTAAAGAGAGGAGGATCAACTAGTCAGGTATGACACTTTCCAAATTTCTTGTCTCCTCTCCATAAATAGTGGCTTAGATCACAGTGCAGTTTGACAGGCACCAACAACTCACCCATTGAGGTGGCACTCTTCACCAGTAAAATGTGTCAGCACATGTCAGTGAGCCACCTGACCAATGGTGTAGACTTGAACCTGAACTTCAATCATTACAGGACAGAGGAGGCCATACCTAGTCTTACATAGATACCCATTCAATCCCATTCCCTTGCTCCTTTCCTGTAGCCCTATACATTATTGTCCTCACCCAGCCATTCTCAACAGGGACCCTACAGGCCCCCCCATCCCACCCCACCCCCCCGGGCCAAGGCACATTTAAGTAAAAGCCTCTTTTCACCTCATGTAACATCAATATTTTTTAATGCTTTTTATGTAGTCGGTAGGAGAGAAGTATGGAAGAAACCAAAATGACTGCTTCACAGGGAAGGGGAACCGATAAACTTTGGGCAGAGTCCTAGGGGTGGGGTTGGGGGAGGGGGGCGTGGGTGGGACAATAGCTGAAAAAAGGTTGAAAACGGTTGGTTTCCACCACTGTTACAGGGAATAAATTCCAGATCATAACCACACCGTGGTTTAACTTTTCCCTACACTTTTAAATCTATCTGGTCCTTGAACCTTCTCCTAATGAGCATTTAACATTTTAGATCAGCCAGAACCTTGAACAACGCCATTAAATATCCTCTCAACATTCTCAAGTAAAATAACATTTGTGTAACTCTGTGGTTAAAATTCTTCATCCGTGGTAACTTTACTTGACACCACACATGTAAAACTTTCCATGATGTCACTAAACAACTGGACAATTTCTCTAATTTCTTGCTTGGGAATACATAATGTGAGCAGGGACCAGGGTAATCACTGAGGAGAAGTTGAAATTGTGGAGAGGAAGATTTAAAAAAAAATAAGGATTAATTCTGTTTTGGAACCTCTTTGGAACTGACTTGGGACAGGACATTAGAAATGAAGGTGAATCAGATAATCTCTGCAGCAACATCTTCATTGAAATTGATCTCAAACAACAGAGATGACTGCGTTTTGGAATGGGAACCTGCGTTAGCAGCAATCAAGGTGAGAAGTACCAAAACAGTGCTTTTCTCTACTGACTTACCAATATTTTCCTGAATCAGATTATCTCTCAGTGCTTATTTTATTCAAAACATGGAACCTGACATCACAGAACCATTGCACTTGGATCTCCGAAAGTGCGATCCAATTAAACTGTATACATCATCTCACAAATTCAATCTTTTCAGATCCTTGTCCAATTTATTTTTGTAAGTCACTGTTGGAACTGCTTCTATTTTCCTTCAGCCAGTGTGTTGTACATCCTAGTATACCACTGTCTGAAGTAATTCTTCATTTGCCAAACATCTAACATCTACATCAGTTTGCCAGTAGTTTATTTCACCTACATGGATCTTAATTCAATTTGAACATTCTTTAATGCTCTAATAAATGCAGTGTAAAAGTAGAACAATCAGGACAGAGCAGAATTTTCTCAAAAATAAATTATTTATATGTTTCTATAAATACTTGTCCTGGTTTGTCTGAGTGTGTGTGCCATGTCTGGTTGTGTGTCTGCATGCTTTGCACTGAGAATCAGAGAACGCTGTTTCATCAGGTTGTACTTGTACAGAGGATAATAAATTTGACTTGGTTATTGTGAATCTAGGTAGCAAGACCTTACTAGTCATCAGATAATGCAGCCAGCAGAAAATTGTAGAATTCCTTTTGTGCACAAAGGATATGAAAGACAAGTACTCTGATCATCAGTTGGCTGCAGATGGCTGACTTGAGCTTTAATGAGTGTTATCAATTGAGATCTATTTAGTCAGGATACCAAAGGATGTAGAGAAAAGTGAATTAGAACAGAGTTACAGAGCAGCCTTGATCAACAGCACAGAACAATCAAGGGGCAGAAATCTCTTCTCAAATCTAAAATGCTGCATCTCCCCACATAATTCATGCTCCTAAAACATCTGGTCTCTGAAACTGGCGAGTGGAAACAGGAATGCCATTTACCTGAATGGATCTTCGTGCAGAGTGAGTTTTAGCTGGAAGAGGAGGAGGAGAGGAGGAAATTGAAGAAGATGAGGCCTCAAAGTTAGCCTTGATTTCTCGGTACCATCTCTCTAGCTCCAACGTGGAGGCCAACAGCTTGTTGGCAGGCTGCCGCAAAGCATCAAGGGGAGGGAGAGAAGGAGAGAGAAAGACAGAGAGAGTGAAGAGATAAATGGCAGGAAGGTAAGCCAGACAGGAGGGGAGAGATGGGAGAAAGGATAGTGAAAGAGATAGGCAATGATACAATAGGTAGAGAGGGGATAGGAAATCAAATAGAAAAAAAATTGAGAGAAATGAATGGTAAATCAAAAGAAAAATAACATTGCTTTTTGCAGCTTTTTTTTGAGATTATTGTAAACAATAAAGTCACAATGCTTTAAAAGAAAAGAAGTGATGAATTAATTTAGCCCCTTTCCATAAACAGATCAAACTCGAGGATGCCATGTTGAGTAGTATGAATGGCACAGGAGCTCCTGTCTCCATACACTCCAGCTACAATTTTGCAGCACAAGTCTAAACTCCAGGTGCACTGCTCTCTTACAGAGACAGCTACCTTCTAACCCAATGATATTCATGCATGTTCCACAGCCATTTTCACTCATAAGTAATATTTTTAAAATAGTTTTGACTCCATGACTTTTATCAGGGGTTTTACCTTTAATCTTAATTTATTGCATGCACTAGGATTATCATAAATAGTATAAGTTTAGATAAAATGGTGCTTTAAATCTTTTCCACAGTTCAATAAGATCATGGCTGATCTACTATCTCCGGTCCATTTTCCGGACACACCAGTTCACATATCACTCACTAATCTCTTTATCAATAATTCATTCCCTCTTCCTTAACACTTCAGGTTTTTACCCTGAAAAGGTGGATATAACATGGACAAGATATAAGATGCACAAGAAACTGGAGGTACTGGTAGAAAAACACTGGGGACAGCACTTGAGGTCATGATAAAACCTGACCTCTGAAGCTTCTAAACCTCAGAGATAGCAACCCTAGTGCCTTCTAAAGTCTTCTAAAATCCTTATACTTGATGAGTTAGCCTCTTCTTCATTATTAATTCAAGAGATCTGTGCTTTCAAGGCTGCCCATGCCCATATATTTTTGAAAAAGTGGTGAATAGCTGCTGAAGCCCTTGAGGCCTGGTTATATCCATAATGCTGTTGGGGAGGGTGTTCCAGGATTGTAATCCAGTGATGGTGAAGGAATGGCAAGTCAGGATGAGGTCTATGGTTTGTGAAGCAATTTCCTATCCATTGCTCAGTGCGCAGTTCAAAAAATTACAAGGAATACATCTCAATTCTAATTTGCCATCGATTAAGCAAATGTTCAGTAACACTTCATTTTTGTTATTGGAGAGGACAATTTTGCAAACAACAGGAAGTGCCTATAAGAAAAGATAGAGTGGGCTCTAGTTCTTTTGTTTAAGAGAGAGAAGATTAAAGGAGGTCATAATTTTGAAGAGATGTTTTCAATTTTAGAGAAGACCAAAACTAAAGGGCACATATATAAAAGATAATCACCAATGAAGCCAATTAGAAATTCAGAAGAAACTTACCAATGCAGAGTGTTTGGGATTTGTTCCCTTAGTAGTTAAAGTAAGTAGATTAGATGCCTTCAAGGGGAAACTGCACAAGTATATTAAAAGGATTATAGTGATGGAGTTAGAGACAAAAGAAACTGCAGATATTGGAATGATGAACAAACAATGGGAAGATGGAAAGACACCCATTCAAGCAACATCCATGGAGAAAAATGGACAGTCAATGTTTTAGGTTGGGACACTTCATCAACTCTGGGTCTTGCTGAAGGGTTCTGACCTGAAAAGTCGTCAATTCCTTTTCTCCCACAAATGCAGCCTGTCCCACTGAGTTCCTCCAGCATATTTTTTTTTCGGTCTGAAATGTTGACTGATCATTTCTTTCCATGGTTGCTGCCTAACTCATTGAATCCCTCAGCTTCTCATTGTTTGTTCATAGCGAAGGAGTTAGATGGAGAAGAGTGGATCAATCACATTGTCACAGACTCAATGTGATTGTGTACGAGGGATATTCAAACTGAAACTAATTGTTTGAAAGTACAGGAGAAGTTGGTTGTACAGTGGGTGGGAGAGGTTGGTTAGAATGGGAAATTTGCTGAAAATTCATGCACTGGGGAAAAGTAGAGAGAGTTAGTGCTGTCCTCATACCAACCTCAGCTGTAAATAGTGGAGAGGAAGGAGCCAGCAAGGGTGGGGAGCTTTCAGCAGACAGAGTCAGAGAGGCAGTTGCTGCATTAGTGTGGAATGGGAGTGGTGTTGAGCTCTCCGTTGATCTACCGTACAACTCCTTAAGCTGCCCTAGGGTAACGTATTCCTGGGGAGAGCAGCAAAAGAAACCATTGTGGGACAAGAAACAGTTTGTTAGTTAAATAAAAATGATGGTTTCATGAAACAATCAAAAGGCTGAGAAATTTCCATGCTAAGAAGCAGAAAAGAAATTAGAGTTTTGTTTTATAAAATTCCTCCGATTTTCGCAACTAACAACAACTTATTACAGCACCATCTAAAACCAGTTGGAAAATAATTTAGCAAATCTAAACAGATCTTATCAATAGTCACAGAAAAAACAGAATCCATACTGTTTAATAGCCAAGAGTTATACAAGTACAGGATTTCTGACAGTGAATCTTTGGAACTCTTACCCCAAAAAACAAAATGAGCCACTGAGTATATATAGACACAGATTTTTTTGATATCAAGGGAATCAAGGGATCTGGGGTAGGGCAAGTCAGTGGCACTGAAGTAAATGATCAGCCCTGATAATAATGAATGGCAGAGTAGACACAAAGTGCAAATGAGACAAAGATAGGAGGTGTTTTGGACAACGAGGAAGGCTTTCAAAGCTTACAGTGCTCTCTGGATCAGCTGGAAAAATGAGCTGAAAAATGGCAGACAGAATTTAATACAGACAAGTGCGAGGTGTTGCATTTTGGAAGGACAAACCCAGAAAGGATGTACATGATAAGTGGTTGGACACTGAGGCACATGCTAGAATAGAGGGATCTGGGAATACAGATACATAATTCCCTGAAAGTGGTGTCACAGGTAGATAGGGTTGCAAAAAGAGTTTTGGCTTATTGGCCTTCATAAATCAAACTATTGAGTATAGGAGTTTGATTTTTAAAAAATGAAATTTTTTAATTTAAATTTAATCATACAGTACAGTAACAGGCCATTTTGGCCCCACAAGTCCATGCTGCCCAATTTACATCCCATTAACCTAAACCCCAGTATGTTTTTGAATGGTGGGAGGAAACTGGAGCCCCAGAGAAAACCCATGCAGACACAGGAGAACATACAAACTCCTTACAGACAGCATGGGATTTGAACCCAGGTCAGGTCATGATCATTGGCGCTGTAAAGGCGTTGCACTAACCGCGACATCAACCGTGCCTCCTGCAAGAATGTTATGGCAAAATTGTTCATGACATTAGTGAGGCCAAATTTGGAGTATTGTGTGCAGTTTTGGTCACCAAACTACAGGAAAGATATCAACAAAATTGAAAGAATGCAGAGAAGATTTACTAGGATGTTGCCTGGATTTCAGGAAATAAGTTACAGGGAAAGGTTAAACAGGTTAGGACTTTATTCCCTGGTGTGTAGAAGAATGAGGGGATGTTTGATAGAGGTATTTAAAATTATGAGGGATTTAGACAGAGTAAATGTAGGTAGACTTTTTCCACTGAGCATAGGTGAGATGCAATTCAGAGGACATGTTAAGAGTGAAAGGGGAAAAGTTGAGACGGAACATTAGGGGGCACTTCTTCATGCAGAGAGTGGTGCGACTGTGGAGCGAGCTGCCAGCTGAAGTGGTGAATGTAGGCTCGATTTTAATTTTTAAGAAGAATTTGGACAGGTACAAGGATTGGAGGGGTATAGAGGACTATGGTCGGGGTTTAGGTCAATGGGATTAGGGAGAATAATAATTCGGCATGGACTAAGATAGTCAAAGGGCCTGTTTCTGCGCTGTAATATTCTATGGTTCCAATGTGCCAAATGGCCTACTCCTGCTTCTACTTTTCTACGATGTTTTCAGTTTTCAGGATTTGGTGGAAGGCCAATATTTATTGCCACCTTCATCTGGTTGGTTGCATGCATCTAGGAGCTTACAGGAGACAATTATCTAAGAGTTTAGATACAAGGGGTAAAATATGGATAGCAGGACAATGGGTAGCAAAGTAATGAAACACAGAATGACAAAAAGTTCCCAAAAAATAAATTCATTCTTGGAGATCTGACACTGTCTTTCAAGTTCAGGGGTGCCTGAATTGTAATCTTCTGATTGTAATCAATTATGTGATTATTCAGAAGCTTCAGAAGGAAAATAAAGCTCACCACCCAACCATGGAGGCTGTTGAGAAAAGTGAAGTCTTGGATGCAGGAAAATTTAGATGCACAGAATTGGATTCAGAAAGGCTCTCTCATCATTTTAAGAGGGTTACACTGGAAAAGTTGGACCAAAAGGTTTGTTCCTGTGCACATGACCAAGTTCCAATGGGCAACTGCATGAGGTTTTCCTCAGTGGTGCATCCTTCCCATTACAACATGACCAAATATTTTAACATATTGTACAAGAAAGCTAAAACACAAAATTGCTTGCACGTAGTTGTGCACAATTCTTTCTGGCATCTCCACATGATGTCTCTTCTGTAAATGTCTGAAATTTAGTTCACTAACTCTTTTACCAATCAGCTTTAAGACTTCACTAAAATTGTACTAAATTCTTGACTCACCAAGAATTATAATAAAGCATACTGGGATTTCTAATCAGTGATAACAGAATAAACTATGAATAATCCATAGACTTACTACCAAAGGATTTCAAATAGAAATTAAATCATCCTTTGTGCTTCTTAATAAGTACTCAAACAATAAACAGTGCAAAATTTCCAAAATAACTAGATTATTTTTATGACCTTTTCTTTTGAATCATATTCCTGGTTCAAATGAACTTTATTGTGTCAACAGAGGTTAATTCATATTTCTGCATGTGGTTAAGGACAGAAAGCCAAATGTTCCATGTGTTTAAAGTGACAGTGCTAGATTAATTTGGTTCCCTCTTCTAAACTTTGTATTTTTTTTGTGTTCCTCAAAATGAGTGATGCCAATGCAAAGATGAAGAACATTGGTCATTCAATGCGTCCATTGATTTCTTTATGGTCAGGTGTCGCATGTGCAACTTGATCCTTTCTCCTCTACTCCACCCCTCAAGTCCAGCTTCTGGTGCAGGAAGCAGGACATCTTTGTTTGAAGTGCCAGCCTTCTGCATTCTAATGACTGTGAAGTCATGCTTTTGAACTGAATAGGTGCATCAAATCACATGCACCAATTGGACTCTAATCCCATTTTGTTCTTTCAATATTTGCCTCAGGTTCTACCACTCCTCTATATATATTAGGCTCAATCTAGAGTGACCACTTAACTCACCAAAACTCTCATTTTGAGATATAGCAAGAAACCAGTGGAGCCAGAGGAAACAAAACAGTTGCAGAGTGCAACTGAATAATTGCATAATCAATCACATAATTGATTACAATCAGAAGATTACAATTCAGGCACCCCTGAACTTGAAAGACAGTGTCAGATCTCCAAGAATGAATTTATTTTTTGGGAACTTTTGTGAATTCCACTTGTATTGCACCAGACTGGAGGTGTGAGCCAGTGCCTCCATGAGCTGAACCATGGAGCTGCATTGAGTGGCATTGAAGATTATTAATCAAAAGGTAAATGCTCAATCGTTAGACACTTAACAAAAGAGCTGCAAACAGGTCATGCAGAGAGGCAGCTAATTAGTACCAAGGACAATAATAACAGAGCGGGATGGCAAGCAAGTACCTCGTGGGCTGATGGAGGTACAGTAAGAGGCAGAGAACGCAGTGGAGAAGCAGAGAATGCAGCATCAGTGCCTGTGCCATATATGTCACTGTAGAACTTAAACACGTCAGCCAACTTCATATATTCCTAAAATAAGAGCAATGTTTAGCAAAGAGACAGAGAAAAAAAACCAAAGATTAGAACAATAGTATAGAACAAGGATTTGCTGCTTCTAATCCATGACACAATCAAAGAGAAAGAAACCTCAATCATTTTAGCCAAGATAATTCAGAAACAAATGTGAAAAAAATCATCAACAGAGCTGAGGTAGAGTATGTTGTTTAATTTATAATGGCTTGGTTTTTTTTAACTAGGAAAACAATTCTCCATTTAGGAAGAATTACATCATGACTGACCTTTTCTTTCCCTGAAAGTTCTGACTTTATTCATTATGACCATTAGGGAAAACATTAAATTAGGGATAATTTCATATAAAATAAAAAATTTTGCATTGACACAATCAGTTGATCTCAGGTTTGAAAAAGAAGTAATTTTAGGATGGAAGAATTGATCAGTTCAGGAACGGAGAAAGGCAAGGCACCATTGCTAATGGCAGGTCCAAGGCAATCAGGATGTGCTGTGCAAGAGACTAGACTTGAAGCTCAGTGTGATCAGAGTTTTGAAAGCAGGAAGCTACGGAGATCAGAATGGGCAAAGACAATACAGGGCTTCAGAGCAATGAAGGGGATTTAAAATGATTTATTTTAATTGATTTGAACTTTAAATAAAAAGAGAACACATCATATCTTAAATGATGGAACTTCACATGGGTCTGAATAATGTGAGTGTAGAATAATGCAAAGTATTTCTACAAAGAACCTCTCAAGGGTTGAACCCTACTCTCTATTACCATCTGGTGCTGCCAGCTATAAATGTGCAGTGATTGGACAAAGCAGTTATTCGCATCAAATGCAAAACCTTTTACTGTTGATCAGCTCACAGTAGAGAAGACAGTTAATTTGGGGAGACCTTGGAGAATGGATGCTGATCTTTCATGATTCTAACCAGAGTGTGAATGTAACAGAGATTGACAAGTTGGAGACCTTCATTTCTGATGAAAAGCAGCTTTATGTGAAAATATGTTGTGTCATATCCCATGAGCCCACAGTAGCTGGCTTAAATTGGGTTTCGATCGATAGATGGTGGTCTGGGAAAATGAAGATAATGTAATGTATATCTTTATATAATTATTGCTTGAAATAAGAGCTTGGCTTTTACTGCAAATCCTAAGTAGAAGATGGTGATAAGAAACCTTCCTGGATTCCTGGAGACAGTGTGGTGAAGATGCTCTCACTTTGCTACATTAGAGAAGTTGCAGGGTTATGATAGGGACCATAAAGGCATTGCAAGTACTTTAGCAAAGTCAGTGCTTCTATCTTGCTGATGCTCCTGAGCTTCTGGATGATGCAGGGGTTGCTGAAGAAACTATACCCAGTTTCTGCAGCAAATCCTAGTGGACACATACATTGTAGAATCTGCACTCTATGAATGCAAGGACTGAACATTTAATGCAATTGACTGGACTGCTGTTGAGGCAATGTAGGACAAAGTTTTACTTGTAAATAATCACTGAATGTATTCCAGAATGTTTGCTGAGACAGGTGGGTCTTTATCCTTCATCTAACTCATGTTCTACTTATCCAGAGAATGATGTGGCAGCTTAGACAGACTCATTCATAGACAACACACACACTCCAGGCAGAGGTTGGCTTTGTGGAAATAGCAAGACGTTGGAATGGCTACCTCTACCCACACATGCAGGAAGCCTATCCTAACTCTTGGAACAACATTTCGAATCACCAATGCAAAATATTCCTGAGTTCAACCATAGATTTTTATTTCTATCTTAAGTGCCGTATTCTACTGTGATTTCCCAATTTATGCCAACACAGATATAAGTTATCACACGTCCTTGTGAGTAGATCACCAGTTTCCAGAAATGGATCAACCCACAGAGACAATCTAAAGCTGCCATGACTGAGGTTTCAAGCCCTTGAAATCAATGTTCAAACACATTGCATAACCTTTATGCAGGAAGCTTTTAGCAGACTCATAATGTGAGCACCATAATGAACATGGGAAAATTTCTTAAAGCAAATCCATAGCATGCAGTAACTGTTAGTGCTGTTACCTCCTGTATCTTGGGGTACGATGGGGTGGAAGGAGAGGGGAATAGAGAAGCTGCTTTTCCTGGGAAGCAATGCTGGTATTTAGTCTCCTCTAACATGTCGCTAGGCTCTGTGATACGAAGGACTTCCTGTTCAAAGGGCAAAGGTTGAAGCAGTGTTGCGATAAATCAACATGGCATGTGTGTAACAAGCATAATTCAGAATATTCCACTAGAGGACCAAACACTTCATTAGATCCTGACAGAGTTTATAAAGAGTTCTTACTGATTCAATAAAATACCTAGGACTAAATATCTATTGTTGCAAACTTCTAGTATTAGTTTCGCTCCTGAAGTGTCTCGTGGTATTTGCTGCCCTCCTTAATCCTTTCCATATTGGAAGGTCGGTGGCCTTTCTAAATCTGAAGGACCCCAATGTCTCATCATTTCGAGAAAGGACAATGAGGAGGTATGGGAATTGATGAAAGATCAGGCAGGACAGTGGCAATGAGGGAAGGGACTGAAGGAAAGAAGAGAGGTATAGGTGATGGAAACAGGGAAAAGGAGAGGATTTGCAGGAAGAAAAAGGAAAGGAGGCACAACATGGTGAAGCAGGACTGGAGGTGGAGAGAAGGGATATGATGAAGTAGGAAAGGAGAAAGAGGAGAGGTAGAAGAGGAAATAGGAAAGGAATAATATGGAGGAACGAAGAGAGGGAGATGTTTGAAGAAATTAACTTTTCATTCCTAGGGCTGTATTAGGCAAGGAAATGTGCAAAATAACCTGAGATTTTGAATTGAAGCCTTATGATCTACTTGGCACAGTACCACACCTTGAGGTGCAACAACTGACTGAACTATTTTGTCACTTTACTCAAGAGTTCAGACTCTTTCATTTCTGTTCTAATGTTTTTATGTTCACAAATGAACTGAAGTTCAGAGGAATCTTGACAGTAACCTATTTACGCATCACTCAGAGAGTGGTAAGAGGGTAGAAGCTAGATAAACACGTGGAAGAAAGGAAAGAGAGGTTAGGATGATAGAATGAACTAAATGGAAGATAGATACTGACATGGATTGGCTTGATTTTAGAAATGCCTGTAGAGTACTGTAGTGCACATGGAGTATTGCCTTCCAGGAACAAACTCATCCCATCGACAATCGTACAGTGCAGAGTGGGGCCATTCAGTCCATAATAGTTATGATGTTTGATACTGCCCAATTAGGTACTCAAAAATTTGGCACAGGGTTCCAGAAATTATAAAAATACATTAAGATTTGTCCTCAGCTACAACTGTGTTTGTAAATACATGAATCCCCATAGATAGGCAGAACTTTATATAAATGTGGTCAGCGTTATCATTTAGCAAAGGGCCTTTATTTATTGTGTTAGGCCTAATTTATGCAGCCAAATTGTAACATTTTCCTGCATAGTTAAGAATTATTTTACAAAAACACAATGTAGTCAAGGATCCTTTTAATTGCAAGCTCTGCCTCAGTGGGGATGTTTTTAAAAGGCATAAAGTCGCATTGCAAAAAGGCACAAAATTAACTTCATGTCCATGCCACTCATTCCCATTAAAGGGCAACAAATGAGGCTACTCTATCTTTGCACTGAATAGCTATTGAATGACAATGCAATGTACCAATCCCATCCCTTAATTACTGCAATCCATTGAGTCCAATCAAATTTTCACATTCTCACTTTCTGAAACAAATGTCAGTTTTGCCAGAAATCACTCTTGAGTATTCAATAGAATTCCTGACCATGCATCAACATGGAGAATTAATTTTTGAGGAGACTTGGCTTACGCTCAGATGTAGACAGTGCGAATCTGAATACAGATGATCAAATATTATATTTAACATTTCCCACAGCTCCAACATTGCTTTAGATTCAGGAATTTGGGGCTAACAGGCCAATTTGTTCACTGATTATTACACAAGGTGATGTCGAAAATAACACTCAGGTCATGTTAGAAAAATATGCAAACCTCTGTAGGTTTGACACAACTATAAACTCATATTGGTGTAAAACATTAAAGTCTCCAAATACAATGAGTGAAGTAAAAATATAATGCTGAAGAAACTCAGCAGGTCAAACTGTACTTTATATAGCAAGGACTATCTCTCTTATCTCTTCTCCATTCCAGTCTTTTTTTCTTCAGCTCTCCACCCCTTCTCTCTCCATTCACAGAGCCATCCTTCCTCCCCTCATTTTCTGTTGTGTCCTCCCTTCCTTAACCACCTATTACCTCCTGCTTGTGGGACTGTGCTCCTCTCCCCCCCCCCCGCCATCATTTTGTTCGGGCCCCTGTCCACATTTTGTTCATACATTGATGAAGGGCTCAAGCCTGAAATGTTGGTTATGTATAAATACATATAAAGGACACTGTTTGACTTGCTGAGTTTCTCCAGCATTGTGTTTTTACTCATACTGGTACTGCATCTTTCATACAGAAAGATATCTCAAGCAATATTTTATACCAAGCCACATAAAGAAATATTACAGCAGATGGGAAAATCTTGGTTCAACAGAATATCTTAAAAAATGGAAAAAAAAAGTGAGTCAGAGATTTGGGGAGGGAAACATGGCTGCCAGCAGGTGAAAAATTATAACACTGGACAACAATTTTTTTTTTCCAAAAGGTTTGCTTTGTGATAGACAGCTTCAAGCTGAACACAAGATAATTTCAGATTTGCTGTATCATGTAGGAACACATGAGTTATTCTACAAAATGGGACAAGGAGCCATTGCAAAGGCTCTGACTAAGAAAGGCACATAAAGATGGAAAATCATTGGAAGGAGAGTTACGATGGAAAAATAACTCCAAATAAATTTCAACTGAAGGGGATTGACCAAGGAAAGTTTCAATTTAGAAGGAATGAAAAGACCAAGGGTTTGGCCCTTTAACAAGCCCTATAGAGCACTGTATCACCCTATCGCATTATGTAAGAACAGTTGCTCTCCTGTTACTGAGTGTGAAAACATTTGGCAAGTTTATACTTGATAACAGTCTCTGTACATACTGTTAATATCTGATTTCCAGGAATCAATAAAAAAGTAACCATGGTAACAGAGATTGTTTCACCTCTTTCAATGCTGTCGAACCTTTGGAGAAGGTTTTTCCCCCAGTCACTATGAAATAGTTTTTTTCCAAACTGGCCAGTTTGTCTTTTTCCTAAAAAAGGAAGATATTTGCAAATTAGAAAAATAATTGGAGTTGCACTTCAGGATATTACAAAATCCAAGATAGGATTCACAGGTGATTTAAGAATGACAGGTCATGGGCTGTGGCAAAGGTTGGAGTGATGCCCAGGGGCGCCTCTGCTCTCCAAATGTTGGCTCTCCTGCTCTGAAGTCTACACATACATTGGAGCACAGATAAAAAGACCTTTTTGTCCATCTTGCCTCACTCCTTCATCTCTGCTTCACCTGGATGCCCTTTGATCCTGTCCGCATCCCAAGAAACTGGTGTTATCTGAGCAAAATGCAAAACTGAAAGGGGCCAAGGTGGTAGCCCATTGGTACAGCTCAGACGGCATGTAAAATCACTGAGGACCCCTTCCACCCTGCACACAGCATCATTCAGCTCCTCCTACCAGGGGAGAGATCCAGGAGTGTCAGAGCCAGCACCACCAAGCTGAAGAACAGCTTCTTCCCATGTGAAGTGAGAATACTGAACGACCAAAGGAACTGCTCAGACTAACCATGCTAGACTCTCATATTCACAAAACACAATCTATTTATTTATTTATTTGTATATATGAGTACTTGTCCTACATCCATTTTGTTTGTCTGCTTGTTTTGCACTGAGGACTGGAGAACTCTGTTTCATTGGGTTACCACAATACCATCTGCACAACCAGATGATGATAACTTTGACTTGACTAATATTGACTCTTACCCTATAACTTGGGAATATTTTACACAGCATCAGAACACGCCCAGATAAAGAATGTAGATATTGTTACCTTCTGAAGCATTTGTACCATTGCGATTTTCTCCCTGTTTAGTCTCTCACACTCCTGAATGGCTTGATAACGAATTTGATTGGCTTGGTTCTCTAAAGCAGAAACCTTGTCCTGTGGAGTAAAGGTAACGTTTGAGTGCAAAATCCACAGTGATCCAAAGTATCGCCAAGGAAATGTTCTGTTGGGTGAGTTGCCAAATAGGGATCCCATATGCCCCGTTCAGATGAATGTAAACAAAACCCTGGCCATGTTTCTGAGGAGTACAGAGGAGTTTCACTTGGTACATACAAGGCAAATCCTTCAATACTTAATTGCATTGTTTGCTGGATCCTGTTGTGCAAATTGCCTGCTGTGTTTTGCTCTTATTCCAACAGCAACCTAGGAGGGTTTTAACATACACCAAGCTCACGGTGGTGCATTTGATGTGTACCTTTCTCCGCATGGCACTGCGTTGGTACTCAGCCTTGTCCTGCTGAAGCTGCTGACTAACAGTCTCCCGCTCCTCCTCCAGGCGACTTTCCTTTTCCAGCTGCTGAAACTCCAGGTCCTCAAACAGTTTGGCCTCAGATTCGAGCGCTTCTGCTTCCTAAGACAAGCCAGGAGAGGTCCATCGTAAGTGGCAGAGGGGAAAGACAATGCACACTTCCTATACTCCGACCTGGTGAAGACCCTCCCAACATTCGCGCCGGACAGCGGCAGAGGATGCAAAGAGCTCAACCACACGACCTTGCCTGAAATCTCACAGCCTCAAAATCTATCAGGACATTTATTTCAAGGCATCTAATGCTTCAAAGTAGACCTCCGAAAGCTGCAAAATATCAATGCTTGCTGCATGTTGTTAATGGAAAAGTTCATTGTAATTTAAAAAGCAGAAGTTTAAAGCATTTCATTAAATTTAGTTAAATGCAGTGAAATCAAACTTAATGAACAAAACTTATGTACAATCCACATCTGATCATGCATTCCAAGCTTTCTGAGTTTTAGATTTTGTAGGGACGACTGCAAATACCTTACTAAACAGTTCTGATTCCAGGACTCCTAATTGTCTCTTTACAGTGACATTAGTATCTGGAATCAGTCAGTGTGCAGGGACAGAGAGGTCATACGATCCACAGGGAGGGGAAGCCAATGAGGAAAGTAAAAACTGACCCTTTTGAGGTGTTCCTGTAACTGCTCTCTCAGTGACTCAGGGCAGTTATCAAGCTGGCTCTTCAACTCATGGCAAAGCGATTGAAGTCTCTCTACTTCTTTTTTCTCTGCATCAAGCTTTACCCTTTCCTGAATTTGAAAACAAAAACAAAAAAAAAGAGAAAAAAAAACACACTTCTCAAATCCACGCCATGCAGAAGCCTAAAGATTAGAATAGTGATATAGCCATAGAAGATTGGAATGAAGACTGGGGTTCTAGGAGGTTTGAGGGCAAGTTTAGGGAAGAGGCCTGAGAATAGGATGCAAAATTGATATTCATTGAGTTTTTCTTCTGTGGAAAGACTTTTCTTAAGTTTTGGGAGCAAGAGCCTAATAAGGGAAGGAAGATGAGGCTATTCAGTCAATCAAGCCTATGCCAGTATTTTGGAACATCCATCTATTTAGTCTCACTTCTCACCTGCTTTCTCACGCCACTTCAGATATTGACTTCAACTAGTTTTCTAATCACAATAACATTTACCCAATTTGCATTTTCATAAACATTGTAAATTATCTATTGTTTCTTCTTTCAATGCTTTGTGATGTGTGATATTAATAACCTCTCAGTGGACCAAATCATTGTGTGAACTGCTTGGAAAAATAATAATGAAAATTTATCAATGCCAGTGATTCTTCAATCAATGCATTTGAATAAAAGTTCTGAATAAGATAGAGAGGATTTCATTCAAACACATGGCATGCTTGTAACTAAACTGCAGGTCACCACAGAACTGTTTAAAAACAAAGTACCTCAACTACGATTTCACATCCACCTGAACATATCTTTTCATTTGAAGAGTGTTGAGCTGAAAAGTTTGATTTCCCTTATTCTGTATTTTCAGAAGGGAATATTCTAGAATTAGCCATTCCTATGTATCGAACTTTAGCAGTTTGCTGAAAAGTTAACATCGAATGGGGTGGCACGGATGGTGTAGCAGTTAGCACAACGCCTTTACAGCACCAACAATCAGGAGCTGAGTTAGAATCCCGCGCTCTCTGAAAGGAGTTTGGATGTTCTCTCCGTGTCTGCGTGGGTTTCCTCTGGGGGCTCTGGTTTCCTCCCACTGTTCAAAACATTCCAGGGGGTATAGGTTAATTGGGTGTAAACTGGGCAGCATGGGCTCGTGGGCCGAAATGGCCTGTTACCATGCTGTCTAAATTTTTAAAAATTCAAACAGAAGCAGTCATTTGGTCTGGCTCAATTTGATCTCTCCAAATTCTTCCATTACCAAATTATACCATGCTTCCATTTCTTTGCTGAATGTTTCATCCAAGCTGGAACCATTCAGTTCACTGGTTACTCTCTGCATTCCAAACCTCACAAATACATAACATGCAAGCAGTAAGGTTGGAAATCTAGGCTCTCCAAATCCAAGAATATCCCATCTACTTTTTTGCTTGCTTACCTCTTCGAGGAGATTCCACTGTTTGTAAATCATCAAGTAGGTGAGGCAGACCAATGGTCCAGTTGCCCCCCATCATTGTTTCATTATACTATATAGTACCAGAAGCTTTTGTTATAACAAGATAGGACTTGGACATTCTTATTCTTTTCTTCCTTGCTGCCTATAATCTGTAGCATAGAAACTGGCCATCTATATTGTGTTAGTTCCCCACACAAACCCTCTCCCAGCTTACTTTATCTCACACTGCCTGTGTGTCCACCCTCACATATGGCCTGAAGCAGCTGCCCTTGATGAGTGAATGCAAGGCCCTTCAATTATTCCATGTGATGATGATAATTATTGGACTTATTTGTGAATACCTTTTATTTTCCTTACATTGGAAGTATCTTCTCCACGTCTATCCTTTCATATTTCTACCATTTCTACATTATCCCTGTCACTTAAACCAGGCTCTTCATAAGATGCTTTACAGGAAGGGGACAAACCAAGAACAGTGCTGATCGTCTGCCACTGGTGTTTCCAGAGGCTTTTCCAGTCCCTCCCAACCTGTTACCAGCATGTGAATAACCAATATAGTAGATAGGTGGTACATTTTCACAATTCTTTTCTTTAAATAGCCATAAGGATCATCTTCAGAACTGAAAATCCCAGTATAGGTCCGTTGAATTGTGTCCCAGCAAGAGGCAGCAAAGAAAGGTAGGAACCTGAGAAAACAATTCTCCAAAGTGGTATGGATTTGGCTCTATAATTATTGCACACAGAGGACATTTACCCCTTTTATAGCCTGACCAACTGTCTGAAAGATTCCTTCCATCCTAGTCCCTCCACTGCAACCTAACTTCATATTAACTCTCCTTTCTAAATCCTGAATTTGTACAAGCAAAGGCCTCTCAGCCAGTGAATGAGAAGGGCAGAAGCACTACCCAAGTGTCGCACAGGATGGACTTCTCTCAATGCCCTAATTTCACAAAGTGGAGAAAATGCTGAGATCTTGCAGTGAACAGGGATCTTGGATTGTAAACATGAGGAGACACATCATGGTCCGATTTCAGGCCTCTTGCATATTCACCTCTGATCTAAATATCTCATTCACCTGCTTTAATTCCTCATTATTTCTCTTTCTCTACATAGCTGTGACTTCTCCCAGCACCTTTGGACTCATAGAATCTTTGCCTTCCTTTACCCTGCCTTTGATGGTTGCCTTCAGATTCCAGCTCTGGAATTCTCTCTCTGAATTCGTCTGCTTCCCTTTTTCCTGTCACCCCTCATTGAAATCAATTTGTCAGTTAGTTTGGAGTTGTCCCTGGTGACTATTGCATTGCTCTATTCTCTGATTGGGATGTATTCTTGTGACTTTATTCAAGGCTGCTTCATTAGATTCTCATGAAATACGCTACAGTTGTTGTAAGACTGTGGCACTCCAACTTTATACTCTAAAGGGAACTAGGGATAGTGGTGCTGTGGTGCTCAGAACCGCACCAAGAGCTTATCCTCAATTATGTTGAAATATTTGAAAATTAGACACTCACAACCACTGCACTGCCAGATATTCCAGCTTCAGCTGTGCCATAAACAATCCCACTTTGGACTTGTATGGCTATGTAGGCATTACATGTTGGCATGTGCACTGCATGTGCGAAATATCTTCTCTACCACAATGACTACCACTGCTGATGGAGTCTTTTTAGAGAGGTGTTGAGTCCATTGTGTTTGGTTTGACTTTAATTCCTAATGATTATCATGTGTTAAGAGTAGAGAACTGATCTGGTCACTGCATGAAGGATGCTAACTTTAATGCTACATGTTTTTAGCCACTTTGATTGAGTCAACACTCTTGCCACTACCCAAGTGTTTCTTGCATCAACTGGGAAGAATAGATGCCTGTTTCTCTCCCATCCATTAATACTTCCAATTTCAATGTGCATCAAAGGAGGGGAGGGAAATGACCTTCCCCAATCTGATTCCTTTTCATCTATTAATAAGAGCATTTGTGTTTCAGTTAGGAAAGCAAAAAATAAAATGGCACTAGTTTGGTCCCTCTCATCCTGCCAGCTTGAAAAGGAGTGTTACTATTTTTGATAAAAAATCTATCCACATAGGAAAACAAAATCTCAGGCCACTTCTGTGGTTAAATTAACTTAAAGCAAGCACTTTGCAACATTGGTTTCCCTTGCAAGACACAAGAGGGTGTCTTTTCCCCAGTGTGCTGTATGCGATGAAATTATATCCATCTTCCTCTGGCCATGCCACAAAGTTAGGAATAATAGCAGAAGACATCATTACAATCTGTTAACCTAATACAGAAACATTATTTAAAAAAATTATCTTCATAAACTGATAAATGAGGTGCCTCACAAGGTGATTAGCCTCATGTTCACACACACTTGGCATAAAAGTTTAGGAGCGAGCGGATGAACATGCAGTCTTATTAATAATGTTGTTCCTATTGAGAAGGATGGGAAAGGATGCAGAGGAAGCAAGGTCGCAGCTATGTCATCTCTACTTTCTCTAACCTAGGACACCGTGCGGCAGACAATACATGCAGAAGGCCAAAAGTAGGTGTGGTCAGTATGTGAAACAATTACACATTGAGACGTAATGCAGTTAGTCCACAGAAAGTTAGAGACGGTATTTAAGCAAGATTAAAATCTGTTTCAAAATCCTGTCAAAAAGCCTTTAATTTCAACTTCTGGCAAATTTGATCTTGGACTCTCTCTGCATTGCTCACTGACATTGAGACCATTTGGAGGAGGATAGAGCTTGGAATCTTGTTAATTGGATCTCTGATTCCACACCTTTGGTTGGAATTCACAAAACATGACATGTATTGATTTTTACCGTAACTCACTGAAATGATGGTATAGGTGACATCAATGTAATCTGAGCCCCATGGCTTCAAATAGCCTGAACTGATCAAAGGGCAATCGGCTACCAAAATCAGACTCCTCCGGGAACAGACTGCTCAACAATCTGAACACTCACCAGAAAACATGTTACACTTCAGAAATGGCTGTCAGTGTTTGAATCTTCTGTGTCATGACTAAAAATGATCATTTCACTCTCAACTGGTACAGACTAATTGATCTCTTCATCAACATCACCTAATAGGCATGATATTGATAAGATTTAAAGGGCTGTCCCTCCTGTGATCTGCTGGAATTTCTGACCTCGTTAAGCAGTTATTTCACTGCGCTGGATCCCATTATATCGTCTCTGTGACTCTTCCATCTGCATGGGGCTATACATTGTGATTCAGATGACAAATCTCCAAGGCTGTGATAACAGCTAATTTTGGCATCTGAGCTCATATTCAAGACTTGATGAATCAAGTCTTACCTCGGAGAGGTGAGCTTAGAATACACAAACCCAACTGAAGGGAATATTTCTTTTGCAATGTCAAACACCAGAGATTACGGTCTCACTGGGTGGCAGGGTTTGAACGACAGATCAAGGCTTCCAACCACTGTGGGTCACTGCTGGCAATGAAAGATTATGGACAGTTTGGAATTGGGAGACTTCATCCAAAATCAAAGTTCTCCTGAATTGGGCCTTCAATATAAAATAATCCAGTCTACACTACTCTCTTAGGGAGACCATGGAACAAGGATTCTTGCTGATAAAAAGTCAAGGTCTTTTCACACTCTCTCATCGAACTTTCTTTTAATGAGTGCAATAATGCCAGCAAGCTGCCTGTACATAAACCTACCAAATACTTACTTGGTGTTTGTACATAATCTCCAATTATATATGAGGCAATTGCCTTTATAACCACTTCCCACATCTACATCTTTTATTAATTCTCCCAGAAACCAGGCAATTATTTTGCTATGATTTATATGCATCGTAATACTAATCCTCTCCCTCGGATCACTATCAATACAAAGGCTGAAAGGCATTTTGGATCAGCACCAGGACAATAAAATACACTTCCTTTCCAGAGTTGACAATCACTTCCATCCACCTCATTTCTCAGTGCTCAGGTTTTCTGGAACCTAAAATGATTTTTGGAGCAAAACACAAGCTCCTGAATAAACTCAGTGGGCCAATCAGTATTTGGGAAGAGGAAGGAATTCTCAATGATTTGAGATGAGAACTTGCATCAGGAATGAAGAGTGGAGAGGGAAGATAGCCAGGTTTTGGGAGGAGAAGGGGTTAAAGTTTGCAGACTCTGTAATTGTAGTATAATATACAAATGTGCTGGAGAAACTCAGCAGGTCATGCAGTGTCCATAGGAAGCAAAGGTACCTGTATAACCAATGTTTCGGACTTGAGCCCTTTGTCAAGTTAGGAGCAGAATGCAGGCAGGTGCCTGAATAAAAAGATGGATGGAGGAGGGAAGGGGCAGGGGGAGGAGTACAGGCCAACAGGCAAGAGGTCATCAGTGGATATGGGTGGGAGAGCAGAAGAAAAAAAAAAGCTGAGGTGATAGTTGGAGGGAAAAGCTCTCTGAATGGGGAGGAAAGGGGAAAACAAGATAGTGATAGAGAGAGAAAGAAAGAGAGAGAGGGCGGGGAGGAGAAGGGGCCAAAAGGAAACTTAAGACCTGGTTAGGGAGTGCCCAGATGGAATATTAGGCATTGTTCCTCCAATTTGCGGATAGCCTCAGATGAGGAATTGAAATGATTGGCCACTGGAAGCTTTATATTATCACTGTCGACAGAACGAAGATCCTCAACAAAACAATCCAAGACAGAGGGCTGCAAATCTTTGGAACTCTTTACCTCAATGAGTGGTGAAAGCAAAGTCTTTGAATGTTTTTAAGTCAGAGATACTTGAAAAGCAAGTATCTGAAAAGTGAAAGATAGGCTTGAATGCATAGGAGAGGTTACAATCAGCCGTGATAGACTACACTGGTAGAGTGAGCACATAGTCTCGTTCTTAATTTCTATGTTCCTGTATTCATATACTTGTGTTCAAATGAAACTGTTTCATATCGGCACAACATTGAGGGCTGGAGGGTCTGTACTATGCTGTACTGTTCTATGTTCTTGGATTACCAAGTAAAAACAGCAGGTGAAGAGAACTTAATTTCTCTGTCGAGGGTCTGGAATAAGGAATCATGGTTCTTGCTTTAACTTTAAGACTATGCCAAGAATTACTTCTTCACTCTGGAAATGGCAAATAACCAGGAACTCTGTCCCAACAGAACCCGCGGAGATAGTGGGAGGTCATCAGAAAATTTCAAAACTGAGTTGGCAAACTGTTTTAGGCAATCTATTGTGCAGAAGGCCATAAGTTATAACTCTCATCTCATCTCTACAGTGTAAATCCCAATCCATTTAACTTGGAGTGTAAATGTTGGCAGGTTACATGTCTGCCAGGCTATGACAGCAGGGTCTTATTCCTTCCTGTGTAGGTACCCATCCAGTTTTATGTGCTGGACATTGTGAGCCAATTATTGGTGGTTTCTTCTTCTTCTCCTAAATTCAGGGACATCTTGCCCAGCAGATATCCACAGGAGTTTCATTTTATAACTAGCCTCACTGTTTCAGTCCTTAGGTGTGAATACTGTAGATGCATTTAGCATCCTCACTGTAGTATTTTACAGGCAAGCAATTTCTGAGAATATGTACAAGGCCTAATAAATTGCAAAACAAACACAACGTAACATCCATGTTAAAGCTCATGCTAGATGATAAGACAATCCCTATTTGATTCGTCACCAAAGAACTGATGCCAATTAATCCATAATTAAAAGTTTACACCCATCATTTTGTTGTGACCCTTGTCCAAATATGTTAGGAGACTGGTAAGATGGCTCCTACCATCATGTAGAGGAGCCTGAAGATGAACACCCAATGGTACAAGAACAGTTTCTTCCCCTCTGCCATCAGATTTCTGAATGGACAATGAACCACAGTCACTTTTTCATTTTCTTTTGCAGTAATTTATTTTTTAAATGTAATTTATAGCAATTTTTCACTGCAACACAGCCGCAAAATAACAAATTTCATGACATGTTAATGACAATAAATTCAGATTTATTTTGATTCAAGTTTGGGAGTTGGGAAGAGTGTAGATACCTGCCTCCAATCACAAGCCATGGACAACATCCACAACATATCTAGATTTAGAAGGAAAGCAGCTGAAGGAAAGAGAGGATTACTTTTCTGAAAAGAATAGCCAAGCTGTGGAGGGCAAACTGACTATGTGTGGTACAGTCCATCCAATATCTTCCTAAAAGGTCAACACGTGCATGCAGTATAAAGAGATGGGAGTCAGCTGACTCTGCCTGGAATTTGACTCCTCATCCTGCTGTTTGAAGAAAGGAACATTCAAATATTAGAAGAAATACCGAGTGGGGACTGACAGTACCTTGTCTTTTTCTCTCTGTATGTTATTTTCTAGCTCAGAAAGCTTCTCCTCCAGCTGAGTAATGATCTCCTGCTCCTGATGGATCTGGGCAACTTCGGATTCCCGCTCTCCCTGAAGTAGTGCTCGCTCCATCTCCGCCTGTGGAAAACATTGCAGAAATTACAAATTGGACCAACTATGTGTTTCAGGGTAAAAACCATGCTGCAACATCCCAAGCTTAATTCAAGGGCAGGACAGTTAGTGAGGAAGGGTAGCACGGTTAGCATAACAGGGCAGTAACGCAACACTCTTACGCGCCAGAGACCAGGGTTCAAATCCAGTGCTGTTTGAAAGGAGTTTGTATGTTCTTCCCGAGTCTACAAAATGTACCAGGGTTGTTGGTAATTAGGTGTTACTTGGTGGAACGGGCTTGTAGGCTTTTCAAGTATCTCTGACTTAAAATTTAAATTTAAAGTGCAATTACTATTGTAAAGGACATAAGAATTATGTATTGCTCTGGCATTAATCAAAATCTTCTCCTTAACATTCTTTCCTGACATTATTCTGATATGCTGTGTTTCCTTCAATGTTTAGAAATCTATCGCAAAAGCATATCGACCCGAAGGGTTGACCGTCCATTTCTCCTAGAATGCTGCCTGACCTGCTGAGTCCCTCCAGCCTCTCTGTTTGATGCAGATTCTATCATCTGCAATTCTTGTGCTTTCCTAGAAATCTATAGATCTTTGTTTAGTCTGAACTCAGCAACTGAGATGCCTCACACAGCCTCCTGGGACAGAAAATTCTAAAGATTTTTCATTTTAGAGTGAAGGAATTTCTACCCATCCTAATCCAAAATGGTCTCTCTTTTATTTAAACTTTATATTTTCTCATGACAAGAGGCCATTTGGCCCATCAAGTCCATGGCAGCTCTATGAGAAATACCATCAATCCCGATTCCACTTTGTTTCTTTATAATCTATTCATGCTCATCAACTTGATTCTCCCACCAGGCATTTCACTCGGAACACATCCAGTAGCCAATTAATCTACAACCAGCACGTTTTTGAGATGTGAGAGGAAATCAGAGTACCAGGGGAACCCATGATCCCCCAGGGAGAACAGGCAAACTCCACACAGACAGCACTAGAAGTCAGGATCAAACCTGATCAACACTGCTGTGAGTAAAATCTTGTGAGAAATATCTGTGCACAGTCAAACAAAAATGTTTTTTTTTTTGTTAAATGTTCTTCAAACTCTTTTATTTGAGGTAAAAATATTACATGTGTCACACATGGTCCAATTGAGCAAGGCTGTGCCCTTTCTCATTGGTTTTAGTAGTCATGGAAAAATGAACCAATAGCAGATGTATTGGTTGAGGTGAGAAATTATGTGGTGAAACTTCCAGGATTGAGACTAACCAGAGGAGGCAACCAATGAGAATCCATTATCTTAAAAAATGTAATTGTAAGGTTTCAAATAAAAGGAATTAAAAGGTAAACCACGGATTAGAGCAAACCCCTACCTCATGTGTGGACTCCTCAAGTTGTTGATCCAGCTCTTTGATCCGTTGTTTCATTTCATCTACGTTGGTGAGGACCCTGACTCGCTCCTCCTCCAGGTATGCCACCTGCTGGGCTGACTGACCACCTGCTGAATCTTCATGCTGCTTAAAATTAAAACAAGGAAAGAGAAAGGAAGACAAAAATGGAGAAATCAAAGGATCCTGAGATTTGCAGGTTAAAAATGAAAACAGCTCAGGAGGCCATTCAGTTCATAGAGATAAAGCTAGCACTCTTACAGCAGTCAATCTGTCACTCTCCCTTCTTCTGTTCCCATATCCCTGTAAATATTTCTCTTCAAGTATTCATCCAATTCTCTTTTGAAAGTTACAATTTTTTATCATCCTTATGAACAGTAAATCTAACAATGCACTGGGTAATTTTTTTCCCCTTACATTGCAATTTTTTCCCCTCTATTAATGTTAAATCTGTGTCCACTGCTGATCAAATTTTCAGCCGCTGGGAACAATCTATTTAATTGCTTGAGCTAAACCATTCATGACACTGAACAATTAATCTCCTTTACATGAAGCTAAACAACTCCAATTACTTTTTGCATAAATGGTCCACTTTTGCACCTCATCAAGTCCATCGTATGGAGAAATACCTGCTTTACACCATTAGTGCTCCTCTCCTGATGCTTGTGCCTGTTGGTAGATATGTTGCTGTGGTGATAATGGCCTTTAAACATGTCAGCTCAGCATCTATTACTTTGTAGCAGCCAGGGAGGGTTACAGATTAGTAGGATATACAACTCTGTGGGGAATCATAACCGTGGGTAATCCAATTTTTGTATGGGTCTCTAAACACATGGAAACAAACCACTGCCCTGCCCCATGTATATATACATACAGCTAATATTCAACAAATGGCATTGCTCAATCCCAATATTTGTCTAAGATATGCAGAGAGTAGAGAAGATTTATTCTGCATTCACTGTATATTGTATCTGTTCAAGGGTGGATGGTGCCTGGGGGCCGGCGGTGGGGTCCAGACAAATCCATATGATTACGGATTTTTCTTTGAGTTTGTTTTTACTTTTTTATAAGAATTTTTAAAGTGTAATTATTTTGTTTTACTTTTTGGTCCTTATGTCTTTATCTGTCAGGAAAATAAAGGTATACTGACAAATGTTACAGGAATAAAGGACGAGAGCTAATTTATTGCTTGCTCCGGATCCGATGGAGGTGGGGCGACTGGTGCCATAGTGCTACCCCTCATCAATATGTGGCAGAGCAATGGCCGTCTTCCCGACCCATAATTTTCCACGCAGCTGAAACCGCTCTATGGTTCACAGAACAATTCCAGCTGTGTGGAGGATTATGGGTCGGGAAGATGGTCATTGCTCTGCCATGTTTTGTGCCGCAGAGAGTGGCCCCGAAGGCCGAGTGGCCCGGTTTGGCTGTCTCAGCCCGCAATGGCCACCCCTTGCCGGCCCCCACTGCCCCACTGGCCCCCCGCTGCCAGCTCCCGTTGCCCCGCTGATCCCTGCTGCCCCGCCAGTCCCCACTGCCCTGCCAGCCCCCACTGATGGTCCCCGCTGCTCTGACGGCCCCGCTGCCCCGCTGACCCTGACTTGGAGGGAGAGGGGTGGGTGGATCCATTTGGGGGTATTTTATCAGAACATTAACTTTTGGGGAGACGGGTCGCGGGCTGACGGCATCATCAGCCTGCCCCTAAACAGCCGCTTAGCGCGGCTGTACATTCAGATTGATGGGTGGAGGGCTGCGCTGTGGAGATTATCCCTCTCAGAGAGGGGTTGGAATATACGGCTCGGAGACCTCCTCCACACATTCAGAAAGGTAGTTGATTATGTGTTTTGGCGGAGTTTCTCCACCTTTACATCTCAACTTTTGGGCTATCTCAAATGGCCTAATGACAATGGAATCCAATTTTGGAGGCAAAGTGTAAGGCATAAAAATAAAACCCTGGCTCAACCAGCTTAACCATAACCTCAGGCGTACTTTGGACACTTTAACTCTGGCACATCAAAAAATCTGTCTGCACTACTAAACCATATTTTTAGCAATATTTATTTATCTATTCTTTTATTACCTCTTTTTCTGTCTCATTGACCCATTATGGTTGTTCAACTTATACTCCTGTTGTGTTGGTATAATTTACTGTATATACTCGTGATGTCATCGATACCGTGTAAGAGTTGACCCCCCCGCCCTTTTGGCCCAAAAATCAGGTGTTTTGTATGACTCGTGTAAAAGTCGAGCCACCCTATTTTTGACTCTGATCGCCTGCCCATCCAAGCTCCCAATGCCCTGACAGCAGACTTTTGCCCCAGCCGTCTGCCTACCGGAGCTCCCAAGCCCTGGCCGCCCGTCTACTGGAACTCCCAAAGCCCCGGCAGCGGACTGTAGCTCCACCCAACTGCCCACTGGAGCTCCTGATGCTCTGGCTGCCTGCCCATCTGAGCTCCCGGCTACGGATCCTCACCCAGACTGCCTGCCCACCTGAATCCCCGACCCCCCAGCTACCCGCCCATCCAAACTCCTGACTGTGGATCCTCTCCCCCAACTGCCCGCCCATTTGAGCTCCCAGCCACGGATCTGAGTTCCCTATGTCCCAACCATAGACTGACCTTTCCATCCAAACTCCTGACACCTGAATGACACAGGAACTTCATGAGGTCAAAATTTGACAATTATATATACGGTGCAAATCTGTGTGGCTTCAGCAAGTATGAATTTTAGTGTATCTGTAAATTGTACTCATGTCTATGACATAAACCTGCAAATAATACCTGTTGTTGCGCAGCCAATTCTGGGGCAATTATTGAAGATATAATGGATTTAGAGGGGGTGCAGAAGAAATTTACTAAAATGATTCTTGGGGAAGGTGGAGACTTTAGCTATCTTGATAGACTGGAGAGGCTGTATTCATACAACTTGGAATGTAAGAGGTCAATGAATATTTCAAGTATAGACTAAAGCAATTCCCATAGGTGGAAAAATAAAAAAAACAGCAAAATTTGAATTGGAAAATCCCGAAGAAAATGTGATTGGCAAAAGAATCAAGTGACGGGAAGAAAGTTTGTTGAGTGCCGAGTGATTGATTTCAAGTTTATTCAAGTTAATTTATCATCTGATTGCACAAGTATAACCTGACAAAACCTGCAGGCACAGAACCAGATATAACACACATACAGGACAAATATACATATATAAATAAATGTAGTTTAATAACTAGTAGCGTCTCAGAAGGTTAAGACTGGAAAGCACTGGTGGGGTCGTGTGGGTGCAGATTTAACTATGGTATTTAGAAAGGAAGTGGATATGGGAAGAATATGCAGGATTCTGGGGAGATGACAGGTTTCGGATTAAATGCAATATTCCTATGTGGGGCTAGTATGGATGATTGTTCCCCATTGGAATCATTCTGAGATTCTATAATCTTTATGTGTTTACTTGTGCAGACTGGGGAGGATCTCTGGATGCAGGCTTTTCAGTAGGTGTGATAAACTGGCTCGAGCCATCCTACCTCATGGTGCGTGCTCTCCGTACTGCTGCACTCTTCCTTAAGGTTCTCCTCATCAGATCTTTCCAGACCCTCCCGTGGTTTGTGAACACTGGGCTCCGCTGGCTGTGCTGTGCTGGGCTCGCTGAAGGCTTTATCTCCAATGATTCTGTCCATGGAGGTTCCTCTGCTGGCTGTGGTAGGGGCAGGCTCCACAATGCTGTGGAATAGCCTCTGTCCCTCCATCTGCAGCTGATGGCTGGCCTGGTGCACCTTCCCCACATCGGGGCTGGTCGGCGAGTCCGTTTTTGTGTACTCTGCGCACAGGTTCAGGATGGTTTCAAGTCTCTGACGCTCCTGAGGAGTAAAGAATCGAGATTCTGAAATATGTCATAAACACAAAAATAAATGACTCATATAAATGAAAACAGTGTAGCAGGACTTGAACATACAGGCTCCTTGAGCTTGTTGAGTCAATTTCCCCTGAACTCCGTCTCCCTTGTCCACTAATGCCCAAAAATAAACCAAACCTAGACTTTAATATATGCAATGACTCAGTAAGTATTGTGTCTAGATGTCCAAGAATTACTATCCTTTTGTAAAGACTTTTATATTTATCTTGATAATGTATGCATTGTAGACATCCAGATAAAATGAAGGAATCTCTGATCACTTGCAAATCACACACAGAATCTTATATGCTCATTTCATTCTTTTAAACTTCATTGATTGGAGGTTATCCTTATACCAGTGGTTCTCAACCTTTTTTTTCCCCACTCACATACCACCTTAAGCAATCCCTTACTAACCACAGAGCACCTATAGAAACCTTTGAAAAAGGTTAAGTAAGGGATTACTTAAAGTGGTATGTGAGTGGAAAATGAAGGTTGAGAACCACATGCTTATACAATCCTTTCCAGGAATGAACTCCTGCTGCATTAACTCCAAGGCAAGTGTATTTTTCCATAACTATGAAACCCACAATGTCGTATCATCAAAGCCCTCATACTGGGACTAGAAGAGAGACGGCTTTTAAATAGGGTGATTGGCTGACTCCTTATCCTTTTGAACTACATATAACAATCCTAACATGGCACTGTATCAGATTCTTAATACTGTTTTATACGGTTGGTGACTTTGCGATAGAAAGAAATTTCCTTCTTGATTTGGGCAGTTCCAGAGCACATTTCATTTGGTGGGTTGAGTCAATCATCAGGTCACTGGAGAACTCTTCTAGTTGTGAGCAACATTTCTCCTTCAAATCAAACCATCATTGGAGAATACAAATGTCTACTTTTTAAAAGTTTGTTCACTGTGTGCATAACTACTGGATCATACAGTAAAGAAGGATATCAGTTGGTCCATTAAGTCTGTTCAAGTTTTTACAATGTAGTCTCCATTCCACCTTCTCTTTCCTGTAGCCATAGCAAGATTTTGTGCAGTCTTCTTTTGACAGTTACAAATAAATCTGCTTTTGGTACTACTTCTGGCATGCAATTCAAGTTAAAATAGCAGTGCGCACATGCAGTGAAAACCAAACAAATGCAGGAAATCTGAAACAAGGATTTAAAAAAATCTGGAAACATTCAGCACATCAAAACGTAACAGGGTTGAAGGGTAATTGGGTGTATTGGGCGACACAGGCTCGTGGGCTGAAAGGGCCTGTTACCGTGCTGAATATCTCAGTTTAATAAATTTATAAATTTAAATAAAGCAGCATCTGTGAAGGAGAAATAGTTCACATGCCCAGCGTGCACCTGGTCATCAGAATGGCGAAACTAAAACTGCCATCGTTTCTGTTTCCACAATTGTTGCCTGATATGCTGAGGTTAGTGCCATGTTAGGGCCGAGTGTTTCCAGTACTTTTTCTCTTTATTAGTAAACACACATAGATCTGTCTATTTCACAGCAGATTCTCTATGCCCACAAGCTAGTTATGCTTCCTTTATAATCTAACATCTTGCTCACTCAGAACTGAAAGAAATATAGCCATATTGCTGAGCATAATGTGACCAGAAAAATTGTTTAAGAACATATTGTACCAGAGGAAATGTTTTCCAAGGGGAACATAATCAGTAACATTCAATTCCCCTTTTCACAACTGAGCTTCTCTGTACTATATTTGGAATGAACGGTCCAGATGTGTGATGAAGACTTCTTCCCATCTTCCGAGTCAGACTGTACAGAACAGGCCCTTTGGTCCATCCTGTCCATGCCAACCAAGTTGGCATTCTGGGATAGCTGCAGCATTTGGTCCATGTGTCCATATAGACTTCCATCTGTCCAAAAGTCTTTTGAACATTCACACTGTACCTGCTTTTATGGTTTCCTCTGGCATCTTGTTCCAGATACTGACCACCTTCTGAGTGAAAAAGGTAAGCCTCAGCTACCTTTAAATCTCTCCCCTCTCACTGTAAACCTACATCATCGGGTTCTCGAGTCATCCTCTGGGAAGATCTATGACCCTGATTACTTTATAACCTCAACAAGATCACCCCTCAGCCTCATGCTCTAGGGAATAAAGCTTATCTAACCTCTCCCTATAATCAAGTCCTCTAAACCTGACAATAGCTGGTGAATCTCCTCTGCATCCCATCCAAATTATTGATACCCTTTTCTATAGCTGGATGACCACAAGTGCACATAGTACTCTAAGTGTGGTCTCACAAATGTTTTATACTGCTGAATCTTGAGGTGCCAACTTTTACATTCAATACACTGCCCGATGAAGACAAATACTCCTTCATACTGGATGGCATTTTGTGAATGAAACAGTCACCAAACAATACAAAACCAAGCACGTACGCAGCATCTTTTCCAGCACCTTTTTCAAGGGCATCAAAAAAAATGGGCAGGGAAGCACAAATTAATTTTAATACAAGCAACAAAGTATGTTCTGTGCTTCTTAAAGAACCATCCACCATTGAGGAAATCTATAGGGAATGCTGCCATCGGAGAGCAGAAGCAATCATCAAGGATTCCACCACCCAAGACATGCTCTGTTCTCGCTGCAGCCATCAGGAAAGAGGCATAGGTTCCACAGACTTGCACTACCAGGTTCAGGGACAGCTACTACCCCTCCACCATCAGACTCCTCAGCAACAGACTCAATCAGGGACTCATTGAAGGACTCTTTATTATTGAATATTAATTAAATGTATTTTTTCTATATTGCACAGCCAGCTCGTTTACATTTTTTTCTTTGTTTACATTTCTTGTCTTTTCTTCAGTACAGTTTGCACAACCGATAAGAAACTCTGGCTTTCTTGCAGGAAAAAGAATCTTAGGGTTGTACACTGAAAATAAATCTGAACTTTGAACTTTATATCAGTGAAAAATAGACAGTCAAGAAAATTTTTGGTTGTAGTTGCAATTAGCCCATTGAATGCACCACCACCAAAGCGAACAGAAAGGAAATTAGAGGCAAGAAAGGATTAGAAGAACATAGAGATGTCAGAGATTTATAGAGTTGAAAGTTTACAGAGAAGGAGGGGAAGCCATGGATGGATTGAAACAGAAGGGTAAACAACAAGTACAACTGAAATCTTTCTGGATCAGGAGCCAAAGTATATCAACGAATCAGAGTAAAGGAGATTAGAATCTAAATCGCACCAGTTAACAATTCGGAAGCAGACCATCTTTAGTAAAATATATCGTCAGCAAATAAAAGGTTGGGCATGGACAAAGGAAAGATGGCAGATGTTGAAATCTGGGGCAAAAAAAAAACCCAACACCCCAGAGGAACTCAGAGTTTGAGAACTTAAGTGGGAGAAAAAGAATGGTTAACACTTCCAATCAGAACCTTTATTTAGGATTGGTGGGGTTGTTTGGATACTTCCAAGGAATGGTACCTGGGTGATGGATTGTGGACAACATGATATGTACCGATGAGGTCAATACTGATCTGCTTGTTGAGGACGACTCCTGCTGTCAACTCGAGAGAGGTGTTCCACGATTTCCCTCTCTTTCTACCATCTTAGGAGGACACACACAGAGAAAATTCCCAGTTTATCTCTTTTCTATCTGGCCTTTAGTCCCAAATCTTGCTGATGTTGAGACAAATTCTTCTTGTTTCACTATATCTCTGTACGTGGAGCAAAAACGGCACTTTGTGAGAAGACTGAAGTGGACCAGGCTACCAGCCACCATCATGCCAGACTTCTAGAGGACCTCCATCGAGAGTATCCTGTCTGGCTGCATCATAGTTAGTATGATTGCTGTAGAGAACTGGATTGGAGGTCAATCCACAGGCCCATGAGAATGGCAGAGAGGATCACTGGAGCTTCTGGAGAAACTGGCTGAAGGGGTACCAGGTATCAGAACCAGGATGCGAAGTGGTGCCGAAGTCGCTAAAGAGTGTCGGAGGTTTGGATCTGGAGCTCAGGTCGCCTGTGGTTTGACTGGACTCTGTGTAGCAGCAGAGGCTGCAGATGTGCTGGAGGCAAGTCTACAGCCGGTGACTCTGGTGGGGGTGGGGGTGGGGGGAACACACTCTCTTTTGCTTCTCTTTCTCTGACTGTAAGAAGTGCTTCAGGCAATTTCTGCCGATGGCATATTTGTCTGCCTTACAGCAGGCAAAAGCAATTTCATGTAATATGACAATGTTTTATTACATTGAAAATAAATTGAATCTTGAATTCCTCCCCCTCTTGACGTGATCTCCCAGGATAGCTGTCTGAGGAGGGTGTGCAAAATCATCAATGACTCCTTCCACCCTGCACATAGCATCTTTTAGCTACTCCTTTGGGAAAGAGATACAGGAATATCAGAGCCAGCGCCACTAGGCCGAGGAACAGCTTCTTCCCACAGGCAATGAGAATGCTGATCGACCAAAGGTACTGCTCACACTAACCATCCGAGACTGTCAAATTCACGAAGCAATATTTATTTATGCTTATTTGTCCTGTGGATGTATTATTTGTCTGTGTGTTTGTTGCGTCTGGTTGTGCATCTGCGTGTTTTGCACCGAGGACCGGAGAACGCATTTTCGTCAGGTTGTACTATGTATTTGGATGATAATAAACTTGAACATATCAATTCATTTCTACGTTGGTATCATTGTTCTCTACACAGATCTCTGGTCCTTTCCCAGCCTTCCGCTCAGAACTCTGGAATCAGCACACATTTACACCTCTACTCTCAAGCCTGTGAGACCACTTACCTCCCTCAGTTTGCCCTTAATCCTATAAATTGTCAGCTTTTTATATCCTATAATCGCATCAACACCCTCATCTCTTCATTTTCCCTGTGCTCTTCTCTGCTCTTTGTGCAGTGCTGAACAAATGGAGCTTTTCCCTCATTTGAATTCCTCAATTGTAAGTAATAAAATGGTCCTGATTCTCCTCCCAGGAATTATTTTAATATGACTAATTTATGGCTGTTTGCGATGCAACGTACTTAACTTGAATTTGAGAATTCACCAATTTTGTACAGCGGTTCAAGAGTTAACTCAAAGTTTCATGCCATCCTAAAAAAACTATTAGCCAATGCATGATACTCACAACCGATCCATCGATGTGTTCAGCTCCTGGAATTTTGTGAATATACAGGTCCATTTAATGGCAAGGCTTTAAATCAAAACACTTGAAAGAGCATTTCTTGCACGCACACTGCCCAAGGTGTCCTGCCTTCCCTCTTTTCCACCCCTAACCTGCCAAAGCACATAACAATCCTTTACTGCTCCTGCCCCTTCCTTTCCCAAGGTCACGTGATATTCACCAATCAGAACAAGCAGCAGAGGTCAGGTGCCTCCCTCGAAAGCCTGACTTACACACCAGCCACTGCACTCTAAAGCAGACTTTGTGTGTCTTTTCAGGCGTGGTTAAATGACAGACTGTAGGCGGGGAACCAGGAGGAAAGAACAGTTTATGGTTGTGCTTTAAGACTCATTCCACAAACCTGAATACAAAATCACGGACCATAATGATGCTACATTAAAAGTGAGCAAGGAAGTTCTTCACAAAGTGATTTTTACAGCCGAGGGTGCGCACTATTGCAATCTGGTAAACGTGGCACATAATTTCTGCACAGCAAGCTCCCAAAATAAGGCAGCACAATGGGGCAGTTGGTAGAGCCATGGCCTCAAACTTCCAGTGACCCAAACTCAATTCCAACCTCTGGTGCTGCCTGTTTGGAGTTTGCAAGTCCATTCTACGATAAGGTAGGTTTCCTGTGGATGCTCCAGTTTGCTCCTACATTATAAAGATGTGTTGGTTTAATGGTTTGGATGCTGTAAATTGTCCCCATTGTAGGTAGGTGATAAAACTGTAGGTGGGGGCAGGGGGAGAATGTTTGCAGGGAAAGTATGGGGGAAAGAGGATTAGTCTGAGAGCCTGCATAGACTTAATGAGCAATTGGCCCACTTCCATGCCATAAGAAGGAAAATGAATAACGTGGCTGCAGTGAACTGGAATTCACTGTCTATGTATTGTCAACCCTCACCTAGCCCAATATAAACCCTGGTTTACCCTCCTTACCTCAGATTTACCTGAGGACTATTGTGTCTACCGGCCATTGATTATGCTATTAAAAGTGTGTTCGTACTCTTCACTTGTCTCTGAGTGCATTCAGTTGCGTTACAATTTTAAAGCTGGGTGGAAGCCCTGTTGAAGCCAGGCATGCTGCATATCGACCCTCGGAGGAATTCAGCTACTGGCTGGAGTGCTTTCAGTCCTATCTGACGGCCACACAAGACGTCTTCAACTCGGATAGTCTCCGGAGATCTGCACTTCTCTCTCGAGTCGGCCCCAAAGGGTTCACTATCATCAGAGACTGTGCTACATACGAGTTGGCCATAGAAGGGATGAAGGCCCGCTACATGAGGCCCAGAACGGTGTACTGGCGAGGCACCGGCTCTCTCAATGTCAGTAGCATCCAGGTGAGTCGCTAGATGACTATGCTTTTGAACTGTTGGCCCTGACCAGAAAATTCCACTATGAAGCAGCCACAGCCCAGGTAAGAGAGGAGGATCAAATCCGGAACACCCTCATGGTGGGAGTGAGGTCGAGGTACGTGAAGCGACGGCTAGAGTTGGGGAAGAAAGATTTGGTTAGTACCCTGGAGCTGGTGAAAGTGCTCGAGCAGGCCCAACTGGGAGCTGACGACCCCACAGGTGAAAACGGCGCCTTTTCAGAGGATCACGTCATTGGGGCATCAGTGACCCCCGCAGCCCCAGCGCCGACTGCTGCGGCCACGCACGACCGGGGATGCTACTGTGGACAGGCTCAGCACCCCCTGCACCTGATACTGTGTACACAAGATGTAGTAAGCGAGGGCACTGGGTGAATGTCTGCCAGGCAAAAGGAAACCTAAAGAGGGCGATAATGTATGCAACCCCTGAATCATTGCTTGACCTGTGCCTGAGTTCCAAAGTGCTGGTCTCCGGCTCTCCCTACTGTTCGCTGCCAGTGTCTTGCTGCGCCTTGTGGCTGGACCACCATCAGAGTGAAGCACTCTGGAAAGCAACGGTGGTCATCTTGTCGCGCCTCGTGGCGACACCATCTTGTCTGCCTGCGGGCCGAGAGAGAGTCGACATCAGCATGGGGAGCGACGGGGTTTCTGGAGCACTGGCATCAGTCGTCTTGGATCAGGCAATACCTCACCAATTGAATAACTCGATGATAGAGGTGAGGTTAAACAAACATTTGACTGATTGCTTAGTGGACATTGGCTCCACTGAAAGTTTTATAAATTCTGTGACTGCTCTGCGGTACAACTTAAGAGTGTACCCGATGGACTATCATATTTTTCTAGATTCACACTGGCACTCTGCGACGATCCAGGGGATTGTATAGTACGTCTAACTGTAAGGGGGGGGGGGGATATTTTGTAAGTTCCGATTGTATGTATTGAAGGATTTGTGTGCTCCTGTATTGCTGGGCCTGGACTTCCTGTGTCACCTTAAAAGCACAACCATGGAGTTCTCTGGCCCACTCCCTCCAATCATGGTGCGGAACAGAAGGCCCTAAAGCCGGATGCCACATGGGGGTCTCTCCACCCTAAATATTGATCCCCCCCCCTCCACTGTTTCTGAACCTGACTCCTGATTGCAAACCAATAGCTACAAAGAGCAGGTGATACAGTGTGGGCGGGGTGGGGGGGGGGGGGGGGTTGGGAATTTATCAGAGCTGAGACACAGCGGCTGCTCAAAGAAAATATCATTGAGGCTAGCAACAGCCCATGGAGAGCCCAGGAGGTCATCATAAAAGAGGAAGAAAAGTCCAGGTTATAGCCAAACAATCATTTCACACTCCTAGACGCGTACCCCTTCCCTTGAATTTCGGACATAGTAAACGAAAATGCGCAGTACCGTGTCCATTTGACCATCAACCTGAAAGATGCATACCACCAGATACTGATCCATTCTGAGGACGGCCGCTACACAGCCCTTGAGGCAGACAGATGGTTCTATCAGTTCCGGAAGGTCCCTTTTGTTATCACCAATGGGGTCTCGGTCTTCCAGAGACAGATGGACAAAATGGTCGACAAGTACGGATTGAAGGTCACCTTCCCTTATCTCGACAATGTCACCATTTGTGGACACTCTCTGGATGACCATGGTGCCAACCTCCAGGTTTCCTCACATGACCAAAGTCCTGAACCTCATGTAAAACTCCAGTAAGTGCATGTTCCAGATGAAATATCTGGCAATCCTGGGCTATGAGGTGGAGAATGGCGTCATTGGCTCTGACCCAGATCGAATGCGCCCTCTGTAAATCCTCCCAATCCTGAAGACCATGAAAGCCTTAAGGAGGTGCCTGGGCTTCTTCTCCTACTACACCCAGTGGGTCCCTCACTATGTGGTTAAGATCTTCCCCCTCTTAAAGTCCACCTCTTATCCATTGTCGGCCGAAGGCCAGGCGGCTTTCGACTATGTTCGGAACGACATCGCAAAGGCCACCATGCATGCAGTGGACGAGAACGCTTCTTTCCAGGTAGAAAGTGATGCCTCTGACGTAGCTCTGGCCACTACCCTTAACCAGGCGGGCAGGCTGGTTGCCTTTTTCATCTGCACCCTACAAGGCCACGAGTTTCGAAACCTATCTGTGGAGAAAGTGGCTCAAGCCAATGTAGAGGCCATCAGGCACTGGAGGCATTACCTGGCTGTCAGAAAATTTACAATGCTCACCATCCAGCGATCGGTGGCATTTAATATTTAATAATGCAAAAAGGGACAAAATAAAGAATGATAAGATCGCCAGGTGGGGGATTGAACTCTCCACCTATAATTACGACATAGTATACAGGCCAGGTACTCTCAATGAACCTCCAGATGCCCTGTCAAGAGGAAGCTGTGCCTCTGCACACACTGGCCAGTTGCAGTCACTGCACGGTGAGCTTTGCCACCCAGGCATCACCTACATGGCTCATTTCATCAAGGCACGCAACCTGCCTTTCTCTGTTGAGGACATTAGGGAAATGACCAGGACCTGCCAGGTCTGCGCGGAGCGCAAGCCGCACTTCTACCACCCTGACAAAGCGCACCTGATAAAAGCATCTCACTCCTTCGAATGACTCGGTGTCGATTTAAAGGGTCCCCTCCCTTTCACCAATGGAAATATGTATTTTTTTCAATGTCATCGACGAGTACTCAAGTTTTCCATTCGACATCCCTGCCCAGACATGACCATCATCACGGTCATCAGGGGCATCCTCTCTATTTTCACCCTGTTTGGGTATCCATAGCAACCAGGGCTCATCATTTATGAGCGAAGAGCTATGCCAGTATCTGCTCATAAGAAGTATTGCCTCAAGCAGGACAATTAGCTACAATTCCTGGGGGAATGAACAAATTTAAAAGAAGTACACAACGGAATGGAAGGCTGTGAAATTGGATCTCCAGTCGAAAGTCATTCCAAACTCACACTGGCATGAAGTCCTACCCACAGCGCTCCACTCCATAAGGTCGCTCCTTTCCACAGCGATCAATGCAACTCCTCACGAGCTTGTTTACGTTCCAGAGGAAATCCATGTCTTTGTATTGCGCTATCTGATTAACCATTTCATTGATGCGTGGCAGGGGGTAGGCATCCAGGTTAGTGTAACGGTTGATTGTCTGGCTGTAGTCAATAGCCAGTCATTTCTTAGTGTGATTTTTCACAACTACCACCTGGGCTCGCCATGGACTCTTACTGGGTTCAATTACTCCCTCTTTAAGCAATCTCTGGGTCTCAGCTTTGATAAACTCACGATCCTCTTTGCTGTAAGATGGCTCTCAGTGGCAATCGGCCGACACTTGGGGGATAAATCACTGAGAAGGGAGGGAGCTTTGATCTTTAATGTGGACAGATTGCAGTAACCTGCGCAGGGAATGGTAAGTGTAGGTAGTAGCCCACCAAAATTTAACATTACACTGTTCATCTGAGATTGAATATCTAACCCCAGTACCACAGGTATGCAGAGCTCCGGCATAATAAAGAGCCACACATCAGCCAGGCAATGTCCCTGAAAATTTAAAGTAACTTTACACTTGCCCCTTACTGTTTTTGTAAGTTCACTACAAGGCATCGATATCTTTTGGTTCGCTGGATATCTCCGCAAATTTAAGGCTCTGGCAACTCTCTCGTGGATGTCAGCACTCCCCAAGTCTATTAGACAATCAAGAGTCTCACCATTCACCTCCCCCTTCATAGTCGACCGTTCCAGTCTGTAACATCCCCTAAGCTTTGGAGTCAATTGAGCTATCACAGGGGATCTCACCTCGCTGTCACTTGAAGTCGATTCAGCCTGCTCATCTGAAGATTCCCCCTTTTCACGATTGTCTTCCATTCCTGCAGCTCCAGGGCGCATTTTCTTGGTGCTTCTCTTCTTCTTATTAGTGGGAGTACTTTTCACCTTACATGCTTTAGCAAAGTGGCCGAGTTTCCCACGATAGCTGCAGGTAGCAAATCGAGCCAGGCACTTCTGACTGGGGTGCCAGCTATTATCACAGAAGTAGCATTTTTCAGGAGTTTGCCTTTTTCTTTCCTTCGGGGTTCCAGGACTCCTGGATGTTTCCTTTTCGGTTTCTAGCATTTCACTGGACCGCATGGCACTTCTCAGTGTTTTGGCTAGAGTGACTGCCTGGTCGTAAGTTAAGGGCTCTGTCTCCAGCAGTCTCTGTCGGATGTAACTGGAGTCAATCCTGTTGACTAAATCATCCAGCTTCAAGGCATTGCGGTGTTGTTGCACATTGACTACCCTGACATCACATTCATTTGCCAGTGAGTCGAAAGCCAGTGCAAAGGCAGCATCACTTTCCCTGGGTTTCTGGAGTCTAGTCAGCAACTGGTGTTGAGCAAGCACCACATTCTGTGGCGCTGCATAGTAAGCAGGCAATCCACCCGGGCTATAGCCAGAGTGGTAGCTCCTTGCATTACGGCGAAAGGGACCTCACCCAGCAGAGAGTTCAGGTGGCCTCACTGTATCGCCTCATCGACCACATTGTTTCGAGCCATGTAGTAATCGAAACAAGCAATCCAGTGGTTGAAAATTTCTCTGGTCCTCGGGGCAAACTGGTCGATAATCAGCCGCTCTGGCTTGAGGGCTGCATCCATTTCTGCTAATAAAATTGAAGTGCCAGTTGATGAAATAGACAAAGACGATGTGGTCAAACAATAATCATGGCTTTTATTACCAGAAACTCATGGTACAATAATGAAAGACAATAGATGCATATACACTTATAGCCATGGGGAGCGTCCTTAACAGTAGAGATAATGCACAGCCAATGTTAGTACAGCAAGGCTTGCCAGAGGGGAGACAGGCAGCTTGGCAGACATTCACCACACACCCTTCCAGCTTGGCTATTGGCACCAGGGCCAGTCCTGTTGAAAAAGCACGTGAGGAGGAGCAAGACAGATCCCCTGATCACGAAGGTGCACCTGCTACACACCAACTCAACGTATGCCTATGTGGCATACCCTGATGGCAGAGAGGACACCATCTGATCAGAGACCTGGCACCTGCCAGAACTGAGGATCCAATGCCTCAAGTGAGCCAGGAATGATCAAGTTCCCCACTCAGGGTCCCGGAGGACACTGCTTGGGAAGTGGACCAATCCACCCCATGATCTGAGTCGGAGCCCTCGAGACCCACTGACCCTGTACCACAGGGGGACCAGGAAGCCCAAAGTCCTTCATTACTGTGACAGACTTAACTTGTAAATATTAGTAAAGTATTAGTTTTTTTTAATGAATGGTCTTTGTTTTTCACCCACAGGCTCAATTCTGAAGGAAGGGGTGAATGCAGTGAACTGGAATTCACTGTCTATGTGTTGTTCCAATGGCTGGCCCCTCCCCTGGCTCCACCCTCACCCACCCCAATATAAAACCTGGCTTTCCCACCTTACCTCAGATTCACCTGAGGACTATTGGGCCTACCGGCCTTTGATTATAAGCTATTAAAAACATGTTTGTATTCCTCCCTTGTCTCTAAGTGCAATTAGTTGCGTTAAAGTGGTGAATAATTATTTTTAATGAAGAATAAGTGTTGACCAGATCACCAGGGAGATTGCCTCTGTTCTCCTCTGAGATGGTGCTTCAAGAACTGCAAGAGGAGACAAGGGCTTCCACAAAAGCCAGGACCTGAGCTTCCTTTGTGCTGTGCAGAGGGTGTCAGCCTGAATTATGTGTTCATACCTTAGTGGTCTGAACAAGAAAGGTAGTCTGGGAATAAAGTTAGTCTCAACACGTTTAGTGTACTTTTCTGTACACTTTAGCACATTTAACACCAACACAATATTATTGAAGACATGCCCTGCTGTTTTCGCAAGTACATCCCCTTCTCTGTTAATGTGTTTCCTATTGTTGTTTATTATGGAGAAGAGAGACTACAAATGCTGGAAAAGTGGGGCAACACATAAAATGCCAGAGGAACTCCACAGGCCAGGCAACAACTGTGGAAGGCAACACACAGGCCCCAGCCCTGTAATCCCGTGCTGGCTGCCCCAGCCCTGTAGTCCCGTGCTGGCCGCTCCAGCCCTGATGTCCCGTTTCAGCTCCCTCAGTCGGGAGTTGGGGCCGAGCTGACTGTCATCAGCCCGCCCTTTGCTAGGCACCTGAAAACGGTGCTTTCAGGTGCCTAAGGGGAGTGCTCGGAAGTGGAGATTATACCTCCCTGAGGTGGGTTGAGTAAGTGCTCCTCGGGGACGGGTTTTCCACTTTCAGGTGGCCTCCTGACAGCCGCATTCAAGTATTTTAGGCGGCTTTACATTCGGGTATTCTGGCCACTTGAAAGCAGCTACAGTCAAATGATCGGGCCGACGATGAAAAGTTTCAGCTCGAAACGTTATCTATTGCCTTCCATGACGCTGCCTCACCTGCTCAGTTCCTCCAGCAATTCATGTGTCGCTATTGTTGTGTATGCACACGTTCACCTCCTCATTATTTAACAATACAAGCAGCAACCAATGGAATATCCGAAAATTATGGTGTCACGTTTAGAGTTGCAATGTTCTCCAGTTGCAATCAATTGCTTCTATTAAAGACTACTTGCCCACAGTAATTTGACTTTACATTCAAAACATTGCTATCAGATAAGCAGGTACACTGCAGCACCTCCCACTCAGGGTCGGCACCAGAACAAGTGTTACAGGGGGGCATTAGCGTGACCGGGATGGGCACAGTGCATTGCTTGTGAATTCGCTGGGGGGGGGGGGGGGGGGCGGGGGCGGTGGTGGTAACCACCTGCCGATGAATGTTATTGTCCTCCATCCCTCTGATGTAGCAGATGACAGCCCTGCTTTTATTGCAGGGAGAGTCACTAGCATGCATCAAGTTAGATGCTAGTGATGCTTGGAGCATGCTAGTGATGCAGGCGGGGGCGGATTTGACAGCGAGTGATGACCACGAGCATATGGGGGACACAGCATCTCACTTGGGGGTGGCAATGCCCGCAGATGCCCCCCCCCCGCCCCCACCCCGGCACCGACCCTGTTCTCACTGACACTAATTCCTGCAAGATCAATCAGAGTGGATTCATCCTGAAAGTATGCAGAACCTCAATATTCCTTCTTCCTCATTAGGCAGTAGATATTTTATGTATTTCTAACCACTGAGTCATGGGCTTGCAGTGATCGATTCAATGGAATTACAGTGCACATTCTTACTGATGCAGAGGCTACACTTTGAGCTGCTGGGACTCTTCGGCAACATTTCAGGCATTTTATGGGTTAGCTTTTAATCATTAGGCAGCCAGCTTTCCTGCGCTCCAGAGTTTTGACTCTTATTACCCAAATGGCAGCACATTATTTGTGTTCCTTACGTTGTATAAATGCATAATAAAGAGAAACCACTCTGCTTAGAAGATATAGTAGTAAAATGTGTCCTATTCTTCTGAGATAGTCTGGTTTTGTGTCTTTTGAGGTAACTAATTAGGCTAATGAGGGGTCTTCATAAGTAGGGGCAGGTGGCAACTGACAGGGCAGTTAGTAGGAGCTCATTTGTTCCCAATGCTTGGCCGTGAGATGGTCCACTCCATCCTGAATGCCTTGAGTGATCATGGGCCAGAAATTCCCAGGAGTTAATGAGGACATTACTCTTCCTCAAGGAGGCTTTGAATCTTTGCCTTTGTCCATCGCCCCATGACAGACCTCTTCTAGAATAACGTGCCCATTTCAGGGATCTGGGGTCAGTCCTGCAAATGGCGTAACCTCTCTGACCTAGATGACCAACTGCAACCAGTACCTCGACACTGGGGATGCTGAACTGGGCAAGTGCACTGATGTTGGTTTACTTCTAATCCCAGGGGATTTTTCCAGTGCTGCGAGATGCCTGCATGTACTCAGGTGTTATAAACATATAAAAGGGAAAGGATCTCCTCTGCCCAATTTTGATCATGTGTCAGATCACAGATCTTGATCTTCAAGCATCCTTTTCCTCAATCAACCAAAGGCTGCAACTGGTGAATTTCATGAAGAATTCCTGTCTTCACCGAGTGATGTTCCTGGGACAAGAACTTACTGTGTTGCAGATTTTTAAGCTATGCCAGGAGAAGGCTGAATTCTCAGTGGAGTTGTTCAAATTATTCGATAGGTGAATCCTTCAAGTGTGAAGGAAGAAAGCAGAGGGGCCCAGTTTTAATGCAGCCATTGAACATCATAAAGGCTTTTGAACAGAGTGAAGAGGAGGAGGCTGCGTACACAGTGGAAGAAGAATTGTTAACCATTGTTCCCAAGATTTAGATAACTAGCAAAACAAAAAGATGAACAAAACCAACTAAGCCTGAAAGGGTGAAGGAAGAAACTAGATAAAAACAGAGAGATCTAGGAGTCTGCAGGCGCTGGAATCTGTAAAAATAAACTGTTGGAAGAACTGAACAATGTTTACATAGGCAAAGGGATGGTTTTGGGTAGAGAGTGGGACAGAGAGTGCAGAGGGAAGAAAGCCAGTATGTTGGAGGGGTGAAATAGAGGCTGGAACCAGATGAGGCAGAGGGAGGGAGGAGGGTGATGATGGACCAGTGGAGGAAGGTAGGAGAGGGGGAGCTTTGAGACGGAGGTTGCGAGGCATTAGGTGGAAACAGATCAAGGAGGGGAGATGGGCAGATAGTAATAGCTCCAGGGGAAAGAGATAGGGAAGGTAAAGCAAGGGAGAAGCAACCCAGGTGGGCAGGCATGTGGGTGGTGTGAAGGTGGAATCAAATGGGAGAGGGTAACATCTAGATAATAAAGGGGGGTGGGGTGTTAGAAAAGCTGAACAGAGGGAGGGAGACCTGGAGTGTTCTGGTGGAGTGGGGGGGGGGGGTGGGGTGGTCCAGTGGGTGGAAGAATCATGGGGATGTGGGTTACCTGAAATTGGAAAATTCATTGTTTGTACCATTTGGCTACAGGCATTTGACTACACCTTGGCAGTGGAGAAAGTCAGTTGTGAGAAAGTCGGTGGAGAAATGGAAATTCCAATGATGTGCATCTGGATGTTCAACACATTGCAATCAGGGTGAAGGTATTCTGCAACAGGGTTGCCTAAAAACCTTGGCAGGGGGTTGGAAATAGAGGAGGATAAAGGGGAGCAAATAGGACAACACTTTCACAGAACTGGCATTGGTATGGTAGGTGAATTGCCTCTTCTGGGTTAAAAGACTGGTCAAAGGAGCAGCAAACTGCCTGCTTGCTTCATCATATGAGGAGAAAGATAAACAGTCAGGAAGTACGGCACAGCCAGACAGTGCAGTGGGAAAGAGAGGCATCAGTATTAACCGTGGATGTCAGTAAACAGTATGCAGCATTTGAAAGGAACACATACATCCATCGTCACAAATGAATGGAATTAAGGTCAAACTAACAGATCCTTATCTTCGAGTCTCCGGAAATTCACCAAGGTTTCCATGGATTTTTGGGCTAGTTTAAATTGACGCTGTCATTCCATAAGGAGTTTTAAGCAGCCAGTTCCCTAGGCATTGCCCAGAACCCCATGAAATCGTTCAGGAATGCGGGCAGAGCCCAGGACTCAGGGGGCTTTACACTGCTGAAAGCACAGGGTCAAGTAAAGGGCAACATTACACAGCGGAGCAATCACATTTTTCCCACTAGATTTGACCAGTTATTGTAACAGGCCAGCAATCTGTTGGCTGCCTGCATTCCTGCTGGAAAGCTCTTCCCTTCACCTTTCTTATCCTTTCCTTAAACATGAACATATTTGCAGAGCACAGTTTCTTTCACCAAACATCATTTGAACTGGAATACCCAGAGACAACCAGAACTGGTTAGCCCATAATCATTTGATAAAGATCTCCAGGAAGAATTATCCCTCAAATCACTAGACTAAGAAGGAAGGTACTTGCACTGTAAAATACCATTTATATCTTTAGGATGTCCCAAGTCATTTCATGTCCAATAGATTAAAACTGTGATGAAAGAAGGGGAATCCAACCTCTGTGTGGCAAGATTTACCAAACAGTCCACCACTTACTTAGTTGTGGAGTTATACTGCATGGAAACAGATCCTACAGCCCAACTCATCCGTGCTGACTTGGTTCCAACTTGAGGTAGCCCAACTTGCCTATGTTTGGCCCATAGCTGAACAAATATCTGGAAAGGATAGACTACGTATGAGGAGATTGTCAGTGTGGCTTATCCCTGGAGACATTTTCTGTTTCTCTAAATGTTAATTATTTGATTCCACAGGGTGGTAATTACAAAAATATATTCTGTAAACTTTATTCACTCAATAAAATGAAAGTTATTGGGCGGCACGGTTGGCATAGAGATAAGCACAACGCTATTACAGCACCAGTGACCTGAGTTCGATTCTGGCACAGTCTGTAAGGAGTTTGTACGTTCTCCCTGTGTCTGCATGGGTTTCCTTTGCATGGGTTTCCGGTTTCCTCCCACCCTTCAAAACACACTGGGGCGTAGGTCAATTGGATGTAATTGGGCAGCACAAGCTCATGGGCCAAAAGGGCCTGTACAGTCCTGTATGTCTAAATTTAAAATTTAAATTAAAATTTAAATTTAATGTTCATTAAGATATTTCCTTGATAACCTATCTAAGATAAAAGATAGAGCTACTGGAACCCACTAAACTTTACATGGTTATTCTTATTTGTACAATGAATTAACCCAAGTTTAATTGCACAGGGTAATATTATCTGAATATGAATATTTGCCAAAGATATTATCACTTCAACAGAGCAACATAAGGAAATGCTTTCCAGGAACAAAGGATTGCAAGAAACCACTGCAATTTGTTCCCCAAGACAACTCTGTTTATTCTGTTAGACTAGATATAACAGTTATTTGCATTATTATCGAAGAATTTGACTATAGATGAACGAGGCATCCCCAGGCACTCTGAAGGCACATTATCTAACAAACCTGTCACTGAGCCACATTCGGAGGTATCAGAACAGATGGCCAAATGCTTGGTCAAAGAGAAGAGAACAGGGAGATTGAGAGGCTCACAAAAGAATTCCAGAGCTTGTGGCCTTGGCAGCTGCAGACAAGGGCACCCAATGGGAGAGTGATGACAGTCAAGAGTGTGCAAAAGGCTAGGGCTGGAGAGCTGGTGTGATCTCAGTTTTGTGGAGTCTCTGTCGTTGAAGATTCTACCGCACTTCTACTGGTGTACTGAGGAAAGCATATACTGACTGGCTGCGTTACGGCTGGTTGGAAAACTTGGAATCCAGAATGCTGCACTCAAGTTCATCATAGACATTGATCTCTCAACCATTAAAGGCATCTTTGTAAGGGTCAGCCTCAGGAAGGTACCAGAATTAGGATTTGTTGTCATGAACATGCGTCTCTAAATTTGTTGTTTGGAGCAGCATTATTGTGCATTATAGATACAAAAATGGCAAGAAATTACATTTCTGTAAATAGACTATTTTAAAAAAAAAATAGTCCAAAAGAAGAGAAAAAAAGTGAGGTCGTGTCTGTGGTTAATTCTCCATTCAGAAATCTGATGGCGGAGGGGAAGAAGCTGTTTTTGTACTGTTGCATATAAAACGTAGCCAGTATCTTAAAAGATCCCCATCACCCTGGCCTTGCTGCTCCAGAAGCCTGAAGAGCAGCTCCTCCAGGTTCAAGAACAGTTATTTTTCAACAGCTATCAGGCCTTCAAAGCTCTCTGTACTACCCTAATCATAACACTACTGCAAGACCACCATCTGCCAACGAACACAGCACATATTCTGCATTATAGGCCACCTGTGAATGTCTGTCCATTCATCCATTTCTCTCTCTTTTATATTTATTATCTTTCTTGTCTTCATGGCATCTATGTGTTTATTATGCTTAAATAGTTGTTAGTATGTACCTGGGAAATTGCATGAAGCAAGACTTTTATTGCATATATACACTGTACTTAGGACAACAAGCTTTTGATTCATTGAAAATCTCACAAAATACCACTCTGAAGTTAAATTTGTTAAAGATATTCACTTGTGAGCCACCACCAGCCAATAAAATCATGACAGAACTATCAGTGTTTCTCCCAATGGGTAATTCTAAAATGAAACCTTCCAAGAAATTAAACCTGTCACTCTTAAATAATCAGGGCCCATCCACACTGTATTCAATTAGAGATGTGCTTTGAGGAGGTGAACAACACTCATTGAAGAGGATGAGTGAATGAGTTAATGCACAGTCCATTCAGCTGTGGTTTTGTTGACATCTACTATCAGAAAGTATTTGCAAGCTTTAGACTGAAGGTCAGGATCCTGCAACTTGACATGGAGGTCTATTATAAAAGCCACTCTCAAAACAAAACCTTCTTTCATGTTTTCCACCAGTTATCCAGCCAGCTCCTTCTTCATTCGGCCAATTATTCATCACCATCTGTTCAACCTTCCAATTCTGCTACACAAAAACAAATCAATCTATTAGATGACCTTAGTAGGTCAGGCACCGTCAGCGGGAGAAAATAGATGGTCAACATTTCAGGTCAGGACTCTTCATCTTGATGAAGGGTTCCGACCCAAATTACTGACATTTATTTTTCTTCCTCTGAATTCTTCCAGATGATTTCTTTTTGCTCCAGACTCCAGCATCTGCAGTCTCTCTAAGGATTTCACTTCTGTGGCTGGATCTGTGTTGTGATTGGTGCACCCACATCAATTTATGAACTAGAATGGCCTTGTAAGCCCTTTGCAATTGAACTTCCTTTTATTAACTCCAGAATGAAGACCACAATCAAAGACAAGGCAAAATGTTGACTGGTCTGCATGTAAACAGGACTCAGGACTGAAGCATCGGTAATGTACTGTACATTTGACTTTACAAGTCAGTTTTATTGCCATCTGATTGCACAAGTACAACTTGACGAAACAGTGTTCTCCAGTCGTCGGTGAGAAACATGCACACACACAACCAGACATAACACATATTTTTTTTTAAAATGTAGACACACAGCACTGTAACAGGCCAATTCGGCCCCACGGCTCCATGCCGCCAAATTTACACCCCATTAATCTACATCCTGGAATATTTTTGAAGGATAGGAGAAAGCGGAGTCCCTGGGGAAAACCCACACCAACACGGGGAGAACGTACAAATTCCTTACAGACAGTGTGGGATTCAAACCCCGGTCTGATCCCAGTCGCTGGTGCTGTAAAGGCGATATGCTAACCACTATGCCAACCGTGTTACCCAACCTGCACACATACAGACAAACAATACATTTGTGGGACAAGTTTTAATATATACATAAAAAAATATTTTCAGAAATACGAGAGTCTCGGATGGTGAGTGTGAGTATTTCCTTTGGTCGTTCAGCATTCTCACTGCCCGTGGGAAGAAACTGTTCCTCAGCCTGGTGGCGCTGGCTCTGATCCTCTTTGGATGCTGCAAAACCGTCTGAGTTCATCCAGCATCTCTGTGTTTTGACTACAATCACAGCATCTGCAGACTTTCACAGGGAATTAATTAATGAATAGGACAGATTATTACTGGTTTGAAGTGTTGTCATGAGATTCATGTTTGAAATTAGTTTAATGGTTTCATTCCATCTGAGCTCTGTAAGTGCGTACTTGCCACCATGTAGTATGATGTATGAAATTATGCTCTTGCCTTCACAGCCTCAGTTTTTGCTTCATGCTACTGAGGGGATATATTTTATACACTTTTGAAAAAGGGAAAAGTATTTGTTGCTGAATATGTGGGAAATAGGCAAGTGACAGGGAATGTATTAATTGGAATCATTTTTCACCACAAAGCCTTTTAAACACAAGCGTGATCTTTATAAATGGTCGAGAAGGCTCTCTGCTCACCCTCAGATGTTGCACTAAAAAGCAATGACTATTGAAAGCACCCTGATATGCAGGCACAGAGCAGTCTTTACACAGAGCCATGGCCATGCATCACTCTTTGTGCAGCTGCCTTGAACTACTCTTTGTATCACATTGCAGAGTTAGAGTTGTGAAAGCAGCTGAACTGTGATGCAGTCCAGGAGGGAGATGTTGAGTTGGTAACAGGTGCAAGAGCAGCAGGGTGGGGAGTTGGAAGTTGGGGGTAGTGAGAACTCACTTGGTCTTGGCTCCAGGTAAAAAGATGGGTGCTGAGGGACACAGCACAGCAAACATGGACTAAAGGCTTGAGGCCAGAGAGATATAGGAAATGTATGCATTGGAAAAGTCCACTTGGCCCATTATGTCAATTTGGTGCTGATGAAACACATTCAACCATCGAGTCCTGTCAGATATCTGGAGGACCTCTCACTGCTCTGACAGCCAAGCACATTGACATTTCAACAGACTTCTGAATCTATTGAGCTTCTTTTACCACCCTTTCTCATATAAACTTGTCCAACATGTTAACAACCAGAATAAAAATCAGGGATTAGTTTTTATGTTTCTTTACTTATATCCGCGGCACCAATCAAAATGTCACCTAACCGTACGGAAAAGAACATTTGCCCTTGTGAAAATGCACAATGAATAATTCTATTTAACCTACTTGTAACTCGTGATTAGTTCCTAGATTTTAATTCACTCCAACTCATTCATCATTGTTATACAAAGTAGTTAAGGCTCTCAATTAAATTCCAACCTGTAATTCGCTTCCTTGTGTTCAATGATCCCAGAAGTAAACCATTGAACCCTTGAATATATATTTAGATCTGATGACGTAACTCACTCCCAAGGAACCTGAATTGGACGATTAGATTGCAGCCTACAGGTCAGTAATGATCATCAAGTACACCACTCTGATAGAACGTAGCCTGAAATGATCTCAAGTGTGCCAGTTATTTGGTGTTTAAACTACCTGAACCACTTGATTAGATTCCAGCCTGTTATCCTTACTCACCACACTCTATTATGAGATTCCAGCCTTTAACCTGCCCCAGGGAATTAGTCTATATTGAATCCTCTCAGTTCTGACACCAAATTTCATCTATTATGTAATGGAGCAGGAGGGGTGGTGGGCCCTGTGATTAATAATAAAGGCAGCATATACATGAGGATATTAAGATGCAGAATGAGCTTTTAAATCATACACGAGTTTTAAGTTAGAAACACAGATAGTTTTGATGGGGAAAATAAAGTTTCATATCTCCTTGAAAAAGGAATCTAGCGGTACAGATTCACCATTCATTAAAATTTGCCACACAGGTCAACAAAACCTTCAAAATGAAAACAAAGCCTAGGGTCATTTACCAAAGGGGAAGGATTAAAAAGCAGATGCAAGTCCTCGGTTAGCCTCATTTGGAGTGCTGCACATAACTTCAGTCTTTGTAGCATGAAAATTCAAATGTCAAAAGGGTGGTATCGGAACTGAGAGTTTACAGTGATCAGGAAAGAAATGAATTGTCTAACTTCACTCTTTTGTCTGGACAAGCTAAGATTGAGGAGTGATCTTATCGAAAGTGCTTAAAATTGTGAAGAAATTTGATAAGGTTGATGTACAGGGTATGTTATTTGTGGGTTAGTCCAAACCTAAGGGCATAAATGTAAGAAAACCATGAAATAAAGCCAAAGTGATCGAGTGGAATAGCATACACTTATGGAGAAGATATGAAGGAGAAATCAATGGAAAAGTGGAGAGGGGAGATGTTTGTATGGAGCATTAACACTGGCTATGATCTATTCCAGTTTTGTGCTGTAACAGTCCTTGAAAATTACAGCCTTAGATATGTATTATTCTAAAACTGAGCCCACTGGTCCCTCATATAGATTCTAGCTTAGAACTCACAAGCAGTTTCTATTTATCTAGCCATGAACCTGATGAACCTCCTCAACTAGATTTAAATAGAAATTTAAAACAAGAGCATTGAAAAACAATGCCTATATTAAAATAGTAACAAAGGAATTTCACATTGCCTTCTTGTCAGTTTGAATAAAAATTATAGATTTAAATGACAGTTTCAATTCTTACATGAATCCTTCACAAAGACTACTAAGACAATTAACTGAGAAAATTCAAACAGAAAGAAAGGAAAACATTAAATCAATGATACCGCTCAGTAATCCCAATTTTCTGGTATCTATATGAACCCTGAATTTCCCTCTCACTTGCACTCGGTTCAAGTCTTTGTATCATGAAGTAGATACAGTGGTGTAAATTAGATTCATACGAATGATACATAATTAAGAAGTTGCAATTATCAGGGGATAATTAATTACATGGGATGAGAAAGAGGAGTGATTCCTTTGGAAGTGCCTGGAGAAAAGCCCAAGGTTCACTGAAGTAGACGTCAGAGGGTTACTGCACATTACAAGGACAGATTTGCACAACTCTTTACTTTCAACAGAATTCTTGAATATTGTTTTGCAATCCCATGAAGATTACCTGCTTTAAAGCATCAGCAAACCTTGACCAATCCTTATTGCCATCGATATTCCACTTGGAGTAGAAAGGCGCATACAACCAGCCAGTTTCAGTCTGATTATTGACTCTCTGCTGTGTTGCCTTTGTTCTCTTACTTGCTTGTCCTGTTGCGTGCTTCATTGTATAATTAAACTGCTGAGAAATCTTGTCTGGCTGAGATTTGACCAACACAACTTTCCTTTCTGGAAGGTTTTGTTTCTTCTTGGTCTGATTTTTCTTAGCACTCACTGTCCCCACCCTCCCCAAGCCCAATCCCTCCTTACACCTCCCCCTAGCCCAACACAGCTGTCACCAGTTCAGTCTCTCAAACAGATAGCCGCATGTGTGGGTACAATCAATTTCAGCCATCTGACTGTAGAAACATGACATGAATAGAACAGGAGGGGAATGGACATGGGGAAAAGCTTTATGGGGACTTTTGGATGTGCAATGACCTTGTGCTGATTAATGACAGATATTTTCAAACTAATGTTAACACTTTCTCTGAAATGCAGTTGGAAATTATATCCCTCCAAAGTAACTTTACAATAGAAAGGTTCTTGCCAATAACTAAAAGGCATTCCAACTCTAGTTATTAAGTTAAGGAGAAGTCATGCATCATATTAGGACTCATAACAATATAGCTATTCGGCAGCGAATTTCATTTACTTAGTAAATTCTATTTAAACAAAGCACACAAAGAAACCATCTATAGGGTCTATTTAAGAAAACTGATAGATCCATCATTCAAAACAGATTATTGACGTATTTTTGGTGGTGTTAGAGGATGCTTGTGAGTTGGGGCTGTATTTCCAACATCTTACAGCAACAGTACTTCTAAAATATTTCATCAGCTATTGAGGAAGAAGAGCAAACAAATAAAGAAGAGTGAAAGTAATCCAGACAGTGAAAAGAATCAGATCACATGATCACAAGATTATAGGAGTAGAAGTAGGCCAATTGGCCCATTGAGTCTACTCTGCCACTTTATCAGGAGATAATCCATCCTCCCACTCTCCCTCACTCCCTGGCCTTCTCCCTGTAACTCTTGATCCCTTGACAAATACCCATCAACCTCTACCTTAAATACCCCCAAAAACCTCACTTCCACAGCCACTAGTGGCAACAAGTTCCAGAGACTCATGACCCTCTGGTTAAAGAAATTTCTCTGCATCTCCATTTTGAATTGACCTTTTATGCTGAAGACATGCCCTCTTGTTTGAGAATCCCCTACCATGGAAACAACCTTGCCACATCTACTCTGTTCAGGAAGGTACGGTTCAGAGGTTAGAGAGAGAACAGGAACAATGGAGGTGAGTGAGTCAAATTATTCTATATGATGAAACACAAAAGTTTGCAGAAAATGTCATTGTAGTAAAAAAAAACACAGAAATGCTGGAGGATCTCAGCTGGATTTGCAGCATCCATAGAAGGTAATGATATATTATTGATGTTTCAGGCCTGAGTCCTTCTTCAAGCAATAAGTAGAGAACAGGAAAGTGTAAGAATAAAGCGAATGAAGACAGGATGGGGGAGGAGTCCAGACCAACAAATGGTGTTAATTGGATATAATAAGAGGAAAGATGAGAAATGATTTTGGATCTGTGAACAGAGGAAAAAGTGGCGGGGGGGGGGTGGTGGGGGAAGAGAGAGAGAATGTGAGCTGGGGGAAGGCCACAAAGGCGGGGGTGGGGCAGTTAACAGAAATTAGGGGACAAAGATAATGCCATCTGGTTGGAGGGTGTCCAGATTGAAGATGAGGTGCTGTTCCTCCAATTTGTGGTTGGCCTCAGTCTGGCAGGGAATGAGTCCATGGATAGATGTCAGCAAGGGAATAGAACAGGGAATTATAATGGGTTGCCATTGGTAGATCTTCGCTATTGAGACGGATAGAGCCGAGGTGCTCAACAAAGTCAAAGTCTGTGCCCAGGCTCTCCAATGTAGAGGAGACCATTATTCCATAGTTCATATGGTTTGGTATCAGGTAGCATCTGATATAGTTTAAAGGTTCCTTTTATTGTCGCATAATAATACATTAAAAATGTAATATACATGATATACTTTTGACTGCCATAGAGTCCTAAATTCAAACTACTGCTCATTTTCTCCAAGGCAAAATTATACCATAACCATGGCTGTTCCTACATAGGTCACTCGAGTATTCTTCGTGTGACTGCTTTGTGTGAAGCACGATGCTGATTAGACATTAAAATTAATCAAGTGAACTTAATGGCAACAACAATAACTGAACCTTTTTTTTAGCACCTTTAACACAATAATATATTCAAAGCAGCTTTGTCTGGTTGATATCAAACAAAGTTTGACACCATGCTGCACAAAGAGTAGTGAGGCCCGAGCGGTGACACGGACCTTCCAGTGGCCAATGACTTCAATTCCACCACCCATGCCACATTGACATGTCTGTCCATGGCCTCAAGTACTGCCAGGATGAGGCCACTCATAAATTGCAAGGAACAACACCTTATATTCTGTGTTGTCAGTCTCTAACCAGTTGACATCAATATCAACTTCTTCAGTTTCTATTAACCACCTCCCTCAGTCTCTCGCCTTCTGACTCCCTTCCTTCAGCTTCCCTGCCCATTCCCTTCTCTTATCACAAAGCTATTTGTCGCTCTCTGTTCCTTCCTTCATCATCTCCCACCTCCTTCCCACTCCCACCTGTATCACCTGCTTCTCTGTGCTCTTCCTCCTTCCCCTTGTCCCACCTTGTCCCCACCTTATTCAGTCTGCCTAATTTTGGGCACAACTGAAGAAGGGCTAAGACCTCAAGCATTGACAATCTGCAAAATACAAAGTCCTGGAGAAACTCAGCATTCCGAGAAAGTAAAAGGCAGTCGACCTTTCAGGGCTATTCTCTTTGTCTCTCTAGCACACTTGTGATTTGCACTCAATCCCAGCATCTGCAGATCTTCTTGATAACCAGAGTAGACTATCTTCTGCTTTCCATGGATGCTGCATGACCAACTGAGCTTCTTCAGCATTTTGTCTACTGCACTAGACCCCAGCATCTGCAGATTTCTTGTAGACTGAGATATTAAAGAGTTTCTTATAGGGGACAAGAAACTTGGAGAGGGAATTCCAGCAGCTGAAGGCAGGACCACCAAGGTAGATGAATTCCCATCAGACAAACAGGAGGTGTGTAATTGCTTTGGAAAGTTATTGGGCTGGAGGGAATTCCAGGCATAAGGAAGTGCTAAGTTTGCTGGATCTGTAAAGTGATATTCCTGGCTCAAGCATCTCATTCTGGGTTGGGAATTTCTGGCTAATCCTTTTGAAAATTGAACCAGGGAGGAAATGGCTCCATGAGCTGAGACACCCCACACAAACCACAGCACATCACCTGGAACAGGCTCCACCTCACAGTAATCCTGGATTAGAGAAAGTTTTCCTCATCTTGAATAGATTTAGCAGCACACTGTGTCAACTTAAAAGGAAAAAACATGAAAAGAGTGAACAGTTTGTGGGGGGGGGGGGGGGGAACAACGGGACAGGAAATGGCAAATTACAGGCTGGGAGGTCAGTGTTTTCATCATCTTAAGATCCACGGTAGTCACAGTGTCCAAGGAACATGAATGGCCTTTTCCAAAGGCAGGAAGAAGCAAGAGGTGTATTTAGTTGTAGTTGGGGTCTTTCATGGCTTGGTTCAGCATCATGCTGAAGAAGATTGAAAAGAGGGTTGGTGCGAGAACACAGCCTTGCTTCACGCCATTGTTAATGGAGAAGGGTTCAGAGAGCTCATTGCTGTATCTGACCCGACCTTGTTGGTTTTCGTGCAGTTGGATAATCATGTTGAGGAACTTTGGGGGACATCCGATGCGCTCTAGTATTTGCCAAAGCCCTTTCCTGCTCACGGTGTCGAAGGCTTTGGTGAGGTCAACAAAGGTGATGTAGAGTCCTTTGTTTTGTTCTCTACACTTTTCTTGGAGCTGTCTGAGGGCAAAGACCATGTCAGTGGTTCCTCTGTTAGCGCGAAAGCCGCACTGTGATTCTGGGAGAATATTCTCGGCGACACTAGGTATTATTCTATTTAGTAGAATCCTAGCGAAGATTTTGCCTGCAATGGAGAGCAACGTGATTCCCCTGTAGTTTGAGCAGTCTGATTTCTCGCCTTTGTTTTTGTACAGGGTGATGATGGTGGCATCACGAAGATCCTGAGGCAGTTTACCTTGGTCCCAACAAAGCTTGAAAAACTCATGCAGTTTGGCATGCAGAGTTTTGCCGCCAGCCTTCCAGACTTCTGGGGGGATTCCATCCATACCTGCTGCTTTGCCACTTTTCAGTTGTTCGATTGCCTTATATGTCTCAGCCAGGGTGGGAACCTCATCCAGCTCTAGCCTTAGGGGCTGTTGAGGGAGCTGGAGCAGGGCGGAATCTTGGACTGAGCGGTTGGTACTGAAAAGAGATTGGAAGTGTTCTGACCATCGGTTGAGGATGGAGATCTTGTCGCTGAGGAGGACTTTGCCGTCTGAGCTGCGCAGCGGGCTTTGGACTTGGGGTGAGGGGCCGTACACAGCCTTTAGAGCCTCGTAGAAACCCCTGAAGTCGCCAATGTCCGCGCTGAGCTGTGTTCGTTTGGCGAGGCTAGTCCACCACTCATTTTGGATCTCCCGGAGTTTGCGCTGAAGATGGCTGCATGCGCGACGGAAGGCTTGTTTCTTCTCTGGACAGGACGGCTTTGTAAGGTGAGCCTGGTGGGCAGCTCGCTTCTTTGCCAGCAGCTCCTGGATTTCCTGGCTGTTTTCGTCAAACCAGTCCTTGTTTTTCCTGGAGGAGAAGCCCAGTACCTCTTCAGTGGATTGCAGTATGGTAGTCTTCAACTGATCCCAGAGGGTTTCAGGGGACGGGTCCGTGAGGCGGGTTGCAACGTCGAGCTTTGCTTTGAGGTTTGCCTGGAAGTTTCCTCTCGCTTCGTCTGACTGCAGTTTTCCAACATTGAACCTCTTTCTGGGGGCTTTATTGTTCCTGGGCTTTGGCTTGAAGTGAAGGTTGAGCTTGCAGCGAACCAGCCGGTGGTCAGTGTGGCATTCCGCGCTAGGCATGACCCTGGTGTGGAGCACATCTTGTTTGTCACTTTCTCGCACCAGGATGTAGTCCAGGAGGTGCCAGTGTTTGGATCGGGGATGCCAACAATGAAGACGCTGTTTACATCCGGTACCGCACGGATGGCAGTCTCTTCAATCTGAGGCGCCTGCAAGCTCACACCAAGACACAAGAGAAACTTGTCCGTGAACTACTCTTTGCAGATGATGCCGCTTTAGTTGCCCATTCAGAGCCAGCTCTTCAGCGCTTGACGTCCTGCTTTGCGGAAACTGCCAAAATGTTTGGCCTGGAAGTCAGCCTGAAGAAAACTGAGGTCCTCCATCAGCCAGCTCCCCACCATGACTACCAGCCCCCCCACATCTCCATCGGGCACACAAAACTCAAAACGGTCAACCAGTTTACCTATCTCGGCTGCACCATTTCATCAGATGCAAGGATCGACAATGAGATAGACAACAGACTCGCCAAGGCAAATAGCGCCTTTGGAAGACTACACAAAAGAGTCTGGAAAAACAACCAACTGAAAAACCTCACAAAGATAAGCGTATACAGAGCCGTTGTCATACCCACACTCCTGTTCGGCTCCGAATCATGGGTCCTCTACCGGCACCACCTACGGCTCCTAGAACGCTTCCACCAGCGTTGTCTCCGCTCCATCCTCAACATCCATTGGAGCGCTCACACCCCTAACGTCGAGGTACTCGAGATGGCAGAGGTCGACAGCATCGAGTCCACGCTGCTGAAGATCCAGCTGCGCTGGATGGGTCACGTCTCCAGAATGGAGGACCATCGCCTTCCCAAGATCGTATTATATGGCGAGCTCTCCACTGGCCACCGTGACAGAGGTGCACCAAAGAAAAGGTACAAGGACTGCCTAAAGAAATCTCTTGGTGCCTGCCACATTGACCACCGCCAGTGGGCTGATAACGCCTCAAACCGTGCATCTTGGCGCCTCACAGTTTGGCGGGCAGCAGCCTCCTTTGAAGAAGACCGCAGAGCCCACCTCACTGACAAAAGGCAAAGGAGGAAAAACCCAACACCCAACCCCAACCAACCAATTTTCCCTTGCAACCGCTGCAATCGTGTCTGCCTGTCCCGCATCGGACTGGTCAGCCACAAACGAGCCTGCAGCTGACGTGGACTTTTTACCCCCTCCATAAATCTTCGTCCGCGAAGCCAAGCCAAAGATTTAGTTGTAGTCTGCAAGTTGGTCTGCTATCTTTAGGGAGGAAGAGAGAGAGATAGAGAGAAAAAGAAAAATAGAGATAATGAGAGAGAGAAGGAAAGAAAGAGAGAGAGAGAGAGAGAGAGAGAGAGAGAGAGAGAGAGAGAGGGAAGTATTTGAGAGCAACTGATTGGCTATTAAACAAATTAGGACATTCTGGACATGTGAAAATCACGATACAAGTTGCATTTATTTATTTCAAGCCTCTTGATCCATTATCTTTATGAACTAAATGGATGAATAATACTTACACAAATATGATGAAAGAAAGAAAATTGCTGGACTGTAGGGAAAATAGAAATAATTGAAAGGCTGCTTTTAAAAAAATTGCAGCACACACAATGGCTGAATGGTCTCTTTTCCTGTCGAATTTCTGAATTCTACCTGTCCCAGATGTTGTGAAGGATGGGTCTGGTCCTGTGGCTTTGCAATCTCCCAGTCAGCTGGACTTTGCCATACCACCTCTCCTTCTTGGAAAAGATTTTCCAGACAGATGCCTTTGACCACAAGGCCATCAAGCAGTGGTCAGCACGGGACATCCTGCAGATACTTTTTATGGAGCGAAGCCAGCGCAATGAGGAAAAAAATAAGGCAGACATCTTTTATGGAGAAGACTTATAAGACTGTTCCAGCGTTGCTTTTATGGAGAGCGGCATCGGGAGCTGTCCTCTGGAGCTGAGGGTGGTGGGGCAAGTGGTACAGTAGCACTGCCTGTTGCCGTGAGGTCAAACATATGCACCGAGCAATGGCCATGTTTGTTATCCATAATCTCCCAAGCAGCTGGAATATGCTCTGTCAGTGCCAGCACCAGGGAAATGTAGAGCAGTTCCAGCTGCATGGGAATTATGGGTAACAGAGAAGGCAAAAAAAAATTCTCACAATAAAACCTGAGGCTCCTTCTTCCAGCTCTTCTGGCCAGCCCTGACCCTCTGGCACACTGAGCCCGGCTCTTCGCTCTCCTCTTTAGTCCATCGGATCCCTGGCTCTACTTCTCAGTGTCCACTCCTCACCATCTGGCCTTGGCAGTATGGTGGGCTCCAACTTTCCTTGCACTCACTGGGCCTCCACACTCTTTGAGCCAGACTCCCTCCATTCCCCCTCACCTTGCACATCCATTCCTGCTCTCTCCGGCTTCTCGTTGCCCTCCTGCTCCTTGGTCTTGGCGAAGGAGTGATAGGTGGAGGGAGAACGGGAAGTTGACATTTCCGGGTGGCAGGATGGAGACCTAACCCCAGCACGAATCACCGTGATGGCTCCTGGGTCGTGGGCTGACAGCATCATCATGATGTCATCAATCTGGCCCTAAGCAGCTGCATTGGGCAGCATTGCCTTTATGGAGTGAGGTGGAGCGACTTGCTTCATCTCTGGGACTACCCCACTGGACGGATTGGAGTCTGCTTCCAGCATCCCTCGTAGGCATTTTTATAAAGGTAGATGAAGTGATATGAAGGTGGAGAATATCTACCTTTACATTTGCTTTTTTCCCCCCCACTATAAAAAGGTCTACTGAGAGATGGGAACTCGACGGACACTGTGAAGTGGTTCCCTGAGCAGACTATCCAGGTCACCTGGCGGAATGCTTCATTGGCAGTGCTCATAAACAAACACCGGGACTTGTCCTGGCTGGCGGTGAGGAGTCCTCCCACTCAGATACTTCCTGAACAAATGGAACATCACCACAACACAAGATGACTGCAGTGTGTGGAGAAGGATGCAAGCGTTCGTGTCTTGGTTCATCCCCTGCATCTGTGTGACAGAGAACTCTCTGATTTACGGGCTGTTCTCTTAAAGCATTCAGGCAAGGCAGGCAAGAAGAAAAAGTTTATATTTGTGCAATGAAGAGAACTCAAGTTATCAATCAAATCATAAATCCAATGGAGAATCAATGAACAGTATCTATACTGAGGGAGAGCAATTAGCGACCTTGAGGTAGGGTAGATTTCAGGGAAGGTTGGATAAGAATCTAAGGCAGAAAGGAACAGTAAAATTTCATAATAGTGAAATGAAGATGGGTGGGAGGTTCAAGTTCAGCAGGGTGTAGACTGATTTAACTGTCCATCCAGTTTTAGAAGGCATACTGAAAGTGTGTTTTGTTTTGAAAACCGAGCTTTATGAAAATTCAATCCCAATTAACTCTAATCTTGGATAGAAGTTCCTACACTCATTGCAGGGTGTGTAGGCACAGAACATGAGCAGTTTGTCAGCGCCTTTTACAACTTTAGAATGTCACGTGGCTTATAGACATGGGCCAATGTTTTAAATGTTGTCCCTGTTGTCACATGGGGCCTCCACTTGTGCACAGCATTCTCCCAAAAAACAACAAAGTGCAATGTTAAGACAATAATTTTTTCTTCAAACATTCAGACAAGGTGGACATGGAAAACATCCTTGTCCTTTGCCATGTTATGCCAAGAAATTTCTCGTGCATACCCAACATCAAGTCAATACTTCTGATACAGGATCACAGTTGGAAGGGAAGGCCAACCTGGACCTTGTTTTTTAGTTTCTGGCTGGAACCCAAAATAATGATACTTAGACTCAGGTGAAATTACTACATGCTATCCTCAGACAAGAACAAAATTGTGGTAAATACCCCAGTTTTCTCCATGGAGAGAGAAACGGAGTTAACCTTTTAGGTTGATGGCCTGCCGTCAGCAATGGTTAGTTCTGGTCTAAATTGATAAGGGTGGTTATCTCACTACACAAGGCTGACGCTGAGCCTCCAGTTGCTGCCAATTCAATTCTTCACTCCACGCCCATTGTGACCTCTCTGTCTGTGGCCTTTTACACAGTTGCAATAAGGTCCCCCACAGAAACTTGAAGGACAATATTGCATCTGGGCATGATACAGCCGTCAGAGCTCAACCATGCAACAATTTCACATAATCAGCCCTTCCTGTTTATACCAAATCTACAAAGGGCGCAGGCTTGAAACATCAGTCCTATACTGGATCTTTACCTCCTATGGACGTGGTGAGACCTGGTGAGTTCCTCTAGCATTTCTGTGTTTTTACTTTTATACCAAAACTAGCCTATATTTCCAGCATTCCCTTCTTATTTGTGATTTCCAACGTCTGGAGAACTTTGCTTGTCCCATCTAAATTTTTAATTTTCAGCACCTTTTATTTTCTTTTCCTCTCCTCCTCTGTTTTCTTTAATCTCCTACCTACATCTCCTTGAGGCAGGTCGTATGTGATTAAGAAGCCTTCAGTGCCCTCTCCATCCCGACACCATTGTTCAGCTCTTGGTCTGTGCCCATTGTTCTATCATCTCTCTGCTCATTTGTTTCTCAGCTCGAATGAAAGGACATGGGTGTGAAACAGTCATTCTGTTTCTCCCTCCACAGATGCTGACTATTGTTTACAGTGCTTTTAGTTTTCCTTTCAGATTTTAGGCATATGCAGTTTTTCTCGAGTCTGGTACCATTACCTGATCTGCTCAATGTGGCTCTACAACAGCCATTCTCTGTCCCCCTTGGATTCTGCTCAGTCACAGGCCCCCTTCCCTGTCAAGCAGTCACGTTTTGGTATTATACACACTTCTCTCCTATCAACTACAAAATTGTTACGTGAGGTGAAAGAAAACAAGGCTTTTATTTAAATGTGCTGTGACCCCTGGTTGGGAGGTGGGGGGGTGGGGGGGGGGTGGGTGGTGGTCCTTGTAGGCCCCATTGAGAATGGCTGCTGGAGATTTTCAAATGTCTTCTCAGTTCAGGGTCAACTAGGGATGTATAATAAATTCTGGCATTGCCAACAACAAATACATACAAAATGATCCAAGCAACAGATTCAGACCTGAGAGTAGGTAGCATTCTCAGGGTTTGCATTCTTCAATGGAATGTTTAACATAATTAAAGCATGAGTCAGGGAGAGTGGAGCTCAGAACAAGGAGGACAACAGTTTGCAACTCTCTCTCCCAACAATCTATTGAAGCTGTGGATCAATTGAAATTGATAAAACTGAGTTTATGTTAGGAGAGGGGCCACCAAACAGGAATATAGGGAATTAAAGCCACAGATGTTTAACTGAGCAGCAGAACAAGCTTGAAGTTCTGGTGAACTTACTGCCACACCTAATGTTAACAACCAACATGCTTTAACACATTTGATTTTACTATGACTGTGTAGGAAAAGTTAAAATAAAGTCTGACCAGAAACCCAAGATTTCATAGAGGTCAGTGAACACTTCTGTTTGATGTTTGAATTTCCTGTACTAACAGGTACGGCAGCAATAATAAGTAACCTTGTGTATGTGCTCCAACTGATCGAGCCACTCAGCATATTTATTCAACTCCAACTCTGACCTTACATCAGTGATAGCATTCTCAGCTTTGGGTCAGAAGACTGCAGATTTGCATCTCACTTCAATGGGATCTTTCCCATCTCCTGAAAGGGTTCGCTTCCTGTCTTGACTGTGGCTCCTTCAATAGTGCAGCATTTGCATAAAGCTCAAACCCACAAATTCGTGACTTGGGAAGCAAAAACATTGATCTCTGAACCACATCTGAAACACTCGATCCAAATGTAGGAGAACCATGCACTTGTGGTGGCATACACACAGCCCCAGATTTTAAATGGATGAACTGATGCAAATTCCTGGCCCAGGATTTTGGGCTGACTGCTATTCCCGACCATATCCTCCTCCGATGGATTGATGTGATCCTTTTTTCTTCACATCAGTCCATTTAATTTATTAGCTGTACCTATGTGAGGTGATTTTGATATTGCCAAGCTTTTAATTTTCCTTTGTGTTTATTTTATTTCAGGTTGCATAAGTGTGGGAAGAACAGATGTAGGCCATTCAGCCCCTCAAATCTAGTCTCTCACAACAGGGAAATAATCTGCTTTGGAGCCCTTGAGTGGAGTCAACCTGAGATAATAAATGCATTGATGCCTCCAATACCAAAAGCTGTAGTCCAGGAGGGCATTTGCCCCTTTAGGTTAGAGGTGGTAATTACTTATGATACAGTACTTGCCTGCTGCCTCTGCTCTATCCTTTTAGAGTTCCTACATATCACTTTGATATTATAGTTATGCAGCCTGGAATAGGCCATCCAGTACAACTTGTCCATACCAAATGTGTTCCATTTACATGTGTTTTGCCCATGTCCCTCTAACCCTTTTCTATTCTTGTTCTTGTCCAAATGCCTTTTAAACTTTTAACCCCCCCCCCCCCTCCCCACCCTTCCTCTGGCAGCTCATTCCACATCTGTGTTTTTTTTTAAAGAGTTCCTCAGCCCCCCTTTAAATCTTTCCCCTCTCAACTTAACCCAAGCCCTCTCGTTTTAGACTGCCAAACTGTGGGAAAAAAAAATGCAACCATTCACTTTATCTATGCCCAAAACTTTGAAATGTTCCCCATCAGCCTCCTACATTCCAGTGAAAGTCCCGGCCTCTCCAGTCTCTTATATTGCAAACCCTCTGGTCCTAGTAGCAGGCACATGAATCTATTTCAAAACCTTTCCATCTGAAAGACATCTTTCCTATAGCTGAGCGACAAGAATTATACACAGCACTCTGAATGCTTGTGTAAGTGTGGCCAATGTTCTTTGAAACAATAGAACAGCCTGGCATACAGGTGTAACAGTAACATTGGTATCTACCTTTCTATTTGTCAACAATGGCTGATCACACAATCTGTTACTCGTGAAACTCCTGGCAATCCTCACTGCATTACAGACCCAGCTTAGGCCAATGGCCCCAGTCCCACTCCCATCCACTGCTGAGCTCTTGATGACTGCAATCTCCACTTGCTTCTTGAACGTTCAAATTGGATAAGTCAAGTGCCAAGAGCATTGGCAGAGGTGATAGCACTCTGGCCATTTATGGCACCTGAACCATCCTGTCAGGAGATGAAGTGGGAGTAGAATTGCAACAGCAAAATCTTTGATGTACCCAAAGGTTCCAGACTTTGTTGACTGGTGTAAAATTATCCCTCACAGTCATTCCATCATGAAATCGAGGCCACTGGGGCTACTGCAACTGTTCTAGCTTTCTGGAGTGAATCCCGGAAGTCTACAGGTGCTGTGATTGTAGCAAAAACACATACATAACCGAAGTTTCAAGCCTGAGCCCTTCATCAAAGTATGATCAATATTTAGAGAGATGCCTGAATAAAATGGTGAGGGGAGGGGCGGGGAAGGAGCACAGTCCCACAGGCACAAAGTTATAGGTAGGTATGGGAGGGCACAACAGGGAGGGTGTTGGAGGGATGGGGATGGAGGAAATGGGGGGGCTGGGGAAGCAGGTGTGGGAAGCGGGATTTGAGGACTTTCTCGCTGGCTGTTTATTTCCCATATCCATGAAATGCTTTCCTCAAGAACTTATCCAGTTCCCTTTTGAGGTTCAATATACCCCGTTTCACCCACTGCATATTATAAACATTGTTGGGGGAAACTGTGTTTGAACTACCTCCCACTTTACCAAGATTATATAGCCTCTCATTGAGATAACCTTGGTGTCAATCACAAAGGTAGACGAGGCCTGGATTGACTTCCTAGTGGACTGCTAGGATTCATGGAGACTTCTATCTCATTTCTGTGAGAAGAGGGACTGGAGGGGTGTGAAGTTTTGGACTTAGTTTCACATATTGGTTAAAAGTTTATAAATTTGCTTTAGGCAGGATTAAACTAGCTGTGAGCAGACCAGTCACTATCTGACATTCGTCTCCACAACAGGCCAGAAGAGCAGAGCAGACATCTACCATTTGTATAGCTACCTCCAACCAGACAGCACACGAGCAGACAACCTTCCTTCAAAGACACAAACCAGATAATGGCAAAGTAAGACAACCTAGTCTCTTCAATTAACCATTCTGTCTCAAACACCGCTCCCTCTGATGTACCATTATCCTCTGACACCGCAGCAATTAGTAATAAGGGCTCTTGAATTAGCTGCAATCCTGCATTGTAACCAATCAATGGCTGCATATCATAGTGACAGACAATTATACTAAGTGACAGAAAGTTTGCCTGATAAATTGAAAGGTTAATAATATAAACTCCGAGAGTGATCCATGATTGGTTTGTGGGGATAATTGAATATGTTTCGGAACTGGCACTGTGGAAGATGCTAGAAAATTAAATGTTTAAGTATCCTTGTTGCCCTTTACAAAATATCACCTCTGTGAATGCTCTTGGCAATTGTCTTATCCAATCTCAACATTCAAAGGGCAAGTGAACCATGCAGGACAGGAGAATCCCACATTTGAACCACAGTTTTCCCTGAGTGATTCAGCTTCAGGAACACTCAATCAATAAACAAAACTTTGGTACTCTGCAGTGGCAAGGAAGTGTTATAAAATGAAAATCTGGCATTGGATCTGGAACTGCCTTTAAACATGATTTCACAAGCTGAAGAATGCCCATCTGAAAATTTTACTGGATGACACCTTGTCGTGTTACTGCACCTGTTGTTCACATGTTGCTCAACATTTACTCTCCCTGTAAAACTCCTAATAAGTAAGTATTCAATATTGTAAACAATGCTACTTTATTCACAATTCCTGCCTCATGTGGATCTTGAATCTAATCGGGAATCTGAGGAGATTAAGTGGACACCATGGTTAATTATACAATGCAACAATGACTGCATATCTGCTGACAAGTGTTTTCCACCTCCCGGTGGCAATGCAAAGGAACTAACTGATGGTAAGGTTCAGCTCATTTAGAAGTACTTGCTGGCTGCTCTAATCTCATGAGCATGATGCAGTAATTCCTTAATTTAAGGGGACGACAGATGATCTGTCTGTGCCAGGGATGATGGAGGGCCTGGCTGTGCTGGGGACGACTGAGCGATTGTCTGTGCCGGGGATAATCAAGGAACTGTATGTGCCGGGATGACCGAGGGACTGTCTGTGCCAGGACGACTGAGGGAATGTCCGTGCCAAGATGACTGCAGGATAGTCTGTGCTGGGGATGACTGTCTATGCCTGGAACAACTGAGGGACAGTCTGTGCTGAATCCCTGTCTGCCTGCTGAAGAAGGAGTGGCCTTAGAAAAGGCAGGAAATGACTGTGAACAATTTGCCTGTTGCATTAAGATGTAGATACCCATTTGACCACCTCCATGAGTATTCTTATTGCTTTTACCTTGTGGTTTCTGTGAATTTTTAAATCCAAAACCGCACCAGAGCACGGTGACTGTTTGCAAGGCCTGAATATCACACAAAGCTATGTTTTACACTGCAGCTCAATGCATGTAACAGTAAGAAAGAGATGCACTCCTGGAAAATTTATTTTAAATTTAATTCTATAAGTTGAAAAGGCTGGGTGAAATGCATCGTGTGGCTTCCTGTGGGAGGAGACCGTAGTGAAAACTAGCTTTGTAAATTGAAGGTTCAATGCCATTAGAACAAAAAATATAACTCAACCACTGTAAATTGAGGACTACTCTAACAACAATTTGCATTTATGTAGAGGCTATCAAACAGCTTGAGATACCACATAAGTGTGGGGTCAAACAGAAAACGGCACTGAGCTAGACAAGAAGAGATTGGAACCTCTTTAACAGGGGATCTGCTTTATAAAGATTCCCTAGTCAGCAAATAGAAAGGGAGAACTGCCATGGAATCTCATCTGTTTAACATGGGAACTAATTGGACCCAGGTAATATAGTTTTTAAGACTAGGAGCCAGGTGCTGTGAAATGTCATCAATTCCAAATGTCAGCCACTGGCAGATGTTCTCTGAGTTGCTATGACACACAGTTGCTTTATCAACAGCCGCCCTATTGTCTGGCACAAGCATCACATTCCACATTTATCTAACAGAACCAATATTTCACAGTAGGCCTGTCAAAGCGGCATTGCTCTTACACTGAAGCCTGCCACGTCCAGTCAAAGTATTAATGAGTTTGTTAAACCACTTTCTTACATTAAAACAGTGATTATGCATCAAACAAGTACAAATTCATTGGCTAATGTGCTGTAGGACATGTTAAGGTTATGTAAATCATGGTGGAAATTCAAGGTAAATTTCCCTCAGAGAATCAATAAGTGAGAGAGGACCCCTTTACAATGGCAATCTCCTCTCTACACTCTCAGCCCTAACGAGGATTCTTGACCTGAAATGCCAACTATTCCTCTGCCTTCACAGACAGTGGCTAACCTGCTGAGTTCCTCCAGCAGTTTGTTTTTCAAATCAATGATTATGTTGGTCACGGAGGGATTGACTGTGCCGGGAACAACCAAATGCCTAAGGTCCTGAGTTTTTTTTAACGGAGTTTCTCAAGCTCATGCAATGTTCAAGCTAAAGCCTCAGGCGGGCCTGAAAGAGCCCTTATAATGTCAAACAATGGCAGGGGAGATCCCCCTGTGTCTTAACCTACAGGGACAAGACCTTTGTTCCCATTTGGCCTCAAGTGATCAAAGTTCTATTGGTTTTGACATTATTCACTGTGCACATTTGCAAATAGGAAATATATAATTAGGCACATAATAGATAAATCTACAGATCAGAGACTATCCCAATATCTCGTGGCCAGTCAACTGCATCCCCAATAATGATTCCTTCGTCTTCCCCAATATTTGCCACAGATGAAAATATATACCTTGCACTGTGGAATTATACTGTGGAATTTAATGTCACTTCAATAACTGTTGCCAACGCCTATTATTGAAGTTGTGGTATTTTTAAAGTACATGCTTGGCTGAAGCAAGTAAGAGTTTTAGAACAATGTATATGACAATACACTCATTATCATTATTGATAGAATTGCATCCAAATGCTTAGTGCCTCTGGAACTCATCCCAACACATGCCACTCATAGAATTGAACCTTAATCTGCATTCCATTATCAAGCACTTGTGGAATTGTTCCTCAAAACTGCTTTCTCACTGAATTGCAAAATACAGAAATGCTGGAGGAACTCAGCAGGTCTCACTGTATCCAAATGAGGTAAAGATATACAACCGACATTTTTGAGCCTGAAGTTCAGAACCCTTCTTTAAGGTTTGAGTAAAAAGCAGACAGGCACCTGAATTAAAATGCTGGGGAAGGAAGAGTGGGCAGGGGGAAATTCAGAACAATAGAGAAAAGGTGCTAATTAAATACGGATGGGACACAGGAGAGAGGAAAAGTGAGAATTGAATTGGGGAGGGGGTTTTGGGGGGCTTTGTGGAAGCAGAGCTGGGTGAAACATGACAAAGGGAAAAAGGAAGAGAGAGAGAGAGAGGGAGAAAAAGAAAGAGAGAAAACAAGAGGAAAGGAGACAACTAAAGGAAACCAGAGAAGTCAATGTAAATGCCATCCGTTTGGAGGGTACCCACATGGGATGTGGCATGAAGTTGCTCCAATTTGCGGTTGACACTAATGGCAGTACATGAGACCATGGACGGACATATCGGCAAGGGAATGGGGCGGGAATTGAAATGGGTGGCCACTGGGAGATCCATGCTATTGTGACGGACAGAGCTGAGGTGCTCAATGAAGCGATCTCCCAGTCTGCGTCCAGTCTCTCCAGATGGAGTAGATGACCGCAGCAGATTCAAAAGTAAAGTGTTGTATCACTTGGAAGGACTGTTTGGGGCCCTGAACAGTGTTGAGGAGGAATATGTGGGGGCTAGTGGAGCACCTCCTGCAGTCACAGGTGTAGGTGCCAAATGGTTAATTGGTGGGAGGGGAGGAGTGGACGAGGGAGTCACAGAGGGAGTGGTCCCTGCAGGAGGTGGAGAGGAGGAGAGGAGCAGGGAAGATGTATCTGCTGGTGGGAGCACATAGTAAGTAGGTGGTGGAAATGGCGGTGGATGATAAGTTGGATGCGGAGGCTGATGAGGTGGCAGGAGAGGACAAGGGAATCCTGTTCTTGTTGCGCATGAGGGAGGAGGGGGCCAGGGCAGATGTGTAAGTAATGGAGGATATGCACATGAGGGCTGTGTTGATGGTAGTAGAGGGGAAGCCAAATTTTTTGAAGAAGGAGGACATCTCTGGCGATCTGGCATGGAAGATCTCATCCTGGGAGTGGAGATGGATGAATTGAAATAAAGGAATGGAATCCTTACAGGGGACAGGTAGGTTTGTTCTATTCCATGGTCCTTTCACTGAATACCTAAGTGCCCTGGAACAGAAGCCCAAGAATGAGCTAGAGGAGGAGGGATATTAGAGCATAAAAGTGACTTAACTAAATCAGAATAAAGTCAGAGCACCAGCTGACTCTGGTTAACGAATGCATTGTTTCACTTGGATTCTCAGGTCATCCAGCACAACAAATACATGGTTTCCATGGTTCCCTGTTGTGGGAAGGTCTACATGAGTCACATTTTCACTGGAGGGGCCACAAGGAATATATTATGAGAGGTGAGCGCTTGGCAGCGCTTGGTTCAGAATACCTCATTTTACACAAGAAAACAAGTAAATAGAAACAGGAATATGCATCAGGCCCTCAGACTGCTTTGCCATTCAAATATGACCATGGCTGATTCGCTCCAGGTTTCAACTCTTCTGTGCCAGTCTCATAGCTCTGAATCCCCCAGACTTTCTGAAATGTTATCAACCCTCTCTGTAACAACCTCCACTGACCTGACCACCACAACCCTCTGGGCAGAGAATTCCTCAGATTCACCATCCCCTGCAAGAAGAAATGTTAATGTATCTCAGTTTTAAAACACCACTTCCTTAATTTCGAACTGTGTCCCATTCTTCCAATTGGAAAATGTCAACATCTAACAACGTCCTAATAGGATCTTGCGTTTCTGTCAGATCATCCTTCATTCGAATATCCTCTTCATTTATTCTGCATTCTCTCCGCTTTAATGATCACAGACATTACAATATATGGGACAGACAGGAGATAGATTTGTTCTTTGTCTGGGCAGAGTTTTTCAAAGAGATATCCCATTCTTTCTCCATATTTTTCTAATTCACTTTGAAGGGTATTACTGAATTTATTTTCCTTTCCCTTTCAGGTAATATGTCTTCAAACATCTTAACCAAGTGCTTTGAAAATGTATCCACATTTTATATCTGTACCGTTTGCCAATTCTCCTAAATGCTTGCACCCCTTGCAAACTGGCTCGTTTGGGAGAGTGCAACTGACTTCAAAATTCATTATTCTAAATTAGCTTCCTTTCCCACTCACTCTGCTGAGACTGGGTTCAGAATTCATCCAGATGTTACTTAAACAAGAAAATCTGCAGATGCTGGGGTCTAATGCAATACACAAAAGTGCTGGAGAATCTCAGCAGGTCTCAGAGGACCTCAGGCCCAAAGTGTTAATTTCCTTTCACTTCCTATCAATGCTACATGACCTGCTGAGTTTCTCCAGCACTTCTGTGTATCATCCAGGGTTTGGACAGCAAGATTAGGTCATATCATCATCTGATGCTTATCATTCAGCCTCACAGACTCCTACTTGAACACACAATATTTTAGGGCTCCCTAACAGCAGTGCATGAAAAGTAGTGGGAGAAAACACTCAGAAAAAAATCAGAAGGTGTTGGGTAGAAAGGAGGCTGGGAGCATTCTACTCCCACTATATATACTGCACACATGCCATGGGACATATATGGTTTAACAATAAAAAAGGCTCCTACTGAAAGGGCAACTTGAACCCACTATTCTTCAAGAAAAGTCTGAGGTCAAAAAGGGGTCCTGAAGGGCCTCAGGCACTGGTCTTCCTGATCATATTGGAAGTCTGGATCTGCAGCTTGGGTTGCCAATGGATCGGAGAGGAGACTGTGTGGCTGCAGAGGCTGTAAATCCACGAACACCCAACTACTCTGAAGGGACTTTCTTTTGCTTCTCTTTCTCTCATACTGTAAGGGGGCACTGGGTGACACTAATGGCAGCTCTTTGTTTGCCTGACATAAAGCAAAAGGCAATTTTGTGTAATATTGCATGACAATAAAGGAATCTTGAAAGTAACAAGTTATGGGCCAATATGTGAGTAATTTGAGACATGAACAGTATCTTGCTCACTGGAAAAATTACACCAAAGCTATCTCCACAGAATCTTCCAAGTGCACCAGCAAGATAATTGACCAGTGCCAGCATTCCCAGCATTAAGGCTCTGACCAAACTCCACCAGCTCTGATGGGCAGCCCATCTGTTCAGCACTAGGCTTCTCGTGACTTCTCAAAGTGGCACCGAGCTCTACTTGCCCTAAATATGGCAGAGTCTGCAGATCCCTCACCAACCACCTCAAAAACCCACTGAGATAAAGTGGAAACAAGTCACACTGGATTCCAAGGTGGTGCTGAAGAAGATATAGAAATGAGACCTGATCAGAATAGAGTCTGGTATATTTGGGAGAGAAAATATGACTTTGGGCTCTGTGCACCCATTGTTCTCCTTCATGCCCGGGTCTGTTGTGCATAATGATCAGTTGTCTTCAGACAGCAACTCCATTGATACATCAGGACACAAGAGGATGAACTGCAAGGATCTTGTTTCCCTTGTCTAGTATTTCCTAGCTAGCTCTAAAAATGGTCCAGCTGTCAACATTCTTGGATTAAAGGCTGCATTCTTGTGGGTTTTAAAATTTCAGTGCTGAATTCTCCCACACAAAGCAGACACTTGAGAATTCTTCTGGACATATTTTCTGAAAATGCCTGTGGTAACCACATCAGCTGAGCACATGTGTCACAGACAAGGGGTGGGTGTAGTTTTGTATCACATCTGGGGTTCCCCAGTCTCTGTTATTTGGGAACAATGTATTTCTAGTGCTGGTGGTTGTGGGGTTGAACAGCGAAGGTGGACACCTTGGTTGTTAACAAGGTAACTCTCTCACACTCTGGGAATCCAGGTTCATCATCAGGTCAGAATGAGTTGGTTTAAAGACCCTTCTTGGCTCCCCCAGTGAAGTGACATTTACATCCATCCCACAGCATGAAGCCATCAAGAGCATAGCGTGCCTAATAATAAAAACATTTGCATCCCTGGGACTGCTGAAGACTTGGCATGGAAAGAAAATATTCACTGTCTTTTTGTGTGGTTTAAAATGTCATTGCATGGAACTGGGCAGAGTCTTTCTTGGTTAACCTCCCCACTTTATCTCCATATTCTCTTATTTGCATGAAGATACATACATACATACATACAAAATACAGCCTTTTCAGAGTGGACATGATCCAGGTAATTTTATCACAATAGACTCTCCCCCACTTGACTTCCAATCCAAACTGGAAAAAACTATGGGAATTTTTGTCATCCAACTGGATTAATCTTTTGCATCAGGCAAACCATTTAAAAAAATCTTTTCTATAATAAATGTAGATACTGAGAATCCAAGAATTTCCTTTAGTAGAAGAAAGTGGTCAAAGAAACCCAAAATATTTAGTTTTTCCCTTGGATAAGCATCCAGCTGCATTACAGAGATTATCTTTAATTTTCAGAAACCCTATAATAATCCCAGAGTGACTCGCAATCTTAACCCATAATTAGGAGTGATCAGTAGTGTCCATTTGGGGTAAGATACAAAGTAAGGGGAGAGGGAGAAATAATTGTCCCACAAGCTCAGCTTCAGGTGGGTCCACTAGCCAGGTCCACCAACATCTTGAAATAGTGTGATGTCTGCTCTCTATAAATCACATTGCAGAGAGCTGAGTAGAACAACCACAATTACACAAACATCATACAAAAGTGATTTAGAAACTCAGCAAGTAATGCAGCTGAAAGTCAGACAGATCCTTGAATTAAAAAGATAGGAGAGGGGTGGGTCAGGAGAAAGGGGAGGAACACAAGTAAAAGGTGGATACAGGTGGGAGGATGAAGAAAAAGCTGATAAATTATAAAAGGAGAGGGCAAAAGGCCAAGAAAGAAAGGAGAAGGAAAGGAAGGTTTGGGGAGCTGGAGGGAGGGAGACAGAGGGAAGCAGAAAGATCGGGGGGGGGGGGGAGGGGGTGTTAATGGAAATTGGAGGTTGATATTGACGCAATCTAGTTGGAGACTGCTGAGAGAGAATATAAGATATTGTCCCTCCAATTTGTGGGTCAATTTCAATTTGAAATTGAAATGTCAATTTCAGGACATGAGGCCATGGACACACCATGTCAGTGTGGCAGCGGGGTATGGAACAGAAGTGGCTGGCCACTGGGAGGTCCTTTCAGAGAAGGTGCTCAATGAAAAATCTCCAAGTCTACGTCCAGTCTCCAAAATGTAAAGGAGGCTGCTCCGGACACAGTATATGACCCCAAAAGAATCAGAGGAGGAATGCTATAAATTGTGTTTGCATATGCTTTTCACAAGCTCAATAGTCCAAAAAGCAAGTAAGTATGTTTTAAAAAAAATGTAGTTAAAGCTGTAGTTGTAGGAAATGTGAGAGCTACAACAGGCAGCTCAAAGCAACCAAGCAAGTGTTACTTCTAACACTGGCACTGCAAAATCTTCCATACCTGATAGGGTATGTAAACCAATGAACTCTCCCCGGCCAACATCCTTGGCTCTAATTGCACTCTACATGCACAGAACTATTAAGTGTACTAAAATGATGCAATTCAATGCTGATTAGACAGAGAAACATTCTGTTGCTTAGAAACAGTTCAGATCCTGGCACAGACGAGACCTTGCATCAGAGGAAAAATTCTATCAACAGACAGGAAGGCTTGCGTCACTCAAAGGAAAAGTAATACATCTTTCAAATTAAACCAAGTAATTTCATTTTTTTTGTGTCTCATTTAAAGCAACAAAGAAATCAATCAAGTCAATTCAGCTTTGCATAGATGAACCAAAAGCTGGTTTCTTCCATACTTCTCTCCTTCCGACTACATAAAAACATTTTTAAAAACTATGATTTCAGTCTGTGGCCCCCATTAAATGCGCTATGGGCCTTGTTGAGGATGGCTGCCTTAAAGGAACAAAGAGAGATGGAGAGAGTTCAAGAGGAAATTTCATAGTTCGGGTTCTTGGAAGAGCAAAGAACTGGAGATGTATAAGAGGTAAAATTGGGAGGTTTTGGAAGGTCTAAGAGCTGGTGAACGTCTCAGAGAAAGGCAGGAGCGAGACTAGGGATTTGGACAAGAATTTGAAATGGCCCCATTCAAGCAAAAAAGACAACACAAGATCTTTAAACCCCTGGTTTCCTCTCTGAAGGACTGAATCTGGTCAGAGTGCAATGAACAGGTTTTCGTCAAAGGCAAAATTATCCATGAGTGAAGTGCAATAGAGAATGCCAAAGCAGCTGTCTAGGAGGAGGACATCATCCATAAGACCAGGTGTCCTTATCCAAAGCTGAGTTGTGTGCATCCTCTATCTAGGGTCACCGGACTTCTAAGATAGAGCACAGTGTCTCTATTTGGAAAGTACAGACACTCGGGTTTGTGCTCAGCGATGATGCTGTCCTTGCACCATCTGATGGAGATCAGTGCAGATGCTCTGAGCCTGGGTGGCTAGCCCAAGTACGAACCAACTGGCTTACTGGGGTTGCCTATACTGTGAGCTATCACTTACAGGAAACTAAATGCTTAGAGGCAGAAAACTGTTATGATTGCAAATGTGCATGTTAGACCTGAAAGGACTGAATCATCACCCCTATACATTCACGTAGAGAAGTGTTGATTAAAGGGGCACAGACCTAAACATTATTTATTTATAGGTGCAATTATTTCCAGGAACTCAGTCCATGATTCCCAAAATAGTGTTGGATTTTTTTTTAAAAAGGGCTACACGTCTATGACCATTGCACTTGGTGAGGTCAACAGTCACCCCACTGGAGATTGGAACAGGGCGAGGAGATGGAGGCTGCACAGTGTGGTTGTAGCTAGAAGATCTAATAGGCATTGTTGGGGGCGATGTTGGCCCTTGCTCTTGAGTGCCTGAGGAATGGCTCATGCAACTGCTACTGCTGCCTGGAGATGGGAGGTCAGGGGAGAGGGGGACATATTGTTATATCCAGCTGATGACATAATTTCAGTAACAGGTGCACACATTTTCTCAGTCAAGCATTGCCCAGGAAATTGGCTCATATTGTTTTGACATGTGGCTGTCATTGGCCATAGACAGAACAGCCATGGTTTCAAGACACTGCTGCTCAGCAGTGGAGCGGTGAAATACCCTTTAATTTACTGCAAATGGATTGGTCCAGTCCCAGACCTTCGTAAAGGAAAGTATGCATCTTACAACCAAAATATAGAAACAAAAAAAAAATAGGAGAAGACCGTTGAGCCCTTAGAGCCTGTTCCACCATTAAATATGATCACAGTTGATCATATGTCTTTACTACAGGTTGTACCTCTTTAAACCGGTGATGTTGGGACCTGGCCATTGCCAGACCACAGAAAATGCCAGAAAACAGAAATTGACCTCTAAGAGAACCCCCGACGTAAACATATCAAAGGTAGAACAAAGATTAAAATAGGAAATAATACTGTGGCATGCCAGTTAGCGCAATGCCTTTATAGTATCAGTGATTGGGACCAGGGTTCGAGTTCTGCACTGTCTGAAAGGATTTTGTACTAACAGCGACAGATTCAAATGTGCTGGACCATGGGAGATGCTGAACCACAGAGTGCTGGATAAGAGCCTGTACTTTGTTCCTTCTTCCTTTCAATTCCTCTTTAATGAGTAGGACCACACTTTTGAACATATATAATGAACTAGTCTCAAATAACTTTCAGTGGAAGTAAGTTCGACAAATTCACTACTCTCTGAGTGTAAATGTTTCTCCTTATTTCAATCCAAAAACGCCTCCATCGCCTTATACTTAGATTGTTAACCCTTGTTCTAGACTTCCCCAAAAACAGGAGCATTCTTCTTGCACCTAACCTGTCTATTTCTGGCAAAATTTTTACATGCATCAATGAGATCCTCTCTTATTCTTCTAAATTTCAATCAGAGTCTGTCCAGTCTTTCTTTATATGTCAGTCTTGCCATCCCAGGAATCAGTCTGATGAATCTTCGATGCAAGAATATTCTTCCTCAGATTATCATTTCCCCTCTTATACCCCTGTCATTTTCCTTCTCTTTCCCTATTACAAGTTCCTTTCTCATCTTCCAACCCCCCCATCCCTTTCCCTGCCATTTTCCCCAAAGAACTCCATCAATGGTATTTTGTCAAGAAAATAACAGTGAATACACAGCTTCCATCAAAGATGAGAGTAAGAAGCTGCCTCCTTACATTGTTATTGTCCTATCAGAAAATATCCAAGGCTGATCAAGCCTCCTCTGCTAATCAAAGGCTGATCTGCTCCCAAAGCTCCTTTCCTCTTCTGTGCTTTGTCGCCCTCATACTGTGACTAATTAATGAAGGAATTTATTGGACAAACAAAGGTGACCATTCTCAGTAGACTATTCTGCCTGAAACCTTGCTGTCAGGGTTTGGAAATCTACACTCTCATCATGAGCCTTACTGCCCACACAAGTACGTGATGTTAGTTACAAGATTTCATTGTTTCTCATTGCCCTTGGAACAGCTGGTAGTTCAACAAAGATTAAGGAACCCAAGGAGAGGCTGGTGGTGTGGTAGACTGAACACAAACCATTGAAAATGAAGCAAGGTGTTGTGAGATTGAGGCGTTCCAGAACTATATTGCACACTGGCAACTTTTTGTCGATGGAAGCAGATGACTACTACATTAAAGAAGTATGACTGGTATAGCAAATCAGTGTGACAATTCCAGGAAAAGCATATTAATGAGAAATGAAAATGAATGCAGAAAATCTGGTGCAGAAAATCAGTGAGACTATACCTGGAAATGCATTTTAATAATATAGGAAATGAATGCATCTGCTTCAGCAAATCGATGTAACCTTATCTTGAAATGCATTTGAATGTCCTGGGAAATAAATGTACAGGTTGTACCTCTCTTATCTGGCATTCTGTGGTCCGGAAACTCCCGTGGTTCGGCTCGTTTGAATCTGCTGTCATTAGTACAAACTCCTTGCAGAGAGCGGGGGACTCGAACCCTTGTCCCAATTGTGGGCACTGTAAAGGCATTGCGCTAGCCACTGCACTAACCGTGCTGCCCTACAGTATTATTTCCTGTTTTAAGCTTTTACATAGAGGGTACCCTTAGGGGTCAATTTCTGTTTTCCAACATTTGCTGTTTCCTGGCAATGGCCAGCTCCAAATGTCACTGGATTAAAGAGGTACAAACTGTATCTGGTAAAGAAAATGGGTGTAACTAGATCTGAAATGAGTGTGAATGTAACGGGAAATAAGTGCATCTGGTTAAGAAATAAGTGCATCTGGTTAAGAAATGTGTGTGTTCAATGCAGAAAATGGGTGTGAGCACATCAGAATATGCATGTGACTATTACAAGAAATGTGGCTGTACAAGGAAGTGCCTGTCAAAGGAAATGGGCCCAACAAAATATATATTCCTATAAGTTCCTAGTGTTTTTGGAACACAGAGAGCTCCAAAATTATGCCTGAGATTCGAATTTTTTTTAGACTGCACTTACATGCCATTCCTTATATACCTGCAAATGTATTCTTATTATGATTCCAAATTAACATGAGCATATTGAGATGCACTTAATTTACAACAATGCAATATTGTTTTAGACATGCATTTTGCACAAATAACTGAGAGAATCAATAGATAATTTGACTGTGTGTGGTTTTGCAATATTTATGGATGTCTTGCTGTGGTATTGTAATGCATTCTTGAAGGGTGAACCATTTAGAGTTATTCAAGTAAGGATTCTGAGTAATTCCTTGTTCTATTCCTAACTGGAGCGCCACAATGTTCCAGGAGAGAGAAAAAAGGTAATGGAAACATTTTCAGAGATTTTTTTTAACCATAAGTGGTCAAATTAACATCTTTATTTTGTGCATAATGGCAGATGTCTGGAGTTACTTAGCCCAAAAGCATGATGAAACTAATCCCCTTTGGATAATCAATTGCAAAGAGTGAGGTATAGGTTGAAATTTAGATCGGACCTTATGAATGTAATATCAGATTGCTAAAACTTATTAAGAGTACAATCCAATTAGGCATTTAAAAATAAAAAGTTCAAATGTGCAGCTGAATGTGATTTATAATATATCAGAGAATTTCAAGACTACTGCCTTGAAATCACTCATAGAGATCCATTACATTGTGCAAGAAGAACAATTCTGTTGACTGGGGCAATTCCTTGACCTTGCTGAGTGTTTTTGACAGTAATTATTATGAAGGTGGACAATAAATGGCAGAGGCATCTTGTCCTTGATGTTCCTTGAAGAACATTCTTGGTAATATGACAATGCCAAGGGGAGCGAGAATGGCAGAGAGCCCAGGGACAGGACAAGGCAAGGAAAGAAAATGGAAATTGAAGATGAGGGAAGGAGAAGAATGAAGAAATGAAAAAGAAGAGAAATAAAGGAACAAAGAGAAAGAGAGAATATGATAAAGGGAAGAGAAAAATAAAGGCAAGAAAAGAAGGAAGAGGGAGGAAATCACAAGAAGGGAGGAAGAAGAAAGGAGAGAAAGGAAAGACAAAAAAACAGGGAAATGCATTGTGCAAGGAGAGAAACAGAATGGAAATGGGGGAGGTTTTATTTTTTGACAATTTTCAGCAGTTGAATGAAAAAGGAAACCACAGGCTCACCAGCATCTGCATTTCCTGTTCCCGGATTCGTTCCTCCCTCTGCCGACGGTGATAGTCCAGGAGCTCATCCTCATTGTCACTTATCTCAGAAATACTGTTTTTCCGCTGTCGCGGTACTGGGATTCGCTCATCCCCTGCCATTTTCCTCTGCATTCTTGGGCTTTGCAGTGGTGTTGAGACTGACAAAGAAGACAAGCTGTGCGCCGGGGTTAAAGTGTTCCCATAAGCTTTCCGAGAATGCTCAATAGACAGCAAGGTTGGGGATGGGCTACGATCCCTGACACCTCTTCCACCACTTAAGGTACTTAACCCAGGTGAACCATGTATTGAGATGTCCTCGCTCCTTTCAGATGAGCCTGATGAAAATTTGCGTCTAAATCGAGGACTTTCTGGCATTTCCTTGACCAGTTTCATCTGATGGGAGGGATTATCCTGAATGACCATATCTCGAGGGGTCCAAGTTTGAGGAGAACTTGTAAGATTAGGGTATGTGGAAAGTGGTACACCCCTCTTAGTCATGGAAGGACTTAATGGTGGTAATTCTCTCATGCTTTCTATGCTTCTTCTACCCATTCGGGGACTCTCAGGGGGCTGAAGATTTCTTGCTTGTAACTGGACAGGCTGATTTACATGAACATATCCTAAGCTCTCCAATGGCTGGAAACTCCTTGGGGACATCTGCCTGGATGGGCTAGAAGTGATGGATCGATCAATGGGAGCTTCTTTCAGCTCTCTGAAAGGACTTGGAGGCCTTTCTTGAAGGGCAGCTCCTTTAGTTCTTGGGCTTGGAGATGGATGAAACTTAGCTCCAGTTCTAGGACTGCTTGGAACCATCACAACTTGAACTCTGGAAGTTCCACCACTGAAGACACTTGGGCTAACGGATAATGCAGGCAGGTTGTGACTTTGTGGGGATAGTTTTGAACCTTCTGGCATCTTTCTGGTTTCATTAAACATCCCTGAATTCAAGGCATCTATTGGAAACCCTCTGCGGTTAAGGGTTGGGCTTGGCGGTGTTTCGTGGACATTGGGTACCTTCCTCTGAGCATGTGGGCTCTCTGGCACTCGTTGCATCCCTGGACTAAAACCATTGCACTTGGTTAGGTCAACAGTCACCCCACTGTAGATTGGCACAGGGCGAGGAGATGGAGGCTGCACAGTGTGGTTGTAGCTAGAAGATCTAATAGGCACTGTTGGGGGAGATGTTGGTCCTTGCTCCTGACTGCCTGGGGAATGGCTCATGCAACTGCTACTGCTACCTGGAGACGGGGAGGACAGGGGAGAGAATGGGGGGGACATATTATCATAACTTGATCCCACTGACATTGCACCAGGACTCATGGGAGGCGACAAGAGGTACCTCCCACTGCCATTAACCATGGGAGACAAGGGCGACTGAAGATTGACTGTCTGTTTTTTAGCAGGAGTTGTAGTATCATCCATTACCAATGAGTCCATAATATCTTGTAGATCCTTCTCGATTGAGCTAACCAATGAACTGGGAGATGCTTGGGATCTTGAAGGTTGATTGCTTGAAGCTTCATTCGGAGGTGTTTGGTGGTTGCCGTTGACCAGACTAGCGGGATCTGGATAAAAGGAAATAAGTTCAGTTACCAGGATTATTTAACATTCTGGAGAGATTTTACTATGGGATAGTTGGGATTCTGGGGCATTGATGCAATACCAAGCTCCGAAATGGAACTGCTGCTTTCCTTTTCAAATCTACCATTAGGCCATTCCTTTTCCATGAAATTGTTTAACATCTACCACCTGTGTCAAAACTTTGGGGATTGCCCTTCCATCTCCTTTCCTAAGTATGGCTATTTATCTGAGAATTCAGTGTGAATTTCGAGCAACTTTGAGGTGCTTTGTTAATGTATGTTGTAATTTAAATTCAAACAAATCACATCCCCATTCTGACATAAAGATTATTTCGACTCACTGACTCTTACAATGAGACTGAACTACCCAGTTTGAGAGACAATCACCAGATTATTTCAATCTTTACTCTGCTCATAATCTGGACAAGCTTCTAGCTGTGGTTTTAGTAAATAAAAACGAATTAGATCATTTGTACTGGAATAGTACAGAGCTCCTGCTTGTTGCTTGCTCCACACCTCAGGTCACATTGGATGAAGGAAAGGTGTCAAAGAGATTTCTGCCATTTCAACCTCCCTTTATATGAAATTATCTTTTAACGAATAAAAGTTACAAGTTCTTCAAGCCCATCAGATGAGATTACTTATTCATTCTCGGTACATGCTGTCACTCTAGGGTTAGCATTTGTTTTCCATCTTAACTCCTCTTGAAGTGATTTGCTTGCTCGGCCGTTACAGAAGATAGTTACACTTGGGTCATTCAGGTGAGGTTGACATTGATGAGGCGGATGGGCTCCAGCTGCTTCACAGTCACCATCGCTAGCTTAATACTCCAGATTTTTAAAAAAATGAATTTAAATCCCTCATCTGCTGTGATGTTATTCCAACTCAAATCAGTGCCTGACATCAGTGCTGCCATGTGGCCAAACTCAATGTGCTTCATTTTGCCCATATTCATCACTGTCCTTTGGACAGAGTTTGTATGTTCTCCCCTTGTCTACATGGGTTTTAACTGAGTGCTCCAGTTTCCTCCCATGCTTCAAACATGCATGGGGTTGGTGGGTTAATTGGGTGTGATTGGGAGGCATGAGTTTCAATGGCTGGAATTGTGGAGTAAAGACATTTGATTTAATTTATAATGAATGATGGCAATTAAAGGGAAAATAAATTGAGAAACCATCAGCTTCCTCAGGGAAGCCAAGGGCTCATGACTTGGTCATTACTTAAATCAAGACTGAAAAGAGATTATCAGGTGTGGTGATATGACCACCAGCCTACCTGCAGGAAGACCACCTAAGGGCTGACTCCACCTGGCCAGCTGTCAATCAGCCAACCTAAATATCGATCTGAGCCGGCCCCTCCTGAGCCAGTCACATGTTCAGCTATGACATCCAGTACAGACTGGGGAAGTTCAACAACTCCACCGTTGCCCTGTCCCGGACATGTGCAGATGCTACTCGACTGCCTTTGTCACCCAGGCATCACACACCTGTACTATTTCATCAAGGTCCAGAACCTCCCCTTCACCGTACAAGAAGTCCGGATCGTGACCAAGTCATGCAGGTTCTGTGCAGAGTATAAACCGCACTTCTTCTGCCTGCTTCAGGCCCCGTCGTCAAGGCCACTCGGCACTTCAAACAATTTAGCGTCAACTTCGAGGGGCCCCTGCCTTCCATGAACAAGAACGTCTACTTCCTCACGATTGTAGATGAGTACTCCCATTTTTCCTTCACCATCCCTTGCCCTAACACCTCCACAGCCACTGTATCAGGGCTCTGACACAGATCTTCACCATGTTCGGATACCTGGCATTCATCCATAGTGGCCAAGGGTCCAGCTTCATGAGTGAAGAGCTGTGCCAGCATTGTGACGAGGGGTATCGGGCAGGTGGAGCACGAAAAAGGGGTGATCTGGAAGGCAGTCCTCCTGGCTCTGAAGTCCAAAGGTTGGTCCATTGACTACTGGCAAGAGGCCCTCTCCGGGTCACTGCATGCCATGAGTTCACTCTTGTGCACAGCTACAAATCAAACCCCTCACAACCGCCTTTTCTCATTCCCCAGGAAATTGGTGATTGAAATCTCACTCCCAGCTTGGCTCACATCTCTGAAATCGGTGCTCCTATGCAAACACGTGTGAGACCATAAGGCCGATCCACTGGTTGAGCAGGTGCACTTCCTCCACACCAACCACAACTATGCCTACAACAGGTACCCCTGTGGCCGTGAGGACACTGTCTCGACCAGGGATCTGGCACCAGCAGGGGCACCACCAACCCAGCATCTCAACTACCCGACACAACTTCCCCACCATGGGTACCCTTGGCCCACCAAGGATCTTGCGGCCGAACTTTCGCCCCTCCAACAAACCCCACTCCTGCCGATTCACACCTACCCGGCCACTCACCCCCGCGGACAAATGTGCAAATAAACACCACGCTGCTCACACCGGTACCTGCCACGTCCATGCTGGACACAGCCAGCACTCAGGCAGCAACCACATCCTCGCCAACCTTTGACCAGGAACCAACCCTACGATGGTCACAGAGACTTTGACGGCCGCCGGACCATCTAGACTTGTAAATATAAACTTGTAAATATCACCCAGCACTGTTCCACATGCCCCCACCCCCCCAGAACAATTTTAAGAAGGGGGTGAATGTGGTGATACAACCACCAGCCTACTGCAGGGGGTGACCTCTGTACCTGCAGGAAGACCACCTAAGGGCTGACTCCACCTGGCCGGCTGTCAATCAGCCGACCCAAATATAGACCTGAGCGGCCCCTCCTGAGCCAGTCACATGGGAGCCACTGAAGAATGAACTGGTGTTCAGACTTTTACCTGAATAAAGCCTGTTGTACAGTCTTTTGAGTTTTGCTTGCTTGCTGCTACCTCAGTGCACCACATCAAGTTATGTTTAATACACAAAAATGCTGGAGAAACTCAGCAACTCAAGCAGCTTTTGTTGTATATCCTTTCCTTAAAAATTACACTTGGACAAGAAGAAGTACTGGGCATGGTGGTTTTTTATTTAAATCAAAATGGTTCCTCCCAGCCTTACAATACAATGCTATTATGTGATGTCACGCGCCTGCATATACCCACGACAGTATTCTTTATGGCAAAGATTCATAACCAAGATTTCGGGCCCGAGCCTTTCATCAAGGTATGAGCAAAAGGCAGGCAGGCGTCTAAATAAAATGTTGGGGGGAAGGAGGTGGTGGTGAGGCAAGGAGAGGAGCCTAGGGCAACAGGCAAGAGGTCATAGGTGGATATGTGTGGGAGGGTAGAAGAGAAAAAAGCTGGGAAGTGAGAGGGGATAGCTCTCAGAATGGAGAGGGAAGGCGGTGGAGAGCTGGTGAAAAGGAGTTAGAGGGATAGGGAAGGGCTGAACAGAAACCAAAGAAATTTATGTTAATACCATCCGGCCAGAAGTGCCCAGATGGAATATTAGGTGTTATTCCTCTAATTTCTGGCCAGTCTCGGTTTGGCAGTGCATGAGATCATGGAACACAAGAACATAAGAAATAGGAGCAGGAGTAGGCCATCCGGCCTGTCAAGCCTGCTCCGCCATTCAATAAGATCATGGCTGAACTGATCATTGACTCAATTCTACCTACCTGCCTTTTCCCCATATCCCTTAATTCTTTTTTTATGTAAAAATCTATCTAACTGAACCTTAAATATGTTTAATGATGTAGCCTCAGCTGGTTCCCTGGGAAGAGAATTCCGCCGATTCACTACTCTCTGGACAGACATGTCGGTGTGGGCATGTTAAGTTATGTTAATTTTTGAAATTTAACATGTGGAAAGTAGTTGTCCGATTCTAATAGTGCAACTGCATTTCAAAATGATTGCGTTGGTTGCAAAATGCTAGGGGCATCCTGAGGATATAAGAAACACTAGCAATTTTTCATAAAATCACATCCCTTTAAACCTTTCCCATTGATCAGCCGGCCAACAGTTGCAGCAGGATCATTAGAATGATATATTTGGGGTTGATTTACTGATGAAACCCAATAGATTAGCCCAGACTAGAACAGAACTCATTAAATCCCTTGCAATTAATATGATTCAAACAGCAGCTGGAACCTGGTACGTGTAACAAGCACAGACAAGTTACGTATATCATAATTGAAAATCAAATCACTTTGTTTACTCAATTCTTCTGTAATTCTTTTAAAGTCTAGGTACAAACTTGCACTGTACTGTACTTATTAATACACACATTTCAAGCAATCAAATTATCTGTCTTATAAATTCCTGAGGCTCAAACATAGAGCAGTCACGTTAATCAAACTAGGAATGTATTCCCTGGGTGAGTTTTTAAATCTGTGCAATGTTTCGTGTCGTGATAGTCTGTCTTAAAAAAAACAACAATTGACTCATTTCGTTCCTCTCTTTGATGTCCCTCCTGTTCTGGTGAGAGACAGTGGGCTTTGGGTTTGATCAGGTTTGTCTCAGGGGTCGCAAAGTACTCTAGGACTTCAATTACATTACCACTTCACTCAGCGATTGCAGCTCCTCACTAACGAGCCTGCCAAGGTAATGGTCGTAGCAGGGTGCAGGCAATACGTTGCTCCATCTCCTCTTTAAACAGTGGTCGTCAGTTTATCTGGAGCAGTATCACCAGTGGATTGTCCTCCGACTACCGCCAACCCTATGATGCCCAACCGCTTGCTCTAAACCCAACCAACAAACTCCACCCCTAAAGAAGCAGGCTAAGGCACCAGCTGCATGTCTATAAGCGCGAAGGGGGAGGCAGGAAGCAGCCTGTTTCTTTAGTATGAGCAATCACTGGAGGGCATAAATGAAAGCAGCCTTGTGTGTCTGTCTAATTTAAAATAATCTAATACATTCCCTTCTGTGGCCAGATCTACTGTGGTTTGTAAGGGTCAAATCAAACCAGTTATTTATATTTCTATTCATGTCTAACTATGCTTAGGTTGATAGAGACATGCTTAATTATACCTTTTAAGCCCCCTCCCCCACCTTCAATCTTGCATTGCTTTTTATGTTATGTACAAGGAGGTCATTCGGTCCATCTTGCCTGTGGTAGGTTTTACAAAGAAATATCGAAAAGCCATGGCTTTTCCCTGACTGATTCTAACAGATGGTTTTCACCATTCTGACAGGCAGCAAATTTCAGATGCATAGAAAATTTTGATTTAATCTCCCTTTCATTTTTTTGTCAATTATTCCAAATCCATGTCCTCTGCTTATGAATCTTCCAGTCCTTGGAAACAGATTTTCCTCATTTAGATTCTTGAATCTCCTCATATGTATTTTTACACATCTCCATTCAGTCTCCTCCTGACTGTCTTTGCTCTCAGAAGAATAAATCCAAGTTCTTGACACGTCCTTCACTGTGGTTTACTCAAGAGAATAACCTCTCCTCTGAAATTGTGCATCGGTCCTAGATTATCAACCCCTGACCTTTGGCAGAAATACAAATCTTTAGAACTCCATCTTCAAGTACTCCTGCTGCTGAACTTTTTTCTCACCCTAAGATCCACTTCCAATTGACAATATTCATGATCCCAAATGATTTATTTTACTCTCGTCTTGGATAATGGCATCAGCGTGATTCACCAATCATTCTGACTTGATATCACCCTCAAACAGCACTAACTATGCTTAGGATGAAAGAGACATGCTTAACTTTACCTCTTAAGCCCCCCACTTTCAATCTTGCATTGCTTTTTTGTAACTGAAGAGATTCCTGTGGTAGAAATATCTAATTAGCCTTACTGCCATGATTTTTCCTTTGGTTGCTCTTTTTGGTACCACTGGAGAAGAAGTCGTTTAACTCCAACCAAATGTAGCCCTCTGTCCTTCACCTCTCTTTTGGCTAGACGTGTGGTATTAATAAAATGGAGGGATGCATGCTTAGTGGCTGAGGGATATTATGTTTTGTTTAAATATAGAAAATATTCGCTATTATGTTAGTAATACAAACAAAAAGTTTCAAATGATGTGGGGATCTTTCCTGAGTTATTTTCGAAACCTTAGTTAAACTAAGGACTATTTTCTTCACTCATTTTTTTTCTTTTTCTTTTTTTCTTCTCTAAATATAAAACCCGATTTCCAACAACTACTGTATTACTCCAGAATGAAACACACTTTAAATATAGAATTCTGGTTTATACATGAGGCTAAAGAGGTGAGTGCTTTTTCAGGATAAAATTACTAGATGTGCTTTTATTACATGGATGTACTCCATGTAAAAGTTTGACAATTTTGTTGCATTCTTTATCTTTTTGACATCTATATTGTGTAGTCTAGAAATTTTCTGTACATGCTTTGTTTATTCTTGTAAAATTCAATAAAAACATTGTCCAAAAAAAGTATGACTTCATTGCCTTAGATGCATCAGCATCAGTGCAGACTCACGATGAAACCTGGATTCTTTGTGGCTCATTCCCATGTTGCATTGGACAATTAAAAGCTACAGTATGACTGATTATCCAAAATCCTCAGTTATCCAAAATTTTTTGGATCCGGAAGTGATGTCTGTTCGGCTCCGAAATTTTTTTTAATAATTGAGGATTTCAGAAAAATCAGAAATCCTCATTTATCTGAAAATTTTTGAAGCCAAATGACATCATTTCACCTTCAAAATTATTTGGATAAATGAGGATATCAGAAGCAATCAGAAATCCTCAGGTAACCGAAATTTTTTGGAGCTGAACTGATGTCACAGGATGAAAAAGTTTTGAAATTTTGGAAAAACCTTTGAGTAGAATTTTGTGTTTTTACTGTTGGATTTATCTTATTTTGTTCAGGTTGCTTTTTTTTGGGTAAGAATTAAACATTATTTCATGCTTAAAAAACCTTTCCTTGTTGTTTGTTGGTGTTTAAACACTGTTACAAATTGCAACTGTCATGTTGGAAATGGGCTAATTTAAAAAAATGACCAGTTATCCGAAAATATCATTTATCTGAAATAGGCCCAGCCCTGACCATTTATAGAGCTTTCTTACACAGGCACTATTTTATGAATGTTTTTCATAGATGGGAAGGATGAAATAGATTTATTATGTACCAGAGAATTTGATTTTATTGTTGTTCTTCCTCGTCTTCTGGTGCAATCCTCAGCATAATTCAAGGGAATAACCCATGCCAATTAATCATTTGGATCTTAAAGAGAACAAGGTAAGCAATATCTCTGCCATTGTATTCAAAGGCTCCCTTGATTGTCAATACTACTGCTGAGCGAGTTGCAAATATTTTTAGGACAGCAATGATTCCATGCTAGGTGTAAGCATTGTAACGATCCAAACAGATGGAGAAGGGGGGAATTGCACCTGCAATAGGTGCAATAATCACAAATTGAATTTGAATTGTAAGGGCAGTGGGATGAATGGGGAGTCCAATCTCCTATGGTCCAGTGTGCCTGTCAGTTTATTTGTTAAGAGGGTGGCACAGAAGGAAATTACCATTAGTCAACACAGCTGCTTACTGAGTGACTACTTTTGTCCCTGCAACACAAGCAGGGCGAGTATATTTGTCAGCACAATTTATGCTTTGTTGGCAATAAACTCATCACTTTTACCTGTTAACCTCCAGTGACAGAAGGTGCAATCAGTGATGTTGTTTCGAACCAATGATGGATTCCCAAATATAACACTCTTGGAGGTGAGGTGAACACTTTATGGAACAGACCAAATGAACCCTGGAAACTCATCCCATGAATGCTACACTCCTGTTCCAATGGAACTAAATATTTTCAGGGTCTTATTGGTTTAATTTTCATGAATTCTCTATTTTATTTCTTGTAAATATCAGGAAAGTGACAGAAATGAGATTGGATTAGTTTCCCTGAATCCTGAACAACAATATTTTCTACTTGTGAATTTTATTGTGACTCAAAGAATACTTTCTGTAGTTAGAAAATGAAGGAAAAAAATGCTTTTCTATAACATCTCTCAGGACATCTCAATGCACTTTATAGTCAATCATTCTGAAGTATCTTCATTTTTCCAGTGCAGGGAGACCTCCAGATGATTTATGGATTGCTCACATCAACAATCATCAATGTGTGAAAAGCCAGGTTAGCTATTTATCAATGTTGCAAGTTGAGGGATAAATATTAGGCAGAACACAAGGAAGCTAGCAAAAACATAATGCTAGAAAAACTCAGCAGATCAAACAGTATATTTTATATCACAGAGATAAAGATACATTACTAACATTTCGGGCCTAAACGGTTCATCAAAGTATGAGCAAAATGTAGGCAGGCGTCTGAATAAAATGGTGGAGGATAGAAGCAGGGGGAGGAGCACAAGAGGTCATAAGTGGATAAGGGATGGAGGACATGAGAAAACAGGGGGAAAAGTGAATAGCTCTCTGAATGGAGAGGAAAGGGGAGCCCAGTGCTGGAGGAAAGGAGTCAGAGATCAGATTCAGATTTATTGTCCGAGTACATACATGACATTGCATACAACCCTGAAATTCTTTTTCCTGCTGGTGAGGCAGAATTACTACTGATTGGCAGTGCAAAAAAAAACTAACTTAATGACAACATGTGAACAAATAAAGAAATGTAAACAAACTGACTGTGCAATACAGAGAGATAAAAATATCAATGAAGTACAAAAGTTAGAGTCCTTAAATAAATCCCTGATTGAGTTTGTTAGTGAGGAGTCTGATGGTGGAGGGATAACAGCTGATCCTGAAGTCTTGTGGCAGTTTGACTTCTCTCCTGATGGTAGCAATGATAATAGAGCATGTGCTGGGTGATATGGATCTTTGATGATTGCTGCTGTTCTCCAGTGACAGGGTTCCTTGTAGATGTTCCCAATGGTGAGGAAGGTTTTCCCCAAGATGTGCTGAGCTGTGTTCACTACCTTTTGTAAGACTTTTTACTCTGGGGCATTTGTGTCCCCATACCAGACCACGATGGAGCCAGTTAGCACACTTTCCACCACACTTCTATAGAAATTTCCCAGGGTTTCTGAAGTCAATACCAAACCTCTGCAAACTCCAGAGGAAGTAGAGGTGCTGATGTGCTTTGTTCATGGTGCTATTTGTGTGTTGGGTTCAGGAAAGATCCTGCAAGGTAGTGTCTCCCAAGAACTTAAATTTGCTCACGCTATCCACCTCTGATCCCCCCCCAATGATCACTGGATCATACATCTTCGGTTTTCTCTTCCTGAAGTCAACAATCAGCTCCCTAGTATTGGTGACATTGAGTGCGAGATTGTTGTTGGTGCACTATTCAGCCAAGTTTCAAATCTTCCTCCTGTATACTGACTCATCGCCCTTTTTTATACAACCCACTACCATGGTATTTTCAGTGAACTTGCAGATTATGTTATTGTCATACTGAGCCACACAGTTGTAGGTGTAAAGTGAGTAGAGCAGGGGTCTAAGAACACAGCCCTGTGGTGCTCTGGTATTGATGGAGATTGTGGAGGAGATGTTCTTATCAATTTTCACTGATTGTGGTCTCCAGGTGAGGAAATCAAGGACCCAATTACACAGTGGGTGTTGGGTCCCAGATCTTGGAATTTGCTGATCAATTTTGAGGGGATGATGGTGTTAAATGCCAAACTGTAGTCGATAAAGAGCATCCAGATATATGCATTTTGGATGCTCTTTAGAGATTAGAGATGTTCTTTAGAGATAGGGGAGGACAGGGTGTAGTTCAACAGTAACCGGAGAAGTGATGTTAATACCATCCAGTTGGAGAATGCCCAGGTGGAATATCAGGTGTGGCTCCTTCAATTCATGGGTGGTTTTGTTTGGCAGTGCATGAGGCCAGCACAGGAGCCAAACAGTCCTTCCAAGTGAAGCATCACTTCATTTGTGAATCTGCGGGGGTCATCTATAGCATTAGGTGCTCCCGTTGTGGCCTTTTCTACATCAGAGAGACTAGATGCAGACTGGGAGGTCGCTTTGCTGAGCACTTTCATTTTGACTGTCTGTATCAAGGATGGGGATCTCCCAGTGGCCAACCATTTCAATACTACACCCTACTTCTGCACCTACATACCTGTCCATGGCCTTTTAGGTTTGCTGTTCATGAATTCTAAACTTTTCTTGTCCTTGCAGGAATCAGGATGGAAGTAGAAAATGAAGTTGGCTAAATTTGGGAACCATTACATAGCTTAGTTGAATGTTAGGGGCATTATATTCTCATCTCTTGAGACAAGTTGATACACTGTACAGTGCAAAATAAGTTTAACCTATTTAATCCCATGCACAATGTGGACAAACACCGGTGATTTAAAAAAAAATCTTATTTAAATTTTTTTCCATACATGTCTTTCTTTGGCTTGGCTTTGCGGACGAAGATTTATGGAGGGGTAATGTCCACGTCAGCTGCAGGCTCGTTTGTGGCTGACAAGTCCGATGCGGGACAGGCAGACACGGTTGCAGCGGTTGCAAGGGAAAATTGGTTGGTTGGGGTTGGGTGTTGGGTTTTTCCTCCTTTGTCTTTTGTCAGTGAGGTGGGCTCTGCGGTCTTCTTCAAAGGAGGTTGCTGCCCGCCGAACTGTGAGGCGCCAAGATGCATGGATTGAGGTGATATCAGCCCACTGGCGGTGGTCAATGTGGCAGGCACCAAGAGATTTCTTTAGGCAGTCCTTGTACCTCTTCTTTGGTGCATCTCTGTCTCGGTGGCCAGTGGAGAGCTCGCCATATAACAGGATCTTGGGAAGGCGATGGTCCTCCATTCTGGAGATGTGACCTACCCAGCGCAGTTGGATCTTCAGCAGCGTAGATTCGATGCTGTCGGCCTCTGCCATCTCGAGTACTTTGATGTTGGAGATGAAGTCGCTCCAATGAATGTTGAGGATGGAGTGGAGACAACGCTGGTGGAAGCATTCTAGGAGCCATAGGTGATGCCGGTAGAGGACCCATGACTCGGAGGTGAACAGGAGTGTGTATCCTTCCCTTCCCTCCTATACCCTCCCTCTCTAAACCCCCACCCCAAAGAAATGTATATATATATGTATATACACACACACACACACACACACACACACATATATAAATAAATAAATAAATAAATAAATAAATATATATATATAAAAGGATATATAATAATATAAAGTAGAAAAGAAGTAAAAGAAAATAGCTTCATGGATTGCTCGGAGTATCACTTTCCAACACACAGGACATCAGCAAGATTTATGATTAATTTAGGGAAGAAGATTGACACAGGTCTTGAGAGGCTGGAAGAACACCTTTACATATTTATACCTAAAAGTTGCATATGCGGACTCCAAATTTGAAAAGAAATACCATATTTATTTCTCAAATTATATGTTGTTTTTTCCCAAAGGAATTTCTGTGTTCCATCTTCCCATACCCAAATGTGAACCTGATTTCCAGGTCACTGCAATACTCTTCCTTGCCACCACTAATGCTATTTTAACAAATGCTATTTATAGTTTCAACTTAGATCTTGTCCTTCTATATTCCCCAGTAGAAATAAATCTGGGTTATGAGGAAATACAATGCCTGTAACTTGTTCTAAATCCCTAAATTCACCCAAAAAAGATTTACCTTGGGACATGAGCAAGTTGAATGCAAGAAAGTTCCTGTCTTTTCACCACACCTAAAACATTGATCTAATAAATCTAATTTAATTCTATTAAATTTTTGTGGTGTCAAATACAGCTGATGCAAAAAATTGTACTGAATTAATCTATACCTTATATTAATAGTATTTGTCATACAATCTCGACAGAAATCTGACCATCTTTGCTCATCAATTGTAATATTCAAATCCAGCTCCCACCTCTGTCTAGATTTGTGGACTCCATGTTTAGTAATTCCTGTTTGTAATAAAAGATACATTGCAGAAGTAAATTTCTTAGTAAGAATTTCCTAGTAAGAATTTCCACATCACTACAAGTAGTTAACAACATCGCTGGACCTAACTTATCTCTCAAGTAGCCTCTCATTTGAAAAAAACAAAGAAGTGTTATAAGGTGTTCCATATTTATTCCTTAGTTGTTCAAATGACATCAATTGGCTTTGTTCATAACAATCCAATATTTTAATGCCTTTATGAAACCAATTAGTTAAAAATTGATGATCCTTTGAAAAAGGTAAAAAGATATGGAGAGGAGAGGACTGGAGGGGGACTAGGAGGGTGGGGATTTGTTACGGCATGGACTAGTAGGGCCAAACTGGCCTGTTCTGTCCTGTAAGTGGTTATATGGTAATATAATTTTGAATTTGAGGCAACTTGGGTGATATACTTCCTTTCATTCCAATTGCATCATTTATCTTGTTCCAAACAGTAATCAAATGTTTCAACAATGGTGTTTATTTAACACCAATCACTAATTTTGAATCCTATTTGTATATAAATTCCTTTGCAAATCTCTCTCCTATTTTATCCAATTCTATTTTAACCCCTGTCTGAGTTTTCTGCTTCTGCAAGAAAAAGGTGTGATTTGAGTTGCTTGAAAGTAATTTTTAAAGTTAGGAAGCTGTAGGCTTCCCAATTCTTTTTTCCATGCTTATATTTATATTACAGTTTCTGCAAGAATTAAATAAACATGTAGAAAATTTCTTAGGAAAGGTAAGATGTTGAAACACTGGTGATTGCAAGAAGTTTCAATGCTCCGATTCCTGGACGAGTTCTCAAATGAGGATGGCTGTTTCTACCCAATTCTCATGAAAAATATGTCCTTGCAGCTGTGGAAGAAAGTTTAGGAAAGATTGTGAACTTTGGGCCTGCTGGTTGGAGGTGACAAGAACACCAAAAGTTCAATTTTTAGGCAAAGTTTACATTCCCCTTGTGAACTTTTTAGGATAAGTGAAAGTTTTAGGACAATGTGTTCTATTCCAAAATATTTTGTGTTGTGAGTTTTTTTGTGATAAATGTACCTTAAAGGTTACATTATTTTTTTAAGTTAAAAATATTTAGATATATAAAATATTTGCATTTTGGTGTGTTTTACTACAATCACAGCGTCTGCAGATTTTTGTGTTTCACTCACTATTTAGACATACAGCATGGTACCAGGTCCTTCCATTCCACGAGCCCACGCCACCAAAATACTCCCATGTGACCAATTAATTTACTAACCCTGTGTATTTTTGGAAAGTGGGAGGAAATGGGAGCATTTGGAGGAAATCCACACAGGCAGGGGGAGAACGTAAAAACTCTTTACTGACAGCGTCGGATTTGAAGCTGGATTGCTGGTACTGTAAATGCTTGGTGCTAACCATTACACTGACTGTGTCAAAATATTTGCAAAACAGAGGGATATCAATATTTTCATGTTCTCAAGTTGAATTCCCTTCTTTCTGATTTACTTTGATTTACTGTATGGGTACAGAGTCCAACAGGGAAATGTTATCAGTTACAGGAACTGACAAAACAGTACAGACAAAAACTTACCTGAAATTGTTTGTGGCGGGATATGATACAAATGCATTGTGTTCTATACATGGCTGGTGATTTAACAGCATGAGATTCTGTAACCTCAGTAAATTGATACAGTAGTGGGTTGTATAAAGGAAGGGGATGAGTCAGTATACAGGAGGGAGGTTGAAAACTTGGCTGGATGGTGCACCAACAATGACCTCACACTGTCACCAAAACCCAAGGAGCTGATTAATGTCTTCTGGATAGGAAAACCAGAGGTGTACAATCCAGTGATAATTGGGGGATTAGAGGTTGGAGGGGGTGAGCAAATTTAGGTTCTTGGGAGTCACTATCTCGGAGGATCTTTCCTGGATCTAACACACCAATGGCATCGTGAAGATACAAGATTCAACATTAAATTTATTATCATAGTAATAAAACAATGTCATATTACATGAAATTTCTTTTTTTTCCTGCTGCAAGGCAGACAGATTCGCTACTGGCAGGAATTGCCTAAGTGCCTCTTACAGTCAGACTTACAGTCAGAGAGAGAGAAGCAAAAGAGTGTCTTCCAGAGTCACCGAGTATCTATAGATTCGCCTCTTGCACACAGAGTCCAGTCCAAACCATGGGCAACACGAGCTCCAGATCCAATTCTCTGGAACCCTTCAGTGCCCTCAGAATTTCCTCGCATCCCATTTCTGATACCTGGTACCCCTACAGAGAGTTTCCAGCCAGATTCCAGCAGTCTGCAGCCCGGTGCGAGTTTCCTGACAGCAGTCTCCAGCAGCCCACAGCTTCCACGGGTTCCTCACCATGAGTCGCCAGCAGCCCACTGCATGCACTCAGCCACAGAGCCCCCTCTGTGGTCTGCCCCCATGGTCACTGTCCTGTGGGTCATCTCCTCCACTTCTCCTTCTCAGACGGGAGTGGGGGGAGCAGGTTGATCTTCCTGTCCTCTGGTACCCTGCTCCAGTCCTCTGCTTCCCTGGAGCCTGCAGTCCCCTGTGGCTGCTGCCGATGAATAGGCACCGCCATCTTGGGTGCATACCCACGGTCGCAGGATTTCAAATAAAACTACCGTCTGCTCCCTCAACAGGCCACTCAAAGCCCTTGCAGAGCCGATAGCAGACTGGGTGGATAGACCCTGCGGGAGCGCTACATCTCCACTCCTCACTCCCCACAGGTCCATACCAATGGCAGCTCTGCCGCTATGGCAGTTCCATCAGCGCTGCCAATTTGAAAGCATGTCAAGGCCTCTACTTCCTCAGAAGTTTGCAGAGGTTTGGTATGACACCAGAAACCCAGGCAAATTTCTACAGGTGTGGTGGAAAATGTGCTGACCAGCTACATCATGGTATAATCTGAGAACACCAATACCCCAGAGCGTAAATCCCTCTATAAGGTAGTGGACACAGCCCTCCTCACTATTGAGTACATCTACAGAGGATGTTCCCATTGAAGGGCAGCAGAAATGATCAAAGACCCACACCACCTAGCACATGCTCTGTTTTCACTGGTGCCACATCAGGAAATAGGTCTAGGTGCCACAAGACTCACATCTACAGGTTCAGAAACAGCTGGTACCCCTCCACCATCAGACTCTTCAACAACAAACTCAATCAGAGACTTATTTAAGGACTCTTATTTGTACACCTTATTGATTTTCTTTTGCTCTCTCTGTATTTACGTTCATTATCTGTTTACAGTTCTTTTATTTGTTTACATGTTTACGCTGTGTCTAGTTTATTTTTCGCACTACCAATTCGTAGTAGTTCTGCCTTGCCTGCATGAAAAAGGAATTTCAGGGTTGGATGTGATGTCATGTCCTCTGCTAAATCTTTATTATTGTAATAATCCATTAAATCTTTCATTACTGCTGTTGTCAAACCTGATACTGTTGCTACAGAATTGTCCACTGTTCTATATTATTTGTTCCTCATGACCCACTTGCACCATTCAGTTCCTCTCCAATATTCTTTTTATTGCAGTGTAACCAGCAATGTGAATTTCACAGACATGGGCAGGGATGAAGCTATTGATCCTGGCACAAGGATCCTCTCCCAATTCTGCACATTCTCTTGAGATTAAAAAAAAATGTGTATCTCATTTTATCATTTTGGGAGGATATTTGCCCTGGGAATATTTTTTATCCTAGACATGGAAAGGGTTAATGTGACAATGCAAGCATTATGATTTAGTTGTTATTTAGTTCTGCTCACCTCCATGCATTGGTGCTGTTGAGCGCTATAAATGTCTGTCTCTATCTCCCTTATTTCTTACTGGTAGCAGTCAGCCACAAACCTTTCAATCTCCAGGGACAGTGCGAAATGCCCCTTTATTCTCTGATGTCTGCATTAGATCTTAATTATTCCAATATCCTGTGTAAACATTATCTTACTGCTGCACTCTTGACTATGTAAACAAGCTGGATAGTGCAGGAGCCAATGATCAGGGAAGCAGTTGGATATCTGATCACGCCGGCACCTGTCGAGGTTGGTGGGATATTTCAGCTCCATTTCCTTTTGCTCACTTTTTCCTTTCCTCACTTTTCTGAATCATTCTCTATATGGCTCAGTGAGGACTTGTCTCCCATTTCTAGCTTCAGATGAAGTAGCTGGTTTCATTTGCATTATGATCAGAGTTTGACAACGAGCTGTACCGAGAAATTATCTGGAGAGATCCTGCAAAGAGGCAGGTTTTAAAGGAGCGTATGAAAAGAGGTAGAAAGGTTTAAGGAGGAAAGTCTGATGCATATGCCCTTGACCACTGATTGAAAGCAGGTCTGTCAAGGGGAAGAATACTGAAAACTTTGTGAGTCGGATTCCTGGAGGGCTGCAGAGATGGAGAGGGATGAGGACTTGGAAGGACTTAGAAATTAAAATAGTACTATAATGTCTAAACATTAATATGATCATTAATCTTTCTTTCTTTGGCTTGGCTTCGCGGACGAAGATTTATGGAGGGGGTAAAAAGTCCACGTCAGCTGCAGGCTCGTTTGTGGCTGACAAGTCCGATGCGGGACAGGCAGACACGATTGCAGCGGTTGCAAGGGAAAATTGGTTGGTTGGGGTTGGGTGTTGGGTTTTTCCTCCTTTGCCTTTTGTCAGTGAGGTGGGCTCTGCGGTCTTCTTCAAAGGAGGTTGCTGCCCGCCAAACTGTGAGGCGCCAAGATGCACGGTTTGAGGCGTTATCAGCCCACTGGCGGTGGTCAATGTGGCAGGCACCAAGAGATTTCTTTAGGCAGTCCTTGTACCTTTTCTTTGGTGCACCTCTGTCACGGTGGCCAGTGGAGAGCTCGCCATATAACACGATCTTGGGAAGGCAATGGTCCTCCATTCTGGAGACGTGACCCATCCAGCGCAGCTGGATCTTCAGCAGCGTGGACTCGATGCTGTCGACCTCTGCCATCTCGAGTACTTCGACGTTAGGGGTGTAAGCGCTCCAATGGATGTTGAGGATGGAGCGGAGACAACGCTGGTGGAAGCGTTCTAGGAGCCGTAGGTGGTGCCGGTAGAGGACCCATGATTCGGAGCCGAACAGGAGTGTGGGTATGACAACGGCTCTGTATACGCTTATCTTTGTGAGGTTTTTCAGTTGGTTGTTTTTCCAGACTCTTTTGTGTAGTCTTCCAAAGGCGCTATTTGCCTTGGCGAGTCTGTTGTCTATCTCATTGTCGATCCTTGCATCTGATGAAATGGTGCAGCCGAGATAGGTAAACTGGTTGACCGTTTTGAGTTTTGTGTGCCCGATGGAGATGTGGGGGGGCTGGTAGACATGGTGGGGAGCTGGCTGATGGAGGACCTCAGTTTTCTTCAGGCTGACTTCCAGGCCAAACATTTTGGCAGTTTCCGCAAAGCAGGACGTCAAGCGCTGAAGAGCTGGCTCTGAATGGGCAACTAAAGCGGCATCATCTGCAAAGAGTAGTTCACGGACAAGTTTCTCTTGTGTCTTGGTGTGAGCTTGCAGGCGCCTCAGATTGAAGAGACTGCCATCCGTGCGGTACCGGATGTAAACAGCGTCTTCATTGTTGGGGTCTTTCATGGCTTGGTTCAGCATCATGCTGAAGAAGATTGAAAAGAGGGTTGGTGCGAGAACACAGCCTTGCTTCACGCCATTGTTAATGGAGAAGGGTTCAGAGAGCTCATTGCTGTATCTGACCCGACCTTGTTGGTTTTCGTGCAGTTGGATAATCATGTTGAGGAACTTTGGGGGACATCCGATGCGCTCTAGTATTTGCCAAAGCCCTTTCCTGCTCACGGTGTCGAAGGCTTTGGTGAGGTCAACAAAGGTGATGTAGAGTCCTTTGTTTTGTTCTCTGCACTTTTCTTGGAGCTGTCTGAGGGCAAAGACCATGTCAGTGGTTCCTCTGTTTGCGCGAAAGCCGCACTGTGATTCTGGGAGAATATTCTCGGCGACACTAGGTATTATTCTATTTAGTAGAATCCTAGCGAAGATTTTGCCTGCAATGGAGAGCAACGTGATTCCCCTGTAGTTTGAGCAGTCTGATTTCTCGCCTTTGTTTTTGTACAGGGTGATGATGGTGGCATCACGAAGATCCTGAGGCAGTTTACCTTGGTCCCAACAAAGCTTGAAAAACTCATGCAGTTTGGCATGCAGAGTTTTGCCGCCAGCCTTCCAGACTTCTGGGGGGATTCCATCCATACCTGCTGCTTTGCCACTTTTCAGTTGTTCGATTGCCTTATATGATCATTAATATGATACCACAATAAGTGGTAATTCTGCCTCGCCTACAGGAAAAAGAATCTCAGGGTTGTATGTGATGTCATGCACATACTCTGACAATAAATCTGAACTTTGAAGATCAACTAAGACTCGTCCAACAGTGATGGCTACGGAAGTACTACCCGTTTAACAAAATTTAACAAAAAGACACTCTTAGTTGTCTTACTTTTAACCTTCCTTCTTGCCAATTAATTCAAGTGCAAGATGGAAAGGACCAGCTTAAATTGCAACCTCACTATCTTATTATTCAGACCAAATTAAAATTTAATGCCAAATAAAATAACTTCAGCTAGATTACAAAGAAGTCGACAAGGTTTGTACATGACAGGACATTAGATTAGTTTGTGCACACAGGGTTCTGGCCTATTTTTGGGCTTTGCATGAAGTACCCTATTAGAAAGAAGGAGAGAAGTTATGGAAGGTTTAAAATGCAGTGAGAAACTTTAGGGAAGGAAGTTTTGTGGTGAGTGGGATGCACATCAAATGGTATAAATCTGCCATCAATGGCAGAACGGTGTGAATGGGTGGAATTGGTATTTTTTTTTAAGTTTGCATGTTTGAAATTGGAGGGAGCAAGGAATCCACTGGAAGATCTCAAAATCAAGGGACAAAGAGGCATTAAAAAAACCCCACCATCAGAAGACAGTTAATCATGAATCAATGAATTCTCTCTGAAACACAATGACAAGAATGCTTGAAAAGAAATAGACGAAAAGTGGTTGAATGTACTTTCTCTGATTAATTAAGACCTTTAAGATGGCACATCGTTAATAGGTTTTAGACTAGAGTTTGTAAGGTTTGGTAGATTTACAAACATTTACAGTGCTGTTAGGGAATGTGAGCTGGAATGGGATCCTCAAAAGATTTAATACATTAGTTCCATTCAATATATCACACATCATCTCTTATAATCATAAAAGAAGAAATTCTGTAAAGGAATATGGAAAGAGAATGTGTAATGAAATAATGGAACCTTGCTTATGTTCAAGATGCATACCTATTAATAATACCTACACTGCTGCTGTGCCGGGAACCTGGTGAATCAAGTTTTTGCCTGCTGCCTGCACTTTCCCAATAATGACTCACTCCACACTCAGTGTGGAGGGTCTGCTGGAGAATGCTGGTTTAGAGTGGACTACATTGGGAAGTGCAACTGCTCAATGCTGAGGTGTGGGGCCAGTGTGCTCCATTTATCGATGAAGATTGGCCAGATACTCCGGTACCCCTTGGGAAGGCTCAGTCTTCTGTGCTGATAGCTACAGCACTTTCCTGGAACTACCCAATTTCAGCCCCCGCAGGCAACCTCTGCACCAACCCTTGAAGTGATTTCTGTTGCCATGGGAGTGCCAATGGAAAGTGTTAAGTCCCAAGGAAGGATTTGTGAATCCTGGCACATTAATATTCAACACAAAGCCCACGCAGATGTCTTTTTTAAAGTACAGGAGGATATTCAGCTGTGAATATTCTTGAAGCAAGAATCAGTGCTTTGCAGGAAAGCATTAAGCAGGTTACAATATAATTCCAACCATATGGTTGACTTAAAAATGAAAGATCATCATGCTTGGTTGAGTTGAATGTTTTTCATATATTCATGCATTAAAGTGTGATATCAATACTGTTCTTCATGGTGAGGTCAGAGAGTGAATGGTTTTTGATCCATTTCTTGTCCATATTGAATTTACCTACAGGTGTTCACTTGCTTATCGGCCCTTTCATGCCTTCTACCAAACAATATCCAAATTATTTACCATAGCACTGGGATTAAAGCAACGGGCCCATGCACAGCATGGTTTAAAACGACTTGGAAGAACTAAACATCATTAATGTGCTATGTACTCAAGTGATCTTATGGGAAAAAAAAATCAATGTATATGATGTCATCTCACTGCCCCTCCTTTATGCAGTGCATCCACACAACAGAGAGGCTTGATAGCCGTAATGAAGAATTAAAAAGGACTGTTTCTCTCATTAACATTATATTGCAACAATTTAAAACAGACAATGAAAACATAAAATGTCAGAAGATGCCTGTTCTAAATCTGCAGAGATCATACCAAGAAAGTCTAATATAAGAAACAGCAAGGAACAAAAGTAAACAAAAATCTACTGTAATATTATCCGAAAAAACCTCTGCTGCCTCAATACAGTAGAGTAAAATGGAATAGTGTCTTGGAGAAATGCAGAGAGCAATTAAGAGTTGCCCACATTGAGATAGACATTATGACTATCGACCAGTCATCGACAGGTGACGAAGTGGCTGGTCTGCTGAAAGATATTAACACCTGTCTCAACACCAACATGGATCCATTCCAATTTGCCTATTGTAGCAACAGGTCTAGGGTGGATGCCATCTCATTGGCTCTACACAAAGCCCTGGACACCTAGACAGCAAAGATGGCATTTAACATCATCATTACCTCAGAACTGATCAGCATATTCCAAGATTTGGGACTTAGCACCCCACTGTGTTACTGGATCATGGCTATCCACATCCAGACCACAATCTGTGAGGTGTGGCTCGGTACGACAATAACACCATCTACAAATTCATTGATGAAACTATGGTTGTGGGTTGTATAAAAAGAGGCGATGAGTATACAGGAGGGAGATTGAAAACTTGGCTGAATGAGGCCGCAGCCCAGCACATGACAAGCAAACCCCTCCCCACCGTCAAGAATAACTATGGAAAACGCTGCCATTGGAGAGCAGCAACAGTCATCAAGGATCCACACCACCCAGCACACACTTTCTTCTGGCTGCTACCAACAGGAAAGAGATATAGGTGGCACAAGACTCACACCACCATGTTCAGGAACAGCTGCTACCCATCCACCATCAGAATCCTCAACTACAAACACAGTCAGAAGCCCCTTTTCCACTGGTATATTGTCCCAGGAATTAACAGGGAATTAACTGGGATAGGGTCCAGTGGAAAAAGAAAACAGTCAGCATGCCGGTGTCAAATGACATCATTTCACACCGGGGACTGACAGCTTCTACCCCAACTCATCCCCAGTGTCAGCTGATGCCAGTGTGCTGATTCATCCAGTGGAAAAAGGACAGCAGAAAGTCACCTGTTTCCAGTTGAAGGTAGAGCACTTCCCTGGGGAAGTGTGTTCAGTGAAAAAGCAGTCACTGTCCCAGTTAAAGGCGGGCCCAGTGGAAACGGCACAAAGGGCTTCCTATCCCGGGGCACTGCACGACCAATTAACTGGGATGCCAGTGGAAAAGGGGCTAGGGACTCATTTAAGGACTCTCACTTTTGTACTTTATTGTTTTTATTTTCTCTCAATATTGCACAGTTGTTTACATTTGTTTATTTGTTTACATGTGTACATTGTGTTCAGTTTGTTTTTGCATTACCTGTAAGTGGTAATTCTGCCTTGCCCGCAGGAAAAACAATCTCAGGTTTGTATGTGATGTCGTATACGTACTCTGACAATACATCTGAAATCTGATATTTATAGCTCAGAAATCAGGCATTTAGCCTAACAATATGGACTCCATTCAATATGGAGTCAAGGTCATAATATCTTTCCTGATCTTATGAAATAATGAGCTGATTCAAGGCACTTAGTGCCCTACACCTACTCCTAATTCATGTTCATATCCTAGTGTCCAGAATTCATCAGCCTCTTCCTGCCTGACGTCACCATGCTCTATCAACAAATCTCTTTATTCCTTATCTCCTCATTTTGATCAAGCTTTATTTTTTTAAATTTAGGGATACAGGCCCTTTCAGCCCATGAGGCCGCGCTGCCCAAATACACTCATATGACCAATGAACCGACTAACCCTGTATGTCTTTGGAATGTGGGAGGTAACCAAAGCACCTGGAGGAAACTCAGACATGGGAAGAACATGGGATTGCTGGCACTACACCAGCTCTGCCATCATTTCCCCACAAAAACCCCAGGAGATTCTAAAGGCTTCATTCAACTAGATGACTTTTCATTCAATGCAGTTTTACCAGTAGTAAAATTTTATTTCAAGATTATTATTTTACATCAAATTCTGCCTTTACAACTCACCTTCTCTGAGTTATTTGTGCATACCTTTGCTGTAAAAGTTCACTAATGTAACTGCCATTTTGTTTGTGATGAGACAGTGCATATATTCATATTGCTGGGCTGCATGTACAAGTCCTAATGCTTGAGGTATCCGTTGGCAGAAGTAAAGATACCTATACCTCCTTGCCCATCCAACGTCCACAGACCATTGTAAAGCCTAATGCATTTCAACAAAGAATAAGGCATGCCGAAGAGACCGTACCTGAAGAATGACCATAAGCCACTGCAGAATTTTGGTTCCCGGACATCATACTCTTCATTCTGTGAGCCTCGGCAGGGTGGTTAAAGCGAAAGAATGCTGACTGTCCAAGGCAGAGCATGCACCCTGTGAGGAGAAAACAAAAAGGCGCTTTGATTTTTCTTTCTGAGAATTTCATTAAGTAGGAAAACTGCAAAGCCAACCTGTGTGCATGACAGGACAAAGGTCTTTATAACCTTTTCAACAAAACAACACATCCTCATCATCGTGCATCTCCGCCAAACAAGGGATTCCAACAGTGAAACACAAAAGTGGCTGATGCTGGAATCTTGAGTTAACAGAGTCACTGGAGGAAAAGGATGAAGGTTTTTGACTTGAAATATTGACTGACCATTTCCACCCATGGATGTTGTCTGACCTGCTTAAATCCTCCAGCAATTCTTTGTTTGATCAAAAAACTCCAACTCATTGTTCCTGGTTTGCTTACTGAAGAGCCTAAAATGTACTTATCGTAAAGATTGTGGCGATTGATGTAAGTTTATTCAGACATATGATGTGTTTAATGGGGAATACAGGGAATGGCATGTGTTACTGGTGATGAATATCAAATACAGATTCATGTTCATTGGACAATATCATAGTAACAGGTGAGCGTTCATTGCGGGATGTTAAACATTCAGGTTTGCATTTACGACGAATTTCTGTACCTTGGTACTGTGTCTATTTTTAACAATGACCAACTCCAAATTTGTTCATATTTGTCAATCAAATGGTCATATTTCTACAGAGCCATATTTTACAGATCAGACTATAGATGAAGATAAGTAACTTGAAGCAGAAATTATTTATCATTATGATGTCCTTGCTTTGGTTTACTTCACAGGCATAGAAATTTTCACTGCTTTTCATGGGGAGTCACTGACAATTTATAGACCAGAATCAACATCAGAAGAGCTTGTGAAAGTAGCACTAGATTTGATATTCAAAATAAGGAATAAAAATGTCATGGTGTTTTATAATAACACTTAATAACTGACACAACTCAACTAAATACTTTGTGGTGACATAAATCTTTTTGGAGATGAAAGAACTTAATACATTTTTTTTTAGATAGAGATATAAAACACATATTATACACACACACACATATATATGGACATCTACACACTATATATATAAAAACATGAAATACACTCTTATCCTCAAACTTGCACTCGAACTCTTTATTATACTTAAGCCCCAGGTTCAGACTCAAAGCTGTGAAATGTCTGAGCTTTGATCTGTCACATTATCAACCAATTGTTGCAAAGGGATTGTAAAAATTAGCTGAAATATTCACACAGGTAGAAAAGTTAACCTCTCTCTCCACAGGAAGAGGATAAAATGAGTACACATTTATAGTCTTCATTCATCCCAGAAATCGCCAGGCAATGTGTGTACTGTGACCAGATGCAAATACTCTGCACCCTTTAGAAAGCCCTATTGCTTTATCTTGATTCCACTTCCTCTTAAATGAAACTGCTTTTTGACTCATGGTGGTAATACTCAATTTTGTCTCTCTTCTCATGAATAATGCTTCCTCTCAATACGCAATTGCACTTACGGTAACTGCTGAGAATTTCAATGATAACCAGAATGGATGGGCAGAATCTTGCTTTGTGCAAAACAGTTGTCAGATTTTGTGACAACTGTCATCATATTTTTAAATGGAGGTTTTCAGCTCTAACATATAGTGGCATATAAAGTATAAGGGGAAGAGCATTATTACAGAGTGTAAAGTTGCTCTGGAAAAGAAAGATGAATTAGTACAAAGCAAAGGTAGTCTGAGAGCACTGTTGCAGGGTTTCTGCAGGAGCCTGATGGCTGCAGGGAACTGTCTTTTAAGCCTGCTGGAGCACAATTTCACATTCTTATGTCTTCTCCCCAGTTTAAGGAAGAGGAAAAGAGTGTGCCCGGGATGTGATGGGCAGAGGAGAGGAGAGGAAGGCAATTTTGGTGAAGTGTTGAGTGACATTCGCTTCCTTCTGCAGCTCCTTCTGATCTTGAGCAGAAGGACTCCCATACCATGCTGTGATACGTCCAGCAAATATATGTTCTATCTACAAGTTGTTGAGGGACAAGGGGCTCATGCTGAATTCATTAGTCTTCCATGAAAGTAGAGATGATGCTGTGCTTTTCTTGACCATTGAAAAGACTGATCGTTTCTTCAAATACGATCTCTTTCAATCGGAAAGCATAGCAGAAGTGAGCTCAGTTCCAGACATGGTTCATATTTGTGGTTGTGGTGACCTTGTATAGAAGTGTGAGGGGCAGGTGAGGTGGGAGAGAGGAACAGAAACCATATGAGGATCAAAGTCTTCAGTGTTTATATAAAAGCAAGGCAGCTCAGAGTTGCATCAAACCGAAGATTAATACAAGTTCAGTTCCTGTGCAAAAACCAGACAAAACTTTTCTATCTGTGTGAATATTTCAGCTGATTATTACAATCCCTTTACAATAACTAGTTGGTAATGTGCCAGATCAAAGCTCAGACATTTCACAGAATGTGCACAGCCTTACTTTTGTTTCGTTTTTAGCATCTTGTCCAAACAAATCTTGCTGAGGTATGCATTCTAATGCTGAAAGAGACCACAAAGAAGAATTGAAATTTTTTAAACACTTTTTGTAACCTCAGGCAATCTCAAAGGACATACCAGTAATAAATGTATGCCTCTAAGGCACTTTGAATGATCCCCTAGTCCTGAAGGGTGCTACAGAAATGCAAGTGTTTCTATTTTTCACAGCAGGTCTTCCAGTGCCTTCGTATCTTTTTCAAGGTAAACTTTAGCTCTCCATGTCAAAAAAAACTAATACAATATTGTAAATGCATTGAATAACAAATCTGGGTTGCATTTCCTGGTAAGTCGATGCAATGATGAAGTGCTTCAGACTATTTGGAAGTCTGACAGATCCTGGGTCTGTGCCTCAGCTGTTGGGTTGGAACAGAAGCCACGAGATTATACTGAAGTTCTCCTGGCTGGACTTCTTTTCTCCTCCTTCCAATGACAGCTTCTGAACCATACCTTTGCTTTCCCTATGCTTTCTCAACTCAATCACCGCAAAAATATTGCTTTGTGATTGCTATTATTTATTCTAGATTTTTCTGAATGCCTTAAATTGAAACATCATCATTGTACGTGGATTCCTCCCTTTTCCTCTTGCATCCACTCATCCACTCCTGCTGAACCACTGTTGACAGCTGAGTTTTCAGTGCACTCAAGCTGTCTTCCTGTATGATCCTTTCATTAAACATTTCTTTGACTCAGTGTCTGAAGCTTTTTAATTGGCATTAAAATTACAAGATACATGCAAGATGCTATCAATAGTGACCTATCATGGGTGCACAACACCTCTTCACTTGTCAGGAAGGTGCAACAGTGACTGAACTTCCTGAGAAGATTTTAAGTGGCCAAGACTGCTGGCCATCATCATGCCAACCTTCTACAGGAGCTCGGTCGCTGCAAAGAAATGGATCGGAGGTCAATCCACAGGACCATAAGAGTGGAAGAGAGGAACACTGGAGTTTCCCCCCCTACCCAGCAATGTGATCTACCAGGGTTGTTGTCTGAAAAGGGCGCACAAAATTGTTGAGGACTCCTTTCACCTTGCACACAGCATCTATCAGATGCTTCCGTTGGAAAAAGAGATATAGGAGCATCAGAGCAAACCAGGCTGAGGAACAGTTTCTTCCCACAGGGAATGAGAATGCTGAAAGATCAAAAGAACTGCTCACACTAACCTTCCGAGACACTCATACTTACAAAAAAAAATATTTTATATATATGAATTTTTTTCCTGCAGATGTATTCCCTGCATGTGTGTGATGTCTGGTCATGTGTCTGCATGTTTTGCACCGAGGACTGGAGAACACTGTTTCATCAGATTGTACTTGCACAATCAGATAAAAATAAAATTAACAATTTATTTGTTAATAGAAGAGGGCAATGAATCAAACACTAACAGTCAGCACAAGCTGACCCTGTAGGGAATCAGGCAAAACAACAACATACCTGTCGGCCCATCATGTGGATGCAAACCATCTAGACTGTTCCCATATAAATATCCAAAGAATTTGAGTAAATGGTTAAAAAAAAGCCATGGCTAAAACAGCAAATGTCACACACACACACACACACACACACACACACACACACACACACACACACACACACACACACACACACACACATTCTCTCTCTCTCTCTCTCTCTCTCTCTCTCTCTATCTCCCTCACACACACACTCTCTCTCTTTCTCTCTCTCTCTCTCTCTTTCTCTCTCTGTACATGCTGAGATGTTAAATGTGAAGAAAGTCCAAAACTTTGGCCACCCTTTATTTCCCAGACATCTTGCTTAATTCTATAAACAATCAGTTCTGGGTCATTCAGTCCTGTCACATATACCAGCACTGGGACATTTGTTCATGTTACACACATCAACACTGGGACAGTCAGTCCTGTCACACTTGTCAACACAGCGATACTCAGTCTCACTGCACACATCAACATTGGGACATCAGACCTGTCATGCTCATTAACACTGGGACACTCAGTCCTGTCATACATATTAACACTGGGACACTCAGACCTGTCACACACATCAACACTGGGACACTCAGTCCTGTCACACACATTAACACTGGGACACTCAGTCCTGTCACACACATGAACACTGGGACACTCTGTCCTGTCTCACCCATCAACACTGGGACACTCCATCCTGTCACACAATTCAACACAGCGATACTCAGTCCCACTGCACACATCAACATTGGGACATCAGACCTGTCATACACATCAACACTGGGTCACATAGTCTTGTCATACACATTAACACTGGGACACTCCATCCTGTCACACACGTCAACACAGGGATACTCAGTCCTGTTGCACATGTAAAAACAGGGACACTCAGTCCCAGTGCACTCACCAACACTGAGACACTCAGTCCAGTTGAACACTTTAAAACAGGGACACTCAGACCTAGTGCACACACCAACACTGGGACACTCAGTCCCACTGTACACCTCAACACTGGGACACTCAGTCTGATTGCACACGTCAACACTGGGACACTCAGTCCAGTTGCACTCTTTAAAACAGGGACACTCAGACCTAGTGCACACACCAACACTGGGACACTCAGTCACACTGTACACCTCAACACTGGGACACTCAGTCCCACTGCACACGTCAACACTGGGACACTCAGTCCAGTTGCACACTTTAAAACAGGGACACTCAAACCTAGTGCACTCACCAACACTGGGACACTCAGTCCAGTTACACACTTTAAAACAGGGACACTCAGACCTAGTGCACACACCAACACTGGGACACTCAGTCCCACTGTACACCTCAACACTGGGATAGACAAAGCAAACAAAGATGCCTAAAGATGCTGACTTCTAAAACACAAACAGAAATGTTGGATTAATTCAGCCAGTCAGTCAGCATCGGTGGAAAGAGAAACCAGTCAGTATTCTGGGTCAGTGACCCTTTTTTGCAACTGGAATGTTGCAGATTTTAAAGCAGAGCTGCTATTAGAAATGAAATGTTTGATAAAACTTATCTGGAGATAGGTTAAGGCAGATTGGGTGATGAGCAGGATTAATAACTGTAAATATGTCCCAAGTGATGGGGTGAGGAAAGGATATCATCTTGATAATGGGAAATGATTTAATCCTGCTGCACACATCAGCACTGGAACATTTCATTCTTTTGTACATATTTGGGTTTAGGGCAGTCAGTCCTATTGCACAGCATCTGTGTTAGATTAATCAACCGTACTTTGATGAAATGAGAAAGAGGAAATTGAAAATAGACTGGAACAGATTGGTGTAATTATTCCCTCTTTTGACCACCAGCCACAAATTGGTGAGAGATTTTGCAACATTTGCATCTTGCCCGTTGTGGACTGAATAAGCAAACAACACCCAATAATTAATGTGTGAATAACTCATAAGCAGTGGTTGTAAATATGCAAAGGAAAGTGCTTGTCTCCGAGCTCAACGTAGTTTTCCCCACTCAACTTCACCCACACGCACAGAAGATCTAAAAATTTATTTTAGTTTAATTCTTAAGTACTTGATGTCACTGCCAAGATTGTCATTTATTGAACATGCCTTGTTCTGAGAGAGCCTTTTTGCTTGACCACTGGTAGAGTTCATGCAACGAGTTGACTTGCTGGGCATTCCAGACATTAAGTATTGATTTGGTATAGGAGTCAGAAATATACCCATTCTGAGTGAGAAAGGCAATATACCTTTCCTTAGAAGTGATATCTCAGAGAGATATCATTCATCTGCCTCTATTCATTTCCCATAGACCCTCATCCAGGCCTTTATTACCTCCTGCTTCAGTGTTCCCTTCTCAGCAATCCATCCATTCAAAACATTGCTGCTCCCTTCTGCGTCTGCTAACCTGGAATAGTTGCTGGCCTTCAGCACTGCTTGTTAAGATTTATTCTTGGCATCACCATCCCTATCTCTGTCATCTCTACCAGCCCGACAACGATCTAGCCTTCATCCAAATCGGTCCCTAGTTCATCTTGGTTTCTTTCAGTCCTGCCTTCACTTTACATGGCTCTCAAGTCAGCTCCCATTCTGCCTCTCTCTTTTTCTTCCCTATGCTGTTTCAAACATACTCCCACTGCCTAAAATCTCCAGATATGGATTAATGTCAAAATTTATTCAGTATCGTTCCTGGAAAACATTTTGGGATGTTTTATTATCATGAAAATTCATTAGATTTGCACGTTGTTGTGATTTGTGTGCACATCAGTTTAGCTCTGGAAGCACGACTAACTCTACTTTGAGCTACTGTGCACATTGTTTCTTTCCTTTAAATCCATAAGAGCTTCCTTCCATTCTCTCATCTCTACCTCACCTGAATCACCCATCAACACTTAGTTGTTGATGCTGCCATTTTAAAATTGCCATCTTGATTTCACTTCCCTCCAGACAGTTGCCCCTCCTTACTGGAAGCTCCTGTCGTCCCAACAACTACTCCTTCAAGATTTCTGTCTTCCAGTTCTGAGCCCTATATTTCCCAAATTCAACCCAACACTGCAGTTATTTATTTTGCTGCTTCAACCTTTAGCCCTTAACTTGCCTGCCTCTTGCTTCTCTTGATGGATGTCTCTTTAATCCTATCTATCCATCTTAACTCTTCTTAAATGATTGATGACAAATATTCTTGTGTTGCACATTGTGACATTTTACTGTATTACATGCACTGTTAAAACAGCTAAAAGCTGACTGTCTCACCACTGTCCTGATGAGTGTAGCTAGCATTTTCTGTTTTCATTTCAGGCTTCTAACACATACAGTGGTTTAGTTTTGACATAGGGTGGTTGTTAGATCCAGGCTTTACTTTTGATGGATTTGGACCATGATTCTTTTAGACGTGAAGCATGCTAACCTTTCAATGATCAAACCTGCTGCATTGAAGCAAGAATCTTAGTTTATCAAAGAATTGGTCATTGGCAATGGAACAATGTCATCCAGGCAACATGTGAACTAAAGTTATCCATCTTAAAACATCTGTTGCAACATTACAGGGAGAGAAGGGAACTTCATACATGACATCATCCTCCAATCTTTCAGTCTGCGGCATTGAGATCTGATGAGAAGGGTGCTGCGCTCTGCTCTCTGGTGAATGAAAGGGAATAATTCAGTCTTCGAGATTTGGTTGACTTTGTCAAACCAACTTTGACTGCAGCATGACCTTGTAATTCAATCAAACCCGACATGTTATCCTGTAGAGTGGTGCCTCCATAAAGTAAGTGATTTGTTGGTGAGCCAAAAATTAAACTTTTAAAGCATATGGTCTCGGAGAACAAAGGCAGATAATAATGAACTGGATACCAAAAATCCTTGAAAAAATATACTGAAAAGGATATATAACATAAATATATCTTATTTTTGTCATAATGTCTCATGCAACTATCCATTTATGATCTACTAGTGTAAACAAGATTGGTTTCCCTTAACAGGTCAAAACGCAGGGAGTGTATGATTAAAGTAATTGGTAAAGGGAGAGAAAGATAAACTTTTTTACCCTGAGGATGGTAGGGAACTACGTTGCTTTACCCAAAAGGGTGGTGGGTTCAGAAAGTTTCATCGTGTTTGAACAGTACTTGAATGAACTGCCAAACTTTAGTCCAAGTAATGGATGGTAGAGTTAGGCTGAGATGTTCTTTCTGGACAAGAAAGATCTGGACTGTGGATCCAATGTAGTACTTGCTGACATAGCATTTGCTTGGATTTAGAATCTGTCAGTATTTATAAAGGTCCTCTCTAGAGGGGTCTTTAGGGATAGCCTTATGTTTGCTCTATAACGATGCTGCAAAACATTGAATTTCATGACTTGCTCATGACAATAAATTCGGATTCTGAATTTCATCTTTTTTTTTAAACGGGGACCGCCATTATATCTTTTATGCAGGTTTGCCCTAGTATTTGCCAGTATTTACAGGGACAGTAATTCAAATGCACCCTGTAACTGTGTCACTAATTCTAGGATGGAATTGGATTCACCAAGGTGTAAATATTTGTTAGAAATTTCACACATCTCATCAATATAGTAGAATATATTAGAGTATGGATTTAGCTCATTCTGTAGTCAGTTTGGTGATAATGTATGATATTAAATAAATTGCTTTTTAATTTAAATTTAATAAGAACTGCATTTATTTGGCTTTGGGGAGGACTTGCGAGGGAGTTGTTAGTTGGTGTACAAGTGGAGTGAGCAAGAGGAAGAGCATTAATGGAAATACGACTTTACAGCTTGGAATCCAGCTGTCTGAAGAATGTATAAATGTGTGAAGGTGCAGAAGTGAAAAGGAAACTCCATTCAACTGTTTGAGATTATTCTACTATTCAGATACAAAAGCTTAGGGAGCTCACATCATCTTTACATATTGAGCCTGTTTCCCCTTCAATCACCATGCAATTAGGAAATTCTTTTTGAATCCAGTCCAGGCCACAACACTTTTGCATTACATGAGAACGTGAAACGTAGAAGCAGAACTTGCTCCGTCATTCAATAAGAATGTATCCTCTTCAATTCCACTTCCCCAATTAGAGTCAGTGATTTTTAGCAGCGCGGAAGCTGGCCCTTCGGCACAAGATTACCCTGCTGACAAAGCTAGTCCCATTTTCATGCACCGGGCCCAGATCCCTACAAACCTCTCCTATCTGGATGTCTTTTGAATGTGACAACTGTGTGCATCTCTATCATTTCCTCTGACAGACCCAACCACCCTCTATGTGATGAATTTTAGACATACACCACAGTAACGGGCCCTTCTGGCTCATGAGCTTGTGTCCCCAAATACCTCAATTAACCTACAATCTTTGTACATTTTTTGAAGGTGAGAGGAAGCAGGAGGACCTAGAGGAAACACAGGAAGAATATACAGACTCCTTACATGTAGCTCTGGATTTGAACCCAGATCACTGGTGCTGCAATTTCATTACATTAACCGCTATGCTAATTGTCTCTTCTCAATTTTTCCCTTCTGACATTAAACCTATAAATCTAAAACTCACTTTACTAGATTTCAAAAATCTATTATTTTAGCTTTGTACACCCAGTAACCAAGCACAAAGGCACTGGAGTGGAAGATTCATGCCCACACTGACTGACAAAATCCTTCTTAAGCGCAGTCCAATTTACCTTCATCGCCTCATCTGTTGGATGGTTATTGACCTATTCGATTTCCTTCTTCACTGCCATTCTGCCCATTACAACTATACTTGGTAGAGCATTGATCAGACTGTGAGCTATTCAATGTCAACCTTCAACCTAAATTACCTCAGATCAGGCAAGAATATTATTATCGCAAAATACAACAATTGTACACATTGGAATCTCTGCAGGTCAGGCAGCATCCATTAAGCAAAACATTTTGGGTCGAGGAAAAGAAAGACAGACTTCTTTGTAAATGAGTGAAGAAAATACTGGCAAACTTTGCCAGCCTACTTACTGAGAGTCCTCTCTACCAAGATCCAATGGACAATAGTGCAGACTTCCCCACCACTACAGTCCATCTCCATTTTGGGTGCGTACACATCAAATAAAAGACCCAAGTTTTTAAGTTCAAAAACAAGTCTAAATTTGGGTGCACACCACAGGTCTTTGGGAAAAGTGATGGCACTTAATCTCAGAGAATTCATAAGCAAGTACCCGGAAACTGAACAATCCACATAACACATGGGATGTTCCAGCTCTGACCAGGAAAGATTCCAGAATGTGGAAGAACCTCGCACTGATTCCTATTCGCTAGTGAAGAAGTAAACACAATGCCCTAAAGGACATTTTTTCAGATGAAGCAGGGACACCTTGGCCATTCTCTGCAACACCCAGTTTACAAATGTAACACTTTCTTCAGTTACAGTTCATATCACCCTATGGGTGGTATCCTTCCCTGTAGATTCTTCCAAACCCCTGAGATCTCCTTATCCTATCTTCCACAAAAATTATATCATTTATCAATAGACAAATGGAACACACAATAGAACTTGTTTTCTGATAATGTACGGTAACAGAAATTACACATTTGGAATACTGAAAAAAAAAAGACCAAAATTCAACCCACTAAGCTTTCAACTATTGGGAGTAATAGATCACAACGAAAACATATTTTTAAGTGTGATAAAATGCCACAAGAAACTTCACATGATGATAAAAACTTGGTCAAGATATCTCTACAATGCTTATTAGAAGATGAGAGATGATCATAGAGAAAATGAAAATACAAGTGCATTCGAGAAGCCAAAAATGAGGGATTGCAGACATCTGGGGTGGTTGTGGAGTCAAAGGAGGCAGAAAAATGTAAACGTGGATAATGGAGAGATCTGAAAATAGGAATAGGAATTTAAAAAACAATGTGTAGAAGGAGCTGGAGCCACTGGGGATGAGTGACGGTGTCAGTGATGGGTGAGTGGATTGTGACACAGGCAGCAGAGGTGAGAAACATTTAGGGAGCATATAATGAGGGAGGCAGGGGAGTAGAGAGTTAGAACAGTTACATCTGAGGGTAATAAAGGCATGGTAGAAAAGTTAAATAACTGATGAGCTGAGGCAGTGATGGAGGCATATTCAGCAGGGCTGAGGCAGGCTATGGGTATCTTGGAGAGGTCAGATGGCCAAATGCCAGCTGAGTGTTAAAAATGAGGTATTGCTAAATATGATCAGTAACTTTTAAAATGTCTGGCTTGTTCCCCAATAAAATGAATCAATTATTTTTATTCCAACAGGCCTTTATGCAATTCTAGTTCCCCCCAAAAAAAGCAGGCTTAATTGTGGGACCTTGACATACACAATATTGATTCTGAATTTCCATCATTTTAACCATGACATTTCCAAAGTAATTATTTTAAATAAAAAAAATAATAATTTACTACACAGTAGAAACTGATTCTGGCCATTTAAACCCAATTGACCTACAACCCGCATATGCTTTTGGAGAGTAGGAGGAAACAGGAGCACCCAGACGAAACCGATGCAGACACAGGGAGAATGCACAAACTCCTTCCAGACAACATTGGACTCAAACCCAGGTGGCTGCCACAGTAATAGTGTTGCACTAACCACTAGGCTCACCATGTTGCCCTGTGACTATGCAAAGTTGCCCTCCAAAGGGAACCCACTGGACATTCATTGAGATTAATTTAATAAACACATGTTTGATCAGCATCATCATCCTGATCTTGATGGAGTGCCCACAATCTGAAGGAATTAGAAGATTATTTTCATTATTTTCGAGAAGGAAGACAAATTCTCATTCTAAATTTTAAGGGAATGAAAGGGTCTTGTCCAAAATGCCCAGGACTGAAACACATTTCCTGTTTGGGTTTTGAAACATTTTTCACGCATCCAAACACGATGTTGTAAGATGCTTTAATATTTTATTTGTTATTCTACTAACTCACAGTTCCCAGAGGAAGTCAGCTCTTGGAGACTAATTGATTCATTTGATCATATCATGAACTGCACCATTTGATGTTTTCCCTCCTCTTTCATCTCCATTTATCTTCCATAAGCTTTGATTATTTTTGTTGATCCAGTGGAAATTCATAGTCCTCAAGTGAACTGACCACAAATAATCCTATACTGTTAGAAGTTATTCTCTTATTTTTATGGGCATCAGAAAAATCTAAATAAGTTACCTGGCTGCACAAACTCAGGAAGAGATGTACCCAAATTTAACACAAACCCAGTGGATGTGTACACATACTTACTTACCCACAAGCACATGCAAGATTGTGCATACATGTACATGCCTTGCATACATACGTAAGTATATACATGCATAAAGATGTGTACATGTGAATTTACACACTTGAACAGTACACAGATGAAGAATCATCCTGGGATTAGACCTGGGGATTTATCTATCTTTATGTGTTTCAAGGTCTCCCACACCTCCTTTTGTCTAATGTGGGCTCCCTTCAAGATGCCACTGTTTACTTCCTTGTGTTCCCCTGCCTCCATGTCTTTCTCCACAGATGAGAAATACTCATGTAGGACCTCTCCATTCTTCTGTGGCTCCACAGGTGTTTGGAGAGGTAATGGTGGTGGTGATGTCCTCTATCAACCATCCCTAGGTTACAACATTACATAGCAATGAACTGCCATAATATTATTAAACTCAAAATCCTGATATATATGTTTGTCCCTATAACGGGCCAGATCTAGTTTATTTTCTCTCTTCTCTTTTGGTAATTATTTTATCTTATCAGACTAGTATGTTTTCAGTGAGGAGGTACGGTGACCATTGTAGAGCTCGTCGAAAGAACCAAAGACTTGTTGATCCAAACCAAGGCTTTTATTAGCAAAAGACCGGAGCTCTTCACAGGTGGCCGACCAGTCCGGAATGATCCGACCTGGCTAGGGACACAACCCTTTAAGGCCCAGGCAATAGGTGTGGCTTAGCTCTCAGCCAATCACTGTAAGCACAGTCTAGATACAGTAACTATATACACTATGTACATTGGTGATAGATCTGTACTATCACAACCATATTGAGCGATTTTTCTGGACTTTCTACTTCAGACAAAATCAACTGATAAGCATCTGTAAAACCAGAACCTGTTCGTTACCCAGAGACAACCTGGACATGTTCCCATATATTCAGGAGCCAGCAAGCATTTATTAGCAGAGGTAATATTTTGTCTTGTCCATCTAGAGGCACCAAGCCCTATATCAGTGCAACAGGTTCTGCTCCAGATATCTTCGCTCGTTCCAGGGTCGGGACCCACAGCCCCGTCTGTCATCTATTCTTTTGAAAGGAATGGTTACAATAAGATGTACAGAGCCTCTCGATCCTTCAGGGGCAAATTCAGTGGGGGTTGTCTTTGTGAACAGGCCAGGATGCCTTGCAAAGCCCAGGTGCTCCCAGCTCAGAATCAATCAAATAGCAAGGTTATGGAGATTAGTTGAAGCAATTTGACTGCAGTGGGGGCAGAATTCATATCCCTTCAGCACCTTGGAAAATGGAAGACTTAATCAGATCCAAATTGCAGAGAAAGAAAGCTACTTCACCAATTGACCTCTTGCTCAGTTGTTTTTTTATTGAAAATAGAAATTGAAAAGCCTTTGACAGATACGTAATAAGTGGCAATTAAGATATTTACCCTGTAAGTCACTGCCTGGGTTCCAGCTCCAATTAAACGTTAATGCCATTAGCCAGCCATAATTGGGTGTAGGGTGGGGGGGGGGGAGTGGTGGGGGTGGAGGGTTGGGGAGGCAAATGTGTGAGTCTGCATTCAGAAAATCCAGCTGCGTGACCAAGCCAGGAACATTTTCACTGGCAGATGATCAGTGTGAATTGAAGCAGGTGTGCTGAGATCGGAGCAGGTCAATGCAACTAGTGCTGTGGGACTATCCTGGACCAGCTTGAACAGATACCGGTGAGGTCTAGGGTGGGACAGTCCCTCGAAAGGTAAATTGTTCTCTGAAGATTGTCATCAAGTCAGAAAAGGGAAATAAACTCCCACTTTTACAATCTACATGACCTCAAGTAGGCTTAAAGTGTACCACTGGAAATGGAGTACTCCTTGAATTATAGTCATCGTAATACAGGACGTGCCCTAGCCAACCTGTGCAATGTAAGCTCTCACAAAAGACATTATACTCAGGGTCATTGCACTGGGCAGCTTGGAAAATGGCCCTTCAGCTGAACTTGTACCTCCTGACAAGCTGCACATCTAAACTGGTCCCATTTGCCTGCATTTGGCCCACATCCCATAGGATATTTCCTCCCTATGTGGCAGTCTGGATGCCTTTTCCAGTCTTCTGGCATTACACCAGTGGCTAAATATGATCCAAATATATCTGCCAGGGCTCCTACAATTTCTTCCAGAGCTTCCTCCACTGTCCTGGGATTAGGCCTGCGGATTTATCTACTTTTATGTGTTTCAAGGTCTCCCACACCTCATTTTGTCTAATGTGGGCTCCCTTCAAGATGCTAATGCTTACTTTCCTGAGTTCCCCTGCTTCCCCTGTGGCTCCACAGGAGTTTGGAGAGGTGATGGTGGGTGGTGGTGACGGTCTGTGGAGGCATGGCACTGTCTCCATCTCTCCCACTGTGTGGCAGCACAGTTCAATGTCTGGAGCATGGCACGGTCAGCTGTGCGGCTGGTAGCAGGGGCAAGGATTGGCATGGGAATCGGGCCTGAAGGCACTGCTTGACATTCCTGACTCCTGCCAAAAGAATGCGAGAGTGTGCAGGGTAATAGGGGGCTGAGCCTAACTGTGGGATCACACCGTGCTGTGGGGAAGGGGGTTGGGTTAATCTGGGAACACCAAGTCTAATGTGTGTGAGGGTGGGTCTATTGGGGAGGGGGAGGGGAGATGGGGGCTGTCTATTGGGGGTAAAGGTCTGCAGGGGGATGGGTCTGTTGGAGAGTTGGGTCAGTTGCGGGATGGGTCTGTCAGGGTCGATGGGTCTGTCAAGGACTTTGGTCTATCGGAGGGATCGGGTTAATGGAGGGTGGGTTTATCGGAGGAGTGGGTCTGTTGGGGCAGAATGGGTCTATCTGGGGGTCCACACTGAGAGAACAGTGAGGTGATGGATGGAGGCCAGAGAAGCAGCAGATGTGGAGAGGGAAAGGACCAGAGACCAGTGCTACCAGGGAGAGCCCGACTACAGGGGGAGGGGGGGATGAGAGGGAGGACGGTTACAGAACCATGACTGAAGCAACATTTGTGCTGGATTCCCATCAGGAAGCAGCTGTCATTTTTAATTTAAATTTTAAGTTTGATTCGCCTGTCAGGTTCTTATTTTAACACACCCATTGTCATGGTTAATCTTGTTACCATGTTCCACAAACTTTTGTGGATCCAAAATGGTGCCAGCTTTTGTGAGCTGCCTGTGTGGCACGCAGAACAAGGCTTCTCACTGGATTCTAATAAATAAACAATTCACAATTCAACGCAGAGAATACCTTGTTGAACTGAAGGGACCCATTCGCTTTTGCCCTTAACATATTTGCTGGACCTCTTTGGATTCTCCTTGAGCCATCTCACGCGATACTTCATCAAGAAACCTGCCTTCCTGACGCGCAGTGTGAGTGCTGTACTCTGACCTGAGTCGTACGCCAGGAAACCTTCCTGCTCTTCCATGAACAACACACAATCTGCCGGAGGAACTCAGCAGGCCCAGCAGCATTAGTGGGAGAAATATAATGGTTAATGTTATGGGTCAGAACCTTTCATGAGGCCTGAAATGTTGACAATTCCTTTTTTCCCCACTGATAGTTCAAGTGCTGCTCCAGACTCCACCATCTGTCACGTGGCTCTTCCTTGAAATTGTATTCTGAGAATTTTCATACCGACTGGATAGAGCAGAAGTGCCTCAAAGACTAACGTCTAAGTGAGAGCTCACTTGGAACTGGAGCCCAGACAAGCAGTGTGCAGAAGGGAAGCAAAGTTTTGAACAAAAACCCCCACAGCTTTTAACACAGTTGACAATGGAGACTGGAGAAAGTATAATCATCTTTGCATCAATTACAGCTCCAGCAATCAGCACTGTGTCTCAAACAAAATGGTCAGGCGCACAATATAATTACAACAGACGCATAGCATTGTCAGTTCTCCCTGCGGTCTCTGTGTTCAGTGTTGCCAAGGAACAAAGAAGGGCCCTGAAGGCCCTTTAATGATAGAGTTGGTGTGTTGAAGACGAGAGCTGAGGATGAGAGCCCAGGTCTGCTGATCCCTACTCCGACCCAATTCATTAAGGGGCTTGCTCCGAAAATCTCCCAGACCGGGCTTGTAACAAGTTCGGCATCTCAGAAGGATGAACAACATCAAAGAGTTTTCCATGTCTTGGGTCAGAACCTTTCATGGGTGATGAAGGGTTCCAACCTGAAACTTCAATCAATCTTTCTCTCCCATTGTTGCCACTCGACCTGCTGAGTTCCTCTGGCAGATTGTAACTTTTGCTCCAGATTCCAGCATCTGCAATCTCTTACGTCTTTACCCACCACTGATATGGCCTCAAAGGGAGGGCTTTAACCTTCCCCCTTATCTCATTATGGCTTCAGTTGCCCCTTGCTGACTGCAAACCTGTGTCTGTCCTTTTTTTGAATATTTTATATTTGTTTTCCATCAATAAACCAAGAAACAACATCACAGACTATTTCAAGATGTACAGATATCCTCCAACAATCGACATACATGTGATGTTTCCACTTTCCCTCTCCCAACCCCCTTTAAATAAAAGTAAGATAAAGAGAAAGAGAGAGAAAAAAGAGAGAATAAAAGAGAAGACTGGGTGTGGCGTCGGCGCTTCTGATGAATATCCAGGGAGGCCGTGGAGCCACCCCCTTACATAATTTCTTTTGTTAATCCACCTGTTGGTATTTTTGTTGGGGTATGGCTACAGTTATGCTCCCATGTACGTCAGATATGGTTGCCATATTTTAACAAAGGTGCTGTGACTCCTCCCTTACACCCATCACCTCTGGCTCGAGCCATTGATGAATATCAATCAGTTACATTCACTGTGCACCTGGTTTTAGTGTGAAGTGGCAAAACTGCATGACTACAGATAGATTCCAATCAGTTTAGTAAAGGGAACCACATTTGAGCTGCATTTATCAGGAGAACCTTTCTAAGAGGATCAAATCAATAGAGAAAACCAAAGGACGAAGATCAGTTGTAGAGAGGATCTTGATCTCGGGATTCAACTAATTACAATGATAAATTCAAAAGAAGGAGGACATGAACTGTAAGAATCCATGAAGGGAGAGAGTCACATCCTAAGGGTCTGACCCTCCCAACAGTTCTTAACATGAGGAACCCAGCAGCAGAAGGGGCACCACCTAATCCACCGAGGATCAAGCCCAAAGGATCTCACCCACCTTCTAAAGGAGGCACATTATAAGAATCCCATTGCTAAGGTGGGAGGGAAACGGGACATACTTACACAATTATAATTTCTTTGTAAAAACAATTGTACATTAAGAATTGCAACAATAGAGGGCTCCTCTCCATAAGTACCAACAATGTGGCCACACCATGAGCATCCAAACGGGATTACACTGTGATATAAAACATAGAACAGCGGCACAGGGTAGACCCTTCAGCCCACGATATTGTGCCAACCTGCTGTATATAAACCTACTCCACAACAATCTAAATTTTCCTTACCTCACACATACACTGTAAGAATTCATGAAGGGAGGGAGTAACCCTCTACTGACAATCCCAGCAATGGGGTCAGATGTAGACTCGATCAGGACATTATGCATGAAGCACATATGTAACTTAACATGCCCACAGCTCCAGTTCATTTTCATTATAGCTATACTTTTAAATAACTGAAAATGAATATGTTTGAAAAATGTTCATGTCTTCAGGCCCTCTTTTTTGCATGTTTCTTTTGTCCTTTGGCTCTGTTACGATTTGGTTGAATGTTGAGATGGGGTTTTGTTTGATTTTCAGAATGAGGAAACTCTAGGCAGAGGTTATGAGGATCACATTTCTAACATCAAAGCTTCAGACCACTCTCAGTCTTGCCAGTCTGCTTCAGCTAAATGGGAAATAGCTCTGTTTCACAACATGGGATTTACTGCTCCGATATCAAAATCAAAGTTTGATGCATAGAGAATGAAGAGAGATAAAGAGAGAATGATGGAGGATCAGAGAAATGGAGATAAAAAGTTTAAAAAGGCAAGAAATTTACAGGATGGATCAATGGAACTTGGGTAATATGAGGCTCGGTGAGAGAGCAAATCAAAGAAAGGCAAACTGTGTAGCTGGACACACACACACACACACACACACACACACACACACACACACACACACTCAAACATAACCACATATGCACAGTCAGACACACACACACATACACACACACACACACACACACACACACAGCCTCAGACATATCTACAATTTCACAGGCATATACACAAAAAACACAGACATGCACAAAGACAGGGCAGAGAATTCACACATAAATTAAGGCAAGTCTAACATTTAAGGCAAAGTGTGGTGTACAAAGAGAAACAGTGAAACACACACAAAGAGAAAAAGAAAACACAAAAGAACAAAGCGAATGAGTCAGAGAGACTACTTCTCCCTCACCTTTTCCTGGTTCCAATTGTGAGCTGACCGCACAGGCTGCCCGACTCGAGTTAAACCCTCCACTGCCCTCAGTCCAAAAAGAGCAGTGTTGCCAGATTCAAATCAATCCCTGCGTTTCTCCGGAATGATAAGTCCTCAGAGCCACACCAAGTTGCTCCAGACGGGAGTAGTAATTTCAGTGACACTGCTTTTGTGAAAGGATGAGATGGTGTGCTGGTTAAGGGCTGAAGGGGGGATGGGATGTGGAGGGGAGGGAGGTTAAAGAGGGAGGGGGAGTGGGTAAAAAGGCTAAAACTAGATGATGGCTGCAGCCTGTTCTATTCGAGGGGTTGGCCTTCCTACTTCGCGGCACAGAGCAATGAACATTCCTCTCTTTGGTATGAGCTTTCCAAGGATCCAGTTTCATTGCCACTGACCTCACTGATGATCTCCTCCCACTCCAAAAGCACTCCAGCTATCTACCACCCCCTTCCAAACCCTGTCCCAAAAAAAATAAATTGGTTCTTTCAGACAGAGAGAAAGAAAGAAACCAAGCAGAGGTGGATGTACAAACAGAGGCGGAGAGGCAAAAATGAACACACACACACACATGCACTGATAAACAAACAGGCACAAAAGCAGATGCACACACACATATACATAGAAAGAGGGAGACACTGCAGTTAGAGACACACAGACAGATTTATTCAGAGATAAAAACACACACACACTGATACATGGTATACAAGGAGAGACTGACACAAAGGCATATAAATACATATAGAACTGAAAAGATAGAAGATACAACATGCAGAAAGCATTCTGAGAAGTGGAGAGACAGATATTCACAAAGAACAATAAAGAGGGGTAGATTGACAGAGAAAATTGGAGGATGGGTGGGGGGGATATACTTTAAATATCACTAATAAAGAGGAAATGTGGTCATATCTTTCTGGAATTAAATAAATAACCAAAGGATGTTTCCTAGGTAACCTGTCCTCAGGCTAGACAGATTGACAGTTGCACAATTTTGTGGTGACCCTCTCTGAAGGAAAGTAATGATATGTCAAGGAGTAATCTGATTACTCACTGGTGAAGGAACCTTTGAGACAGAAACCGAGAAACCCATGATGAGACAATCTCCAAGGGATTCAATGGAGCATTGCAAACAGGAAACCAAATACTCTCCTCACAAACTGTACAAATTGCTTCTTTTTGCAGTGAAAATTTTATTTATTTTATTCCTTCCTCCTACCCCCACACAAATGGTTCTTCGTCTTGTGGTAGACCAGAGAAGTATATTCCTATCCACTGGCTTTCTGTTCCTAAAATGAGAAACTATTCTCTCTGGTGTCTAATGGAAACACGTGAAAGGAAGATGCCATTTAGTCAATTATCTGATATCATACTCAAAGATACTGGCAATTTATCAATTGCACAAGAACATCCACAGGCCAATGCTCACAACTCTTCCGTTAGTGAGACACTTGAGATGAGATAGTCAACAAATCAGACAATGCAACTCAGACTATGAACCATTTGGTAAACTTTGACCTCACAGACCAATAGTGTTACCTTGCAAACACTCCCAGGAGCTTCCCGTGGTGAGAGGAGCTCCAGGTTTGTATTAAATTTCTGAACGTATTGCCATGATCAATTGCAATTATAATTTTTGATTCAATTCCATCCCTTTATCTTGCTTCTCTCCCTACCGCAAAGTTTATCACACTTAAAAATCATCAGTCCTCTGACACCAGGCCCCATGAGCTTTTTGGGGAAGAGTTCCCACCAAGAAATGCTTCTTGATTTCATCCTGAATGATATAGCTCTATCTTTCGAAGGGAAATTGCCTTCCATCTTCTGGATACATCTTTCTCCCATTCACTTATGTTATTTAAATTTTTACTTAGAAGTACAGCATGGTTACAGGCCCTTGTAGCCCTTGCAGCCCAAATACACTCAATTAATCTGCTAACCCCAGACATCTTTGGAACGTGAGAGCACCCGGAGGAAACCCATGTGGACACAGGGAAATGTACAAACTCCTTATAGACAGTGAAGGATTCCAACCCCGGTTGCTGGGACTGTGAGAGTGTTGCACTAAACTGTTACTCTAACCGTGCTGCTTCAGTAGTGCAAGTTTCAGTTGCAGGACCACAGGCATCTTATCACGGAGCACGGAGCTGCTGGCATTACCATGAAGCCTGCAGGAACCTAGAGGGGCTTCATTTACAAAAATTGAAACCCTTATGAAAAATCTTAAGGGTCATTATTAGGCATGGCTTGGTGGCTAAAGTAAAGCTCTGATAACCCACTTTACAACTATTTAGAAATCCCCTTGGCTTGGCATCTGGCGTAAATGCTGGAGGTCCTTGCAGCATCCACAGGAGGTCCACCGCAATAGCGTGGATCTCCCAGTAGCCACCCCTTTCAATACCCCATCCCATTCACTTGCCGACATGTTTGTCCATGGTCCAGACTGAGACCACCCGTAAATTGGAGGACAACACCTCATCTTTCGACTGGGCACCCTCCAACCAGATGGCATTAATATTGACTTCTCTGGCTTTTGTTAACCCCCCCAACCCCCTCATTGCATTCTCCATTGTCTCTCCATTCCTTTTCACACAGACATGATAAATTCTACTTGGTCCAGGGGTGCCATGCTAATTTTTTAGGGGCTGGAGCTCACCAAAAATGGTGACAAGGAGGTGCTGGAGCCACCCCTTGAGGTGCCAGAGCTGCCCCCTGACCTAGTACCTTATCATATCCAATTAGCACATTTGTTGGTCTGGATTCCTCCCCCATTGTTTGAATTCTGAGACTTTCTGATATATCCTGCTTATGTCTTTTCTGATTTTTCCTTTGAAGAAGGGCTCAGGCACAAATGTCAGCAATATATCTTTAGGCCCTTTCATGTAGTGCAAAAGCCCCAGTGTTAAGGTGGAGATTCTCCACCCTTATGTCGGGAGACTTACCTCCATGAGTGTGCCGTGGCCAGTTCCAAAACGTTGACTGCAACCTTCTCGGGGGAGAGGTCAACAGCGGAATGCTGCACTCCGCTGCCTAGCGTGAATGTCATGCCACTGCCAGCGGCTGGCTAGGGGTGGGCTGATGATGTCACGGTGACAGCATTTTAAAAATGCTCTAGGGAACTGTGTTGGATCCTAAGCTTGCATGGTGTCTGTGTGGAGTTTGGAGACTTTCCCCATGTCTCTGTGGCCTTTTTTTTCTGCTTCCAGCTTCCTAACCCACATCCCAAAGATCTCTTGGCAGGTTAATGGGTTACTCTAAGCTGTCCACTGGTTCAAGCAATTGTCAAGGGAATGAAAGAGTATGTGAGAAAGAAGATGCTTTTACCTCAAACTTCAATATATTAGGACTGATGGTTTATCTCTGCTGGGAACAGACAGAGACCTGATGGAGAAATGGCCTTCTGTGATGTAATATGTTTAATCCTTTATCCTTCAGCGGGCGGTGCTGTGGCATCAGTCACCCCCGCCTCCATCGGCTCCGAAGGGCACTATGAGGCGCCACTCAACATGAATGTGATGCAAGACCAGTCTTTTAGGGCTGCTCCATGAAAGGTATGTTTATATTTTTCCCTCCACACTTGAAAGGCCTTTTGTCTTCTATAGATACTGAATAGACCAGCTGAGTTTCTCCAGCAGTTCAGTGTTTTTACTGTAATCAAAGCGTCTGCAGCCTATTGTGTTTCTCTGGGTAAAGATATATAACTGACGTTATGGGCCCTTCAAGATTCAAGATTCAATTTATTATCATAGTAATAAAGCAGTGAAACATTACATGAAGTTTCTCTTTGCCTGCTGCAAGGCAGACAGATTAGCCACCGGCAGGAATTGCCTCTTACAGACACAGTCAGACATACAGTCAGAGAGAGAGAGAGAGAGGCAAAGAGAGCCCCTCCAGAGTCACTGAGCGTCTGTAGATTTGCCTCCAGTGCTTCTGCAGTCCCCACAGCCACACAGAGTCCAGTCTAAACCACTGGCAACCCAAGCTCCAGATCTGAACCCCGGCACGGTCAGAAACCCTTCAGCGCTCTCGAGGTATGTGGAAAAAGCAGATCTCCTACAGATGCTGCGTGGCCTGCTGAGTTCCTCCAGAATTTCTGTATTTTTACGACAATCGCAGTGTCTGCAGGCTTTGGTATTTCACTCCTACCAGGTAATGTTTGCCAATCTCCTTTTCACTCTTCAAGGCCCGGGGTTGCCGCTTTCCCTTTCAACTTCAATGGTTAACTGGAAAATTTATTATTATGCTGTGCAACATCTAAGACATGTGACATTGAAGAATGTTGTGATATACATAAATGGAATTAACATCCAATAAACTTGAAAATCTGTCTGACTTTGGTGGACAAATCCACAAATGTACTGGATTATTAGAAGGGTACTGTAAAATCTACTTCAGCAACATAGATTTACTCATAAAGCACTTCAAAGTTAGTAAATGTTTCAAGGCATTACATAGGACTTATGGCTGAGTTCCAGAATTAGGTAATAGGGCAAGCTATCGAGAGTTTAAGAAGAAAACACAGTCTAAAGGCTGCATGGTTAGAGTAGCGGCTAGCTGTTACAGCATCAGCGACTGGCATTCGAATCTGGCACTGTCTATAAGAAATTTGTACATTCTCCCTTCTAGGTGCTCTAGTTTCCTCCCACTGTTCAGAACGTTCTCAATTGGTATCATTGGGCGGCATGGGCTCACAGGCCGAAAGGGCCTGCTTCCATGCTGAATGTCTAAATTAAAATTAAAACTAAATATATTGAGTGATAAGAGAAACACAAGAAGTACAGGTGGTGGAATCCTGAGAGAAAAAAATAAAATTTAAAAGGACACAACAGGTCAGGCAGCATCCACGGAGAGAAATGGTCTTTCAATGATTTGGGATTCTGTATTAGATGATAAAGGTGCCTAAAAAGCAATAAAAGGGAGGGTTTAATGGGTTGAAAAGGGACAAAAGGTACTGGAGAGAAGCTGGGAGAGGTGAAGAGACAGGTGGAGAGGAGACCACAAGGTGGACGGGGTGGACAGGAACAGTGCCAGATTAATGTAGCAGCAAAAGAAGCATATACTTTGGGCCACAGATTTTTAAGGCCCCCGCATTTATGTACTATGAATTATGAGAAACATTTTCATTTTTATCTTAAGGTTAGCGATTTTAGCGAATTATCACCTTTAATCTGGGTTATTAACATAGACTACGGGTGTATTGCCTGCAGTGGCTATGAGATATCACAGCGGTTCCAGCTGCATGGGGGATTATGGGTAACTTCCCCCACGCACCGTGCATGTGCCATCCAGTGCAACTTAGGGCCCCTTTATAATAAATGCTACAGATCCTGTAATACCTTATTTTGGCACTGGACAGGAAGAAAATTGAAGACAGATGCAGGTATCTGAGAGGTGGAAACTGTGGAATCAAACAGGATGGAGGTTACCTAAAGTTGGAAAATTCAATGGGTTTATAGCTGTTGTGGGAGATCTGTAGAAATGGCAGTAAAATAAATAGCCAATGTTCTTCTTCAATTGTATAACACTGTGGAGAAGATGAGTAGCCTATTCCCCTGAGAGGGAGATGAGAGGTTGGGATGTGGAATTGCAAATTGGAACACTTGAAACTGGGGCAGCCTGGAAGGCCAGTTAAAAAAAAGAAACAATGAAGAGAGCTAGAGATCAGGCTGGGTTTGAGGGCAAACCAGGTTATTAATGAAGGCAGATGCGGTTCCATGGAAGGGTTAGAAGGACTGTCCGATAATTCTGAAACAGAACCACTGCTGAAAGAAGAGCCAATGGCAATCAATGTGTGCTCTAGAACTCTACAAACAAGCCAGAGAAGAAGTGAAAATGAGGATGGATGGGTGGAAGAGAGGAGCAGAGGAAGGAAGCAGAAAGAGATGGAGGTAATTGCGGTGGTGAAGTGAGACACAATGCAAGATAACTTGAAGGTTGATTGTTAATGCTGTTCCACGAGCAAAAATTCTGCCGGTGAGTATATCAGACATGAAGAGTGTCCTGCACAAGATATAGTGTGAGGCATCCTGGCTACCAGCTCCTTCAGGATACTCTGGAGAGAATCGTCTCCACTGTAACCCTAACTATGATGTTCCAATCCTCACTTTAACTAAAATCTTATCAGAATGTCAAAACTAGCTCTGTAAAATATTAAAACCATCAGTTAATTATTCATTCTAACTATTATCAAACCACGGTGCTTTAAAATTTCCTCTTGGGCATGGAATATACTTGGAGTTATCCTTGGGTAAAGGGTCATGAGATCATGGGTTTCCTGTCAAACTCCTGGACATTAGATCACTCACCTGCACAAGGGTGAGGAAGTGAGGTGCTCACTGCTCAACAGGCTGAGAACCAAAAAAACTTTCTTCCCCTTTGCCATCAGATTACTTTAATAAATTCTGATGCTGATTCCTTTTACACTGTAGAGAACTTTAAAGAACAAAATAAGGCTGCTCACTCATCTCTCTGCCTTAGTTCCCTGACATGGATCCATAGCTCTGCTCTTGGCTCATCGATATTAAAGTTATTTTTTTCAAAGACATGTTCCCATTATTTTCAAAACATTGACATATTTTTGGATTTTTGTAGTTAAGTTGACAAGGGTGGGGTCATGGAGCTGGAGTTCAGACTCCCAGTCACAATGTTACTGAACAAAGACGAGGCTTGAGAGACAGGATAGTCTCTTCATATTCCACCATGAACCTGATCAGTTGAAGCTTAATTTACGAGCTGCAAGGATGTTTGTTGATGAAGAGCAGAGCTGTCAGAAACCTGGGCAGAACAAGTAAGAGAACTGCCAAAAACTAGCAGTGAGAGGATGCAAAGTGTCAAAACCTCACACTGGGTGAGACTGAATCAATTTAAATGGAAAGGCACATGTCCCTGTTACCGTAAGTATTCCCATAAATGTTACCATAAATATCACAGAAGCATGTGGCTATATATTTCTTATACCTACGAACAAATGAATCAGGAGGCTATTTTTTCCTGAAACCATTTCATAAGATTTCAGTTTATTGAATTGAAACATCTTTTACCCCATGTAACCTCCCCCTCCTCAATGCTTGTAAAGAATCTATCTACTTGCTCTTTAAAAATACTCAGACTTTGCTTCTACCATCCGATGAGGAAGAACTCCAAAGACTCGAGGCAAATTGAAAGAAAAGGGCTAGCTTCATCTCTATCTTAAACATGTTTCTATTATTTTTAAATAGTAATATTCTGTTAGTTATAGATTTTCCAAAGGAGTCAACATCAATTACACACCCACCCAGTCGATACCCAATTTTATTTTCCCTTAAAGGGTAATATGTTGTGAACTACAAGCAAAAAGCAAACACTATTTAATTTTTAAATGTTAGTGTTTCCTCATTTACAGTCATACCTATCAATATAGTTTCATATGAGAAGCTCGAGGGACTCAGCAATACCTGAAATTTGGTCACTGTTGAACAAAACATGACAGAGGAACATCCCATCTCCTACCTCACAATCACCACCCCACCCCCACCTTTCTACACTCATTGAGGTAATAGACCGATGGGGTGGATTGTTTACGCCCGTCAAGAAAGTTTTGGTTTAATGAAATGTGAAAACAAGATCCCCTGGCTGGGGAATATAGAACCAGCATTCAAATTTCAGGCAAGGGTTTAGTCATTTAGGGCAAAAATATATTTTTGTAGAGGGTTAAAAATATAGAACCAGCATTCAAATCTCAGCTATTTAATGCAAAAATGGATTTTCTTGGGGGCCTAAGAATTTCTAGAACTTTCTACTTCAGAAGGCATTCCAGCATCAAAACATTAGAGCAGCTTCTATAAGACCAGCTTCTGGTTCCGAATGAACACTGGCAATGCAAGGCACCTTGGTTAGTACCAGCAATGCAGGCGCTCATCTGGTTTGTTGGCTCAAATGCAAAATCAAACTGGGGTGACTTCAGATTTAGATTTGACTAGACAATTGAGGACAGTATATCCCAAGTCTTGGTGAACAATGAGAAAGCGCTGTAACAACAGAGTGATTCACACCTTCTGAACCTCGTCACTAAACACTTAATAAACTTAACATTGACATTTCCGCATGTACCCTAAATATTAATTGTGCACATACAAAATTAAAGAACACTAGCTTGTTAGTATGCGTTCAGCAAGGGTCCAGGATGAACTGGTATTGAAACCTTCTGTTTGAGTCAGTCAAATTCAAATATGTCCTAATAGATTGGCTTCATCTGGTGGCAATTAATATGCAAGGAGCCAGGAGACTTTCATCTGCCTTATTGTGTCTGAATTCTGTGCAGTGACATTGATTTTTATTTGGAGCAGTTTCCAAGATGAAGGACCAAATTCAAAAGGTTATTTTTAAAACAGCAGGCCTCAAAAAGAGCTCTTAAATCTATAACTGACAGGCTACCTCCCTCTGTGGTTGCTTAAATCACTGACGGTTTGGGCACACCCTTTTTCACACTCCTTTGGACCTTCTGCTTGCCTCATACACAAGAGTCTCTTCCAGATTTGCCTTGATCCATACCCTTCTACTATTTCTTCTTGATGCCCTGATCAATCTCCATTTAACACATAGAAAGAGGCCATTCAGGCCAGCTGGTTGTGTTCCTGCTCTCAACAACCCTCCATCCCACCATCTCACCCAACCAGCATCTTCTATACATTTCACTCTTAAGTATTTATCTAACTTCCTCTTAAATGTATCTATGCAATTAATGCCAATTATTCATTGTGGTAATAAGCTCAAATTCTAACCATTAGAGTTAAGAAAGATTTTAACGCAGCGGATTTGAATGATGAACATATTATAACCCTTTGTTCTCGTTACCTTTGCTGCTCCCTGTTTTTTTTCAAACACTATCAAAGTTTTAAGGGCTTCTTTCTATCAGATTAACTGGCAGTCTTTTTCCTTTGGATTTGGTCTGATCAGTTGAAGTGAACTAGTATTGGAGCATTTTGTAAAACACAAAAACACTGAAGGAACTCAGCAGAATTCACAGCATCCATAGGAGGTAAAGATATACAGGTACACAATCCTTTATCCGGACATATAAAATCCGGAAAGCTCCAAAATCTGGCAAGTGGGGAGAGTGACGGCAGCGAGAGTCGGGCGGACAGGAGACCAGCAGCGCGGCTCGGGTGGGCGAGGGGGGAAACCGGCAGCGTGAGGGGGGAGAGATGGAAAGGTGGCAGCAAGACTGGAAGGGGGTGTGGGTGGATATGGCAGCACAATTCGAGTGGGCTTAAATCTGGCTTTCCGAAATTCGGAAAAAGCTAAAATTTGGAACACACTGTCCCCCAAAGGTTAGAATCCCCCATTATCCAGAATTTGATAAACTGAAAACTCAAACAACCAGCAAAAAAAATTTGGGGAAATAAATAAATCAATACACTTTCAAATAAATAAGACTGGGTGAATGAACCCTGATAGGGAGCACTGAGACTTCATTAGACATGTGCAGGTTTGCCCTGCTGAACTAGCAATGTCCCTCAATGAGTGGGGGTGAGTTGGCTTGTTGGCATAAGTGGACGTGAGTTGGATTGTGTCGAGGGCCTGACCAGGACACTGGGGTGGAGGTGACTTGGGTTGCACTGAGGGTCTGACTGGGACACCAGTATTAAAAGCCGGTTGCCGCTGGTGTGACTCTCCCAGAATGTCTCCCTATACCTGCCTATTAGTATTAGATATATTAGTAAGGCTTTATTTGTAAACATGGGGGGAGGGGGTTAATTATGATGGTGGAACGGTTAGCGTAGCAGCTAGCGGAACACCTTTACAGTGCTAACGACTGGGGTTTGAATTTACATTTAAATTTTGTAAGTTACAGTGATTACTTGATTAAAGTGAACTTTGCATATTAAAGTCTACAATACTCCCACAGACGCTGCAAGACTTGTTGTGTTCCTCCAGCATTTCTGTGTTCTTACTATAATCACAGCATCTGCAGATTTTTGAGTTTCTCTCCTTAGAGCATTCTGTGGTTTGTTATATTAAGGGAAATGGATGAAGCCACATAGCATACAAACAGGTGATTCAGCCTATCGAATCCACAACAATGAGTGAACACCCATTTACACTATTCATACACCAGTCTCATTTTTTTCTACACCTTATTCCCATCAATTCACCCTGAAATCTAACTTTTAAATATGCACTCGGGGCAGCTGACAGTCGTCAATTACTCCACATGGCTCTGTTGAAACTGCATTACTTGGAGGAAACTCACGCAGTCCCAGGAAGAAACTTCATGGAGGCAGTGCTAGTGTTCAGGATTGAACCCAGGTATTTGGCTGGGCCATGGGATGAACTAAATGGGGAAATGATTTCCAACCATTTTGTATCATATTATTGCTTTAATTTTTTTTTAATTGAAAGATACAGCTCAATAACAAGCCCTTCAAGCCCACAAGCCCATGCTACCCAAATACACCCATGTGACTTATTAACCCACTAACACCATACACCTTTGGAACATGGGAGGAACCCAGAGGAAACCCTCGTAGGTATGAGGAGAATGTACAAACTCTGTAGAGATGCACCAGATTCAAAACTGAGTCTCTGCTGCTGTACAGGTACACAATCCTTTATCCGGACATCTAAAATCTGGAAAGCTCCAAAATCAGGCAAGTGGGGAGAGACCGGCAGCGCGACTCAGTAGGCAAGGGGGAGTCCGGCAGAGCGACTCGGGTGGACGATGGGGGGGGAGACCAGCAGCGCAAGTCGGGTGGGCGATGGGGGGAGACCAGCAACACAAGTCGGGCAGGCGAGGTTTGGGGGGGGGGGGAGATGGCAGCGCGACTGGAAGGGGGTGGGGGTGGATACGGCAGCATAATTCGGGTGGGCTTAAATCTGGCAAAATCTGAAATTCAGAACACACTGTCCCCCAAGGGTACCGGATAAAGGATTGTGTACCTGTAATTTCTTTCTTTCTTTCTTTCTTTCTTTGGCTTGGCTTCGTGGACGAAGATATATGGAGGGGTATGTCCACGTCTGCTGCAGGTTCGTTGGTGACTGACAAGTCCGATGTGGGATAGGCAGGCACGGTTGCAGCGGTTGCAAAGGAAAATTGGTTGGTTGGGGTTGGGTGTTGGGTTTTTCCTTCTTTGTCTTTTGTCAGTGAGGTGGGCTCTGTGGTCTTCTTCAAAGGAGGTTGCTGCCCGCCGAACTGTGAGGTGCCAAGATGCACGGTTGGAGGCGAGATCAGCCCACTGGCGGTGGTCAATGTGGCAGGCACCAAGAGATTTCTTTAAGCAGTCCTTGTACCTCTTCTTTGGTGCAACTCTGTCTCGGTGGCCAGTGGAGAGCTCGCCATAGAACATGATCTTGGGAAGGCGATGGTCCTCCATTCTGGAGACGTGACCCACCCAGCGCAGTTGAGTCTTCAGCAGCATGGATTCGATGCTTGCAGACTCTGCCAGCTCGAGTACTTCGATGTTGTAATGAAGTCATTCCAATGAATGTTGAGGATGGAGCGGAGACAGCGCTGATGGAAGCGTTCTAGGAGCCGTAGGAGATGCTGGTAGAGGATCCATGATTCAGAGCTGAACAGGAGCGTGGGTATGACAATAGCTCTGTACTCGCTGATCTTTGTGTGTTTCTTCAGGTGGTTGTTTTTCCAGACTCTTTTGTGTAGTCTTCCAAAGGCACTATTTGCCTTGGCAAGTCTGTTGTCTATCTCTTTGTCGATCCTTGCATCAGATAAAATGGTGCAACCGAGGTAGGTAAACTGGTTGACCGTTTTGAGTTCTGTGTGCCCGATGGAGATGTGGGGGGGCTGGTGGTCATGGTGGGGAGCTGGCTGATGGGGGACCTCAGTTTTCTTCAGGCTGACTTCCAGGCCAAACATTTTGGCAGTTTCCGCAGAACAGTACGTCATGCGCTGGAGAGCTGGCTCTGAATGGGCAACTAAAGTGGCATCGTCTGCAAAGAGTAGTTCACGGATAAGTTGCTCTTGTGTCTTGATGTGAGAACAAAACAAAGGACTCTACATCACCTTTGTTGACCTCACCAAAACCTTTGACACTGTGAGCAGGAAAGGGCTTTGGCAAATACTAGAGCGCCCCCCCCCCACCCCCCAAGTTCCTCAACATGGTTATCCAACTGCACGAAAACCAACAAGGTCAGGTCAGATACAGCAATGAGCTCTCTGAACCCTTCTCCATTGACAACAGCGTGAAGCAAGGCTGCGTACTCGCACCAACCCTCTTTACTATCTTCTTCAGCATGAAGCTGAAACATGAAAGACCTCAACAATGAAGACGGTGTTTACATCCAGTACCGCACGGATGGCAGTCTCTTCAATCTGAGGCGCCTGCAAGCTCACACCAAGACACAAGTACCTGTAATAGCGTTGTGCTAATCACTACACTAACCTTAATTAAAGATCCTCCCATCCAATGTTAGACCTTACTATTCCATTCTCCTTCTGCAATGGAAACAGCACTTGAATGAGCATATTTCACAGCACTCTATCCCCACCAGCACTCAACAATGCTCAGCAATCATCAACTCTTCTTCAGTAAACCCACTCTTAGAATTCAATAGACCGAAGACTCTTCCCGATAATGGGTCTCCTCCTGAATAAACAGAGCTGCTCACAACACATACAATAAATGATAAATACCTCAGTAACCCCATGAAGAGATGAACTGCTGAGTATGAATGATTGGGTTTGGGGTCTAGGATGAAGCAGAGAAAAAACCGGGAATGGATCTGGGACAAAAAGTAGTTACCACCTAGAATGTGGGATCACCATAACATTTGGAGGGATGAAAGGTCAGTTGCCTGAGGACATTTACCTTAAGAAGAGCCAACTTCTGAAGGATTGAATCTCAATACCAGCAGGTATCTGAGGGAACGAACCCAGAATATACCTAGTGCTTGAGAGAAGAACCCCAATAATAACCAGTATGCAACGAAATGCACCCCACTTAGAACCTATGTGCAGGAATGAACTTCATCAACAGCCACTCCAATAAATACTAATAATTAGGGTTCAAGGGAATTAATTCCAACAACAACCAATGTTTAAAAACTGAACTCACCGAAAGGAAATGCCTGAGGAAAGCTGTCACTCATTGACAGACACTCAATGGGTGTTGGAAGAAAGAATTCCAGTCACAATTTGTGCCTGAGAAACTGATCCCCTGTGACAGATTGCTTGAAGAACTGTTCCCTAGTAACAGCTAGCGGAAGCATGAAATTCATCCTTAGTTGTTAGCACTAATCCAGTTTATGACTAACCCGGCTGGAGTATGGACTCTGCTCCCAGCTTCACTGCATGTTTGGTTGAATTACCTGTGATATCAACTGAATTTCTCAGTACTGTAAAATACAAAGGACAAAGTAGAGGACATATTGATTCCATGCACTGAGTTGGGCAGGAGGAATCTTTGCTTCAATGGAGAACAGTAGCACAGAGCCAAGTAATCTTCATCCATGAAGCTGAAACAAGTTGAGCGTTCAATGGGATGATAACTCAAAGGAGAATATCAGTGGCTGATAGTCTCAGTGAAACACGAAAGTCTGCATATGCTGTGATATTCTCATGTGCGTTTGACACAAATTGCCAAAATAAATCTGTCGCTTGTACTTCCATGAGAAGGAGACGGAGAGGAACATTTTGATGGGAATTGGGGCCATCAATGGGGAATTAGTTCTATTCTGTCTGAAAATGAGGACTTTGCTTTACCTAACTTAAAGATCTCGAGAGTGACAACCACAAATTGGAAGGGATTCAGTGCTGCATGAGTACCTTGTACTTTCTTTTTAAAGGGGTAGATCTGTTTAATTACAATTTTGGATTGAACAGTCATCTGTACTCCTTTAAAATAGAAACTCTTGGATAATCTCAAACCAGTAATCAACCATGGCCTCTCTACCCGTTGCTGTTTAACTTCACCACTCTATATTTGTGGCTGCAAGTGTCATTCAGAAGTGACATATCTCTCACCACAGGCCTCCCTAAGTCATTCTTCCAAGAATATCCCAGTCTTATCCGGCAACAGTAAACACCTTCCTTTGAGTTGTCATTCCATTTGTCTCTTGGTGACAAACTCTCTGCTTGTTTCAGCTTCATGGATGAAGGTGACTTGGCTCTGTGCTACCATTCTCCATTGAAGCAAAGATTCAAGGTTCCTTTCTGTCACATAATAATGCATTAAAAATGTAACAATCATGATTTACTTTTACTTTTGTCTGCTGTAAAGCAAACAAAAAAGTTGTCGAGCATTGCCTGGCGCACTGAACAATCAGAGAAGGAGAAGCAAAAGAGAGTCCCTTCAGTCACTGAGTGACCCTCAGCATCCGCTCAAATCCCAGATACTACACTTGGTTCCCATGAGCCTTCAGTTCGTGCAGTTTCCTCAGCTGGTCCACTGCTGTGGTCACCATCTTATAGGTTTTCTTTCCCTCCCCCCACCCCAAACTCAATCCATGTCATTAATATATCCTCTACTTTGTTCTTTATATTTCCTAAAATACTTCCATTTTTTAAGCTGTGCTCTTCACCTCAATTACCCCTTGTGAGTCATGTTCAAACCATTCTGCTGATCTGCCTTCTAGGTTGCTTCTCTGGTGCTCCATTCTTTCTTGAATCCGGACAGGGAAAAGTAGATCCAATGGCACAACTCATCCCAACTCTGCCCTCACCACTGTTTGCTTGCCCTCATCTCATCAGCTCTGTGAACATCTGGGCATGCAATGGCTTGAGCACATAATCCAAGTAGATAATCCCAGGGTTTAAAATGGATCTGGACATACCGCCCCGTGATGATTTATCAAACTGAGGTCCCACTCAGGGCCATATGAAAGATCCATTGGTATTACTTTAAGGAGTTCTTGTCCTCAGTCACCTGAATTGCTTCAATATGCCATTACATTGCAGTTCAAAATTCTTCCATTTAAACAGCAAAAACAATAATAGTTAAAAGTTGCTGTAAAGTACCTTGCAATATCCTCAGGATGAGAATGAGAGGCAGTTGGTGCTGCAGTTAGCATAATCCCATTACAGCACCAGCGATTGGGACCAGGGTTTGAATCCCATGGTGTCTGTGAGGAGTTTGTTCATTTTCCCTGTGTCCATTGGTTTTACCCAGGGGCTCCAATTTCCTCCCACTGTTTGAAACAATTGGGGGTGTCGGTTAATTGGGTGGCACGGGCTTGTGGGATTAAATGGCCTGTTACCGTGTTGTACGTCTAAATCAAAACAATTAAAAAAAAAGGCACACATGAAAAGGTGTCTTTCTCCTTTCCTTCTTCACTGTTCATTAGAAGACAGTTGGCAAGAACTGGAAAGGGCCAGGTATCTTCTAGACTGCTCACAAATGTCTACCTCAGCAGCACAATGCTTCCACCATTGTCTATTTGGCCCTTTAATGCAGCTCTAGTACCCCAGATGGATTCATTGTATCATTACTTCTCTCTCTGTGTTTCTTTTTCTCATTTTAACTGTCTGTGCCTTTTTGTCCAGCTTGTCTATTATCAAGAATCTAACAAAATATATGCCACTGATTTAATCTTTTAAGCACCGCTTCAGTGCTTCTAAATCAGCACAGTGGCACAGTGGGTAGAGTGGCCGCCTCACGGCTCTGGAAACCCTGCTGCTGCTGAGGAGTTTGCACCTTCTCCCTGTGATCTTGTCGGTATCTCACATGTGTTCCGGTTTCCTTCCACCACCCACAAGTATGCAGATTGGTAGGTTAATTCCCAGAGGCTGCTGGCAAGCGACAGAATATGCAAGCAGTTGAAGAAAATGTGGGAAGAATTAAAAAAAGGATTAGTGGAGGATTAGTGTAAAAATGGGTGGTTGACAGTGGATGTGAATTTGATGGGCCAAAAGGCCCATTTCTGTGGTGTGTCTCTCCATGATTCTCATATTGCAAACTGAACTGTGCACAGCACTTCCAGTGTTGTCTAACAATACAAAGTGAACATAACTTCACCACTATTCAACTTCATCATTATGGAACTAAAAGGTTATTAATGTTTATTTATCAAGACATTTGTTTTTTTTTTCATTTTTTCCCAGCTTTACATCTCTCCCTCTCTTCACATTTCTCTCTCTCTCTCTCTCTCACACACACACACACACACACACACACACACACACACACACACACACACACACACACACACACACACACACACACACACACACACACACACACTCTCTCTCTCTCTCTCTCACTGCTTTCCTTTCTCTCAGTTTGGAATATTATCAAAATTCAGATGGAATTACTATGCAAAAGCACATTCTTGGGATAGGAATTACTGATAGTGTGGATGGTGTGAATGCAAAATTAGCAATGAGCAAGACTGACAGAATGGAAATGCAAGCAAACACGTCATGCCATAAATTTCCTGAATGACAACTCTCAGAACTGATTAAGCTGTTCAAGAAAGAACACTAGTGATTGTCAATCCCATTCACTCCCTATATCTGTAAAACACTGATCATTGCATGTGCGCTTGTAATGGATAATCCCATTAAGAATGTGTGTGTGTGTGTGTGTGTGTGTGTGTGTGTGTGTGTGTGTGTGTGTGTGTGTGTGTGTGTGTGTGTGTGTGTGTGTGTGTGTGTGCACGTGAATCTTTAATTACTCTGGACTTTGACACTGCTGGAGATATGGCAATTCATACTGTGGTGGATAGGCCTGATGCGGCCTGAACTGGGTTTGCTTTATGCTCAGTGAAATGCACAGCACTCTAATCAACGCCTCCGTCCTCACTGTCAGTACCAACCATATCTTTAGTTACACAGCCTGTGATAATGATGGGGAGAAATGAGGCTTCCACGTTACTTATTGTGAGAAGTATGGCCTGGGGCTATAATTATAGGCACTCCATTATCAGAGTGTGGGCAGAATTATTTCTGCGACACAAAAAAGTAAATCAGCTTGAATATTTCAGGTTGCTGATGGTGCCCTGTGGATGTGTCCACATTGAATGGCACCAGTGAAAGGGAATGTTGCAGCTTGACACAAATGTCAAGGTGCTTAAAATGGCTGCAGCAGGAGAGGGATCCAGAAAGACTCAATTAATGATTTTATTCACAAATCTGTGAGCATTTTGTGCCCAGTTTGTGGGAGGGTCAGATCTTCATTTTTTTCTGAATAAGCTATATATCATCAACATGGATAGTGTAGCAGTTAGAGCAGTGATTCTCAACCATTTTTTGTCCACTTCCATAGGATGCCATATGTGCTCCGTGGTTAGTAAGGGATTACTAATATCGTGTTATAAGCCGAGCTCTCCACTGGCCACCGTGACAGAGGTGCACCAAAAAAGAGGTACAAGGACTGCCTAAAGAAATCTCTTGGTGCCTGCCACATTGACCACCGCCAGTGGGCTGATATCGCCTCAAACCGTGCATCTTGGCGCCTCACAGTTTGACGGGCAGCAACCTCCTTTGAAGAAGACCGCAGAGCCCACCTCACTGACAAAAGACAAAGGAGGAAAAACCCAACACCCAACCCCAACCAACCAATTTTCACTTGCAACTGCTGCAACCGTGTCTGCCTGTCCCGCATCGGACTTGTCAGCCACAAACGAGCCTGCAGCTGATGTGGACATTACCCCTCCATAAATCTTCGTCCGCTAAGCCAAGTCAAAGAAAGACTTACGAGTAGACAGAAAAAGATTGAGAACCACTAAATTAGTGCCAGTGACCCAGGTTCAAATCCGGTGCTGACTGTGCAGAGTTAGTACGTTCCGGCTGTCACTATGTGGGTTTCCTCTGGGATGAGGTTAGTAGGTTAACTGGTTACATGGTGTACTTGGGCATTGTGGCCTTGTGGGTCAGAATGGCCTGCTACCACGCTGCATCTCTAAATTAAAAAGAACAGGTTCTCTGGTCCTTGGATTCTTCTGCTTTTTGATTGAACTACCCTCAAATTAATGGGCCTGGAAGAGGCTTGAGGGATGGAAATAGAATTCAGCAAAGCATGCACACAACATTGTCTTTGAAAACTATTGGCTCCATAAAGAGGACAAAAAACAGCAAAATCAATGGGCTCCAATTTCTAAACATCATAAACCATCTAATGGTCCCCCAGTTTTCAGTAGCCAAGCAATGCTTCATCTTTAAAGAGCCCACATTTCCATTCTAATTGGTTTTCAGTCATCACAGAATTGAAACATCTTACAGCACAGGAAGATGCTGTTTGGCCCTGCTGGTTTATACCAGAGGTCCACACATGCCTGACTTCATCCCAATCCTTCAGCACATTCCTCCTGTACATACCAATTGTCCCATCAAATTTATCAAAACTTTTGTCTCAACTATTTCAATCAGTGGCATCTTTATGGCCTTGTCTCAGCGCAATGTTTTAGAGTCAATGAAGTATTCTTGAACCATATGCAGTGGGGCCAATAAAAGGATTGTGACTGCCAGTTTATACACAAATTCCTTCAAACATCGTGGAGGTGATGACCCAGTCACTATTTTCTAGCTGTTGGTTACTTATGGGATAAATTCTGGCCTGTAATCCAGTCTTCTTTGAAGCCTGCTGTGGGATGGTTTTGACTTATGAGGAATAGGGCAGGTGAAACTGTGTAACATGCATGACTACATAATTGGAGAATCTGCTAGTATTTACAATGCAAGATCAAAGGGGTAGTGGGCAGACGAAAGAGCCTGCATACTCATGTCAGATGTGCAGAACAGACCCTCTGGATATTTGAATTAGCTGGATTGTCACTCAAATTTATGTTTTATAGGGTAGGTTATGGCGTGAATACAGCTGGAATAATGATTACCCAGTCTATCAGAAGTGTGTGGACAGGCAAAATAATCAGTGTCTAAGCTCATAACAAGATAGAGTATAAGAGTGACACAGTGTTTAGCGCGATGCTATTACAGCACCACCAACTCAGGTTCAAGTACAGTGCTGTCTGTAAGGAGTCTGTACATTTTTCCCATGTCTGTGTGGGTTTTGTCTGGTACTCCGATTTCCTCCCACCCTCCAAAAAAAAGTACAGGGTTTGAAGGTTAATTGGTGTATTTGGGCAGCGTGGGCTTGTGGGCCAGAAGGGCCTGTTACCGTGCTGTATGTCAAAATTTACATTTAATTTAAATTTAAATATGTAATAATTTCATCTGTTGTGTCTATCTGTTCCTTAATGCTCAGAAAAAGGCCCTTCAGCTCATACATCCATGCTAACCTTTTTGCCCACCTGAACCAATTCCATTTGTCCACATTCCATATCCTATTTAAGTAGTAAATATTTCTTAAACATAGTGATTGTATTCAACTCTATCACCTCCTCTGACAGTGAGTTTCAAATATCAACTACTTTCTGGGGAAAAAGCTTTCCCTTCAAATGTTCTTCTTCATCCCATTTGAACTTATGCCCTTTGGTTTTTGATACCTGTTACATGGGGGAAAAAACTCTGATTATCTACCCTGTCTATGCTTCTTGTATATCTCTGTCAGGTTATGGTGTGACCTGCAAACTCCTTTTCCTCGGGGAAAAAAACTCTGTCTATCCAATCTCTCCCCATAACTGAAGACCTCCAATCCAGGCAACATCCAGGTGAATCTCCTCCACCCTTTCCAGTGTGACCACAGACTTCCTTTAGTTTGGAGACCAGAAATACACACATCTCCACAACTGCAGTCTGACCAGTCTTTTGTGAAGTTCCAAACTTTTATATTCCATGCCCTGAACTATGATGGCAAGGATGCTATATGTCTTCTTCACCACCCTATTTATTTGTGTGGCCACTGTCAGGGAACTATGGACTTGAATCCCCAAAACACCCTGTTCACCAACAGGGGCTTGTACCCTATCCTTTACTGCATACATACTATCCCCTTTCACTTCCTAAAATACATTAGCTTGCACTTGTGGGATTAAATTCCATCTGCCAACACTCTTCTCAATCTTCCACACCACTTTATGCATCAACCATAAATTCAATAACCATAACATTCATTTCCAAGTTGATAAAATGACACACAACAAAGGTCCAAGCACCAATCCATTTGGTAAGTCACTGGTCACAAGTTTCCAAACAGAAAAGTATCCATTCACCACTAACTCCGCCTCTGCTTCGTGTAACCAATTGAAAAGTTCCATCCAATTAATATCACTTCTCTGTCCTTCCCCCCACCCCCCCACAAACCCCCCACCACCACTTCCCCCCCCCCAACCACCACTTCCCCCCCCCCCCAACCACCACATTGGTCTTGCAAAGTGTTACAATTATTTTTGAATCAACTTCCATCCCATTTCATACAATGTGAGAAACTCTTGCTCCACAATCGAACACTAGTTCTGTAGAAATTTGCCTAAACATTGCTTCGTGACTGACCCACATGGTGGATTCGATGTCTTTCTATTTACTGACTCTACAGCAGCTCATTCATACTGAGCCATTTACAAGGTGGGAGTTGTGGGTTCTTTTTCCGTTACTCTTCTCCTATTACAACCCAACTCTCTGCTATTGAAACTTGAAAGGTTGGCCTCCAGCAGATTTAAGTCTTTAAATTTTTATTTTGCTTACCTTCAAAGTAATCCCTGCCCACATATCTCCAAAATGCTGCTGACATTAATTACAGGCATCTCAATGTCCATAAGTAAGGGAAATGAAATAAGGTGGGCGGAGGTTCCTTTAGAGAATAGAAGCTACCACTAATAATTCCAAGCTGTAAATTTTATGTGATACACAATTCTCCAAATGTTGCTCAATTAGCAAAGTAGTGGGAATGAAGAGATGGCCCTGCAGATTATGAGAATGCAAAGTATTCAGTGACTCTGTACCATCCAAGACTCTGTCCACTTCAGACAAAAATGCCAACAAAACACTTACCTTCACGCTAAGAGTCTAAAGAGTTGATAACCTGCACAAACTAATTTGTCTATTCACTGCAGAATGGACAGCAGGTATTGTAGAGCTCGTCGAAAGAACCAAAGACTTGTTGATCCAAACCAAGGCTTTTATTAGCAAAAGACCGGAGCTCTTCACAGGTGGCCGACCAGTCCGGAATGATCCGACCTGGCTAGGGACACAGCCCTTTAAGGCCCAGGTAATGGGTGTGGCTTAGCTCTCAGCCAATCGCTATAAGCACAGTCTAGATACAGTAACTATATACACTACTATATACACTATGTACATTGGTGATAGATATGTACTATCACATTCACCCCTTCTTGGAGAACTGACCCTGGGAAAAACAAAACGAGGGAGAGAATGAAAGGAAGGGGTAGGTCAAGGACTGTAGCGGTCAGGGGGTCTGACCATCCGGTGTGACCGCCGTGGTGCCGGGATCGGGGTCGCTGGAGTGGTGTCGCCAGCGGGCTTGTCGGGTGCGACTGCTCCGTCGCTCAATTCCCCAGTCGTGTTGTCGGCAGGGTGGCCCGGGTGCGGTTGGTCCTTCTGCTGCGGCACGGGGCCTGGAGAATAAAGAGTTGGGGAAGGTTGGGTTGGGGGGTTTGCTGGTTCTCCCGCGTCCTGAGCTAGGTCCCGCACCGAAACAGTGTCCTCCCGCCCGTCTGGGAACCCAACGTAGGCGTAATGTGGGTTCGCGTGGAGTAGAGTCACCCGGTCGACCAAGGGGTCGTTCTTTGAGTGCCGGACGTGGCGTCGCAAAAGGACGGGGCCAGGGACGGTGAGCCATGCCGGTACAGTGGTTCCTGATTCGGATTTCCTCGGGAAAAGGAACATCCTTTCGTGGGGGGTGGCATTTGTTGCAGTACATAGGAGGGAGCGGATGGAGTGTAAGGCACTACTGAGAACCTCCTGCCAGTGAGAGGTGGGGAGACCTTTAGACCGGAGAGCCAGTGTAACCGCTCTCCATATAGTGGCATTCTCCCTCTCGATCTGGCCATTACCGCGTGGGTTATAGCTCGTGGTCCTGCTTGAAGCAATACCACACTCCAGAAGGTACTGTCGCAGCTCTGCACTCATGAATGAGGAACCCCTATCACTGTGGATGGAATTGGGGTACCCGAAGATGGTGAAAATAGTGTGAAGGGCCTGTATCACTGAGGTGGCAGTGGTGTCTGGGCAGGCCACAGCGAATGGGAAGCGGGAGTACTCGTCGATGGCTGTAAGGATGTAGGTATTACGGTTGGTCGACGGTAGGGGGCCCTTAAAGTCTACGCTAAGACGCTCGAAGGGGCGGGTGGCTTTGATAACGTGGGAGTTATCCGGACGGAAGAAGTGGGGCTTGCATTCAGCGCACACCGCACAGGCTCGGGTCATGGAGCGGATCTCCTCGACTGTGTAGGGTAAGTTGCGCGCCTTGACAAAGTGAGCAAACCTAGTGACCCCTGGATGACAGAGCGCCTCATGGAGTTTCCGTAGTCTGTCCATCTGTATGCTGGCGCACGTCCCCCTGGAGAGCGCGTCAGGCGGGTCGTTGAGCTTACCAGGCCGGTACAGGATGTCGTAGTTAAAGGTGGAGAGTTCGATTCTCCATCTGGCGATTTTGTCGTTTTTTATCTTACCACGCTGGGTGTTGCTGAACATGAAGGAGACTGCACGTTGATCAGTCAACAGTGTAAAGCGCCTCCCAGCGAGGTAATGTCTCCAACGACGCACTGCTTCAACTATGGCCTGCGCTTCCTTCTCGATCGAGGAGTGTCTACTCTCAGGACCCTGGAGGGTTCTGGAGAAGAAGGCTACAGGCCGACCGGCCTGGTTCAAGGTGGCTGCCAGGGCGAAGTCGGATGCATCGCTCTCGACTTGAAACGGGACAGACTCATCGATCGCGTGCAGCGTCGCAGCAGCAATGTCAGATTTGATTCGATCGAAAGCCGCTGTGGCTTCGGTCGAGAGGGGAAAGGAGGTGGTCTTGATAAGAGGACGCGCCTTGTCGGCATAGTGTGGAACCCATTGGGCGTAATACGAGAAAAGGCCCAGGCAACGTTTGAGAGCTTTCTGGGTATGTGGGGGGGGGTAAGTCCATTAGGGGACGCATGCGGTCAGGATCTGGCATGACTATCCCGTTCTCCACCACACAACCTAGAATGGCGAGTCGAGTGGTCCGGAAGACACACTTGTCCAAATTGTAAGTCAGGTTCAGCCGACGGGCAGTTTGGAGAAATTTGCCTAGGTTAGCGTCGTGGTCCTGCATGTCGTGGCCGCAGATGGTGATATTGTCCAGATACGGGAAGGTAGCGGTTAGCCCGTTCTGGTCCACCATCCTGTCCATTTCCCGCTGGAAGACCGCGACACCATTAGTGACCCCGAATGGTACCCTGAGAAATTGATATAGCCGCCCATTCGCCTCAAATGCCGTGAATGGTCGGTCCTCACAGCAGATCGGGAGCTGGTGGTAGGCCGAATGTAGGTCAATAGTGGAGAAAATGCGGTATTGGGCGATCTGGTTCACCACATCCGTGATGCGTGGCAGGGGGTACGCATCCAGGAGTGTGAAGCGGTTAATGGTCTGGCTATAGTCGACCACCATCCGTAGTTTTTTTTCATTCTTGACAACCACCACCTGGGCTCTCCAGGGGCTTGAACTGGGTTCAATGATGCCCTCATCCAGCAATCTACGCACCTCACTCCTGATGAATTTCCTGTTTTCGTAACTATATTGCCGACTTTTGGTGGCCACAGGCTTCCAGCCAGGGGTGAGGTTTGCGAAGAGTGCCGGCGGGGCAATCCGGAGTGTGGAAAGGCCGCAGGACTGGCCCCGGGGCACAGGGGCGGGTTGCTCGGGTGCTTCGGGGGTGGGGCGATGGCAGACCGAGAGGGGGGCATGGGGTCCCCCAAAGTGTAGGGACACCGTTCGGAACTGACACTGAAAGTCTAATCCCAGCAACACTGGGGCGCACAATTGGGGAAGGACGAATAATTTGAAGTGGGTGACCGTTACGCCCTGTACTTCCAGCGTGGCAATGCAATACCCCTTTATCCCAGTCGAGTGCGACCTCGTCGCTAATGAGATCCTCTGGGTAGTGGGAATAATGTCAAGTCCCCAACGGAGGGCCAGATCTGGCTGAATAAAGCTGTCAGTTGACCCAGAGTCAAATAAGCAATTGGTGTAGTGTCCATGCACTTTAATCAGTTCCATTGCTCTGGTGAGGGGATGAGAGCATTGCTGGTTTAATGTTATTGAAGCAGTTGACCGGGGAGTTTTGCGCGATGACGTCACGCAACGGGATGACGTAGTCAACGCTCGAGGAGCAGATTGGAGGACTTCCCGGAAGTGCTGTTGTGGCGGCGTTGGCGGGTGAATAGTAAGTAGTGGGGTTTGTAGTTGTTCGGTCGCGGCGGTCGGGCCCTGGCGGTCGTCGGTGATGGACGCTGGGGTGAGTACCTGGTTGGCCACGGGGGTGGCTGCGGCGGCGGTAGCGTCGGCCCCGGGGGTGTCTGTGGCGGCTGCAGCAGCGGCGGTAGCGTCGGCCCCGGGGGTGGCGGTGGCGGCGGCAGCAGCGGCGGTAGCGTCGGCCCCGGGGTTGGCTGTGGCGGCGGCAGCAGCGGCGGTAGCGTCGGCCCCGGGGGTGACTGTGGCGGCGGCAGCAGCGGCGGTAGCGTCGGCCCGGGGGGTGGCTGTGGCGGCGGCAGTGTCGAGTGTCCCGCACGGGGGCGAGAGGCGGGCCATCACCATGGTTGCGAGGGTGGGCTGCCCCTTCCGGGTTCGGCGTCTCCGTGACGTCAGGCGTTGCCGTGCAGGGGAGCCCTTGCTCTCATTGGACGAGAGCTCTGTGGAAGAAGTGTTTGAATGGGATAGTGGCGGTTGAGCTTCACACGAGGCACTGTGTTTGCCGGCGGCCATTTTAGACCTACAGACTGCAGCAAAGTGGCCGTTTTTAAGGTACTTCTGGCACTTGGCTTTTCTTGCTGGGCACTGGGACCTGCTGTGCTTGTCCCTCCCGCAGAAATAACATTTCGGGTTCTCACGGGGCAGGGTAGCAGCAGCCGACAGGCCGTCAGGGGTAGGATAGAAGGGCACTCTACTCACATCAGAGCGAGGGGTCCAGTCCCTAGAGAGCTCGGTGGACTTTAAGGCTGCATCCTCCATTGTGATTGCAATCCGGGCCACGTCCTCTAGTTTTTCTACCCCTTGTTCGAGCAAGCGCAGCCTCACTTCATTTGATCTGAGCCCAGCCACATAGGCATCCCGGACGAGATCATTTGTGATCTCGGCAGCAGTTTTGTCCACACAGTTACAGTCCTTGCCCAATGCCTTCAATACTTGTAAATATGCTCTACTGGACTCACCGGGCTGTTGCTTCCTCGACGCAAGCACGAGCCGGGCATGAACTCTGTTCACCGGTTGGTTATACATTTCTTTCAGTACCTTTATGGCTGCGGTGTAAGTGGTCTCATCCTGGATGTTCTCGTAGACTCTCAAGGACACCATAGACAGCAATGCTGTTAGACGCAGGTTATCCTCCTCCACCTCAATGAGCCTTAGGAAGTTTTCAAAGTTCAGCAGCCAGAAGTTAAAGGCTTTGAAGGCTGTAGCTGACCGTGGGTCGATATCAAGTTTTTCTGGCCTAATTAGACGCTCCATCCCTTTCAAAAAAATTTTTTTTTGCTAATAAAATTGTAGAGCTCGTCGAAAGAACCAAAGACTTGTTGATCCAAACCAAGGCTTTTATTAGCAAAAGACCGGAGCTCTTCACAGGTGGCCGACCAGTCCGGAATGATCCGACCTGGCTAGGGACACAGCCCTTTAAGGCCCAGGTAATGGGTGTGGCTTAGCTCTCAGCCAATCGCTATAAGCACAGTCTAGATACAGTAACTATATACACTACTATATACACTATGTACATTGGTGATAGATATGTACTATCACAGGTATATAATGTAGGAGCTCAAAAATCAGAGAGGGCGAGGTGACAGGGACAGGGAGCGATGCTGTGGGGGTGAGGCAATGCAGTGAGGGAGAGTGAAAGAGGGCAGATGAAGACATTCTGGATTGACTCAGTGCAAAGTGAGACCACATTAGGTGACATAGGTGAAAGAGGGAAGAGGGACAAGGCAGCAGAAAGAGATCCATTGATGACATTTGCCAGGATTCCATGATAATGAAGTACATTTATTGAATGGCCCTGCTCCTCCCTCAGCCAGTGACAGAAGCTACTTTTAGGTGGCAGCCTACACTTGGCAATTCCAGTTCTATCCTTACTAGAAAGTGGAGCTGAAGCCAAAAGGAGAAAGTCAATGGCTGCATGCCCCAGTGAACTGCAAAGAGTGCTCCCTGTCTAAGGCGTATAAACCTTTTCCTAACATTTCTGAGCCAGTCAAACAAAGAGTGAGATTTAAAGATCGCTTGACTAATTTGGGATCTGGAGTAGACTATCAGATTCAGATCAAGAACTTTTCTACTCTGTGAAAAGAGATTTATGAGAATTTTTTAAAGAAAAAAGGGAAGAACTTGCATTTATGCAGCACCATTCACAACTTCAGGACACCTTAAGCTGTCATCTAGCCAATGAACAGCTGTCATTCTGCGCCATCCATGTCATTACTTACTAAGTCATGTAGTCAATTTGTGCGTAGCAAAAACCAATGTGAAACTACTTGACTGATCCCTCAGCGGTACTGGATCTAAATGTGGTGATATGTAATTACACCACTAGGTCACCAAGGGTCATCCCGGTGACCTTGTATATAAAGCATTTCAGCGCTACAGTCTAGCCTTCCAGGTTTGTCTTGCAGAGAGACAAGACCTCTTAGTCTACATATTAGTTTATTAAAGCTGTCTTATACTCGCACTGCTGGTGTGGTTATTGTCAGTACAAGAAATGCATGAACACCTCAACCTTACACCACTCTGGCAGGACATTCACAACAATGCATTTGGAAACTGCTCACTCCCACTTATTACTGATGGGCAGAATCTGTTTGCCTTGTCAGCAACACTCATACCTTTATTTTCCAGGACAGTAATAGGAAGTTGAAATGTTCTTTGGTATGCCTTCTGCTTGGCAAAAGCACCATGCCAGTACAAATTTCATTTCACATTTAGATGCAGTGAAATTCCAATTTTGATCAGTTTCTCTTACCTTGGGTTAGGCGTGTAGGCTGGCTCACTTGAACTCCATCGATAGCACACAGGTACCCATGTGGGTATAGGGTTATAACTCCATTTTGGTTTTCAATGTGGCAATGCTGAGCTGCAATCCCAGGACCTTGAATACTGATATCCTGTGGGGGACAATCCGAGTTGCCAAATGTAGTCTTCCCTTCAAGAAAAAGGAGAATAACAGGAGTCACACTCATTTGTTATAATAGCAAAATATTATTGAAACCATGACAACTGGAAAGCCTTGGTGGGTATTTAATTCCAGCTCCTCTCCTCCTCCCACTCCCATATCCCTGATCTCCAACAGTGAGAGACATTTGTTTGGATGCAGCCTATCAAGTATTATGGCCAATGAGGCAGTTAGCTTGATCATGAGAAACTCTCATCTTAGAGCCTGGTTCTCTCCTTACTGAGAACAATAAACAAGAACCATACCTGCTTTACCACTACGCAGGTTCCAGGAATTGAGGTCAATTGTTCCATCCTCTGTACAGTTGAGGGTGCAAGAAAATGCACAGAAAATGGATCTTCACATCATTGTCATGTTGAAGTTCTAATTGAAGCTCAATGCAGCCACCACAAAGGTTTTGTGGGGAAGAACCACAGCCTAGGTCCCTCCCTTATCTACCTATTACCTCCTGCCTGCACTCCACTTCCTGCCCTTACCCTCCTCCCCCACACATGTATCCATACCTTGATGAAAGGCTCAGGCCCGAAACATTGGTTAAGTATCTTTATCTTTGCTATATAAAGTACACTGTTTGACCAGCTGAATTTCTCCGGCATTGTGCTTTCTACCGGCATCACCTACGGCTCCTAGAATGCTTCCACCAGCGTTGTCTCCGCTCCATCCTCAACATTCACTGGAGCGCTTTCATCCCTAACGTCGAAGTACTCGAGATGGCAGAGGCCGACAGCATCGAGTCCACGCTGCTGAAGATCCAGCTGCGCTGGGTGGGTCACGTCTCCAGAATGGAGGACCATCGCCTTCCCAAGATCGTGTTATATGGCGAGCTCTCCACTGGCCACCGTGACAGAGGTGCACCAAAGAAAAGGTACAAGGACTGCCTAAATAAATCTCTTGGTGCCTGCCACATTGACCACCGCCAGTGGGCTGATATCGCCTCAAACCGTGCATCTTGGCGCCTCACAGTTCGGCGGGCAGCAACCTCCTTTGAAGAAGACCACAGATCCCACCTCACTGACAAAAGGCAAAGGAGGAAAAACCCAACACCCAACCCCAACCCACCAATTTTCCCCTGCAATCGCTGCAACCGTGTCTGCCTGTCCCGCATCGGACTTGTCAGCCACAAACGAGCCTGCAGCTGACGTGGACATTTACCCCCTCCATAAATCTTCGTCTGTGAAGCCAAGCCAAAGAAGAGTGTCTGCAGCCTTTCATGTTTTAATTCTATCTAGGATCCCATTGACACTGGACACTGATGAGCTGCGCCTGTGAAACAGCTTCTCAAACATTGTAGAATGAGGAAACACCAGTTGCATTGATGCAATGGTTTGATGACACAATGAATGTCAAGGAATGTGCATTAGATACATCTCCTGTACATATTTTACTGAATAGTGTATATTTTTGAAATTTAAAGAAAATAAAATTAGATAACAGTGCAGGACACAGCAAGAACCTACTCTAAAAGGAGACTCACAAACCAAATACACTTCAAAGCAGAACATATATACATTAGGCTGGGAATAAATAAGTTGAATTTTGTCTATTAAAATTATAGATTCCGTGTGAACTTTAAGCACAGAGGCTCTGATGAGGCACAGTAAGGACATATCTACTGATCTGATTTCTACATAAGAACACATGATAGAAATAGTCTGCAATTTAAAAAGAGATTGGCTGGATAGTTACAAGTTGTGATTGGTTAACATCTTACAGACATTGGAAAGTTTAACATTATCTTTAAAAAAAAAACACCTGATCTCTACTGTAGCTTATTTCTGGATAATAATAATTTGTAACTAAAAAAAATCTATAAAAAATAAACCACCTGATCTCTACTATAGCTTATTTCTGGGTAATAATACTTTGTAACCAGGCAAGATTTAGTATTTCTTAATCAGATTAAAGTATTATTATTGAGATGGTCACCACTAATTACAATGATTGGATGTATCAATTAAATTAAATTAACATTTACCTATATTTCTGTACTTTTTTCAAGCCTAGCCAATTTTCATTCTCAAATCTTTCTTTAACTCATTAGATTTGGTTATTTCCTCACATATATGGCAGGGAAGACAACCACATATAAATAAAGCCCGTCTTTTTAAAAAAATATTTTATTTATGATTTTCCAAACTTAAACTCAAACAGTTATCAATATTATCAATGTTAACATTGACGATATCAATAATGATTACAATTCACAATGATCAATTCTATACAAGATTTTCTGTTGAGTTCAAGCTTTTTGTGTCCCCTTCCCCCTGCACCCCCCCCCCCCTCCACCCTCCACATTTAACACTTAACACTTAACCAACCACAGTTACATACAACATTTAGGACTTTCACAACATATATCGGGGGTTTATGGGTCTGTCATGGCATAGTGGATAATTCTCAAGCTGTTTTCTTTTTCTTGACTTTTCCTGGTTGGGATGGGATTCCCCCACCCCCCACCCCGCTAATTGAGGGGTAGACGGGGAAAGTAGGGCAGCGAGGCATGATGGCCCATGCTATAATTGTGCTCCTATGGAATTTAGGTATGGTTGCCAAATTTTCAAGGAAGTGTCGTACTTTTTTTCCTTAAGTTGTAATTGATTTTCTTCAGGGGAACACAGCTTTGTATTTTTGTGTTCCAATGAGTAATGCTCAGGCAGGAGTCGGACTTCCAGGTAACCACTATACACTTCCTGGCCACTGCCAATGCAATCATTACAAATTGGAATTATGTACGTTATGTTTCCCAATAGGAACAGCTCTGGGTCCTGTGGGAATTCTTTACCTATGATTTTTTTCCAAGGCTTGGCCCAATTTCACCCAGAAGGTTCTCACCTTGGTACATGTCCAGGTTCCTGTCTCAATGCCACATCTGAAGCATTGGTCTGATAATTCTAGTTCAGATTTGTTCAATTTTTGCAATGCCAGGTATAGTTGGTATAGGAAATTGTATTGCACCAGCCTGTACTGCGCATTAATGATTGCGGTCATGCTGGTCTAACACAGGTCGGACCAGCACTGCTCTTCAATTGTTATTCCTAAGTCTGACTCCCACCTCTGCCTTGACTTGCAAAGGCCTGGTTTAGATCATTCCGTATGGAGCAAGAAATACATTGCCGAGATGAATTTCCATGTGTTTCCCCTTTGAATCATGGCCTCGATGTCACTGCACTCTGGTAGGGCCACAGTTGTCCTGTAGAAAAGATCTTATCTGAAGGTTCCAGTGGAATGTCTTATTTGATAAATCATACTTATTCCTAAGTTGTTCAAGTGACATTAGCTGCCCTCGCTCGTAACAGTCCTCTACGCACCTGATGCTATTACGACACCAGGCGTCCAGGATCTCATTGGCCACTGTCAATGGTATAATCTATTTGGAATCAGGGGTGTTTCTGGGGACAGCCCCACTTTGATTCCTACGTATTGATTAATTTTATTCCAAATGGAGATTATTCGTTTTAGAATAGGCTGCCTGTTTTCCCAGATAACATTTTTGCGTCCCATTTATAAATAAAATCCTCTGCGACCTTCTCATCTACCACTTACAGGTCAATTTGTGCCCAAATAAAGCTATCTTAAAAAAACTAAAAGGAATAGGGGATCATCACTTCCAAATTTTTTATTTTTATTATTGGGCAATTAATAAACATAATTTATTTTTATTATTACATTTTGTTAAATTAGTGAATCCCCCTTCTTGGGTACAAACAGAACTGAAGTTTTCTAAAAAAATCACCAATGTTGGCAATTTTAGGTTCCATTTTACTCTTTTCCTTTTCTAAATTTACACATAATCTGATAATGAGAAGTAGGTTGAGAATTATGGGCTCAATTTAGAAAACATTTTGGTTACGTCAATTTATCTCTTGCTAGTCCCAAAGCCCCCAGAAAGAGGTTCAATGTTGGAAAACTGCAGTCAGACGAAGCGAGAGGAAACTTCCAGGCAAACCTCAAAGCAAAGCTCGACGTTGCAACCCGCCTCACGGACCCGTCCCCTGAAACCCTCTGGGATCAGTTGAAGACTACCATACTGCAATCCACTGAAGAGGTACTGGGCTTCTCCTCCAGGAAAAACAAGGACTGGTTTGACGAAAACAGCCAGGAAATCCAGGAGCTGCTGGCAAAGAAGCGAGCTGCCCACCAGGCTCACCTTACAAAGCCGTCCTGTCCAGAGAAGAAACAAGCCTTCCGTCGCGCATGCAGCCATCTTCAGCGCAAACTCCGGGAGATCCAAAATGAGTGGTGGACTAGCCTCGCCAAACGAACACAGCTCAGCGCGGACATTGGCGACTTCAGGGGTTTCTACGAGGCTCTAAAGGCTGTGTACGGCCCCTCACCCCAAGTCCAAAGCCCGCTGCGCAGCTCAGACGGCAAAGTCCTCCTCAGCGACAAGATCTCCATCCTCAACCGATGGTCAGAACACTTCCAATCTCTTTTCAGTACCAACCGCTCAGTCCAAGATTCCGCCCTGCTCCAGCTCCCTCAACAGCCCCTAAGGCTAGAGCTGGATGAGGTTCCCACCCTGGATGAGACATATAAGGCAATCGAACAACTGAAAAGTGGCAAAGCAGCAGGTATGGATGGAATCCCCCCAGAAGTCTGGAAGGCTGGCGGCAAAACTCTGCATGCCAAACTGCATGAGTTTTTCAAGCTTTGTTGGGACCAAGGTAAACTGCCTCAGGATCTTCGTGATGCCACCATCATCACCCTGTACAAAAACAAAGGCGAGAAATCAGACTGCTCAAACTACAGGGGAATCACGTTGCTCTCCATTGCAGGCAAAATCTTCGCTAGGATTCTACTAAATAGAATAATACCTAGTGTCGCTGAGAATATTCTCCCAGAATCACAGTGCGGCTTTCGCGCAAACAGAGGAACCACTGACATGGTCTTTGCCCTCAGACAGCTCCAAGAAAAGTGCAGAGAACAAAACAAAGGACTCTACATCACCTTTGTTGACCTCACCAAAGCCTTCGACACCGTGAGCAGGAAAGGGCTTTGGCAAATACTAGAGCGCATCGGATGTCCCCCAAAGTTCCTCAACATGATTATCCAACTGCACGAAAACCAACAAGGTCGGGTCAGATACAGCAATGAGCTCTCTGAACCCTTCTCCATTAACAATGGCGTGAAGCAAGGCTGTGTTCTGGCACCAACCCTCTTTTCAATCTTCTTCAGCATGATGCTGAACCAAGCCATGAAAGACCCCAACAATGAAGACGCTGTTTACATCCGGTACCGCACGGATGGCAGTCTCTTCAATCTGAGGCGCCTGCAAGCTCACACCAAGACACAAGAGAAACTTGTCCGTGAACTACTCTTTGCAGATGATGCCGCTTTAGTTGCCCATTCAGAGCCAGCTCTTCAGCGCTTGACGTCCTGCTTTGCGGAAACTGCCAAAATGTTTGGCCTGGAAGTCAGCCTGAAGAAAACTGAGGTCCTCCATCAGCCAGCTCCCCACCATGACTACCAGCCCCCCTACATCTCCATCGGGCACACAAAACTCAAAACGGTCAACCAGTTTACCTATCTCGGCTGCACCATTTCATCAGATGCAAGGATCGACAATGAGATAGACAACAGACTCGCCAAGGCAAATAGCGCCTTTGGAAGACTACACAAAAGAGTCTGGAAAAACAACCAACTGAAAAACCTCACAAAGATAAGCGTATACAGAGCCGTTGTCATACCCACACTCCTGTTCGGCTCCAAATCATGGGTCCTCTACCGGCACCACCTACGGCTCCTAGAACGCTTCCACCAGCGTTGTCTCCGCTCCATCCTCAACATCCATTGGAGCGCTCACACCCCTAACGTCGAGGTACTCGAGATGGCAGAGGTCGACAGCATCGAGTCCACGCTGCTGAAGATCCAGCTGCGCTGGATGGGTCACGTCTCCAGAATGGAGGACCATCGCCTTCCCAAGATCGTATTATATGGCGAGCTCTCCACTGGCCACCGTGACAGAGGTGCACCAAAGAAAAGGTACAAGGACTGCCTAAAGAAATCTCTTAGTGCCTGCCACATTGACCACCACCAGTGGGCTGATAACGCCTCAAACCGTGCATCTTGGCGCCTCACAGTTTGGCGGGCAGCAGCCTCCTTTGAAGAAGACCGCAGAGCCCACCTCACTGACAAAAGGCAAAGGAGGAAAAACCCAACACCCAACCCCAACCAACCAATTTTCCCTTGCAACCGCTGCAATCGTGTCTGCCTGTCCCGCATCGGACTTGTCAGCCACAAACGAGCCTGCAGCTGACGTGGACTTTTTACCCCCTCCATAAATCTTCGTCCGCGAAGCCAAGCCAAAGAAAGAAGAGTCCCATTATAGATAACCGTCTTTTCAGCCGTCTGTATTAGATGCAAGCTTTAAGGAATGGTACAGATTAGGTATCAAAATTTATAAACATCTTTTAATTCAAGATTTTGAACAACTGTCAGCTAAATTTAATCTTTCTAATAGACATTTATTTAGATATTTACAAGTTAGGCATTTTATTCAGTCAAAATTATATGATTTTCCTCAAATCACAAATTCAAATATTCTTGAATTTTTAAAAATTTACAGTTTGTTCACTGTGGATTAATATTATGTATTTATAACAATTTATTGGATTTAAGATCAGCCTCAATGGCTGAGATTAAGAATGATTGGGAGCGTGATCTCAATATAAAACTTTCAGATGAAGACTGGTACTCTGTTCTTAGTTTAATCAATGATTCTTCATTTTGTGCAAGGCATTATTTATTATAATTTAAAGGTGGTACATAGAATACATATCTCCAAACTCAAATTATCTTGTTTTTATGCAGATGTTGATCCATTATGTGAGAAATGCAAAATTTTTAAGCTTCATTAATCCATTAGTTTTGGGAGTGTCCCAATTTAGGAAGATTTTGGGAAAACATTTTTCAATCTTTATCAACAATTTTTAAGATCAAAATAGAACCATGCCCTTTAATTGGCTTGTTTGTTTTTTTCTCGTGAACAGGATATACTTTTGCCTGCAGCTCAAGAGAAAGTTTTAGCTTTTAGCACATTGATAGCCAGACGAGCAATTTTAATGAAATGGAAAGATGACTCTTCACCTACTCAAACACAGTGGTTACACAATGTAATGTCATATTTAAGCATGGAGAAAATTTGATACAACATTATAGACAGAAACTTTCAACTTGAAAAGATGTCGGGCCCATTCATAGAATACTATTTGGATGCTCCAGCAATTCTCTGTCTGATTTCCATATCTTTATTTTTTTTCTACAAAGTAACCTTGATTAGAGGGAGGCAGTAGGTTAGATTTAGTTTTAGTTTTTTTTGTTACCTTTTTTTCTTTGTTTTACATTAATCGATTATATATGGGTTTAATTATGGTTATCCTGGATCATAGCATCAAATTAGACAGAACTTATTCTGTGCTTTGACCAAAGGTTGGTACAATTGGTTTCTATCCAGAATTATGTTTAATAGATAATCTTAAATCAACAAATATGGATGGATTTTTAAAAATTACATTTATATTAATTTGTGATTTGTATATATTACATGCTTTTTGTTATGAGTAGATTTTGTATGTAGGATTATTATGCTAAACTCAATAAAAATATTTTAAAAAGAGAAGAAAACCTCAGGCAAGCTAATGTGTGGGAACCAGAACATCCTCATTAATTTGCCTCAGTATATTGTGAGGAATGTGATGGGAAATTGAGTAATTTGTGATTGCATTCATTGTATCATGTAATTCCACAAAAGTAGCTTTCGGTTGCATCTTTCATTTTTTGTAGCACCTTTCAGCTTCACAGGGACTGAAACATCTTTGAATTCTGTTCACTGTTGCAACATCTGGGGGGAATTGTTGGGAATGTGTTGAAAATAAAATGGCCTCAATTTAAAGGGGTGCTGGATGCTCTTTGCTTCCTCACTGGGCTAGGAGATCTGTTTCATTTGAGCATGGCTCTATGACTCCATGATGTAGGAAACGTGTGGTGAAAGGAACTTGCATAGCTGAATGGATTGGCGAGTCCAAACCTACCTGACCTTCCCTAACCCCTCCCTTGTCTCCTCCCCAGGTTTCCCAATAAAGGCTGGCGTGCCTGGACTTGGGCCCTCTTGCTCCTGTACCTTGAACTTGGCCAAGGTTTTTGGTAATTAAAGCCATTTAATCATTCCATCATATTGGCGTGATTCTTGTGTGCACCACAACATGGTAGATAATTTGTGCACTCCAAACTCCCATAAACAACAATACCGAAAAAAAAGAACCAGGTGAACTGCGTTAGAAATATTGAGTTAAGAAATATCATTGGCTGGGACGGCAGGGATAACTTCCCCTGATCATTTTTACAAGAGTGGCATATTTCTTTGAGGGAATCCTTTGGGCCTCATCTCAAAAGAAAAATCTGGGTTTTGGGGAAATGGGTCAAATGGAGAATTGGACGGAGATTCTACAGTAGAGGGTCCAGAGTCTTGGACAGTGAGAAGATTTGATGGAGGGAATTGATAGGGTAAGGGCAAGGTCATTGAGGGGGAAATGGGTCTGCAAGGACTGGTGCTGAAGGGTAAAAGGTAAAGAATGAGATTTAACTTGGCAGACTCCCATGTCAGCGCGATGATATGAACATCTAATTGTCCTGAGATTACCCAACAATGTTCTCTCTCAAAACAACTTGACCTAATTTTCTCCCCAGACTTTCAAAGGAAGCAGAAGTAATTTGGTGCACAGCTGATCTGGAGAGTGATATTAACACTGCTCAGTTACATTCCTAGAGTGGCTTGAACCAATCTCAAACTGGATGCAATTGGATTTCACTCCTTGATACGCATGTTTCAAATTGCTTAGCAAGAAAATAAATAGCCCTGGGGCCACCAAATTAACTAAATTCAGTGGAAAAACAAATTGTGGAGAAGAGAGTCTGCAGAAATTTATATATGTAAAAACACAAGAAGGCTGGGGAAACTCGGTAAGTTTCACAGCGGCCATAGGAAGTAAAGCTATAAACTGAGCCTTGAAGAAGGGCTCAGGCCCAAAATGTTGGTGATATATCTTTACTTCCTATGGTCACTGTTTTTTTGAGTTCCTCCAGCATTTTTATGTTTTTACGACAATCACAGCATCTGCAGACTTTTATATTTCACTGCACAGATACATGGATAGAGTAAGTGAGTTGGCAAGGGTTTGGCAGATAAGTACAACACTGGAAAATGTGAGGTCACCCTCCTTAGAAGGAAAAACAGTAAATTGGGCTTTATTTAAATGATTAAAAAATGCTGAATACCGAGGTTGTCTCCGCTCCATCCTCAACATTCATTGGAGCGACTTCATCACCAACATCAAAGTACTCGAGATGGCAGAGGCCGACAGCATCGAATCCACACTGCTGAAGATCCAACTGCGCTGGGTGGGTCACATCTCCAGAATGGAGGACCATCGCCTTCCCAAGATCGTGTTCTATGGCGAGCTCTCCACTGGCCACCGAGACAGAGGTGCGCCAAAGAAGAGGTACAAGGACTGCCTGAAGAAATCTCTTGGTGCCTGCCACATTGACCACCGCCAGTAGGCTGATCTCGCCTCCAACCGTGCATCTTGGCGCCTCACAGTTCGGCGGGCAGCAACCTCCTTTGAAGAAGACCGCAGAGGCCACCTCACTGACAAAAGACAAAGGAGGAAAAACCCAACACCCAACCCCAACCCACCAATTTTCCCTTGCAACCGCTGCAACCGTGCCTGCCTGTCCCGCATCGGACTTGTCAGCCACAAACGAGCCTGCAGCTGACGTGGACATACCCCTCCATAAATCTTCGTCCGCGAAGCCAAGCCAAAGAAAAGAAAGAAGCTCGAGGTGCAGAGATTCATAAATCATAAGAATCCAGTTTGCAGGTGCAGCAGATAAATCAAAACAGCAAATGAGATCTTCATGGCGAGAGGGATTGAATTTAAGAGCAGGGACTGCAACTGTACAGGGCACTGGTGAGGCTGCACCAGGAGTAGTGAATGCAGTTCTGGCCCCTTTATTTGAGAAAGGATATGCTGGCTTTGGAGGTGGTGAAGAAGAGGTTCACCAGGTTGATTTTAGAAATGAGGGGCTTAGTTGACAAGGAATAATTGTGTAGCTTGGGACTATACTTACCGGAGTTTAGAACAGTGAGGGAGGGATTTTACAGGAACATAAAATTCTGAAAGGAATTGATAAGATAGAAGCAAGGACGTTGTTTCTACTGGCAGGTGAGACAAGAACTTGGGGATATAACCTCAAGATTCAAGAGAGTTGGTTTAAAACAGAGATGAAGAAGAACTGGTTCTGCCAGAGAGGGTTGAACCTCTGTCCAATAATCCAGTAGTGGCTGCTTTATTAAATGTATTTGACACAGGTAGATGGATTCTTAAATAATAGTGGAATTTGGAATTATGGGGAATAGGTGTGCAGGTGGAGCTGAGACCACGGCTATGATCTTATTGAATGGTTCAGCAGGCTCGAGAGTCCAGGGGGCCGACTCCTACTCCTGCTCCTTATGTTCTCATATTCCTTCTGTACTCGTATTCTCCTTTTCGATGCTTCTTAGACCTTTAGAATAGACTGGTCCTTACTGAGCTTCGGCTAAGTTTGTTCAATAGCATTCCCTTGAAACAAACTAGTATTTTTTTCTGTTGCTGTAAGTTACATTTGAATATAAATAGTTATTGGCAGTAAGTTTTAGTCATTCTGGCTCTCAGATACTCTGATGGTAACAGAGATCAAAAAGAAAATCTTAAGTGGACTCCACATGATCTTTAAGCCGCTGGTATTTCTGACATAAACTAATTGACTGCAAAATGTTGACATGAACTATTTTAGTACTCAGTTCCATTCAAGCTACAGTTCATTTTGCAGTTGCCTCCCCAACTCTGCCTGCTGTGCTGTTCCTGGTGTGCACGTGCCTCGGGACTGCTTTGTTACAGCTTCACACCATCACCTCCCCTTCTGACAGCAGCTGTGCGGAACCTTAACTATTGTCATCAAAAATCAAGAGTGAAAATTAAAACCAGTCATCAGAATACTTCCTCTCCCATATTTTACTGTTTTGACTTAGAACTCATTGGGAAGTTAAAGGGAATTTAAAGATTTATGCTTCTGAAAAGTTTATTGGACATCACCGGCTAAAGCAATACATCCCTTTACACTCTTCCCATGACACAAGACATTGACACGTGAATCACACAAATATACACCTAAGCACCACCAGGTGCTGCTACTGATACCCTACACAGTACATAGAGAAGCACACAGGTGGACAGATTGACATACAAAACACACACCTATATACTCAATCATGAAATATCACAGAAATTCAATAGATATTTGGACAGATTTATGGACAAGAAGGATCAAATGCAGATGAATGGGACTGGCTCAGAATGCCAACTTGATCGACATGGATGATTTGGGCCAAAGGTCCTGTTCTGCACTGCATGTGACTAACTAGACAGCTACAAAACAACGTAACACAAGACAAATGAACGCACAAATATAGAGGCAAAATTAGTGAAACACAAACATAGAAGCACAAATATAAACTATTCACATTGCAATGCCAATTATATAAGATTGGCACACATGCTCAGTTAAACACACACACACACACACACACACACACACACACACACACACACACACACACACACACACACACACACACACACACACACACACACACACACACACACACACACACACACACACACACACACAACACAGCCAAGGTCCTTCATAACACAGAGGGATCTAGAAAGGCAAGCAACAGTAGCACTGGTTATTGCCATCCTTGGGTCTGTAAGCAGATGTGCAGGCAGCTCTTTCAGAAAAAGTTACCTCTTTGGATGTAGAAAATGAGTAAGTAGAGGACCAAGGGTTGGGTGTCCCTCAACAAGGGGCAACACTGAAAGAGTGTGGTGGTACACTGCAGGGGGCAACCTCTGTACCTGCAGGAGAATATGGGAGACAACACCTGGCCGTCTGTCAATCAGCCAACCTGAATGGATCAAGCCCCACCCAGTCGGGTGTCAATCACCCTCCGGGATTATAAGCCTGAGCTCTGTGGATGCCTTTGTCAATTAAAGCCTGTTGTACAGTCTCTTCGGTTTTGTGTGTTTGCTTCTGTCTAACAGCGCACCACAAAGAGAGATTAGGTGAAGCAAGGGAAGACCAAACAGGATTGGGAGACAGATAGAATCAGAGGGTGGGGTTGGAAAGAGAGAGTGCTAGAAGGAAGAGGGAGAGAGAGATGATAGAAAGTGGAAAAGAGAATGAGTGAGAATATGAGTAGAAGGAAAGAAAGAGAGGAGAAAGAAAGAAAATAACCCACAGTGCTTCCGCTATACTTGAGTGGAGCAATTATCCTTGCAATGTAGGAAAAGTGGCAGCCAATTTGTGCTCAACGTGGTTCCACAAAGCCATGTGATAATCTGGTGTTGGGTGTTGGTTTAGAGATAATTATTTGCCACAAAGCCAGGAAACACTCCTTGTGTTCAAGGTGATGTGGTGGCTTCAGCATCACTTGGGAGGGCAGTCAAGGCCTTGTGTCAAAGACAGAAGTGTGGGCCCACTGAAGAACAGGGGAAGCAGGGTGACTGAAGGGTAGAGTCACCGAGAAAACAAGGAGACAAACTTGTTCAGCTGCTGTGGCCTTCCCGCCGAACTCAGCATGTTTCTTACCAACCTCCAGTAAAAACAAAATGCATAATTCCAAAGGAAAAAGTGGCCTCAGGGTCCAACCAACCAAGAAAACAAAGTGCTTGTGCCTAAAGCACAACATGAGAACATCTCAAGAAGGCACTTACCACAAATCTTTCTTTCCAAGAGAGGGAAAAAAAGAACCAGATCAAAATTTAGTTGTGATGCAGTCCTGAAAATGTTCGTAATTTCGTGTGAGCTTGATTGAAACAAGTGAGTCTCTGCTGAGCACATTCAGCGTCTTGATTGATCTACAGTGCAGAGTTCGGGCCTGAAAGCTGTGTGCAGGCAGCATGTTATCTGTTTCTGCACACTCTTAGGAAATATAATCAGATCCTTAATCCCCAGTTCCAGGACCAATCGGTTTCCTTTGGGGCAAAGGCATGCTTCAAGCAAGGACAATAGGATCCCCAGCAAGATGCCTGTAGTTCTTTCCAAAACTCAATTTAAAAAATGCTCATAGACATGTTTTCAAAATAGCTCAGAAGTATACTTTTGCTTTTGTTTCTCATACTGTTCTCAGCAAAGATCACAGCCAAATCTTTGCATCACCATTTATGGAGGTATAATTTCACTTTATTTGGATAGCTCCTGAAAGCGATAATATCTATCGGTTGCTTCATTTCATTTTATTTAAAGGAAATTCCTTATTTGCCATCGCCCTTTACACTAAACACGTGAATTTCCAAAGAATTTGCAAGATTGCTGCCAAATACCGGAAGCGTTTAAGAATTATAATGCAGTGATTATTAGTGAGATGAAAAAAATCGGAAAGAGGCAGCAGAATTTGCCAGGCTTAAACATTAGCATCTCATTATTGTTCTCTTTTGTCACCTACAGGATATGGGGGCTTTTGACACAGTAGGATTTGACAGATTTCATCACCGTAGGCAAAGTCTCAGGCTAGGTTTTGGCCATTTAAGAGTGAGAGATGAGGAGAAATTTATTCTCTCTCGGAGCTGGAATCCTCAGAATTCTCGAACTCTGAAGACTTCTGATGCTGCATTATTACACATCTTCAAAGGTGCAATAGACTGATTCTTCAATGAGGGTGGAATCATGGGTTTTAGGGAGGAAAAAAAGAGTTCAAAGATCAAAACTGCCAAGACCGTTGTGGAATGGCAGAACAGGCTCTGGGGATTCCATGGCCTTGTCTTGGTTCTATATTTTTTTGTACTTGTAAACCCATTTGAGAATCATTTTCTACATTTTGTGGAAGTAAGGGTCTGCCTGGTGTACACTGATCAATGTTAATTAATGCCGACATGTACCTTGTTGCTCTGTGAAAGAATACTGTGGAGGTTAAGAGAGGAGAGGGGCCGCATGACGTGTGTTGCCAATCACTCCTGGCTGAGCTAGGAGTTCCCCAACAGCCTTGAGTTCCCCAGATCAGGTGATTCACAAGCACAATGCCTGAGGAAAGGCGGAACCCAGTTATGTGATTGGTTCACATGCATGCATTTGTATGTTCAGGGAGCTCCTTGATCCCCTATGGTGGTGGGGGGTTTGATGGACCTCCCACCAAGCTTGTGTGTAATAAAGGAGTACCGTGAAACTAAATTGTCTGAGTTCTCCATCCATTATGGACCTGGATGAAGAGGGTCAGAAAATGACCATCTACAATTGCAATCCTCAATGTTACCAAGTACAGTTCTGGAATGCTGCCTGAGGAATGGAAGGGTCCTCAGCATTTTGTCAGCTATGGATCACTGTGATTGGGAAGTGAAACAAAATGTCACTGGCCTTTCCAGAGTATTCCCAAAGAGAAATGGACCTGCATTCATTCAGGCACACCCTCTTCATTGCTACAGGTGACCTATAGAATGACCCAAGTAAAACTGAGGCTCAAATTTTGATGTTGGTCTAAAGGAGAATGGAATGAAAAAGAAGGTTGTAGTGACAGCTTCCCAGAACATACACCCAAAATGGTAGAAGGGTTTGCAAGTGACAGTGGAGCAAAGGGAGATGTAGGAGTGTGAGTCACAAGAGCAAGGAGTATGATCAGGTATGTAGAACAAGAAGAAATGCAGTGTTAAGATGGAGTCACACTACAGGAAATAAAGCCCTTTCATACTACAGGATGTCCAAAAATACTTCATAGCCAAGGAAGTAATTTTGGAATTTGCACATTCTAGTCAGGCAGATAACCCTGCAGCCGACTTGAACACATACATACACATAGCAACATGGCAATTAACAAACACTCCGCTTTTCAGTGGTATAATTGAAGGATATATATTGGCCTGATTACTAGGGAGTCTCCAACAGCTGTGCTGCAGGATTGCTGCACTCACAAAGTCATAGAGTTATGCAGCATGGAAACAGGCCTTTCGGCCCAACCTCATCATGCCGACCAAGTTTAGAATTTTGTTTAGTTGTGCAAAGATTGTTTTTGCGTGTTATCCAGGCATCACAAAAATAAAATTGTCACTTTCCAGCACTCTTTGGGATTTAAAAATTCACAAAAAAACCGTTACGTAAAAATAAAGAAACAAGATTAATTAGAAGAATGGTCAAACTAGATTCCTAGGATTTTACATATCTGAGCTAGTCCCATTTGTCTGCATTTGGCCCCTGTAGCTCTAAACCATTCCTATCCATGCACAGGTCTAAATGTCATCTAAACTGTACCCACTGCTACCCCCAAAAGCTCATTCCCAATAACTACCTCAGGTCCCCTTTAAATCTTTTCCCTCTCAGCTTAAACCTATGCCCTCTAGTTTTAGACTCCATACAGGAGATATAAGCAGGAGGTGAGAAATGAGAACAGAAAAGAGAGGAGAAATAAATAATTCAGTAGACTAGTGAGATGCAGAACACAACAGTTACTGGAACTTGAAATTAAAAGTGTGCAGGGAAAAACCAAAGTTAATGTTCATGACTTTTTGGTCTATGCCCCTGTTGCCATAGGCATTATTGACCCATCTCCAGCAATCTCTCACCTTCTTCAAGAGGAAGCAATGTGATGGCGATGCTGAGACGACCACTCCCAAGGCTGACCAGGTGTGGCTTGTCTGTCTGTACCTTCAGCCCCTTCCCTGTGTCAATCAGGTCCAGAGGAGTATTCTGGCAGGAAGAGAAAAGGATCAATAAATGTTTGTCAATTAGCTTAGGATAATAGCAGCTGGAGTAAGTCCTCTATTTCTCTTGGCCTTTGCCTTGCCACACTATCACTGGATCTTTTCAACTTCTCTTCCCCACTTGATCCCAATATCTCTCAATTCCCATGACTCAATCAGTTTTCCTCTTGAATGTTCTCAGCAACAGAGCATCCTCACTCCTCTGATTCAGTGAATTCCAAAGATACTCAACCCTCAGAGTGAAGACATTTCACCCCATCCAAAATGCCATTTTTTGGCTCGCCTTGATAAAATGCTCTCTGCCTCATATTTCCCTTTTGGGGAAACAAGCTCTGAGCATCCCACCATAATTTGATATACTTCAACAAGAGCAACTCTGATTCCACAGAATAACACAAGAGCCTTGAATAAACAATAGACGCAAGATGTTTCAGAGAGTGATCTCGCATATGGATAACTTGTTTGTCTTGGCTCTGTCAGATGCATTTGCTAAACATTCTCATCTTGGTGCTCTCCACTACTACAGAGTTGGACAATAAACATTACAGCAGTTTTCTGGAGCTAAAATATGCACTGGAATGATCAAAAACATGAACAACACGACTTGCCAATTGTACATTCTCAAGTTCAAGTTTATTGTTACATTATATGTGGTAGAGTGAGGTGGGTCCTTCTGTGAGCAGTCATCTCTAACATGCATACAGGTGTACAAAGTAGAGCTGAAAGAGCCCAATTCTAGAGAATAGTTACAATGAAAAAGGTCCATTTGCACATAGCAAGGTCAGCGTGAGAGCACAGTTGTGGGGATCATTCAGGAGCCTCGTTTTCCTCAAGAGGCCATTATATCAGCTGAACTCCTCTTCCTTCATCAACCCCATTTTATTGTCCTGCCATTTGGAAAGAGCCTCACTTGCTTCCTCTCTCATTCATTTGTAATTGTTCTCTTCCCACTTTAACACTCTCAAGAGCCCCTCAAGAACACACCACAATGCTTCATTGCTCTCTTTGCCACTTCAAGCATGCTGCTCAATGCCAAGTGGAGCATTGTGCCAAATTGCTTTAAGCAAGAGCTGGATCTGTTTCTGTCGGGATTAAATTGAGGCTAACTGTGAAGAATTTCAAGTCAAGTCAAGTTTATTGTCATTTGATTGTACATGTACAATCTGAGGAAACAGCCTTCTCCAGTCCTCAGTGCAAAACATGCAGACACACAACCAGACATAACACACATACAGTCAATAATACATATGCAGGACAAGTATTATAGCTATAAAAATAAATAAATGGTGTTTTGTGCGAATGAGAGTCTCGGATATTTAGTGTGAACAGTTCCTTTGGTCGTTTAGCATTCTCACTGAACATGGGAAGAACCTGTTCCTCAGCCTGGTGGTGCTGGCTCTGATACTCCTGTATCTCTAACCTGATGGGAGGAACTAAAAGATGTTGTGTGCAGGGTGGAAGGGGTCCTCAATGATTTTGCACCCCCTCTTCAGATCATGATTAGATTCACTAGTTAAGTGAACTCCAAGGAACTTGGTGCTCTCCACTACTACAGAGTTGTTGATGTATAGAAGAGGGTAGTAATTCCTGGTCCTGAAGTCCATGATCATGTCTTTAAACTTGTCCACATTGAGACTCAGCTTGCACCATTTCACGAGATCTTCCACCTCTTCTCTGTAGTGTGACTCATCATTGTTGAGTCCTAGCGAGGACAGCTTCTCCATCTGCCTTTGGGAGGAATCATATTAAATGCCAAGTTAAAGTCAATGAACAGCAGCCTGGCATATGAGGTGTCATTCTTCAGTTGGTCAGGATGGAATGAAGGGACAAGGCTATAGCATTGTCAGTGGAATGGTTTCTTCTATGGGTAAATTGGAATGGGTCCAGCATCTCTGGGAGGTGTGCTTTGATGCATTCTATTTCCAGGCACTCAAAACATGAATTTCATGGATTTTCATCCACACACACCTCTCCCTTGAGAGCCCATGTTTTAGGTGGCATGGTCGGTCTAACATTGTGATCCACAGGGCATCTCTACCACAGGAAAGCAGGCAAGGGTGAAGAAAAGATTCAAGAGAATGTTACCAAGACAAGTGGGCTTGAATTAAGAGAGGCTAGACAGGGTGGGACTATTCTCCTTAGCGGACAAGTTTCTCTTGTGTCTTGGTGTGAGCTTGCAGGCGCCTCAGATTGAAGAGACGAACTACTCTTTGCAGATGATGCCGCTTTAGTTGCCCATTCAGAGCCAGCTCTTCAGCGCTTGACGTCCTGCTTTGCGGAAACTGCCAAAATGTTTGGCCTGGAAGTCAGCCTGAAGAAAACTGAGGTCCTCCATCAGCCAGCTCCCCACCATGACTACCAGCCCCCCCACATCTCCATCGGGCACACAAAACTCAAAACGGTCAACCAGTTTACCTATCTCGGCTGCACCATTTCATCAGATGCAAGGATCGACAATGAGATAGACAACAGACTCGCCAAGGCAAATAGCGCCTTTGGAAGACTACACAAAAGAGTCTGGAAAAACAACCAACTGAAAAACCTCACAAAGATAAGCGTATACAGAGCCGTTGTCATACCCACACTCCTGTTCGGCTCCGAATCATGGGTCCTCTACCGGCACCACCTACGGCTCCTAGAACGCTTCCACCAGCGTTGTCTCCGCTCCATCCTCAACATCCATTGGAGCGCTCACACCCCTAACGTCGAGGTACTCGAGATGGCAGAGGTCGACAGCATCGAGTCCACGCTGCTGAAGATCCAGCTGCGCTGGATGGGTCACGTCTCCAGAATGGAGGACCATCGCCTTCCCAAGATCGTATTATATGGCGAGCTCTCCACTGGCCACCGTGACAGAGGTGCACCAAAGAAAAGGTACAAGGACTGCCTAAAGAAATCTCTTGGTGCCTGCCACATTGACCACCGCCAGTGGGCTGATAACGCCTCAAACCGTGCATCTTGGCGCCTCACAGTTTGGCGGGCAGCAGCCTCCTTTGAAGAAGACCGCAGAGCCCACCTCACTGACAAAAGGCAAAGGAGGAAAAACCCAACACCCAACCCCAACCAACCAATTTTCCCTTGCAACCGCTGCAATCGTGTCTGCCTGTCCCGCATCGGACTGGTCAGCCACAAACGAGCCTGCAGCTGACGTGGACTTTTTACCCCCTCCATAAATCTTCGTCCGCGAAGCCAAGCCAAAGAAGAAAAGAAGAAGATTCTCCTTAGCATATAGGAGGCTGAAGGAAAACCTTATAGAGGTTTATAGAATCAGGAGGAGCTTGGATAAGGTAAATAGTCAGCCTTTTTTACCAGGGTAGAGGAGGCTAAAACTAGAGGGAATAGATTTAAAGTGAGAGGCAAAAGGTTTAAAGGGGACACGAGGGACACTTTTTTCACTCAGAGGGATGTAAGTAAGACAAAAGAGCTGCCAGATGCAGTGTTAGCAATGGGCATAATTGGAAGGTTTAGGCAACATTGAGAATGGCACAAGATTAGGAGAAGTTTAGCAAGATATGGCCAGCATGGCCAAGTTGGGCCAAAGGGTCTCTTTCCATGCTGTAAAACTCCAGGACTCTGTGAATGGTTGATTCATCATTGTATGTAAATTATCTCCTTCATATAGGTTCTCCTCTTCCACTTTTGAAATGTCCTCTGCTTCTTTCCCCAACTCCTTGGCTACACTTTCTCAGAAACCCTCATTGGTACTTCAGCAGCCTCCCTGTCACACCACCAAGCATTTCAATTCCCCTGACATTGTTCCATTCTGAAAAATCTCTATTTTCTAATTGCCCTGTCTCTATTGACAGATTTATTCCTTCTTCCCTTCTCCATCTTGCTGAGAATTTCAATGGCTTCACGGACTGGTTCCTGTTTCGCCTGGCCTAACTTTGTATCTTTTTTTAAATTTACAAAATAATAGAAGCTGATTCCGGCCATTGAAACCTGTGCCACCCAATGACACAATAACCTTGTACATTCTGGGTCAATCCATTCCTTGGACACCTTTGCCCACCCACAGTGGTGCCATTGCCACTAGATTGGTGGGTGTAGTGGTTAGCACAATATTTTACTGCGCCAGCAATCGGGACCAGGGTTCGAATCCTGCGCTATCTGTAAGGAGTTTGTACGTTCTCCCCCTGTCTGCATGGGTTTCCTCCAGTTCCTCTGATTTCCTCCCACCCTTCAAAATGTATGGGGGTTGCAGGTTAATTGGGTGTAACTGGGTGGCTCAGACTCATGGGCCAGAAGGCCCTGTTACCAATTGTGCTGTAAATCTAAATTTAAAATTTATGTCCATGTCCACAAACAATGGAGCTCACTCTCAGTACAGCACTGGAACTGTCAGCCTGGGTTCTGTGTCTGTCACAGGCGAAAATACTACCCACTGAGCTACAGCTGCCACCTGTAGCAGAAATCTTCTCCAAGAGGGTCTGTTCCTGGTGAACAAGCAACCGGATAACATCTGAAATTATCCGTTGCCATGGCAGCTGCAAATCCTTTGAATTCTAATTCACCCATGGGACATGCTTACAGAGAAATGTCACTACAACATTGTTACAATTAATCAACCAGCACCATATCACCACGTCCTGGTTCAGGGATCCTGGATTCCATGAGGTCACCTTCTAAATCATTTCCATTATGTTCATTATATTTCATCAATCACTAGAATTGCATGGTGTCAGAACTGAGAATCCCCAGTCTAATGTGTCTGGCGGATGAACAAGAGAACATCTCATTTTTTTTGTTTTGTACCTTGATATTAGACACTCTTCTCCTCACATCGACTTGAACATGCATATGCATGCATGTTTGAAAATGAGCATTGGAAAGATACCATCAATGTTATCTCTACAAACTTACTGAAAAAAATAATCCATCAATGGTGTCTTCTCTGAGTCCAATAGAGCAGCAAGTGCAACACTACTATAGAGCTAGCGACCCGGGTTCGAATCCATCACTGACTGTAAGGAGTCTGCACGTTCTTCCCACGACTGCATGGGTTTCCTTTGGATGCTCCAGTTTCCTCCCACCCTTCAAAACGTACAGGGGGTAAGTTAATTGGGGTATTTGGGTGGCTCAGGCTTGTGGGCCAGAAGTTACATGAGGCTGTGTTGACACCAGGTTCCCAAAACATACAAACATAATGAGCTGTCACAGGAAGAAATGACCAGAACAGAGAAAAGGATTCAGTTATGTCCTCAAGCTTCATTGAAAATATACAACATCCCAACTGACTTCTGGTCCCTAGCTGATCAACATAAAGAAGGAACATTTGGGATGGTAATGAGAACCTCAAGTCCATGTAACAGGAGTACTGCATCAGCTGTGGAATAAGTGCATCATCTTTCAAACTACCCACCTACCTGTCCCATTATTTAACTCCTGCCCCATCTGTGAAAAAGCCCATGTTTCCCATCTAAGAACTCACAAAAACAGAGTGGAAGCAATTTACCCATCATCCCAAGGAACTGCTTGAGAAAATAAGATGTGTGTATGTGAAAGTATTTCTCCTCTAAAATGGTCCTTAGGTTTATTGTTCTTGGATTACCTCAATGGTGATAACACTGCTTTGGGATATCTTCAGGTTATGAAAGGCTTTATATAAATGCACGTAATTTCATTCTTAAAGTATAACAAGTTATCTAGTGCTGTAAAGGATATCTCAAGGATTTTATACCAATGTTCTAATGCAGGCGTCTGCATGGAGGACGAGGCAATAAACAACAGTCTGATTATGATTACAGTTGTAATCATTTTGACCAGTGGATGAATATTGGCCAGCATATAGGGATGCTTCAAATTTGCATTGCTTCAAATCATGCGTTGGAATCCTTTATGGACAATGAAAGTTTGTGGACACAGGTGAGGACCTTACATGAAAGTCAACATCCACAAACAAAGGCTCAGAAATGCTGCATTGCTTCAATTGAAAAGGAGAAAATGTTGCACTGTCTGTAGCCAACAAGGTAAAGGCTGATCAGAGAAAGGCTTCCGTTCCATAATATCCTCAAAGCAGAGAAGGCAAAGCAGAGCTGCACAAATAAGATTAATGTTATCGAATTACATTCAAAACAATTTAAAAGCAAACAGACTAAAGTGATTAAGAGAAAGGCTGTATAGTACTTCCAAAAGTCAGACAAAAGAGCTCACAGTATCAGCAAAGCATATGTGGAATGCTTTGATAACTATTTAATCAAAGCACCAATATAATTTCTGTATTTTTAGTGAGAGTGGTCAGAAGTCTCTCTAACACAATTGGTAACATTTTATTCTCCAATTCAGATGATTGAGGGTTCAATCCAGAATTCTGATCAGTAATCCAGGTTGAAGCTCTTTAGCGGTTAGTGACTTTACAGCACCAGCGATCGGGACTGGGGTTCGAATCCCATGCTGTCTGTAAGGAGTTTGTATGTTCTCCCCGTGACTGCGTGGGTTTTCCCCAGGGGCTCCACTTTCCTCCCACTGTTTGAAACATACTGGGGGTGTAGGTTAATAGGGTGTAAATTGGGCGACATGGACTCATGGGCCAAAATGGCCTGTTACCGTGCTGCGTGTCTAAATTTAAATTTTAAGAGAAAAAATTTGCAAATGAACATCAATGCCAGCACATATAAGGTGAGATCAGATAAGATGATCAAAGGCTTGATCAAAGATGGATTTTCAAAATTTAGGATTCTTGTATTGCAAGATTATAAGAGCATGTGAAAGATGGAGAAAAAGGTTCAAAGGTCCAGGGAGAGAATTCCAGAGTTTAAGGTCTTGGCTGAAGACATGACCTGCTGCTGGTGAAGCAATTATATTTAAGGTGATGGAAAAGTCTTTATGAAAGGTCTCCAGAAAGAGTCATACAATACAGAGCAGGTCCTTCAGTGTAACTCGTCCCTGCCGACTAGGTTGGCATTCTGGGCTGGGCTCATTCACCAGCATTTAGAATATATTCTTCCAAACCTTTCCTGTCCATATAGCTGTCCAAATGTTTCAGTTGAAATCTCCGCTGAAGAAAAAATGGAGACAGAAAGGGGTGTGATGCATGGAGGGGTTTGAAACTTTTTGATTTGGAATATAGATTGTAGAAAATCAATCTAGGAGTAAACGCATAGATAGGTGAATGGAATTTGGTAAGGAAGGGACATAGGCACTGGAATCTTGGATGATCACAAGCATAAGGTGAGCGGTAGGGTCATTTCTAAGTGCTAATTCCTGGAATGAAAGCATTGTTCTACCAGGGGAAATGAGACAGTTTGAGTTTATATTCCATGGAGTTTAGAAGAATAAGGGATGACTTCATTCAAACATATAAGATCCTAAAGGGGCTCAAGAGGGGAGATGTTGAGATGGTTCCACTAGTTGGAGAGTCACAAACAAGGGGACAGAGCTGCAAAATAAGGGTTCAATTGTTTAAAACTGGGGTGTGCATTTTTTTTTTCTCTTAGAGTGTAGCAAGAATTCTTTGACCCTAAAGATGGTAGACACTAGATCAGTGGAAACATTTATAGATGGAGATAGAAAAATATTTGAAAGATCAAAGTATTATGGGGAAATAATGCAGAAGAAGAGTATTTAATAAAGGGTGGGTTTGAGGGGCCAAGTGGTCTACTCTTGCTCCAAACTTCTTGGGTTCTAGGTGCAAAGCTCGCCTCAGTGCAGCACCCACATTGTAAACAGATTGGGTCCTGAAAATGGTTGGAAAATGGAACGCGGCAGGGGCCAATTTGGATCCTTTTAATCTTCCAGTAGTATTTTCCAATTGGAGAAAATTTCTATTCATTCAGTCCTGGATATTGTCCAGAGGTCTAAGAAACAACTGCTTTACCAGAGAAAAAACTGGGGTTAAAAAGAAAATGCCCTGGTTCACTGACATTAATGCAATGACCAAGAAAGGGCACCAGCTTCTCCATTTCCTCAGATGCCTGAGGAGATTTGGCATGCATTCACATCCTTAATAACTTATACAGGTGTACCATTGAAAGCACCCTATCAGGTTGCATCACAGCGTGGTACAGGAACTGATCCACCAGGACCACAAGAAAGTGCAGAGTTGTGAACATAGCTCAGTCTGTCACACAAATTCCCTCCCCTCCATTGATTTCATCTATAACTCTCACTGCCTTGGAAAATCTCCGAACATTTAAAGGACTCATCCCACCCTGGGCATACTCTCTTCACAACCTGAACTGGAACTTGGAATTATGATATTACGTCTCTTAATTAATTGCTCGATGTACCTGGGTTTCGTTGTTTTACACATGATAGAGAAGGAGGTAAAAGGTGGAGGCATGTCATTGCTAATCAGGGAGAGTGTCACGGCTGCTCTCAGAGAGGACATAATGGTCAGCTTAGCTACAAGGTAGAATGGGTAGAGATCTTAAATAAGGAAGGATGCAATCACTCTGCAAGGGGTATACCATAGTCCTTCCAATTATCACTGGGAGGTGGAGGAACAGATATGTAGACAGATTATGGAAAGTTTCAAAAATGACAGGGGTTGTTGTGGCGCAATACTGTAATTTCCGCAATGTTGACTGAGATGTTAGCATGAGAGGGTAAAATGGGGCAGAATTTGTTAAGTGCGCCAGGAGAGTTTATTGTAGCAGCATGCAGATAGCCCATCCAGGAAGGGAGTCACACTAGATCGTATTGGCAAATGAGCCTGGCCAAGTGATCGTAGTTTCAGTGGGTAAATATTTTGGGAATAATGATCACTATTTCCCAAAGTTTCAAGATAGTTATGGACAGGCACAAGCTTCTTGGGGCTTGCAGAAAAGTACTAGATTGGGGGAGGGCAAATTATGACAGAATTGGACAGGAGCTGTGGGAGTAAACTCGCAGTTATTGGGCAAGGCCACACTTGACATGTGGGAGTTGTTTAAGTATCAACGAATTAGAGCCCAGGAGCAGCATGTTGCAGTGCAAAGAAAGGATAAGGAGGGCATGGAAAGAGAACCCTTGGGTGTAGAGAGATGTCGTGAACTGACTCCAGAAGGATAAGGAGGCATTTGTAATGTCAAGGAAGCTACAATCAGACAGACCCTGGAAGAATAAAAGATTGCAAGATGGAGCTCAAACAGAGCATTAGGAAGGCCAAAAGGAGCCACGAGATATCCTTGGTGAAGAGGATTAAAGGGAATCCCAAGATACAGAATTTTATATTGACATTGAAAACAAGAAGATGATGAGAGAGAGAGAAGATAGGTCCACTCAAGGACAAAGGTGGGAATTTATGCTTGGAGACTGAGGATGTAGGTGAGGATCTAAATGATTATTTTGCATCAGTGTTTACCAAGAAGAAGGACATGGTCAGTGAGAGAGGGCATAAAGTGAAGAATACTCATTGTTTTGGACATTTTGAGATCAGAAAAAAGCTGCATCTTTTGAGAAACATTAAGATGGACAAGCCCCCTGGACCTGATGGAATATATTTCCAGTTATTGAAAGAGGCAAGTAAAGATATTGCTGGGGCATTGCATCCTCACTAATAACAGAAGAGGTTACAGCGGATTGGAAAGTAGTTCATGTTGTACCTTTGTTCAAGAAGGAAAAAAGGATAATACAGGGAAATATAGGCCAGTAAGACTTACAAGGTTGGTATAAAAACTACTGGAAATGATCCTTAGCAATAGGCTTATGCACATTTAGAAAGTCATGATCAGTTTAAGGACAGTCAACATAGCTTTGTGAGGGGAAGGTCATGTCTTACCACTTTGATTGAGTTTTTTGAGAAGGCAACAAAATGGATGAGGGTAAGTGATGTCTACATTGACTTTAGTAAGATGTCAGAAGGTGCGGATGCATTAGGATCCTTGGTGAGTTGATTGTTTGGATGAAAAATGGGCTTGCCCATACATAACAAAGGAAAGTGGTGGAGAGGTGTTATTCAGGTTGAAGCCCTGTAACCAGTGGTGTTCCACAGGGATTGGTACTGAGATCCCTGTTGCTTGTGGAGGCTGATCAAGGTGCCAATGCATGACACACACACCGTTCTTGCACACACACACACACACACACACACACACACACACACACACACACAGAAGAAATAAATGACATTCAGTGATTTTGGGGAACTCTCTTTTGCTTCTCTTTTTCTGGCTGCAAGGGGAGCTGGGCAATTTTTTCTGAGAGTGAATCTTTGTCTTACTGTAGACAAAAGGAAATTTCATTTAATATCACATTTTCTGTTTTATTACATTACAATAAAACAATTTTGAATATTGAATAAATTACTGAGATGAAAAAGTAGGTGGGTGGGTTAGTAAGTTTGCAAATGATGCAAGGATCGATGGAAGGAGGTATCAATGAATAGAACAGAATCTTGATCAGTTACAGATAAGGGCAGAGATGTTATGGATGGGATGGGAGGTGAGGTCGTGGATGCAATATCTATTACTAAAGATGTTGTACTCAGAAAATCTGAGGGTCTAAAGATAGTTAAATCCCCTGGTCCTGATGGATTGCATCCCAGGTTACTAAAAGAAATGGCAGAAGTTACTGTCAAGGCTTTGGTGATAATTAACCAAAATTCTTGGACTCTGGGCAGATCTTGATGGATTGGAAGACACCGAGTATCACGTCATTATTCAAAAAATGTAGGCAAAAGGCAGGGAACTATAGGCCAGTTAGTTTAACATCTGTATTTTGGAAAATGCTTGAAGTCATTATTAAAGAAGAAATAGGAGGCATCTTGAGCAAAATGGATCCATCAGGTAGATGCAGCATGGATTCAGCAACGGAAGGTCCTGTTTGACTAATTTACTGGGGTTCTTTGAGGATATAATGAGCGTGGTAGATAAAGGGGAGTAGATGGATACTGTTTACTTGGATTTTCAGAAGGCTTTTGAGAAAATGCTGTATAAAAGACATACAGAAATTATGGGTGCAAGGAATTTGGGGTTATATATTAGCATGAATTATTAGCATATATTAGCATGGTTAACCAATAGAAAGCAGAGAGATGGGGTGCAGGGGTGTTTTCTAGTTGATAATTGGTGGTGAGTGGGGTGCTGCAGGGGTTGGTGCTGGGCTTGCAACTGTTCACAATATACATAAGCGATCTGGAAGAGCGGACATATGTGCTGATTGCACTAAATTGAGTGGAAAGACAAATTATGCAGCAAATACGGAGAGTCTGTAGAGAAATATAGATAGGTTAAATGAATGGGCAAGGCTCTGGCAGATGAAGTACAATGTTGGTAAACGTGAAGAATAGAAAATCAAAATATTATTTAAATGGAAAGCGATTGCAGCATGCTGCCGAGCAGAAGGACTTGGGAGTGTTTTTGCATGAATCATAAAAGGGTGGTTTGCAGGTGCAGCAGACTATCAAGAAGGCAAATGGAACCTTTCAGTGCAAGAGGGATTGAATTGAAAAGCAGTGCTGCCACTGTACAAAGTAAAGTTTCTATAAGGGGATCTTATTGAAACACATAAAATTATGAAAGGCAAAGTAAAAATAGAGGTCGGTAAGTTATTTCCATTGGTAGGGGAGACCAGAACTAAGGGAATTTAGGACAGAGATGAGGAGGAATTGCTTTTCCCAGAGGGTGGTGAATCTGAAAGGTTTTGGTGGACGAAGATACAATAATAGTATAGAAGAGGCTTCTAGGTAGACATATGAATATGATGGGGATGGAGTGATATCTCTGAAGTGGAAGCAGCAGAATGTTAGTCTGATTGGAGCATCATGTTTGGAACCATACATGGGCTGAAGGGCCTGTTCCTGTGTTTTACTATTCAAATTTCTGTGTTCTGTCATCAGGACAGGTAATATTTTAATGTATCGGAACTAGGATATGAGAGGGTGCTGGAGACTTTCTGATTGTGTCAGAGGTATATATTGCTGATGGTTTGGACTGGTCTGTGTAGCTGTGGAGGCTGTGGGAACACTGGAGGTGAAGCCATGGACATTCAATGACTTGAAGGGGACTCTTTTGCTTTTCTTTCTCTGGCTTTAATGGGCACTGGGTAATTTTTGCTGATAGCGAATCTTTGTCTGCCTTACAAGGAAGTCTTGTGTATTATCACATTTTTTGTTTTATTACATGACATTTGAATCTTGAAAATAAAATATAACGTCCACAGTGATCAGATGCACTGACTGTATCAGTCTGTTTGAATATGGTAGTTATCAAGGAGCAGTTTGTGTCTTGTTTGAAGTTTTAAACTGTACTGTGAATAAAGTTGCATTTAAAAAGCTCCTTTCACAAAATTAGACTGCCATGTTGCTTCTTACCATCCTTTGAAATATACTAGCTGTTAAAATGTAGGAAGCATTACAGCAGACAAAATTTGAAGCACATTGTGTATTTTACATGACAATAAAAGGAGCCTTGAACATTGCTGAAGTATTCATACTAGAAGCTTTCCATTGCTACACGCCTTGGAAGCAGAATTAATGAAAATGACCGGATTTTAAATTCCAAACTATGCTGCAGAATGAATAAATTGACACATGAAGCACATTCCGGCAGCGCTGGGAACTTTGCCAAAGGTTCAGACTGGTGCTTATAATTTGGACTAGCTTTCCTTCTGTTTTCAACTAGATCAAATAACAAACTGACAGACACCAAAGAATAGTCTGGCAAAGTGTTGTCTGTCTACCAGGAGAAGTGACAGAAGACAAGTGCCACAGGTGATTTTACTCATTGTATTAAATAGGACCAATCTCTGCTGGGAAATATTACTGAAAAATTCTACTGGCCAACTCACCAATACATACTTGCGCAAATGGACTCCTCTTGACTTTTGGTCAGCATACATGGCACTGAAGCCACCTCTGTAAACATTCAGTATAAAAACTATCTGGAAGCAGTTTTGCACTCTGAATCATGAAGTCATGCTGTCTTGGAATTCAGTCACCAAGTTTTGAATGTAAGCCATAATGGGCAATGGAACCACTAGTTAAAAGCTGTATGTAGACAGTATCAGATAAGATCTCCAATATGTGACTAATTTTTATCATCTGAAATGTAGTGAAAGAGCACACCTTCACAATTCCTCCCATACTGTTTTGCAGCTATTCAAAGAGATTGGAACCCCATGGTCAGAAGTCAAACAATTTAGACCTGCAACTTTCCATAAATAACAAGCTGTCAAACCATATAATCTATTTAATTGAGATCAGTTTAATATTATTTTGGCCTCGACAATGGGAAGAACTTTAGAATTATTTCCATTGATCTGAAAGGGGAGACATCTATTCTGAAAGATGGCACCTGTGACACACAGTTCTCCTTTAAAACTACTCTGCAAAGTTGACCTTGAGAAGAGGAGTTGATCTCTAAAGTAAGATTTGAACCAACAATTTGAGTATCAAAGCAACAAATGTTAACCACAGACCCAGAACCTGAGAAATGGCTCGCTCTTAACAATGCTGTATTATATTCACATACTTTGCAAACCATTTATTCTGCCAATCCACCATCTGCAATGGCTTGGAATACTTCTTCTTCTTCTTGGCCTCTGTCAGTCGTGATCGACCATGGGCATTGCACCTCTGGTAGTCACTGGTTTGTTGAGCAGCATTTACTATTGAGGCCAATCCAGGAGCAGCAGGCTCTGCCACAGTTGCTGCATGTGTAGGGTATCAGTGAATTATTGTCCGCTGTGCTCTTCGCTTAGCACTCTGCTCCTCAAAGTGACTCAAGATCACTCTCTCACCTTGCTCTAGGTGTTGATGAAGAGTACCTCATCATTTGTTGCAGTCATCTAATATATCCTCCCAGTGGTCTGTGTTGATTTTTAAGGCTTTCAGGTCACGCTTGCAGAGGTCCTTGAAGTGAAGCTGGGATCTACCAATGTTCCTCTTGTTCTCCGTAGAGGATTTTTTTGGCAGTCTATGTTGTCTTAAAAACGTGAACATTGTGGGAAGTCCAGCGCAGGAGAGGAACTCAGAATTTGGGACGTTGTCTCACCAGATGATGCCGATGATGCGGAAAAGGCAGTGCAGGTTAAAACTGTTGAGTTTCCTTTCCATCTTGGAGTAGGTGGCCCAGGTCTCATGACCACACAGGAGGGTGCTGATAATGCATGCATTGTACACAGCAGTCTTGAACTTGTGATGAGTTCCACGAGGAGAGTCAAGCAAGGATCGATGCTGGTCTGCTGATATGCCTATTGATTTCAGCATCGAGAGAGAGAGAGTGTGGCTAATGGTTGACTCCAAGTATGTGAACTCACGGACCACTTCTAGATCATAGTAGCCCATGGTAATGACTGGTATCTTCAGTAGGTTCTGGGCAAGGACATTTGTTTTCTTTAGGCTGATGGTGAGTCCGAAATCCTTGCATACTTTAGAGAAGTGGTCCATAAGAGTCTGTAGTTGCTGCTTGGTGTGAGAGGCTATACCACGGGATGGGGAGGGGCAACCTTTTACCATGCACGGGCCAGTCATTGAATGGCGGGCTACATTGATTTTTCAGCTGCAGTGGGGGGGGGGGGGGGGTGATGGTGGTGTCAGAGTTGGGGGGGTGACGGCTGCATTGGAGCTGGGGGGGTGACAGCTGCATCAGAGAGGGGGGAGGGGGAAAGTGGTGGCACTGTACTGGTACATTTAGATTGCAGGCTGGATATCCAATCCACAGCCTTTGTGCCTGTGGGCCAGATAAATATGGATTGTGGGCTGGATTCAGCCTGAGGGCTGTAGGTTTCCCACCCCTGTCGTAGCAGCATCATCGACAAAGAGCATATCGTGTAGTAAGATCTTTTGCATCTTTATACTTGCTCTCAGGCACACAGGATTGAACAGCCACCCATCAGACCTGGTGTGCATGTAGATGCCTTCTGTCAATGAACTAAGCACGTGCTTCATAAGCAGAAAGAAGTTGCCAAATAATGTTGGGGCCAACTCACATCCTTATTTGACTGCACTACAAATAGCAAAGGGTTCTGATGAGCTGCATCGTACTGAACAGTAGTCCTCTTGTCGTCATGGAATGACTTGATGATACTATAGAGTTTCAGGAGACGGCCAATCTTGATGAGAATCTGAAAGAGCCCAACCCTGTTGACAAGGTTGATTGCTTTGGTCAAGTGGATGAAAGCGGCATAGAAGGGTTTCTGTTGTTCCCTGCACTTCTTCTGGAGTTGACAGAGTGAGAAAATCACATTGACAGTTGACCTCCCTGTGCAAAAACCACATAGAGACTCAGAGTGGACCCATTCTGCCAAAGTTTATAGATATGCCAGAGTTACATGATCAAAGACTTTGCAAACAATATTCAGGAGGGAGATGCCCCTGTAGTAGCTGCAGTCGCTCCACCATCTGCAATGGCTTGGAATACTTACACATACTAAAATAGACCAATAAATAAAAGGTGATGATAACATATTCCAGATGGAATTGTTCAAACTCTTTCGATCCAAAATGTTTTACCTGAATGGTTTTCTGCACCTTTTTCATCTGGTCCAGAGTGTTTCTATTTTGCTTGTGCATGATGATGTCATTCACTGTCACGCCTTTACACTCCTGGATATCCTGAGATTAGAAGAAAAAGAAAAACATTTATTTTTTATTTTTGCATTAGTTATTTAGTAGAATCTTACGTAGAAGACAGTTTAGCCCATCGTGTCAGTTCTTTGAAAGAATAGTCCAATCATTCCCCTGAACTTTCCGTAATTTGTCACATAACATAATAACATAACATAACATAACAATTTACAGCATGGAAACAGGCCATTAGGCCCTTCTAGTCCGCACCGAACCAAACACCCCTCTCTAGTCCCACCTCCCTGCACAATGCCCATAACCCTCCATCTTCTTCTCATCCATATACCTGTCCAACCTTTTCTTAAATAATACAATTGACTCCGCCGCCACTATTTCTCCCGGAAGCTCATTCCACACGGCTACCACTCTCTGAGTAAAGAAGTTCCCCCTCATGTTACCTCTAAACCTCTGCCCCTTAATTCTTAACTCATGTCCTCTTGTTTTAATCTTTCCTCCTCTTAACGGAAATAGTCTATCCACATCCACTCTGTCTATCCCTTTCATAATCTTAAATACTTCTATCAAATCCCCTCTCAACCTTCTACGCTCCAAAGAATAAAGACCTAATCTGTCCAATCTCTCCCTATACTCTAGATGCTTAAACCCAGGTAACATTCTGGTCAACCTTCTCTGCACTCTCTCCACTCTGTTTATATCCTTCCTATAATTAGGCGACCAGAACTGCACACAGAACTCCAAATTAGGCCGCACCAACGTCTTATACAGTCTCAACATCACCTCCCAACTCCTATATTCCATGCAATGATTGATAAAGGCCAGCATACTAAAAGCCTTCTTCACCACCCTATTCACGTGAGTTTCTACCTTCAGGGAACGATGTACCGTTACTCCTAAATCTTTCTGCTCTTCTGTATTCATCAATGCTCTCCCATTTACCACGTATGTCCTGTTCTGATTCTTCTTACCAAAATGAAGCACCTCACACTTATCAGCATTAAATTCCATCTGCCATTTTTCAGCCCACTTTTCTAAGCAGCCCAAATCCCTCTGCAATCCTTGAAAACCTTCTTCATTATCCACTATTCCACCTATCTTAGTATCGTCTGCATATTTACTAATCCAATTTACCACCCCATCATCTAGATCATTAATGTAGATAACGAACAACAATGGGCCCAATACAGATCCTTGATGCACACCACTGGTCACCGGCCTCCAACCTGACAGACAATTATCCACTACCACTCTCTGGCCTCTCCCTTTCAGCCAATGTTCAACATTTGAAGGTATTTATTCAATTCCCTCAAAGTTGTGACTGGATTTACTTCTGCTGCCCTTTCCAATTGAACAATGGATTCTACTGAATTGTAGAAAATTCATGTCATGACAAAACATATTCAGAGCATCAGGACTGGGCCAGTCACCAAAGTGCTTCATCTCACCTTCATCCACTTGGCCTATCACTCTGCAGGCCACAGCTCTTCAAATACACATGAGAACGTGGTGAGAGTTTCTGCCTTTCAGGCACTATTTCTTGTGAAAGATAATGTTTTCCTCTCTTTTCTAATCCTTTGAACATCTAACTTATATCGCTATCCTCTTGTTTTCAACACGTCAACAATGGGAAGTATGTTCTTCCTATTTATTTTATGTGGTTCCCTCATGGTTTTAATCATCTCAATTACATTTCAACTTATGCTCCTCTGTTCCAAATAAAACATCCCTAGTTCATGCAATCTTTCCCCATAGTTACCATTTTCCAACCCCAGCAATATTTTCATAAATCTTCCCTGAAGCTTTTCTGATACAATCACATCTGGCAGTGACCAGCACGTGTGCAGTACTCAAGCTAGAGTTAGTGTCCCATTGGGAGATTATTGAGAAGTGTCGGGGAATAAAGGGACCATGCAGTATACAACCACAAATCCTTAAAAGGAATGGGACAAGTAAATGTAATTGTTAAAAGTGCATATATAGTAAAATCCCTGTTAAGTGAAATTCAAGCAACCGGCAAAACAAATGTAGGTTAAAAAAATATGGAAGTTTAAAATTATTACACCTTGCAGTTAGTTTGCCAATAACGCAACGTGCAAACTCAAACAACAGGAAAACTCACTTCTTCAGCATCTACCAATCCCCTGAGGTGCTGGATACCAGGGGTTTTATTGTATTTTTCTTTTCTAACTGAAACACAGAATGTAAGAGCAGGGAGGTACTGTTTAAATGCATCCAACTCTAGTTAGGCTACTCTACCGTGCATACACAAGGGAAGGGTAGAAGACTTCCAGAAGTAACGATTAGGCTGGGTGAATAGCTAATTGATCTGATTTTGTTAATCAAAGGGATGACTATTAAAGAATTTGGATTATATATCAGCCAATCAGTTTGGTGTGAATCTATTTTGTCCCTTTGTTGCAATTTGATTAGAAAGTGGATTGTTTAAGCAACGAAACAGATCAACTTAAAATGCTGCAAAACAAAATGGATGGCACGGTTAGCATGTTGCTATTACAGCGCCCGTGACTTGTGTTTGAATCTGACGCTGTCTGTAAGGTGTTTGTACATTCTTCCCACTGTCTGCGAGGATTTCCTCTGGGCGCTCCGGCTTCCTCCCACCCTTCAAAAACGTATGGGGAGGGGTTTGCAGGTTGATTGGGGTATTTGGGTGGCACAGACCCATGGGCTGGGAGGGCCTGTTACCGTGCTGCATGCCTAAATTTACTAAATTCAAACAAGATGCTTGAGGAATTCAACAGGAACCAGGCAGCATCTGTGGAGGGAAGTGGAGAATCAATGGTTTGGGTCAAGACCTTTCATCATATGGTGTAGGGAAATGAAAATAGAATTACTGGTAAGAGATATGTGGACAGTGGATTGAGGGTGTTTGTTGCTGTGGTGTTGGCTGGCATAACTCTCAGTCTGATTTTTAAATCCTATGATTAATCCATATTTCTCCAGGATTTCTTGGAAATGAACATTTTGAAGTTCTTTGGCCAAATACTGATGGCAGCTCTCTATTCCTGTTGCCAATTATCCAATGCAACAATAAGGCACTTCAAGGGTTAAAAAGGTGGTTATGTGTGCAGGCAAGTTCACATTTACAAACACCAACACCACCCCCCCCCCCCACCCCCGCCTCATCAAATGTGGTTATGAGTCATTAAGAAACCACCCTGTCTAGTGCTCTCCTATTTAAATAAAATGCCCAGGACACTTCAGCCCAGCTGCCTGTCTTGAGCAGAAGAACAAAAGCTGAAGCCACATGTGGTGAGAATGGAAAAAAAAATCCCCGCACACAATGTTTCAATCACAGCTGCTGGCACAGAGCAAACCCCCTCCACAACCTGCGCATCACCTACCCCATGGCAGTGTTCTGCCTTGCAGTGTGGGCTGTGGTGCCTGGGGTGGGAAAGTTGGGGGGTGTGGGGGAGATGAAGATCGAGTGTTTGCCAAGGTCAGCTGCCATGGCAACACAGCAGCAACATTGCAATAAACACTTGCTGGAATGGTTCTAATGAAGGGATTTGATAATTGAGGCAATTAACAGCTGGATCACCGGGCACCGCTGGAGCGAAGACAGTGTGCAAGTGGGAAAGCAGAGCCTTAGCCAATCACTTCCCTAACTGCCTCCCCACAGCTCACACCTATCATTTTTGCTAATTAAATTATTTTCGCGTCATCCTCAAAGACTTCTGTGACTTATTGAACAAGCAAGCTGCATAAGGAAGCTATCACTTAAAAGCAAGAAAGAATAATGCGGTATCATTAGCCTGGAATCTTGGTGTCATTGGGGCAGGGGAGTGAGACGTTTGGTCTACCAAGACTATGCGAGCTTTCAATAGAACAACCCAGTCAATTCCTCTGCTCTGCATACTTCCTCCACTCCCAAATTTCTTCTTGACTGACGATGATTTGCAGGTTTCTTTTCATATTTCCCTTCCCTATGCTCTTTTCCCTGCACTCGTCCATGGGTCCTTGCACCCATCTGCTAATTTTAACAGCTTCTCTCTATTTACCCCATCTAACCCCAAACTAATTGGCTAATCCTCAACCTAACTACTTACATCTGTCTTTGCTCATATCCCTTTGGTTATCAAAATAGATACATTCATTATCCATAAATTATCTAGAGATATAACTAGTTTCCTAATTTAACTCCCATTTCTAATTTTTAGATGGTTTTGTGCACCTCTATCACTTCATGTCTTTTTGGTCCAAGGATAACAATCATTACCCCTGTTGTCAAACCTTGTTGTAGAAATTCCCCACCACTGGAACATCTTGGTCTCTGAGAGTCATTTAGTGTCAAGGAGATTGATACACTATCAATAATACCAAAAGGCTGGAGTTGTTGGAAGGCATAAGATTTGGACCTGTTCTGACCCGATCCCAGGACTCATACTGAGGGAGGTACTTGGCTTAACTACCTTTATTAGGGGTGGAGTCACCGAGGGAAGGCGGGCCAGCATACATATGAACCAAACATATGCACAGTGGTGGATCACTACAATCTCCACCTCTTTTAAAAGAAAAGTCCAGTAACCATCAAAAGTTCAGCCGATCCCATGGTCTTCTCTGTTCCTTGTGGACTGTTGTAGTGCTGGCTGTGGTGCAGCTCTCGATTCCCAGTCAAGTGGAAGTATGTTGGCAGTTGGTGTACCCGGGGGTGAGGGTGGGTTGGGAAGTGCGAGAGTCAAGGTAGGGTGGTGGGGATTGGTCGTGAAACTGCAGCAATTGTCTGCTCATTCTTCTTTCAACAGACATGTTCTCAGGAATCTTACAATTCAAGAGGGCAAGGATCACCAATAGAGGAAATACAGCAAGGGAGCACGTGTGTTGACAATGGGAAGAACTGTCTCAGCTATGATGCCCTCTGTGGTGAATAGTCTGCACCCATTAAAGCTGATATATAAAGAATGGTCACTTGAAGTTATCAGAGATTGGCTGAAAGCTCTAATAACCACGCTCAGGAGGGGATGAGTGACAGATGTCTACAGACCACTTTAAGACCCTTAAATCCAGTCTTAAATGTAGAATCATGCTGAAGAAACTCAGCAGATCATACAACATCCATAGGAAGTAAAAAGTGCCCAATGTTTCGAGCCTAAGCCCTGCTGAGTCAGGTATTTTGCAGCATTTTTCCAGGACTTTGTGCATTGCACTCGGCTGCAGCATCTGCAGACTTTCTTGTTCAAATCCAGTCTTCAGACTGACTGCACCTTTCGTAACCACGCAACCTGGCAGCTTCAAACCATAACACGTGAACCAAAGAGCTATGAGACTTCCACACCTCCACTGCCAAGCAACATCTGAAGGCAAATTTGAAAAACATTTCAAATAGATTGTGAATGAGATTAGTTCATATCAGGACAGGCAGATGTTGGAAAAAGCAGCTCCCACTTGATGAAGAAATCTTATCAAATGAACTATGGAATGCTTGGATTGCAATCCTTTTCAATTTGGAGTTAGAGTGTTCCTCCTCATAATACAACATCTCAGATAAAATTTGACACCAAGATTCTGGGACAAGTGATGAAGGCTTGGTCAAAGTGAAATGTTTAAAGAAGATTTTGGCAGAGAAACAGAGGTCCCTCAGAGATAAAGGCCCAAGCACATCCATCAGTAAAATGGATGTTGGAGTCCAGAATTTGAAGCTATGAGAAAAATTCAGGCAGACCATTGCCCGTGATCCACTTAATAAAATCACCACTGCCAGGGAGCTGATTCTGCCACGAATTAACAGGATCTGACTTCACTTGGCTCTCAGCTGGGAATTACGTGTTTCTGGCATTTAGCTGCAAACATCCCCGGGAGAGAAGGGGAGACTGGAACAAAGCAGTTTAAACACAGAGGACATGTATGGAAAATGAAATATTTCCAGAAGTAAATGAGCTGAGGTCTGGTCAAGGATTTATGTGATTTCTACATAGAATAATAGGTTCACAGAAGTGATTTTTGGATTATAATTTAATCAAAAGATGGTTTATTTAAATTGTACAAAGATAACAAGAAATGAGATACAGGCTGCAACTTAATTGAAGAGTTTGAATTTTTTTGCATGTAACATAACAGAAGCACTGAACTATTTGCAGGGTGTAAGTTAATCAAAGGGTCAGAGGCACATTATATCTGGTGAAATTACAGCTTTATGTGAATGGAGCTATACTTATTGTACAGTGGGGTACAGTTTAGAAAGGATTACGTACTTGCTACTGCACTTTGTGTCAGAACAGTACAATGTTTACCATGCAATACAGGCAGTGCTAAAAGCTGACCCCTGTTATTTGCTTCAACACTCCATATAGGAGTTCTGTGTTCTCAAAACTCTAGACAAAGATGCTCTTCCTGAATTGCCTTTTGGATAAATCAGTGTGAATTAGTTTGTGACAATTTATAATGAACTGTATGAAGTCATGACTTTCTGACGCAGCTTGCCTGAATTTCGTGTAGGCTTTATTGTGTGAGTGCTACTTCAATTCTCCATCTTACTCTGACCTCTCTGGTCTTCTGCACAGACCCAATGAAGCTCAATACAAGCTTAAAACACAACATCACATTTTGCAATTATGCACATGATAGCCTTCTGGACTTAACAACAAGTTTAACAATCTCATATTTCCAACATTCAGATTTTTCTTTCTCCTTTTTTGATATATTCTGAACTCATTTATTTCTTATTTCTGTGCCTGAGAGATTCCAATTGTTATTCTCTTGCCTTTCACACTTCATTCACCTATCACCAACACCACCATCACAAGTGTTGTTCAATTTTCTCTCATTTCCATCCTTTTGGATTCTTTCCCCTTTCTCTGCAATTTAAATTTACTTTATCGTCATCTGATAGTAACTCATTCACTTGAAAAGCTCATTCTGTATCTTTGCTCAATGCAATGTTATTTTTATAACATTTCTATTACACTTTCAAAGTAATAAGACTAATTATTTGAGGGAGACAACAGATCACGAGTCAAAATTTGTCAGCATGCCACGTAAGGAGTTAACAGGCAGGTTAACAAAGGAATTTGATCAAAGGAATATTTTCAAGGAGTGCTGGAAATCAGGCATAAACTAGAAGGCAGAAGTTGAGGAGTTCTCCAGAGATTCTCACCAAAAGCCAAGCCATTGCCATGTCAGGAATCGATGTGGAGTAACCGACATGGAGGCAACAAAGCATAGGCATTGGAGACTGGAGACCAATGTATAGAACCACATCTTTCTTCCACTGATTCAACCAGAGAGCAACCTGACTGCCAATATATTAGCAATAATATTATCTTCTCATGTTTATCTACTGGTCATACAGACACAGCTGTCCAGAAATTTCACATGGCAGCCCTTTGTCCTCCATCCCATTTACTACTGCTTTGCATACTTAGTAACCTTAAGGATCCTCAATGACAATATTAAGACAGTGTAGCGGCGGCTACACTGCTAACTGAAGGATCGCACAACCAGATGCGTTGAATTCAGTGAGCAAAACTGATTTATTGCAGGCTGCCTAGCTGGTCTTATACTCCCAGCCTGGACCTGGCTGAGGACCGCGCTGGGGGCCCCCGACGTCACCGGGGCATCACGCGGGTCCCCCAGCGCGGGCTTCTGAGCCTGGTGCCGAGGTCGGGAGGTAACCCCCCCGATGGCACCATTTTGGCCGGCTGCTCCGCCGCATGCGTGACAAGCGGGGCCGGTTCGCCTGCCTAATGGCGTACCACCACAACAGTTCTTTAAAGAGAAGCACATTAGAGACTGTCAAAAGACGCGAGATAAGTCAACACAGTCACACATTCGGACACAGATACACTTCTTCCAACCCACAACACTGAGTAATCACTTACATACTGAGCTTCCTCAGGTAAGGAGAAGCTCTGCTAATGAGAGCAAAGATGGATTGTAGGTGAAGCTAAATCATGTTTCGTAGTGCAATACAGATAAGAGGAGCAGATGCCTCCCCTGTCTCGGGGGAAGGTTTGCTAACATAGGGGTGCTGACGGTGATACAAAATAAGAGCATGAAGTGGCTTGTCTTTTAAGAGAAAAGAAATCTCAAATCACAATCTGTAAGCATGTTTATGATAATCAAATTATTCATGCAGGCTCACACAAGCTGAAACCCAAAAATGCGAACAATTTGTCGGAATGTAATATATCAACATAAATTATAAAACAATTCCCAGCTTTTCATGATGGTAACATGCATTGCCTTATAGCAAATAAATGTACCAATCAGATGTAAAATGTAGGCTGTATATAACACTCAGCAAAATAGATCTTCTCAGCAATGGAGCCTATCATTTATAGATTAATCAGCAATATTGGGCCATAGCCTTGATATTTTTCTGAGGCATTGTCTTGTGTGCAAGATCCCAGGTTTAATTTTACTGTTGGAAGTTCTCCCAGCACCAATGCTGGACTTTGGAATTGAGGCAGACTCAACAGTTGCAAATTTATTCATTGATTACATTGTCAACAACAATTCATACTTAAATAATAATAAACAATAAGATGTCCTAAACCAGGGGTGGGCAAGCCTGATCCACCCCATGATCCAAATTTATATGGCCCGGAACCCAATGCAAAAGGACCACGGGCTCCCAGTCTGCCAACAAAAGTAGTGCAAAAAAGTCAAATTCATGTTGTGTTGATTCAAATTTGCGTCATGTGTCAAATTTGTGTCTTGTCGCGTTGTGTCAAATTTGCGATGCATCGGGTCAGAGTCATGTCACATCTAGTCAGAGTCATGTCGTGTCAGAGTTGCGGCACATTGCGTCAAATATGCGTCACTTCAAATTCATGTCGCATTGAGTCATATTCGCATCACATCAAATTTGTGTCACATCAAGTCAGAGTTTGTTGGCAGTACATACATGTGAGCAACTCTTCTCAAAAATGAAGGACACCAAGAACCAAATGAGAACAAATATGACTAATGCCCATTTAGATTATGTCTTTCCATTGGCCTCAACACTATGTCACCCAATATTGAAATGCTTTCAAACAACAAACAAAATCAAGTTTCCCACTGATTGAGCTACTGTCTCTTTTGGGGTTAGTTTATTTGTTTTCATTGCGACTACAGTAATTTTTCTCCTTTATAAATTGTATGCTTTAAAATTTAAAATGACTAACTCGTGATTTTTCGTGTATTTCCAGATTTGAAGATGCCTTCTCTGGCCTGAAATGCATTATCGTAGTTTTGGAAGGAATACAGTTGATCTTGATGCTTGGACTTTTTCTGTGGATTGTGTTTTGATAAATTATCATCAGTTAAGTTCATAAATTGTACATTACATACTTCAAGCAGAGACGATCGAAAACTTAAATTACATAATGTCTGTGTTTCAGTATTTATTTCATTTATGGTACCATCAGTGCAGCCTGCCATTCAACCACCATCAGGCCCACCCATGGTCAACCAACAAACCATATTTAACCCTGTGCCACATCAGATATCCAAGATCTGCACTTGTTTGAATGTTCCTTGCTCAGAGCAGCAGAGGGGTAGTAAGGGAGATATTGATGGGAATTGGTGCTGAGGCCAGCCAGGATCTTGATGAAGAGAAGTACTGCCTCTAAGGGCCAGATGGTCTCCTCCTGTTATCAGCTTTTATATTCATGCAGAGATTAGCAGGAGCGAGACTCTGCAAGGACACGCAGGGGATACAACTTCATCAATAATGAGAGGCTAATCTCATCGCTGTAAACAAAGTACAGATGTTGAATAACTTTTGATGAAAGTAAGCAAGTTGTGTTAAAGTTTTATAAATACTGCTACAGCTGGGGCAATGAATTCAATTCTGGCACTCTATATTCAAATGGATGTCTGGGAGAGAGGATTCCAGGGAGGAGCATCTTCAGTTCATGAGGGAAAAGTAAAGAGGATATTTTACAAAACTTTTAAAATCATGAATAGGAGGATTTCAATATAAAGCCATATGATTAATTATTTATTTTCTCCACAGTGAGTCACTTTGACCTGGACAGCACTGACCCTTTGAATAGGAGAAATAAATTCAATAGCAACATTCAAAAGGAAATTGAATAAACACTAAAATGGATTTACAGAGCTCTGGAAGGAATTGAATTAACCGGATGGACACCAAAAAGCACAATGCCTCCTCCTGTGATCATGTGATAGCTTACCTTCCTGACGTGATAACTCATGTTTTCCTATCTGACCTGTTGACTGTTCCCAGCATGTTCAAGCTTCCTACATTTTAAATATTTGTGCTTTTAAGAATTTGCAGGGTTGTTTTTCTTCTTGTTTACTTGCTCTTCGATTCAAACAAGGCCACACAAGCAAAAATAAATCAACATAAGCAGATGGCAATTATTTCATGAAATACACACAGAAATGCTGGAACTCAGACGGTCTCACAGGATCCATTACAGGTCAAGCTATATTAGTGATGTTTTGGGCCTGGGTCCTTCTTCAAGGTATAAGCAAAGAATAGGAAGGTGTCAGAATAAAGACTGAAGAATGGGAGGGGGAGGAGTCCAGATCAACAAAAGGTGTTCGTCGGATATGATAAGAAGAAAGGTGAGAACTGATTTGGCTCTGTGAAAGGAGACAGAGAGAAAAGGGGAAAGAATGAGAAAGAGAGAGAGAGAGATTCTCTGAGTTGGGGGAAGGCAACAAGGGAAAGAAGTGGGGTGGGGGATTAATGGAAACTGGAGAAGTTGATGTTAATGCCATCCAGTTGGAGGGTCCCCAGACAGAAGATGAGGTGTTGTTCCTCCAATTTGCTTGTGGTCTTAGACTGGCAGTGCATGAAACCATGGACAGAAAGGTCAGCATGGAAAAGGGAAGGGGATTGAAATGGGTGGCCACTGCGAGGTCCACGCTATTGTGGTGGGCAGAGCCGATGTGCTCAGCAAAACTCTTTCCCAGTCTGCGCCCAGTCCCATGTAGAGAAGTTTCTCAAAAACTGTAAGGTTTATTTCAGGTTGAAACATAGTGTCTTTCTCATGCTTTTGTTTTATTGTTCTCCAAAGTGCCCTTCAGAATGGACCCAGGTTCATATAGGGAAGCACAAACACTCTCAGTCTTTCTGCTATTGATGATCCCATGTTCTCATAACATAGTCAATTTTCCTCCAAGTCATTTGCTCTTTATTTTTTCATTCATCCGTCTCTCGCTGTGAAAATCCCTTCCTTCCTGACATTTGGTCACTCTCACTTCCTGCGTGACATTTGGTGCCTCTCATCATTCAGTTGAGGCTTCCTGCAGTCCTGGAAAATCACCGACTCATCACCACACTCTGTTATCCTGTTCTCCTGAGTGTTGTTTTCTATTTCTGTCAGTCACACATAGAAACAGGTCTGCATTTACCACATTTCTCATCCCTCACAAGTCACCTTACATCTAATACTCCTTTTTGTAAAGTTGAAAAGGTGACAACAAATTCATGCACAACAAGTTTCCTCACACTGCAATACAGTAAAATCCCCGTTATCCGGAATTCAAGCAGCCGGCAAAAAGAAATCTCGGAAAATAAATGGATAGTTTTAAATTGGCACGCCCTAGTGGGTAATTTGCCAATCACACTGTGGTGATATGTAATTACACCACTAGGTCACCAGGGGTCATCCCGGTGACCTTGTATATAAACCAGTCCAGAGCTACAGTCTAGCCTTCCAGGTTTGTCTTGCAGAGAGACAAGACCTCTTAGTGTACATATTAGTTTATTAAAGCTGTCTTATACTCGCACTGCTGGTGTGGTTATTGTCAGTACACACACAACACACAATCTCAAGCAACCGGCAAATAATTCACTACCAATCCCCATAGGTGCCGGATACTGGGTGTTTTACTGTATAAAAGTGACCACATCTCATGAGATGAATAAATATGATCCTGGGAATGGTGCTTTTTTAAAAAAAAGTGTTGCAGGATCATTCATTTACCTGAGATACTAAATGAGTCACTGCTTTAATATTGTATCCAACGGTTCAACACTCATTGGAATTTCAGCCGAACATTTATGTTCAAGTCTCTGGATGGTACTTGAACCTACATCCAATCAACTTCTTCAAGATCACTGCACAGGCAGCAAAACCAGAATGATCTCCTCCAATGTTGTGATTCTATGACATATTACGTGTGTCATGAATAAATTATCAAAACCAAAGTAAAGGTCGCACAGCATGAAGAGTAGTGGAAAGATTTATGATTAGCTTTTCCATCAGTACTTCAGGAAGAAAGCCTGACAATGACTAAAGGCAAAATATTGAATTGTACCGCATCAAATATCAAATTTCCAAGATCAAGTAAAATCTTTAACATAAAGCCAGAAAGACATAAATTCTGAGGAGGTTAATAACTATTTTTAATTCCTGAAGTCAATCCATTAAGAAAACTAAATTTAATTTCTCCAGCTTTAATTTTAGGCATATTGGGTGTAGTTTGAAACTGAGCCATGGTGTAAAACAGGCAACATAAATTGCTGGTTGACTTCCTTAGAAACAAAAATGGCAAGAGGTGTAAAAAGTGGCTGCCCAATCACTTTAGCTCATTTTACTCTATCACACAAAGTTAGGATCCATCTGAGGTAACTGAGGCAGCAAGAGCTTGGCAGATCTTGCAAAAAAGATATGAATTATGAAATGGCTCCCAACTAAAGACATGCTTGGAGGGAAGAGTAGACATTCCAAAAGGGCTGGCTTAAGAGCCATCATCCAGAACAGCTACAGCATCAACTCTCAAGCTATACAACTCCAGCAACTGTAATTCACTCCTGACCTCGGGTGCAGTCTGTGTGGAATGTGCAGGCATTCCATTACAGGTTTCCTCTGGGTGCTTTGGTTTCCTCCCATATCCAAAAGACACATTGGTAGGTTAGATGATAACTGTAAAATGGTGGTGTCGGATGACTGGGGGAGGAGGGGGAGGGGGTTGACAAATCTGAGACTAAGAATTGGTTATAGGGAAATAAGTTGGAGAATGGGACTGATAGAAATGATCTGAGAGCTGTTATGCATTCAATGGGTTGGGAGATAGAACTTTAGAGCAATAGAGTATTACAGCACAGAAATAGGCCCTTTAGAGTCTGCGTCGAACTATGATTCTGCCACGTCCCACTGACCTGCAACCACCCCATAGCCCTCCATACGCCTCCTATCCATGTACCTGTCCAAATTCTTAAATGTTAAAGTTGATCCCGCATTTACTACTTCAGCTGGCAGCTTGTTTCATACTTCGGCTCCTCCACGTGTGAAGAAGTTCCCATGAAAGTATCCCCTAAACTTTTCTCCTTTCACCCTTAACCCATGTCTTCTGGTTTGTCTCAATGGAAAAAGCCAACCTACATTTACGCTTGTCTGTACCCCTCATTATTTTAAATATCACAATTAAATCTCCCCTAATTGTTCTGCGCTCCAGGGAATAAAGTCCTGATCTGTTTAACCTTTCCCTATAATTCAGTTCCTAAAGTCTGAGCAACATCCTAGTAAATCTTTGCACTATTTCAAACTATTTATATCATTCCTGTTGTTTGGTGACTAAACTGCACACAATACTCTAAATTTGGCCTCAGCCATGCTTTATACAACTTTATCCTAGCATCCCAACTCTTATACTCAATACTTTGAGATATTAAATGAGAGGAAGACTGATAAGAGCTCCATTATGCAAGAGGAAGGAGAGATATTGAATGAGATTTTGGAAATAAATCAATAGGAGAACTAATAACAGGTGATCTTGCAAAATGGTCCCAAGCTGTAAGAAGTAATCCTTTGCCTTTGCATTGGTGCACATCACACTGACGAAAGTGATTGACCCTGCCAAGTTATAACATAATCCCTACCCAAGAGACCCTGCTTGGAATGTGAAGAGATTGGCATACTGAATGACTTCAGCAAAAGGTTTCCTCAGTTCCCTTTCTCAGTCATGCAATCATCATATAAATTGGAAGAAAGATACATATTTATACAAAGACCAAATATTATAACTTCATGACCATGTTTGTTGGATATTTGAAATATAAACAGAAAATCCCCAGTAATCACCTGTAGGGGCAGGGGGGTCAGCATTTTGGCCAAATAATCTTTCACCAGAATTTGACATTTTATTAATCAGCCATTCAGGACATAAGCAGCTTATCTACCTTCTGGATAGATCAGCTTATTAATTCATTGGTGGCACATTTAATTTCTTCTCACTGTGCAAAAACATGAAGCAATTTACAAGCCTCATATTTAAAGTGGGATATTTCACATATAATGAACATCATTATTCTGTTCCTCCATTTCCATTTACTCAGCGTGACGATAATCAAAAGCAGCCAATCTTTCTGGTGGGTTACACAGTGCGTTACAGAGACAAATTAGAATTATAATGTTGCTTTTCCTGTTTACAATGAACAATAGTTTCTCCGCCCCAGCCACAGCACACTGAAATGCAGAGATTTCAGCCCATTCTACGAGCAGATCTTTTTGCAAAGAGTTTTGTTGACCTCTCATATTTTTGAAACTCTGCATCTTTGTTCCATAGCTGTCAACTACACTCTATGTGCTCAAGGACAAACCATAGCTGTCAACCATAGTCAACAAACTAGGACAATGGAGGCCATTTATCAATCCTATCACCTATTACAGTCAAACCTGATCTTATCATTACCCAACCATTCATCAAACATGCCCCCTGACCTCGACCAGGTCTCCAAATAACTGATCGGACACAAAAGACTGCAGAAGCTGGAACCTGGAGCAAATAAAAACATCCTGCTGGCAGAAGCCAGTGGATCTGACAACATCTGTGGAAGGGAATGGCCCGTCGACATTTCAGGTCAAGATCCTTCAGCTGGACTGAAAGAGTAGAGAAAGATAGCCAGTATAAAGGGGTGATGGTTGGGGTGGGTCGTGGTTTGGAGCAATAGCTGGCTAGCAATAGGTGAGGTGGGATTGATTGGCAGATAATCATGTGTGCATCCTTCCCAGTCTCTGTTGCTCCACCCTCCCCGCCCCCTCCCCCCACTAAATAGGTCATGCCAGATGGAATGGTGTAATCTTAGACTAGTTGTAGATGGATTGTTCACCTCAGTCATGTTACCTGAGCATGATTAGTTATGATTTCTCCACAAGTCTGGCTTCAGCAAAGGGCTACAGCTATAGGCAACATTTGGCACATTATATCCTTCAGTGGAAGCTTGGAACACTTGCGAGTTATTGGAGCAACATCCACTGAGTGGGTAAGATGACATTAGCAGCAACAGGCTGAAGAAAACCAATTTATTTTTGACATTTGAACCATGGAATGGGATTATTATCGGTAAAACACCAACATCTGTCCAGCATTATTTCTAATGGTTGATAGCAGTAAACTCTGGGATACAATGCGTGTGCTGTTTTGTGCTGACTGTAGCTAATTTTCTTCCTTTTACAGGACAAACATTGGTTTGATTAACAATTTACATTATATTAGGACCTAACCTAATCTTTTGAACAATGCTGTAAGGTTGGGCAAGACTGCAAATTGCTTAGAAATACTTAACTTCTTAATTGGAAGGCACCTTCATATTAGAAAACGAAATGGTATTTCATTTCAGAGCGGAAGATTGGTAAGGAAATCTGACCTTGAAGACTATTGAACCCTGATGTGATTCAACAGCTGAAATGCTAACAGCAAAATCTGTTTGATTTTAATAGTAATCAATAGCCATTCTCCTCGCTGAGTGAATAGTGATGACCTGATCATTTGTATGAATGTATATTACACCATGGAATGCTCGTAAAGTCAAAGGCTCTTGATAACTTGTTCCGTTAAAACAGCCTTTCTCAAAGGGGGCCAATTGGCACATTAAAAGGGGCCACAGACTGAAATTATACAATATTTTATTTTTTATGTACTGTACTTTATATATGTGTGTAATAGACAACTTTTGTGGTCCAATTTTTATGGTAAAATTTAGGGGGTCGAGTATTACACGCATACTACATTTCACAGGGATAAGTACCTGCATTGTTCGAGGTGTCAGAACCTCGGGTGGGTGAGTCGCCAGAACTGGGTGGTAAGTCCTCATCTGGGGCGTTGGGAGCTCGGATGGGCAGGCAGCTAGGGCCTAGGTGAGTGTTTGCAGTCGAGGGGGTCGTGAGCTCTGGAGGTTGGGCAGTTGGGGCCAAAAATAAGGGTGCGGGTCAACTTTTACCTGTGATGTATGGAAAATACCAGAGCTTTGGGCCAAAAATTGGGTTTGACTTTTACATGGTATAGACTATTACACGTAATTGGTAGAAAAGAAGCAGGGAAGAAAGCAACTAAACTTGGCTGCTTCACAGGGAGGTGGTCCCATAAACTTTGAGCAAAGTCCTATGGGGGCCAGAGCCAAATAAAGGTTGAAAATGGCTGAGTTAAAAGCAGACTGAAATAATTGAACAGCCTTGTTTTATCACCTTTCCATCATGCACAGTTCAGGTCTTATTCATTTCCTCCTGCTAACATCTCCCCAGATTGACATTTGGTTGCTCATTCTACCATCGTCACCAGCCGGAAGGACAAACACTTGCATCATCCATTACTCCTGCTCTTCATCAATGACAGACCTGCTCCACTGTGACACGATCTCTCCTCCTCTTTCTTTGCAACCTGTTTTATCCTTAATTTTGCTCAGTTCCTGTTCCTGTGAGATTTAAAATGAAACGAAAACCCTTGCATTTTTCGTCACAGCAAACGGTGTTTGACCTACCAAATACGTGCAACATTTTCGGTTTTACTTCTGAGTTGTAGCATCTGCATTATTTTGCTTCAGGAATAGGAGGCCATTCAGTCCCTTTAGCCTATTCTACCTTCAATGGATCACAGCAGCCCATAGTTTGCAACACACAAGTTGACTTAGGAGATTGAACCTCAGCTCCTTAACCCTTATTATCCTCATCTAGTCCAAAGCTCACAAACTTAATTCAATTCTTAAAATTATTGCCCCAGCCTCAATTGCATGATGTGGTCATTTTAATGGCTCTCCTGCAATACATCTTTATCATGAACGTGTCATGAAATGTGTTGTTGTACAGCAGCATTAATGGTGCAAATATTGCAATAAATTACATTTACAAATAAATTATTGCAAAAAGAAGAGAAAGTGAAGTGGTGTCTGCAATTCATTGGTTGTTTAGAAATCTAAAAGCTGAGGGAGAGAAGCTGTTTTTGTAGTGCTGTGTGTTTGTCTTCAGTACCTACTTCATGATGGTAGCAGTGAGAAGAGGGGATGGCCTGGGTGGTGTGGGCCTTGAGTATAGAGGCTGCAATGTTACGACACTGCCTCTTGTAGATGTCCTTGATGGAGTGAAGACTGATGCCCATGAGGGCCCTGGCAGAGTTCACAACTCTCCATAGTCTTTCCTGTCCTGTGTATTGGCACTTCCATACCACTCAGTGATGCAGCCAGTCAATTGCTCTCCAAGGTGCACCTGTAAAAATTTGCAAGGGTTTTTGGTGACACACCAAATCTGCTCAAACTCATCTTAAAGTATAGCCGCTGATGAGCTTTCTTCATGATTGCATTGATATGGAGGCCCCAAAACAGATCTTCAGAGATGTTGACAGCCAGGAATTTAATGTTTTTTAACCCTTTCCACTGGTGGTTTGTGGTCTCCTGATTTCCCCCTCCTGGTCCAGAATCAGCTCCTTAGTTTTGTTAACGTTGAGTGCAAAGTGGTTGTTGTTGTGACACCATTCAACTAGTTGATTTATCCTGTACGCTTCTTCATTGCCATCTATGATCCTGCCTACGACAGTAGTGTCATCGGCATATTGGTAGATGGCATTCGATTAGTGCCCAGCCACTCAATCATGGGTGTAGAGCAATAGACTATGCACACATCCTTGAGATGCATCTGTGTCAATTGTCAGTGAGGAGGAGACATGTTTTTTGATTCGTACTGACTGTGGACTTGGGGCATTTTACTCTGTTAAAGGTGGATTTTTATTGTTATTGCCAAGAGTCTGCACCAAGTTAACAATGTTTTCTCCTTCCATTCCTAATTTCCTTCTCTTATAGTTGCACTCTGTAAAGGGAGGGATAGGGAAGAAGAACCCCATTTCCACCATCCAAAGTAAATACGTAACAGAAAGAATAACTGTCCTGGCACTGGAGCTATGAAGCCACAGACAAAATTGTTCATTGCAAGCTTCAGGGGCTTGGTGGAGCCAAATTATTCTCTCAGTTGTTTAATCCATGAATTACTGAAATGACTAAATTTATCCCTGACACAGACTACGCCCAGTCAACATCTGTTTCTTCCTTCTCCCACTCGTTATTCCTACCTCCCACCCTTTGAAAATTGGCCATTTAACAATCTTTAAAATTCTTACAAGTTTCTTGCAGAATCTTTTCTAGCCTCAGCCTCATCTGCTGTACAACTTTCATGCTTAAACTGGAACAATGAAATCTAATCAGATGGACTATGATAGATTTACCTTACAAAACCCAGGCTTTATCTGGAGAGAGCATGTACTACATATTATAAACCAAGAGAACATATGAACAGGAATAGGCTATTTAGCCCTTCACTACCATTCCACAAATATAACCATCTGTGGGTCCCCTCTTCGTGAGAGTTCTTTAAAAGGATCAGTTAAGGTCTATTGAAAAGTTATAAGAAATACTCACATTTGTTTTTCAAGTTCCATAGTTTCTAGACATGTTAAAATAATTCCAAGACAATCCCCTATGGCAGCCATTCTCAATGGGGGCTCACAGCCTTGTTTTCTTTTCATCTCATGTAACATAAACATTTATTTGTTTTTTTGTGTAGTCAGTAGGTGAGAATTACGGAAGAAACCAGGAAGGGGGGCCCATAAACTTTGAGCAGAGCCCCAGAGGGGCCATAATCAAAAAAAAGTTGAGAAGGCTGCTCTAGTCAAGTCAAGTTTAAACAAGTACAACCTGACGAAACAGTGTTCTCCGGACCTCCATGCACAACATTCAGACACACAAGTCAGGCAAACAATACATACACAGGACAAGTATTCATATATAAAATAAATAAATATTATTTCATAAATATGAGAGTCTCAAATAGTTAGTGTGAATAGTTCCTTTGGTAGTTCAACATTTTCACTGCCTGAGGGAAGAACTCTGGTACTCCCGCATCTCTTCCCTGACAGGAGTAGCTAAATGATGCTGTGTGCGAGGTGGAAGGGGTTCTCAATGATTTTGCACGCCGTCTTGAGACAATGATCCCGTTGATCATGTCAAAGGTGGGGGGTGGGGGGGGGTGGTAAGGAGACTCCAGTGATCCTCTCTGCCACTCTTACGGTCTTGTGGATTGACCTCCAATCTATTTCTCTCGAGCAACTGTACCACACTGTGATGCAGCCGGGCAGGACCCTCTTGATAGAGCTCTACGGAAGGTGACATAATGGTAGCCTTGCCCACTTCAGTCTTCTCAGAAAGTGCAGTCAATGTCGCGCCTTCCTGACAAGTGAGGAGATGTTGTGCATCCACGATAGTCATTTATTTTGCCCACAAGAAGGTTCCACAAATGGCAATGAAATAATGACCCAGTAACCTACTTTACCAATGGTGGCTGAGGAGACACTACTGGCCAGGATCTGAGAAAACATTCATTTGTTTTCACTGGAGAGTGACATGTCCAAAAGGCAGCACCTCTAACAATGCAGGGCTCCTGAGGAGCTGTACTGAAGGGTCAACTAAAGTGAAATTTCCCAATTTCACAATGTATATCTCAATATTAGAATATGAGGCAAAATTCCCATGAGGATATTTCACTTTTTTTTGAGAATTATATAAGACAATGTATAATTGATATGTGACTCATATTCTGTATTACATTATATAAAATCTATATAGTTAATTAATAAATATCTAAACAATATATACATGTAATATTTCTATCTATCAAATTAATAAAAACGTTTTAAAAATAAATTTCCCAATTTCAGTTCACTTTTTTCCCCTCTGCGATGTACTATTGAACAGTATAGACCTTTTGGGTCACAGTATTATGCTGACCTATACAGGTACAAACCTATTCCAGTATCAGTCTAACTCTTGCCAACCTCACAGCCCATAACCCTCTATTTTCCAACATCTAGAACATATTGTAATACCAAATATTCATAGCAGCCACACACACATTTACAAAAATTATTATAATTATGAATAATATTATTTCATTTCAATCTGTCTCTGCTTGTTTGTGCTGTGGGGAAGAGGCTATTGATTAATGAGTCTAGATGACTGCTTTAGATAGAAGTGCCCACGAGACCTCTTGTTCTAGCAGCTGAATCAACAGCCTGCGTTGAGCTTTTTACACTGTGACAATCTCCAGCACCAGAATTGTATCCAGGAGTCGGATGGAAAGTTCTCATCAGGAAATCGTTCTAAATCAGAAGATGCCAATCCATGAAAAATGCTGAGATCGACCCTCCTCCCTCTTCACCACTATCCACTTATAGTCGCAAGCGTTCAAGCTTCATTCTTCCAGGGACTGTGAAGACACTTATCTTCCAATTCTCAGTTGTCAGCTGCTGAAACACTGAGAAAACAGAGCCATTATTTTGTCCAGTCCACAGCAAAGTAGACTTTGCCATGGATAAATTAATATAGAAATGAGCCATGCAGCATGAAGTTAAGCAACAGGGAGCCAAAATGAGGGAATGGTCAAATGTATCCTTCCCAGCCGTCACTCCATGACAGAAACTTGCTTAATGACTTAAAAAGTCATCACATTGCAAATACTTTTGAAACTAAACCCTTTGAGAAAAATGCTTCTTTCTTGAAATCTCAATACTTAAACAGGCTTTGTCTTCAAAACAGTTGAAGTTAAAGCAAGCTGAACATGGTTGATTGCAAGTACATGATTTTGTAGACATTGCTGTAAAATCACAGGGACACATGTGGCTCTGTAGACAACATTGGTGCCTCTGAAGGAGAGTTTGGACCCAATCTGGAGAACTGAGCACAACTCCTGGACAGAAGTTCTGATGCACACCTCAAGCAATGCTGCTCTGTGGCAGATGTTGCCTGATGAATGAAGTAATAAATGTGCAACTTTAACACTTTACAAAGAAGATTGAGAGTCGTCCCAACATTTACCCTCCAACTCCCAAAGCTTTTTGTGCATTTGCTTTCTGAGAATTTGCATCTGCACTTTTTATATTATTCCTTGGATTAAATTCCAAGCAGAAAGAATAAAGTGCCCCAGAATGCTCTGAGGTGGTGTACATCTATGTAAACTTTAGGCTTTTTTATAGTGGAAAAAAAGTGAATGTAAAGGCAGATATTTTCTGCCTTCGTGTCACTTCACCTACCTTTATAAAAATACTGACGGCGGATACTAAATGCAGACTCTGATCCATCCAGTGGGGTAGTCCTGAAGGTGAAGAGAATTTCATTCCATGAAAACAATGCCGCTGAATGCAGCTGCTTAGAGCCAGGCTGATGCCGTCAACCTGCAACCCAGGAGCCACCACCAGGGCTCCCACAGCGATTGGTGCTGGGGTTAGGCTCCTGCCACCCACAAATATCCACTTCCTGTTCTCCCTCCGCCCCTTGCTCTTTCACCAAGGCCACCAAGACCGAGGATCAGGAGGGCAGCGAGGACCCGGAGAGAGTGGGAATGGATGTGCAAGGTGAGGGGAAGTGCAGGGAGTCCAGCCCGAAGAGCGTGGAGGCCCAGCGAGGGCAAGGAGAGTCAGAGCCCACCATGTTGCCGAAGCCAGAGGGCAAAGGGATCCAGGAGCTGAGCTCCATGGACTAGGAGGAAGGAGTGGACATGGAGAAGCAAAGCTGGGTAGTCTGATGAATGAAAGAGGGAAGCAAAGAGCTAGGCTCAGCGTGCTGGAGGGGCAGTGCCAAGAAAAAGAGCTGGAAGATTGAGCCTCAGGTTTTATAACAATAACCTCTTTTTGTTTTAATGCGGGATCAATGGCATCTTTGTTTCCCAGAGCGGTTCCAGCTGTGTTATGGATTATGGGTAACAAAGGCAGCCATTGCTCGGCACGTATGTTTGACCTCACGGCGATGTGTGACGGTACTGCACAACTCACCCTGCCTCCCTCAGCTCCGGAGGATGACTCTCGACACTGCTCTCCATAAAAGCAATGCTGGAACAGCCTTATCGGCCGTCTCCATAAAAGGTAGGTCCACCTTTTTTTCCCTCGTTAAGCCGGCCTCAATGTGGTGTCTCTCCATAAAGAGGGGAAAATCTGGAGGGATTCCTTTGTCACAACTGCACATATCAAGTGATCAACAGCTGGATGGGAGTGAACAGATTCTGGTCCCATTGCATTCTGTGGAGACTAATCCTAAGAGCTGGGTTTCTGGGAAGAGATGCGAACCAGGATCTGAGATGGCACTGAGAGCAAGAAGGACTCCCGAAGCACCTTAGGTGCTGAAGGCTTCCTCATCATGTCATAGGTTTGGATTTGGGCTTGGGTTGCCGATAATTTCACGGTTGGCTTAGCAGTTAGCACCAGCGATCTGGATTAGGTTCGAATCCCATGCTGTCTGTAAGGAGTTTATTCGTTCTCTCTATGTCTGTGTGAGTTTTCCCGAGGGGCTCTGGTTTCTTCCCACCTTTTGAAATGTAGCGGGGGTATAGGTTAATTGGGTGTAAATTGCGTGGCACGGACTCGTGGGCTGAAATAGTCTGGTTACCATGCTGTATGTCTACATTTTTTTTAAATTAACATTTAAAGTCAACTGGAGTCTTGTGAAGCAAATCCATGGACTTTCAGTGACTCTGAGGGGACTCTCTTTTATTTCTCTTTCTTTAATGGTAAGGGGTGCTGGGCAATGCTAAGGGAAAATCTTTGCCTTATGGCAGAATAAAGGTAATTTTGTGTAATATTACATCTATGTTTTAGTACATGACAATAAAAAGTATCTGATCTGAAAGTTCAGCACTCATGGAAGAGCAGATATAATTGGGTGAGTACAGTGGAGCACACGAAAGATTGTTTACAGACTCTCGATGTTTTAACTCAGTCCAAATGTCCTTTTTTGGTACATCCGGCCATAAGGAATACTTATAAATAGCCATTCTGCGTAATTACACTGCCCAATAGTAATTCTAGAGGCAAAGGTCAAAGGATCGTAAACCATCGATCTGGCTGGTCTAGTCATTAGCTTAAGCTACTGGATTTCAGTGCTCCTGTTTCTGTTATACCTCAGACCTTTCTATGGAGACTTGCGTTTAGCTCAGTCATAGTGCCAAGCCAAAGAGTGCCATCTACAGGAACAATTTGGAATGTCGAACTTTATTTTTATTTATTTGTTCATTCATTCATTGGAAGCATTGACGTGAATTGAAATGTTTGTTCTTGTCACATGTATAGTGTAAAACGTTGTTTTGTGTGCTATCAATGCAAATCAACCCACACACAAATACAACAGGTTGCTCAAAACAAAAGTCCAGAATCCAGTGTTATAGAGAAGAGTGTACTTAAAACAGTGTCATAATGAAGTAGGTTTGTGAAATCAAAGGATCATCTTTTACATATGAGAGGTTGGTTCAAGAATCCGACAACAGCAGGAAGTTGTGCTCAAATCTGACGGTTGGTGTTTTCAAACTCACATATCTTGTGTCCAACAGGAAAGGTGGGTGGGGGTGGGGGTGGGGGAGGGTGGGGGGGGAATAGGAATGTTGCCTGCTTCAAAGAGGCAGCCCGAAGAGACAACAACAGTGGAGGCTGATTTTCTTGAAGGTCTGAGCTATGTCCACAAGTTTCTGATTTCTAATGGCTTTGGGCAGGGTGTTTGCCATACCAAGCTGTGATGCATTCAGACAAAATACTTTCTATCATGCATCTATAAATACAGAGTAATTAGGGACATGAAAATATAAATAATAAAGCTGGTTTTTATACTAATTGTCATTGATATTGAGTGGCTTGGAACTTGGAACATCACAGCACACTACAGGCCCTTTGGTCCAATGCTGTGCCGACATCCGTATACTAACCTACTCGTCAAACTAAACCTTCCCTACCTCACACCAATAACCCTCTGTTTTTCTTTCATCCTTGTGCTTGTCTAAGAGTCATTTAAATGTCCCTAGTGCACCAGCCTCCATTACCATCCCTGACAATGCATTCCAGGCACCCACTACATCCCTGTCAGCTCCACTAAACTTTCCTCCCCTTACCTTGTACAAATATCCTCTGGTGTTTGCTTGTTCGGCCATTTCATCGAGCAGTTAAGGGTCAATCACAATGGTGGTCTGGAGACAGATGTTGGCCAGACCTGATAAGAATAGCCGACTTTTCTCCTAAACAGCATGAATGATCTAGGAGGGTATTCGTGACAATATTCAAGGTTCCTTTCGTGTCATATAATATTACACAAAATTTCCTCCTGCCTGCCGTAAGGCAGACAAAAATCGCCATTAATATTGCCCGGTGCCCCTTAGAGTAAGAGAGAAAGAGAAGCAGAAGAATGTCCCTTTACAGACACAGAGTGTCCACTGGGTGCCTACAACTCTCCCGCAGTTTCTGCAACCACACAGACATTCGATCCGTCGGCAACCTGAGCTCCAGTTCCACAGCTCCAACATGATCAGGAAGTCTTCAGTGCCCAACGCCCTATTGGAGCCCTTCTTGCTCTCAGCACCTTCACAAATCCTGGTCCCATGAGTCCCTTGACTGTGTAGCTAACTGCCCACAGCCTGTGTGGGTCCTTCAGCCACTGAGCCCCTTGCTGATTCATTGTTGTGGTCACCGTCCTGTAGGTTTGCCTCCTAAGCTTCTCTTGCTCAATGGAGGGGTGTTCTTCCCATTTCTGATGCCCTGCACCAATCCGCTGTTCCCCTGCGTGGTCCCTCATGGCCGCTTCTGAGCACAGATGCTGCTATCTTAGGTACAGATCCAAGTTGTTAGATTTTAATTTAAAAAACCACCACTGGCTCCTTTAACAGCCATTTAAAGTCTGTACAGAACTGTTATAATTCGGACCAGGTGGTTAGACCCTGCAGAGCATTGATGAGTCTCCCGGGACAACACCAGCGACAGTGCCACCATTTTTAAATGTTTTATTTCATAATGGTTCTAAATTAATCAGTACCAAGACTAACTTTGGATTCCATATATATTTAATTACTTGAATTTAAATTCCCCGATGGTAAAATTTGGACTCAAGTCTCTACATCATTATCCCTATACTCTGGATTTCCAGCGATCACACAGACTGACTGAAGACTTCCTCAGCTTGAGAGCAAAATCATGAGCCTGGAATCCAAAGCACACACACCGGACCAAGCCCCAGTGATGGTCAGTCTCAGCTATAGTCCAGAGAGATTCAACTGTCATACTAAATAACCCAAAATTTCAGCTGAGATCTGGAGAGTTTCCAGATGAAAGACCATGCTATAAATTCCTTGTGCTCATGTAACTAAACAAGAGATGGCACATTTACTCCAGAGTCAGGAGATATGCACAAATATCCAGTTTGATCCTTGCATGCAGTTCTACAGGAGCATGACACTGTCAGGAGTGAAATAATTTGGTATGATGTTCAGTTGATTCTGCTCTTTTGTTTGATTGTAAAAGATCCAATAGCACTATTTTAAAAAGTAAAACATTACTGACAAAAAATTAAAAAATCTCACTCCAGTAAGGTTCAAGAACTCAACAAGACCAGAACATGTATATCAAAGTTGCTTCCCCATTGTTACATCTGTCACATCAAGGATTTAAATCAGGAAATATACGGAATAATTTGTTTTTAGACATGTAAATCTGATGCACCACCTTGAACTGAATAAGAGAATGTTGAGCACATAGTGAAGAAGTGTTCACTAATTTAAGAATCAAATCCCAATTTTCTGAGATAGAAAACTGTAGATCAAGCCCCCATGCACTTTAATCTTATTGAGGGAAACTGGATGCGATTTTGAAAGCATATCATATATAAAGGTTATTAAACTCTTCTGGGAGGGTTGTAATTTGAAAATTACATCCAGCATGTTAGATTCACAAGCCATGGGAAAATTTGGTAACTGAATCTGTAAAGATCTGTAAGTATCTAAAAAAATGTGAATTTGGTAAATTAAACTTAGCTGATAGTTATTCAAAAGACATGCGACAACTGTCAACAAACATGTCTCGGAAACACTGAATACCATTATCATACCAATTAACAAATGTCAAATCATATAAAGAAGGAAATACATAATTAGATGATATAAAACTTGATAACTTGATAAGGAACTCCTGAATTGAAACCAAATACGCAAGGAAGTTTTACTACAGGGCTGAGTATCGTTCTGTTAACTTTAGCTAAAGAAAAAGGAAGTCCTTCTCCTAAAAAGAATAAAACGGAAAACCTCTCAGCTGACCTCAATTCCAAAGAGACCCAAATTGGGCCTCCAATCTATTAAAATATTTAATCCAAAACAAGATAAAATGTATATTGGTTGCCCAGAAATGGGATCTAAAATTTAGCAATGCCGTGCCTCCATTCCTTTTAGATCTCTGCAAATGAAGCTAATTCAACCGAGATCATTTGTTTTGCCAAACGTAGGAAGTATAATACAGTTAAGGGAATCAAAAAATGACTTTGTGAATGAAGACTGGAATTGCATAAAAAGGTATAAAGTTAGGGTAAAATATTCATTTTAATGGAGTTAACATGACCAACTAATGAAATAGATAAGATGACCAACTGAACCATGCCCGCTTCAATGTTTTAATAATTTTTTTTAAATTTCCTTAAATAAATGTTTGTAGCTTTTGTGTGTTGTGTCAATAATATTATGTGTTAATCTTAAACCCTATCATTTAATGGCTTTGTTTGGAGTGTTAGGTGATATTAACAAGCTATTTTCTTCATCTGATCGTCAAGTCATATTATCTACAACGAAGAGTTATCCGACTTAGATGGAAAGATCCTGTTCCACCCACTAGCACTTGTCATGTCTTGCCATAATTTTGAAAAGGTCAGGTGTTTTGCATTGTATACTAACATTAATTTTCAGAACATTTGGAGACCTTTTATGGACATTTTTCATGCTTATTAATCATATATTTGTATATATGGTTTTTCCTTCAGTTAGTAAGGTTTTATAGATTCAGCAGAACCACATGACCTTTAATTTTATGTCAAAACCTCCCAGGTTTTTTTTTTGGTAAGAGGTTAGTTCTTTTCTTTGTTTGTCATTCTGACAACATTGTATGGGGAAGGGGTATATCGCTATTGTATTATTTTTGGAAATGTATTTCTATTCTTCATATTTAGTAACCTTGTGTTCTCTATACGATGCGTTCTTGTTCTATAAAACTCATTATAAAGATTGAAAGAGAGAAAAAGAGCAAAATAGTTCTCCATGAGTTCAGGCCAACATTTATCTCTCAAAAATCTGAATAATCTCTCACTATCACATAGCAATCTTCAGGATTGTGCTGTGCACAGCTGCTTGTGACATTTCGAACCACACTTCCCCACATTTCAATGGCTGCAAGGCACATAGGAATTTCTTGCAGTTGTCAAAAGTTCTATAGAAACTGAAGTTTGTACTTTTTTTTTTCATATGAAAGGCTGTGTTTCAGAGAAACACTCTGGCTTTCCAATATCCTTTACTGAGCAAACACGACAGAGGAATTCGTTGCAAAATATCAATGACAACATTCAATTCGGCTGACATTCATGACTAATATCTCAATGTTTTTGTTAATGTAAAAACTATTTAAAATGATCACTGGGTTGATTTGATTTCCTCCCTGGCATGGCTCAAGATGTTGCCCAGTTTTCAGATATGTTAATTTTAGTCCATAGGAAATCAAGGGAAGGAAGTGGAGAAGTACTGCTGAGGCCAAAATCACCTCAGCCATGAACTTACTGAATGGCAGTGCTGGGCTCGATGATCTATTGCTGCTCCATTTTTCAGTGTTCATTCAGCTCCCTGGTGATGGGTTAGCATGTTAATTCCATTGGCATTAGATAAATTGCTGTTCATGGTGCTTACACTCTCGCTGGAAGTAAGACCTGCCCTTGCCCCTTCAAGAAAGATTAAAAATATATATTTTTAAATGTAGGTTGCACAATGTGGCATCCCAGTGAGGTTTGCCAGTGGTGCTTGCATACAATCCAGGTGCTTTCATTACATGTCTTGATCTGCCCTTGGATCATTCCACTTCCATCAATCCATCTCCTGACCACACTTCCTCTGCACAGCCAATTGTGGAATAATAGGCTCTTTGCCCTCCAAGCTAGACCAATCTCAGACTTAATACTTCTTCCCTCTCTCAGATTATTTAATAAGGGTCAAAGGATAACAGAGAAATTGTGCTTAATGCTGGAGATTCAGGGTGGTCTATTAGTGTTGGGAAACCTAAATTCTGCTGCAGAGCAAAGTTGTTTCAAGTGGGATTTTAAAAATAAATATTTTTCTGATCAGGGATTGGTCCAAACAGAAACACCCCTCAGCTAAAAATTTCAAAGGATTATAATTTGTCTTTCTGAGCAACATTTGAAAATGTTTATATGTTGTTCTGAACTCACAAATCTTTACTTGTCCCTGAAATGAGTGGAATTGGAGAAAGTTTTAATATTGCTCTGCTCCGTCATTGGGTGTTAACAACTGCCTGAGCCAAATTAAATATCTTGGAGTTGGTAATTTTCCTTTGTGATGATGAGTCAGTGGATAGCACTCTCATTCCGAGTCAGAAGGCCATGGGTTCAAGTCCCACTCTCGGGACTTGAACACGATCCGCCTGCTGCTAATCCCAGTGGAATCAGATTGAGGGAGTGCCGCACTGAACGAGGTATTGTTGGATGTCAGCTCAAGGCTTTATCCTACAGCACTGCAGAAATGTCATGCCACAAAAGGAGAGCAATCAGCACATGGCCTCCAGCCAAAACAGAACTGTGCAGAATAATCCTATGTCCTAACCTTTATTCTCTATCATTGAGGACATCTGCACAACCAATAGTAAGTACATCTCTCAGAGGAAAGAGAATTCTTCCCCTCCAATGGTGGTGGAGGCAGATTTTAATTCAGTTCTAATTTAGAGGTACAGCACATTAACAAGCCCCTCCACCCCATGAGCCTGCTCTGCCAAAATACACCCTAACCCAATTAACCTACTACCCTGTATGTTTTTGGAATGTGGGAGGAAACCAGGGTACTGGAAGGAAAGCCACATAGTCATGGAGAGAATGTACAAACTCCTTACAGACAGCGCTGGATTCGAACCCAGTTGCGCTTACTGCTACTTTAATTGTGCCACCTTAGTTAGATAAATATTTGAAAAATTGAAGAATTGAGGGTAATGGGGGAATGGCACAGAAGGAGAGTTGAGGCCAGAAAAAATTGGCATTAATCTTATTTAAATTTAAATTTAGACATACAACATGCTAACAGACCCTTCCAGTCCTCAAGCCCATGCCCTAAATACACCATTTAATGTAAAATCCCCATATGGTTTTGAAGGGTCGGAGGAAAATGGAGCACCGGGAGGAAACCCACACAGACACGGGGAGAACTTGCAAACTCCTTGCAGACAGTGCTGGATTCAAACCCAGGTCACTGGTGCTGTAACAGTCTTGCACTAACAGGTATGCCAACCATGATGCTTCCCATGCCACCCTTATTGAATGGCAGGGATGTTTTTGTTTCCTTTTGTTCTTCTAGATCCTTTCGAAACACAACAAGGTTTTCTGCCTCCAGTTACACTGCAAATCCTCACCACACCCCAGATGAAAATGTCTTCTCTCAGAACTTCTAAACTGATGTTCCTCCCCAACTCCCTACAGTGCTGACCCTTTGTGGATCCTCCCTAGTTTCCCATGAAAACATGACTTGAACATTATTCCACTATCATTGTGAAAGGTTGCTATACTCAAACTCAGATTTCCTTCATTTCAATAGTGAACATCTGACTAAAAAATGTTTCCATTGCTGCTTTCAGACATCCTGCGTGACAGAAAACACTACAAGAATGTTTTGTTAAAGGATAGAGGATTGGTTGCAGGGAATATTATTTTACAGGCACACACAATTGGTTGGTAAGGTACTTTAAATGATTCACAATAGGTGGAAGGGGGTAGTCTTCATTATGAGATATATAAATAGTTTATGGAGTTTATTAAAGTGATGTGGTTAAGTGAAGAGATTTTGGTTCAGGGATGTACACAGATGATTGGAAAGGGGATACATATACTTGAGTGAGCAAATAAACTAATAAGCATTACATGAACTGTAAGCAGGTCAGGCATAGAGCTGCTATTAAATGCTCCAAAATTCCCATGGAAGTAAACAATTTGAACAGATGTGAGATGACAAAACTCTCAATAATAAATCTGAAAGGACATATGAAACCTAAGCATAAATTAACATAATTAAAGCCACCAATGACGAACTGGTTCACTCAAGACTTACTGGTACAGAGGAAGGTGCAGATCATAGATTTGAGATAGGAAATTATTTGATGAAATTAATATTATGATAACTGCTATTCTATAAAGAAAAAAATGTACAATATGAAGCTTCCCAAGTCAATATTTCATGACCAAGTTAACAAGATGTCACCTTGGCACTGATTTGGAGGAGCAGGAATCTGCCACAAAGACCAAGAGACATTGATTTCCCCAATTTAATCTGGTCCCTTCCATGGGAATCTTGGGGAGGTTATCAGCTGCTCAAATAGGCAATCTCATAGAAGTATCAAAAAGCAGACTGGGAAGGAAAAGCAAAGATTATATTAATGACTTGGCCATTAAAAAAAATACAAATAAAAATGGGAACATTAAAATATTAAGATGAAATCTTAACAAATTTGGTTAAAATATTTTTATGCATTGCTTTTTAAAAATCATTTAGTAAAAACTGCACACCTATTGACTATATTTTTCCAAATCTAGCAATTTTTTTTCTGTAATTATTATATTAAGTACCTTAGTTACACTTTGTCTTTCAATGGTTAACAATTTTAAGGGAGAACAGCGCATGAAAATTGGTGGCACAGTTAGCTTAGCAGTTAGTGCAACGGTATTACAGCACAAGCGACATGGGTTTGAATCTGGTACTATCAGTAAGGACTTTGTATGTGCTACCCATGATCAAGTGGTTTTCCTCTGGGTTCTCCGGTTTCCTCCCATGTAACAAAAAAGATGCACGAATTGCTGGGTGAATTGGTCACATGTATATTTGACGGGCTTGGGCCAGAAAGGCCTGTTGCCATGCTGTACCTCCACATTAAGTTAAATTTTCCTGAGTTGATTGGATTGCAAAGATTACATAGAACACTCTGTGAGGAACAGGGATTCCCCAGCCTTTCACATCAAAAGTAACAGCCAGAATTTTGGGCCAATAACCGCAAGACCCAATTTGAATCCATCATAGTAATATAAGAATTTAAAACTTCAGTAATTAAACCTGCAATTTAAAACCCTTCCTAGTAATGTTAAAACAAACATTTTAAAGCCCATTTGGTTAGAAATCTGCCATCCTTACTCAGTCTAGCCTACACGTGACTCCAGACCTACCAATGTGGTTGGTGCTTAACTACTTAATTTAGCAGTTGGTGCTTAATTTAGAAAATATTAAGGATGGACAATAAATGCTGGCATTACCAGGAATATCAATACATCATAAATAACTAACTAACTAAAAAATATTTTAATATGAATGGGCAGACTTCAGAGGGTGTTGTAAAGTCCAGCCATTCTCAATTTTGTTTTGGCTCTGGCCCCTTTAAGACTCTGCTCCTTCCCTGTGAAGCAGTCAAGTTTAGTTGGTTTCTTCCGTACTTCTCTTCTATCGACTATTAATAAACATTAAAAATATTTTATGATTTAAATTAGCACACCCCTCCTTAAATGCGTTATGTCCCCAGTTGAGATGGCTGGTTTACATCATAAAGATAACAAGCTTCACAATTATTATAACAGCAATTATGTAAATCTGCCACTTCATACATCATCTCCTGCTCTTCAAAGTACATTTCTACATTCACTTACACTAATTTGGGAACACAATATATCGCATAAATCAATAAACAGCTGTGAAAACAAGACATTTTAGACTTGCTTCCTGCGGGAATGAAACAACTTAGCTGTTAGACAGTCGATTGGCTGGATGTTTAATTTAGTTTTATGGTGATTACAGACAGCCCTGTTGCAAAATATTTTCACTGTAAAACCAGCCAAATTCACTTTCACAGAGGCAAGATTAAGAAAGACCACAGAAAGGTCTGTCTCGAAGTTGGATTTCAGCTATTTTCGGCGTGCTAATTGTGTACTGAATGTACAATCAATTGCCCAAACGGGAACCTACTTGAAATTGCTAAGTTATTACATTAATCTTCTGAGAATTCCTCAGATGAAAAGTCTTGATTATTTTAGTCTGCTAAAGCATGCTCTCCCTGAGTTCCAATGCTTGCTGCCCAAAGACATGGCAGTTGCTGCATCACTGGCTCTGGGGTTCATGGGAACTATGTCTCCTCAGTTGTACTAAAATCTAAGGGTAAATGTGGGGTTGGGTGGGGGGGGGGTGCGAAATACATGTATCTTCACTGTTTGGCTGCACCCCCTTCCCCTTGCATTATTACTGGCACTTTATATGGTCACAGGCAGCTGTAAGCAGCATTTTAACATTGAAGACAATGCAATGAAGAATATTTTTTCAAGTTCATTGTTTATTAATTACAAAAAACTGCTGGCATAAATTCAAATACAATAAAAGAAGTACCTAAAATCATTGTGCAGTGAACCACAACGATTCATGTGCTCTCTTATGCAATCAGAAATCAGTGAATGTCGCAATTCTCAACCAATACAAATTCCAGTGGAGTTTCTTCAGATTTGAACCTAACTTCAACTTACTGTAGTTTTGCTCAGCCACCCAGTGGTTCATGGGCATGAGGTAAATTCTGCAGGTACTCAAACTCACAGAGCTGGCCAAATATGAAGCTCATTGGATATGAAGAGGCAAAACAATTATGTCTGAATGAATACACTTTTAAGCCATGTATGTTTTGCAAATTATTGTCGGGTTTGACTCTTTGTTTTGCTTTGAGTGAAAATCCAAGCCATAGATCATACATTATAACTTCAATTAGTACAGCTAATGAGTAATTGAGCACCCATGCATTGATGATATTATCAGTCACACAGAATTGCTGGGGAAATCACACCCAGCCAAGGTGAACCACACTTTGAAGATCCTGATCCATCTTCCCAAAAGCAGGACCACCACCACAATGGACACAACTGCATCTATGCATGAAATGCAACTCCAAGTGGATTTGATTTTAAAGCAATCCTTTGGTAATATAGAACATAGAGCAGTACAGTACAGTAAAGACCCTTCAGCCCACAATGTTATGCTGACCTTTAGACCCCACCTCCCTCCACTTTAAATTCCTCCATATGCTTGTCTTGTAGTCTTTTGAAATTCACCAATGTACCTGCCTCCACCACTGGCCCAGGTAATGCATTCCACGCAACAACCACTCTCTGGGTAAAAAACTTTCTTCAAATATCTCCCTTAAATTTCCCACCCATTACCTTAAAGCCATGCCCTCTTGTATTGAACAGTGGTGACCTGGGAAGGAGGCACTGGCCGTCCATTCTATCTATTCCTCTTAATACCTTGTATACCTCTATTACATCACCCTCCTTCTCTCTAAAGAGTAAATCACTTGCTCCCTTAATCTCTGCTCATAATGCATACTCTCTAAACCAGGTATCATCCCGGTAAATCTCCTCTGCACCCTTTCCAATACTTCCATGTCTTTCCTATAATGAGGCGACCAGAACTGGACACAGTACTCCCAAGTGTGGTCTAACCAGAGTTTTGTAGATCTGCATCTTTACGTTGCAGCTCTTAAAGTCATTCCCTATCAGTCATCACAGCAACAATAAAAACCGATTTTAATGTAAATTACGCCACAACCACATAGCGTTATAGTGTGATTATATAAAGACCGGATATGGAGTTGTCGGGTCCTCTGAGAGAATAATATTGGCCATAGAGTAAAGAGACTCAATGATTCTTCTTACAATATTGTACAAGCATTTAGAGAACTAGAGACTTCTCAGGGATAATCAGCAGGGCTTTGTGAGGGGAAGGTCATGCCTGACGAGCTTAATTGAGTTTTCTGAGGGAGTAACAAAATAAATTGATGAAGGTAGGGTGGTAGATGTGGTGTACAGGTATACGGATTTTATTTGACAAGGTCCCCCATGGTTGACTCATTCAGAAAGTCATGTGGTGTGGGATCCATGGAAGCTTGCCTGTATGGATTCAAAACTGGCTTGCCTGCAGAAAGCACAGGGTAGTAGAAGATGGAATGTATTCTGTCTGGAGTTCCATAAGGATTTATTCTGGGACACCTGTTCTTTGTGACTTTTATAAATGACCTAGATGAAGAAGTAGAGGGATGGATCAGTAAGTTTGCAGATGACACGAAGGTTGGAGGTGTTGAGGATCGTGTAGAAGGTTGTCGTAGGTTACAACAGGATATCGATAGGATACAGATTTGGACAGAATAGTGGCAGATGGAGTTCAATCCGAATAAGTCTAAAGTGATGCATTGTGAAAGGTCAAAACTGAAAGAAGAGTACATGGTTTATGGCAGGATTCTTAATAGGGTGGAAGAACAGAGGGATCTTGTGGTCCAAATCCAAAGATCTCTCAAGGTTGCCATGCAGGTTGATAGGGTAGTTAAAAAGGCTTATGGAATGCTAGGTTTCATTAGTCAGGGGACTGAGTTCAAGAATTGTGAGGTAATGTTGCAGTTCTATAACACTCTAGTTAGACCACACATGTAATATTCACATGTGTTCAGTTTTGGTTGCCTCATTACAGGAAGGATGTGGAAGCTATGGAGAAGGAGCAGAGAAGATTTACCAGGATGTTGCTTGGATTGTAGAACATGACTTCTGAGACAAGGTAAGCAGAACTAGGGCTTTTCTCTTTGGAGCAAAGAAAGATGAGATTGACTTAATACAGGTCAACAAGATTATGAGAGGCATAGATAGGGTGAACAGCCGGCACCTTTTTCTCAGGGTGACAGTAGCAAACACCAGAGTATAATCTGCACAAGCTGAGGGGAGGAAAGTTTCTAGGAAACATCAGGGGTAAGTGTTTTACACAGAAAGGATGGGTGTCTGGAATGGATTGCCAGGGGTGGTGGTGGAGACCGGTACAGTAAGGACATTTAATAAGACTCTTAGCCAAGCATATGGATGCAAGAAAGATAGAGGGTTATGAGTGTGAGGTAGGGAAGATTTAGTCTGCTGAGTTCATTTGTAGAGGTCAGCACATCATCATGGCCATAGGGCCTGTAATGAGTTGTAATATTTAATGCTCTATTGTGGGGCAAATGACCTCCACTAAAGAGGGCTGATTATTTTTAGACATACAACATGGTAACAGGCCCTTTCAGCCCACTAACCCATCCCACCCAATTAACCCATAAGCCCAGTATGTTTCTGAATGGTAAGAGGAAACTGGTCCACCTGGAGGAAACCTATGCAGACACAGGGATAATGTCCTAACAGACAGCGCCAGATTCGAACCAAGGTTACTGGCGCTGTAACAGTTTTGTGCTAACCGCCGTGATAACTGTGTTGCCCCCGTGTCAGAAACTTGGAAATGTGAGCTTTTCTATTACAAAGCACAAATTTACTCATTCATTAACCATGCAGTTGAAATGGAACATCAACCCTAATCATGTAAATTTTGCACTGTCAGTGATGAATGAAACAAAACCACTCATTTGTACTCGGATGTAATCGTAAAAAGACCCTGTGAGGCTACTATTTCCAGGAAAAATATTTCTCGTGATCTGACCAACGTGTAACTGTTTCCCCAGCCCACTATCAATGTAGAATAGAGTATTTCCACCACATTGTGGTTTACAGGCGCTTACTACGCACAAATTTCCATCATTACCTAAATAACCACTTCAAAGATACATCACTGACTGTAAAGGACTAGAAATGTTCATGATCCATGTCAGAAACTTAGAATTGTGAGCCCTTCTTTTACAAAGCACAAATTTACTCATTCTTTCACCATGCAGTTGCCATGGAACATCAGCTCCAATCATGTCAAATATTGCACTCCAATGGGCAGTATTTCACATCTAATTAATCCAATTATTCTCCATCAGTCCGATCAATCCTCAGAGATGGAAACTTTGCCAACGAGGTGGAGAGCACTCCAGTACTGCAGCCGCACTGTGAAACTCTAGATCTCTCGTTTAGCTGAATATATGCACGATGCAAGTTTTTTAAATTATCGATCTACATCATAGTCTGTATCTGGGGCTCCCTTTATGGCCTTCTCTACATTGGAGAGGCTGGGTGCAGACTGGGAGATCGTTTCACTGAACACCTTCACTCTGTCCTCACCAGTGAGAGAGACCTCCCAGTGGCCAACCATTCCAGTTCTGTATCACACTCCCATAGTCACATGTTTGTCCAGGGCCTTGTACTATCCCATCAAGACCATCCATAAATTGGAGGAACAACACCTGATTTTCTGTCTGGGCACTCTCCAGCTGGATGGGCATAAACATTGACTTTTTTGGTTTCTGCTAACCTGCTCTCCTTTTCCCCCCTCCCTTCCCTTCTCCCTGTCAGCTCTCCACTCCTTTTCCCTCTCTTTTCATCCCTCCCCCCCTTGCTTGTTGCTGTACCCTCCTTCCCTCCTCCACCTATTACCTCCTGCCTTTGTGACCACACCTCCCCTCTTACCCTTTTATTCGGACGCCTGCTGACATTTTTCCATATCTTGATGAAGGGCTCAAGCCCGAAATGTCGGTTATGTATTTTTTTCTTTGCTATATAAAGGACACTATTTGACCTGCTGAATTTATCCAGAATTGTGGCTTTACATCATACTCTTGTGTACTTCTGTTATATCCAACATGCAAAGTTTTGGAATGGATTCCTCCTGTATATTCTGGTCAGGTCCAACAATCCAAACTAGTATGCGGCTGTGTGTGATACAGATGAGATGAAAAAATGGAGGTCATTCAACCCCTCATTCCACAATAATTCATCATCCATATTGGTCAAATGTGAAAAATCAATCCATGTCAGATCTTAAATAAAATTCTTAGATTGGGAACCTGTTCAGGAAAGATGGAAGGAAAACCCCACAGTGAGCCTTTGTTTCTCGAGGAATGCACTGGCAGAAATTAATTTCTAACTTCTCATCTGTGTTTAAAATTTCTCAGCGGCCTTACATCCCAATATGTAAATATTGATTGGGTTTGGTAAAATATACAAATATAAGGTGTTACTATTGTTTCTTCCGGCAATCTAAGAAACTTGTTAAGGCAATATACAAGAATAAACAAATCTGCTAAATCCAGTATTAATGTTTAAAAAATCTGCAGATGCTGCATGCTTAAAATAAACCAGAAAATACTGCGTGAAAACACAATAATGTTGGAGGAACTCAGCAGGTTTCTCATAGGAGGTAAAAAATATATAACCGATGCTTTGGGCCTGAGCCTTTCTGCACAGAATTGAAAAAGGGTTCCAGCCCGAAACACTGTTATTTATGTATCTTTACATGTGGATGCTGCAAGACCTGCTGTGTTCCTCCAGCATTTCAGGAGTAAAACATGAAAGTCTGCAGAGACTGTTATTGAAGTAAAATCACAATACTGGGAGAAACTCAGCAGGTCAAACAGCATACTTTATACAGCAAAAGATAAAGATATAGAACTAACGTTTTGAGCTGGAGCCCTTCATCAAGCTACAAGCATGTTGAAAACTGCAGTTTTGACAAAAGATATTTGATCTGAGACATTACCTCTGTGTCTTTTCCTGCCCGATCTGCTCAGTATATCCGGCATTTTCTGTTTTTAATCAGCTACATCAAGTTTGTTCCAGTATTGGGGAAAGGTTTCAAATCCTTGAAGATGGGGCCTGAGGCTCCAGATAATCAATAACAACTGAGAATATCCTGAGTGCATGCAACCCACGCCCAGGTCACATTTTGAAAAGTCTTGCAGAAATCGTAATCTGGGAGAAGAAAAGAAACTTGAAATGAAGAAAGTGCCTTTTTCAGTTTATAAAGTCTCTTTGTTTAGGTCAATTTCGACTCTGTTTAAATTGTCAGCTTGGAAATTCCTTCTCAACTTAAAATAGATTTAATTTGAAATTGCAGCTATTTCTGGGTCTCTGTGTCCCTGGGGATTGGAGAGGTTGAATCTGATCCTTGACTACCTGGCAGAACTTCTGACAGCATGCCTACCAGCAATGACATCAACAGTAGCGCAATGCATACTGCTCAACCCAGCACAGTTCTCAGTCTGAGTGATCTGAAAGATTTCTCATTTTTACTCTACTCCTGATAAGCCCAACATTCAACCTGAAATCTTTGCCTCAAAGCTTACTCTAAACTTTGCTTACATCCTTTCATGCAATCAAGGGTCTAGCACCAGGCTGCAGACTGCAGGAAACTGGCTCGAGACTGGCTGAAGGATATCGGAATCAGGATGCAAGAGGGTGACAAGGGCTTCCTGATTGTGTTGGAGGTTTGGATCTTGATCTCTGGTTTCTAATGGTTTGGACTGAAGACTGTGGGAGCACTGGAGGCGAATCCATAGATACTCAGTGACTCTGGGGAGACACTTTTGTTTCTCTTTCTCTGGCTGTAAGGGGTACCGGTCAATTTCTGCTGATGGTGAATCTTTGTCTGCCTTATGATAGACTAAAGGAAATCTTGTGTAATATTGCATTTTCTGCTTTATAACATGACAATACAAAAATCTTGAATTCTGCATTGCCAAAGTTTTTTCTGTTCTCCAAATGTCTTCCAGTGGGGATACATCTGCACCAAATGTTTCTCTTGCAGGATTTCCATTTCCTACAACACTGGAGGAGGCCATACCCCCACAATGAGTCAACCTGAGCATTTCCATCCCCCCCCTCATATTCTCGCCACCATCTCTACACTCACCTACACACTACAAATAACTTACAGTGGACAATCCGCATGTGTTTTGGACATGGGAGGAAACTAAAGTGAACACAGGAAGAACTCATAAGCTTCACACAGAGAGCACCCAGGATCAGGATCGAACCCAAGCCCCTCCTCCTGTGGGCAGCAGCTCTACTAGTGCATCAGGATGCTGTCCCTAGCATGCTGTATTTGTCTCCCACAGAGATTAAGCTCAGAACAACAGAGCACAGGGATGAGTTCTTCAGCTCACAATATCTGCACCAAACATCATGTCAATATTCATACTGCCAGATCTCCTGGGCAACAACTTGCAGAGAGCATTTGGGTGTAGCCCTGGCATGGAGATAAGCCAAGGGTATCAGGGACATGGCAGACAGCCATAGTGACCGATTGGGAGGAGGTATAGAAGGCATCATTCAAGACCATGTCCATCTAAAGGACAGAGACCTGTATTCATACCCTTGACCTCTGAAGATGGATATCTATGCAAGCTAGGCTTCACCAATGGCCCTCATTGAGATTTGTGACCTCCTGCACTCATGGAAATAAAGGTCCCTTGAAGTTATCTTGCCATGAGATCATACCAGGATGCTGCCACTGAGCTACCTCATGGATTGCAACAAATAAAGGCATGAGTGAGGGCAGCTAAGCTTCGTACTCAAGAAAAGCAAACTTCATCCACCATTCCTTCAGTTGGTTAGAGCAGAAAGACCTCAGGAATTTGCCACTACACTGACCTCCAAAAAAAATGCCACATATGGTTGCCCCTTACAGAGGTCTACCCTGACTACCATTTGTCAGGACTATCTGGTGAGACCTGAAAAATCTCTAGAATCACCTTTTAACAAAGAATATACCTTCTCTACATAATGTTCTGCATCTGCTGGTCCAAATCCCCATGAGCATCCATGAGCAGTTTGCCCCACATCTTCCATCATCCCAGCATCTATATTTGAAGGAGCACCATTTAAAATTGGGACTTGTGGTTTGTGCAAAACCCTTTAAGGCCTAGCTCCCAATGTCATAGGTGTGGAATACAGTTCCAGCAATTGCAAGATCCTGGGATAAATCTATGGGGAAAGTGGCACAGTGAATGTGGCCTATGAGAAGGAAATGTATGCTCTGGGGGAACTTTCATACCAACCCTTTTAAATCCTCTCAATTATTGCAAAAAAATCCCGATCATTGTAGTATTCTTCAAAATATCTCAAATATCTTGAATGGGGCAGCACGTTTGGCGTAGCGGTTAGCACAATGTCTTTACAGCACCAGCGATCGGGACTGGGATTTGAATCCCACTCTGTCTGTAAGGAGTTTGTATGTGTCTGTGTGGGTTTTCCCCAAGGGTTCTAGTTTCCTCCTACCTTGTAGATTAATTAGGCAGCATGGATTCATGGGCCAAAATGGCCTGTTCCTGTGCTGTATGTCTAAATTATAAATTATGAATGAAAGCCCTACTTTAAAAATATCTGGCAAGACTTCAACATTAATCACACCAATCAATAAGAGGACCACACTCTGATATGTGAAAAGGGTGTTCAGTCCTTTTTACAAAAATTGAACTTTTTCACCCCGATGAACTTCCTCTTGTTTTATTTTCCATCTCTGTACCAGAGCCTCTGGTTTTCAGTCTCACAAACCTTCCTTTATCCACTCAACAAGCCAACTGGTATTTTCCACTGCTACTTATTCACTTGCTAGCGAACCAGCATTTGTAATAAGGTTCCTTTTGTTTCTCTGTGCATGGAGCATTTTGACTGAGTTTATTTGTTAACTTTTTTTTGTGTGAATTTTACGCTGACTTTCAGTACTGGTGAGTAACAATTTATCATTTCAGTGGTGAATACGTGTGGGCAATACCATGGTGAAATGGCCCTCCTGTTTGACTGGACAAAGAATGCAAGTTGAAATTCCATGATGATCTCCCCCCACACCCCTCCCCCTCATCTCTTTATTCGGGCATCTACCTGCTTTTACAGATTCCTGATGAAGGGCTCAGGTCCAAAATGTTGATTACCCCTTACTTCCTATGGATATTGCGTGACCTGCTGAGTTTCTCCAGGTCATTTCAAGTCAAGTCACCTTTATTTATCGTTCATACCAAGCTCACATGAGAAAGATGAGATAGTGTTTCTCCAGGACCATGGAGCATATTTACATAAATATAAGTTAGAATAGTTAAACACATTAAAATGTTAAAATATTAAGTCATATACAGTAAAAGTCCATTGTACCCTATCCACATATGTTCTGGGAATTCAGGAGTATGATGGCTTGGGGGGAAAAAACTGTGGCCCAATCTGGACCTAAGGGAAGAAGGGAGAACAGTTTATGTGAAGGGTGTGTGGAGTCTTTCACAATGTTTATTGCCTTTCACCTGCATCAAGTGTTGTAGATTCCCTCATGGTAGAAGAGAGCCCCAAATGATCTTTTGCACTGTCTTCACTATCCTCTGCAGGGTCTTGCAGTCCGAGGTGGTACAGCTTCCAGACCAGGGGGAGATGCAGTTGCACAGGATGTTCACAATACATCCTCTGTAGTGACTGCACCTCATTCCTGTACATTGACTCGTCATTCTTATTGATCAATCCCATCACGGTCATATCGTCAGCAAACGATGTGGTTTGAGTTGTATTTTGCTGTACAGTTGTGGGTCAGCAGAGTGAATATCAGTGGACTCAGTACACAGCCCTGGGGAGCCCCCATGCTCAGTGTAATGGTCTTGGAGGTGCTGTTACCAATCTGGACTGCCTGAGGTCTCCCCGACAGGAAGTTGAGAATCCAATTACAGAGGGCAGTGTTTCGACCCAGCGGGTTCAACTTCCTTATCAGGTACTGCACTCAATCCCAGTGTTTGCAGACTTTCTTGTTTAATTTAGTCTGCTCAGTGCAAGGTTTTGCTTGATTACTGATACAGTGAAGATCAGTAGTCAAATAATTTAATGCTTTCTACATTAGAAGTGGAACAACAAGGCAAGTTGCAATTGTTTTAGTTGAAAAACAAGCTGCAGTCTAAATGTTACTACATTTGGACTGAGGCTTCACGGTCCACAGGGCTTTGGGCTAACATCAAAAGTGGGGTTAATCTGGTTGTCTATTTATACCGGGGTGCTGATGGGTGTTATTTTGTGCTATTCACAGATTCATTGGGAAGAGTTCTGGGAAGGGAGTTTCAATGTTTTAATCAGGACAGTGAAGAAAGCCACCTCAAACTAGATTATTCACTCATTTATCTCAGTGATGTTGGTTGGAACTTGCTGTGCCATTTTATATCCCATTATACAAATCATTTTGCAAAATTCTCTGACACATTCTAATTCTGTGAAAGAGCTGAACAAAAAAAACCCTCTTTTCCTGGTCTGGTGTCTCTAAGACCAAATATACTTTAACTGCAATGCTGCCACCTTGGCTGAGACCAGTTAAATCAACACACAGACATATGGACTCCAAAATAAGCGAGCTTTCTTTGCTTCTTTGAACTGCTCATTGACAGGTCTGAAAATACCATCCACTGAGAAGCTGTTTGGGAGACTAATCATAACACACCCTTTCAGTGGCTGTAGCAAAATAAATCACGAATGGAAAGGCTTCTGTCTCTGTGCAGGGTTGTAGGAAGTAGCTGCCATGACTGTTTTGATTACTGGCACCGGGCTAAAATGTAACTCTGAAAATAAACATGCCGTTATGAAACAGATTTACCTGGAAGCAGTGATTCCTTGTCTGCAGTGCCTTCCCTGCAAGATTTATAAATAGATCATAGTAAATATAACATGGTGAGAGGGGGCTAGTAGTGTCTTTATGGTAAAACTCACCAACCTGGACAATGGAATGCATAATCACATTGTGGTTGTGGCTATACTTCGTCTGTCAGCTGTGATTTCAGTTGGCACTGTAAGTATCTCTGAATCAGCATCTGAATTTGATATTCCAGTGCTGTTCTAAGGGTCAGGGAGCTGCAGCAACTCTCCTTGAAGGGTGCAATGGATTCCATGATTCCACTTTGAAGAAAAGGAGAGTAATCCTGGGTGCCAAAAGAAGCAAAGGAAATGGGGGCAGGGTATTCCATCCTGCCCTTTGAGCCTGCTCCATCCTGTATAACTGCAATAAAACTTCCTTATGACTGTATTCACATCCTCTTCAAAGGTTAATGTTTGCCCTCCTAAACGCTTTCCGATCGGTGATGTGCACAAGTGTACCTTTCTTTCTTTCTTCTTTCTTCTTTGGCTTGGCTTCGCGGACAAAGATTTATGGAGCTCGTTGGTGGTTGACAAGTCTGATGTGAGACAGGCAGGCACGTTTTCAGCGGTTGCAAGGGAAAATTGGTTGGTTGGGGTTGGGTGTTGGGTTTTTCCTCCTTTGTCTTTTGTCAGTGAGGTGGGCTCTGCGGTCTTCTTCAAAGGTGCACCTAATGCCACATAAACATCATGCCTGACTGTTTTCATATTTCTAGTGGGAGGAGCTTGCTGCGTTTCAAACTGGCTGATATAGTTAGTGCATTTTATCAATTAACTCACTTCAAAGGCCTTGGCCGTGAAGTGTGTAAGCTCATGGTGTTGCAGAAATGCTAACCTTTTTTTCTATTTTCCAATTCTTTTTTTGTTCATCCTCCCATTCACATTATGGGTCTTCCCATGCATTTTCATGAGCACTGGCTAATTTCATTCTTCACATGCAATTCTGAAGAGTGGACTACTTCACAAAGGACATCAAGAAAGCCAGACGATCCAATGCTGGACCTTTTGTTAAGCACAATCTTCAGACCAGCAAAGTCAGCATGTTTTGCCTCATCCTCATCACTCTCAGGAAGTCAGTAGAGAACTGCCCTCATGAGCTGCTGCCGATAATATGGTGAAGATTACAATGCACTGTTGAATGGGGAGGCCAAGAAGGCGGGAGTAGCTTCACCGTGCAAACTGCAGTGGCTCAAGATGGTCCCTCACCAACATCCTCTTGAGAAATAACTGAAGGGCAACAAGTCCTGGTCTTCCTGTGAAATCCACATCCCAAGAATGGCTTTTTAAAATATGGCCCTTTCTTCGTGCTCACTTCTGCAAGTTAATTGATTAACAGGCAGCAGGTGCGTCCCCTTGGCCTGAAGTGGAATATGCTCCCACATTAGTCTCAATAGGAAGGATGGTTATTTTTATCTACAGAAGCCTCACAGGAAGTTCAAAACAGAGCAGCCAGGATACATGTTCTTCCATTCCTTCCCACTGGGACATAATAAACATCAACAAACACTCAGATTCCATTGACTGGATAAGATCATACTATGGGATAAGATAGAAAGGAAACAGGGTAATGTGGCATGTATAAATTTCACGGATGTGCAGGCCATAAATTGCAGGAAAGGTGAAAATTGCTAATATTTCATCAGAGATCAGGAACACCACTGAATATGGTCAAACCTTTCACTCTAGAAAGGAAAATGGAATGACCTACAAGGGATCTGTATGAAGCAGTTTAATGTGGTGGTCACAGAGAAATGACTAAAATTGTTTGCCATCAATGAAAAGTAACCAACGATAAATCCAAAAATGGAATTGCAACTGGTGAAAATATGTAACTCACTGATTGTGGCAATCAGTACAAGTGTAGTGAAGGAAGGAATAGTTAAGTACAGGAAGGATGGCCAGCGCCATCATGGGCATCAGTCTTCACGCCATCAAGGACATCTACAAGAGGTGGTGTCTTGTGAAAACAGCCTTTATAATCAAGCACCGTCACCACCCAGGCCATGCCCTCTTCCCACTATTACCATCAGGAAGAAGGTCCAAGTGCCTGAAGACATCAGTACAAACACAATTCCTTCCCCCCTGCCATCAGATTTATGAATGAACAATGAACCATAGGCACTACCTCACTTTCTCTTCTTTTGCACTAATGTATTTATTTTTAAAATGTAATTTAAAGCAATATTTGCACCTGTAATACTACTGCAAAACAACGAATTTCATGACATGTTCATGAAAATAAATGAATTCAAATTCTGATTCTGAGAAATAAATTGACAGATTTTCTTTGGACATAGAGCAAAAGATATAGGCTCTTCAGACACATGAGCCCATGCTGCCCAGTTACACCCAATTAACTGTATATTTCGAAGGGTTGGAGGAAACAGGAGCACCCAGAGGAAACATGAGCAGACATGGGAAGAACGTACAAACTTCTTACAGACAGCGCCAGATTCAAACCCAGGTTGCTGATACGGTATTGGTGTTACACTAACTGTACCGCCCTCCACACTAATCGTGCCACCATCTATGCTAAACACGGTGCCCTAATCTGGTGTTTGAGTGATTTAGAAGGTGGCTATTGACTCGTGTTGAATACAAACTGGAAGAGAGCAGATGATCTAAATGGTTTTATTAGTTTGGCACAATGATTACTTGATAAAACATCAAGTAATATTTTTTTAACGTTAAGATTTGTCTACTATTCCTTTATCTTTCAAAAATTTGGTCAGATGTCTTAAAAAAATTGGAATAAATTTTACTGGACAAAACAAAATTATTTAAATCAAAATTGAAACCAAATCCTTAATATATGTCTGAAAATTAGATTAAAATCTTGTTTATATACTTTAGATAATGCAAAGGGGAGAAGAACCTAATAGAGAAGTTAAAGACTATCCTCTAACCGAATTCTTCTCCAATTCCACCCACAAAGGGCAATCATGCATCTCAGAATAGTAAGCCCAAAACATAATGTATCATATATTAGTTGCACAGTAATAAAATCTGAAATTTGGTAATGCTGTACTAGCATGTTTTTTTTCATTTCCTGTAGTAATGGTTTAGCCAAACCTAGGACTTTTATTATTCCATATAAGATTTTAAAAGGGACAGACAGAGTAAATGTGGATAGGCTTTTTCAATTAAGAGTGGGGGAGATTCAAACTAGAGGGCATGGTTTAAGATTGAAGGGGAAAATTATTAGGGGAACATGAGGGGAAATTTCTTTACGCAAAGGGTGGTAGGGATGTGGAATGAGCTTCCGACAGACGTGGTCGAGGCGGGATCATTGGTTACATTTAAGGAAAAACTGGATAGTTACATGGATAGGAGAGGACTGGAGGGGTATGGAACGGGTGCTGGTCAGTGGGACTAGGCGGGTGGGGATTTGTTACGGCATGGACTAGTAGGGCCGAACTGACCTGTTCTGTGCTGTAAGTGGTTATATGGTTATATGGTTATATATAAGATGATATTTTAGAATCTAATTTGCCAATGAATACTTTAGGGATGAAAGTTGGGATAGCTTGAAATGTATGTAAGAAATTCAGTAAGATTATCATTTCAATTGCATTAATTCAACCTACTAATGACAACGTCGTTGGTGACCATTTTGATAACATTTGTTTAGCATAAAAGGGAGATAATTATATTTGTACGTTTTTTGTAATTTTTACACCGAGATATGTAAATTGATTTTTTAACAACATTAAAAGGTAATTGATCATATAAATGTAAATGATTACTAATAAGAAAATGTTCAATTTTATTTCAATTCAATTTATATCCTGAAAAAAATACAACAGAAGGAATCGATTTTTTAGGATCGGAAATATATAACAAATCATCTGCAAATAAAGAAACTTTATGTACCCTCTCCCTTCTCTGGATCCATGAATATTTATAGAATCTCTTAGAGTAATTGCTAAGGGTTCCAAAGCTAGGTTGAATAAGAAAGGACTAAGAGGACAACCTTGGTGAATAACCCTATATAACCTAAAATAAGATTTATAGTTTTAGTAATAATTGTTGCAATAGAAGCTTGGGAAATTAGTTTGATCCAAGAGATAAATCTAGGACCCAAGTTAAATCTTCTTAAAACCTCAAAAAAAAAATAAGCCCATTCCATGCTGTTAAAAGCTTTTTCAACATCAAGTGAAACAACACATTCTAGTAATATGGATGGAGTGGAACAAACCCAGTTTGTTCTTTATAGATAATTTTAGGCAAGATATTCTCAAGCCTATTGGCCCAAATCTTAGTAAGGAGGAGGGTAGGGAGAGAAGTTGGGAGGGAGAGAGAGAGGGCTGAAAATATTCACATGTAATTTGATATCAATATGCTTCTATATATATATGTATTTTTTATGTGATTTAAAATTTTAAATAAAATATTTAAAAAATAGGTTTAATGGGTTCAAAGAGAATCAAGGCTGGAAATGTGTTATCAACAAACAATGGTCTTTATTTAAACATAGGGGAATTTACAAAAGGGCACACACTCACACAGGTTAATACATAAATATCTATACATCAGGTGCAAATAAATAGCTACTAAACATTCTCATATCCCGACTGGGAACACGAGGGTTAAACACACAGTACCGTGAATTCTATCTCTAGAATCAGACTGCTCAAACTACAGGGGAATCACGTTGCTCTCCATTGCAGGCAAAATCTTCGCTAGGATTCTACTAAATAGAATAATACCTAGTGTCGCCGAGAATATTCTCCCAGAATCACAGTGCGGCTTTCGCGCAAACAGAGGAACTACTGACATGGTCTTTGCCCTCAGACAGCTCCAAGAAAAGTGCAGAGAACAAAACAAAGGACTCTACATCACCTTTGTTGACCTCACCAAAGCCTTCGACACCGTGAGCAGGAAAGGGCTTTGGCAAATACTAGAGCGCATCGGATGTCCCCCAAAGTTCCTCAACATGATTATCCAACTGCACGAAAACCAACAAGGTCGGGTCAGATACAGCAATGAGCTCTCTGAACCCTTCTCCATTAACAATGGCGTGAAGCAAGGCTGTGTTCTCGCACCAACCCTCTTTTCAATCTTCTTCAGCATGATGATGAACCAAGCCATGAAAGACCCCAACAATGAAGACGCTGTTTACATCCGGTACCGCACGGATAGCAGTCTCTTCAATCTGAGGCGCCTGCAAGCTCACACCAAGACACAAGAGAAACTTGTCCGTGAACTACTCTTTGCAGACGATGCCGCTTTAGTTGCCCATTCAGAGCCAGCTCTTCAGCGCTTGACGTCCTGCTTTGCGGAAACTGCCAAAATGTTTGGCCTGGAAGTCAGCCTGAAGAAAACTGAGGTCCTCCATCAGCCAGCTCCCCACCATGACTACCAGCCCCCCCACATCTCCATCGGGCACACAAAACTCAAAACGGTCAACCAGTTTACCTATCTCGGCTGCACCATTTCATCAGATGCAAGGATCGACAATGAGATAGACAACAGACTCACCAAGGCAAATAGCGCCTTTGGAAGACTACACAAAAGAGTCTGGAAAAACAACCAACTGAAAAACCTCACAAAGATAAGCGTATACAGAGCCGTTGTCATACCCACACTCCTGTTCGGCTCCGAATCATGGGTCCTCTACCGGCACCACCTACGGCTCCTAGAACGCTTCCACCAGCGTTGTCTCCGCTCCATCCTCAACATCCATTGGAGCGCTTTCATCCCTAACGTCGAAGTACTCGAGATGGCAGAGGTCGACAGCATCGAGTTCACGCTGCTGAAGATCCAGCTGCGCTGGATGGGTCACGTCTCCAGAATGGAGGACCATCGGCTTCCCAAGATCGTGTTATATGGCGAGCTCTCCACTGGCCACCGTGACAGAGGTGCACCAAAGAAAAGGTACAAGGACTGCCTAAAGAAATCTCTTGGTGCCTGCCACATTGACCACCGCCAGTGGGCTGATAACGCCTCAAACCGTGCATCTTGGCGCCTCACAGTTTGGCGGGCAGCAACCTCCTTTGAAGAAGACCGCAGAGCCCACCTCACTGACAAAAGGCAAAGGAGGAAAAACCCAACACCCAACCCCAACCAACCAATTTTCCCCTGCAACCGCTGCAACCGTGTCTGCCTGTCCCGCATCGGACTTGTCAGCCACAAACGAGCCTGCAGCTGACGTGGACTTTTTACCCCCTCCATAAATCTTCGTCCGCGAAGCCAAGCCAAAGAAGAAGTACAGCACACTAACTAACAGTAAATTAAATACAACTAACAGTATATCAAATGAACCTGATCTCCAGCATTGCCCACAGCTCAGGGTCCGACACAGGCCCATTGCATTCGGCCCTCCAGAGCAGCCTGGTGTTCAGTGATGGTCTCCATACAGCAGCAGCAAACAAAAGAGAGAGAGAGGGCAGAGACTGCATATCCTCGGATTTTTCATTATGTGACCTGTGAGGACCAATCGTGCATCAACGTCATCTGTCGGCAGATCTAACCTTTGATTGGCAGGTGAGGAGACTTCCAAATAAGCTCTCCGCAATCTACATTCCCACCAGATTCCAGACAGAGACCACATTATCCTTACAATCCACACTCCCACCAGGTTCCAGATGGAGTGGCCACATGACCTTCCACAATCCATACTACATTGGCCTAGGCTGCAGTCCAAGTCACATGTCAACCTCTCAGATAACATCCACTGCTCTCTTGTGGAGACGAGATGGTTTGTGGTAATTAGTTATGTGAGGCAGGGATTAGCCTTGTGCATTGATCTGAGGTTGGAGTTGTGGAAGGGGCCTGGCAAGCTTGCCTTCATTGGTCAGGGCATCAAGTATAGGGCCTGGGACATCGTGTTACAACTATACAATACACTTGGAGTATTGTGCAGAGTTCTGTTCACCCAGCAACAAGAAATATGTCATTAAGCTGGAAATGGTGCAGGAAAGATTCTCGAGAGTATTGCTAGGTTGTTAATATGCAGGCAATGAAATAATCATCCCTCTTGTATTCACTTGGTCTCCTTTCTCAGAGGTTATATAAACTGCCACTTTTTGTTGGCCTATGCTTTCATTGCTCTGGACCTGTTCCTGTCAGTGCCTTATTCCTCTCCCCGTGGTTGCTGTGTCTTGAACATGTCCTGAAGCAAGTTTCTACCTACTGTTAAGTGGGAGACTTTGTATTCTTTAGTTAGTCCCATGTTGGGGTTGTGTGCCCCCTCGCTGGGGAATAATGTGAGAAAAATGTAGGTCTGGTACTAAGTTGATGTACTGTGTTTCTTGTGGGTGATCCTTCCCATTTTATGGGTTAGGGATGAAGTTAGGTTTGGGGTTCAGGTGAGGGTTCTCAGGTAGAATTGGGGCTCTTGTTAAGGTTGGGGTAGTGATGATGGTTGAGGCTCAGTTTAGAGTTAGGGTTAGGAGTTGGAGTTATAACAGTTCACTGTGGAGCATTGTATATAAAATCAAGACAGGCATTATTAAGGTAAACCAGGGTTAGAGAATCTAAAACTAGAGGGCATAGATGTAAAGTGATGTGTGTAGTGTGGGTAGAAGATTTAGAAGAGAACTGAGATGCACCCTTTTGCCCAGAGGATGGTAGGATTATAGAATAAGCTGTCAGACAGGGTACAATTGCAGCAACATTTGGACAGGTGCACAGATAGGAAGGGTTTTGAGGGATATGGGCCAAACACCGGCAAATGGAATGTGCTTCCGCATTCAAATTTGTCAGCATGAACAAGTTGGGCCAAAGGCCCTGTCTGCATGCTATAATGCTCGATGATTCCAAATCCGAGAGTTAACCTGGGTCACACACACAGGTGAATATAATTGTCATAAAGCTCTGCTCCCAGTGAAGCATCATTCTGCATGATGCGCCTCACGTAGCATTTTTCATCATTAGATCCTGCCATAGCTTCTCATCCCCGTCTACCCCTTCCACTCCTGGGCCTTCCTCAATAAACAACAGCTTGCATTCATATAACAACTCCAATACAGAATAACAAAAAGTGGTTGTTCCTGAGATAATTGAGAAGATAGGGCACTATTTCAGCTTGGAAATATCAATTCAATGTGATTTAGCATTGAACTGGATCTGTTTCTCCAACATTAATAGTTCATTCACTCATCCTTAGTTAAATAAACTGTTTGTATAAACTCCCTGAAGGAAGAATCACTTTACAGCAAAGTGCAAACATTCCATTAATGTTATAAACACACTGTTCTCAATTGTTCAAATAAAAGCTGTAATTTTATTTTATAAAATCTACATTATGGCTTAGTAAATTTCTCGAGACTAATGAGAAGTAATGAATGCTCATAACTGTGTGCTAAGACGTCATTATAAAACCTGCGAAGGTGATTTTTTGGGTTAAACCAACCATTCAGACTGGTCTAAAACACGAAATCCTGCAGACACCGTGGATGAGGTAAAAATCATAATGCTGGCGAAACTCAGCAGACTGGTCTCTTTATATGGGAGGAACATTTATTAAAACTTCCAAAAAGTTGGATGTGCGATCAACCAATCCCTGAAGCTTTTCTTCACTTCTGGCTCAGTGTGTTTTCCATGAGTGGATGCTTTTAACTCCTGAGACTGCAAAGACAATATAAAATCCAACCTCTGTTGCAATAAAAGCAATATATTTCAAACTCACCCAGGGACTAATTGTAGATGCTGACTTACTCCAGGGGATCCAAAATCAGTTTGCAGATGAAGGATTAACATGAACTATTTCTTCATATTCCATCAGGGAGCAGCAATCATCAAAGACCCACACCACCCAACTCTGTTCTCGCTGCTGCCATCAGGAAAGAGGTATAGGTGCCACAAGACTCGCACCACCACTTTCAGACTCCTTGATAACAAACTCAAGCAGGAACTCAGTTCAAGACTCTTACTTTTGCACTTCATTGATTTTTTTCTCTCTGTATTGCACAGTCAGTTTTGTTTAGATGTGTATGTTGAGTACATTTTTTTCCACGACTGATGTGATAATTCTGCCTCATCCGCAGGAAGAGGAATCTCGGGGTTGTATGTGATGTCATGAATGTATTCTGACAATAAATCTGAAATCTGAACCAAAGGAACAACTCAATGGACAGCAACATCTTTGTGCTGGGGCGGTCTGTGCAGCTAAACAGACAGAGACAATAGCATCCATCACATCCAACAGTACATGATAAGAGAATGATTGTAAGATTCAGGTGGGCTGGAACTCATGGAGCAGCTGCTGTTGGACTCCAGTACTCAGGCAAGAGAAGCCCTCAGAGACAGCACCCAAAGTCAGGATCGAACCAGTGCTCCTGGGGCCTTGAGTCAGCAGCACACTCACCACATTGAACAACTGTGGTAAAGGAACAGGAACCCTGCAGATGAACCCAAAACTGAAGCATTGTAAAATGTGGGGGGGGGGGTGGAATTGTATCAGGATGCAGTTAGTGAGGGAATTTCCTGCTACGTATCAGAAAGTTCTCAAATGTGTTTCAACTCAAGTTTCCTTTTTCAAAGCATTGAAGGTGCATGGTTGGTTGGGCATAGTACCTGTGGACTCCTCACAGTTCCATGGTAATGCTTCAAAATGGCCTTGGCCCAATATACCTCCACTTTACACATCACTAGCTACAGTTTAAAACTGACCATTGATACCATTACCATTTATGGACTCTTTCTGTACACCCATTAACTGGCTACACACAAAAATGCATATGTGTTGAGATTTTTGTGAGAAACATTCATGAAGTTATCAATGCAAACAGCCTACACAACAGCAGATGCTACATTCCTGAGCAAAAATAATCTGGAGAAACTCAGTGGGTCAGGCAGCATCTATGGAGCCAAGGGATGATCGACATTTCAGGTTAAGACCCTGCAATCTTAATCGGAAGCATCAGCCATCCCTTTACCTCCACAGATGCTGCTAGACTCATTGTGCTTTTCCAGAATCTCGCTTTTAGCCCACACAATAAATTTCAATTTAATATTTTTAAAATATTACATATTATCATCCAGTGTTCAATGGACCTCAGAGAACTCTCCTGCTAGTAAGTTAGGTTGAGGCTTTTTCTGGCATTCCCTGCGCCTTGCCAAACGAAGGATTTCTTTCAGAAGGCAGACATGTGAAATGTCCCATGTAGTTTTTACTATATAAAGAAAGGTCAGTTTGTTCGAAAAACTGATTGCACTGTGTGTAGATCACCTCACACGCTTGATCACATATATTTGCCAGCTCATTAAGCAAATACGGCATGACTTAAGGGGAAGACTGATCTTTCTATCCATAACAAGGCATGTATTATTTTTCCTTTATATTGACTCAGAAATTCATATAGGTGGCGCGACACCCACTAAGTAATGCTGAGCTATATCTGCGAAGTCTATCATTCAGGATTTTCCTGGGACGTTTTAGAAGTGTTACCTTCTTGCTAAACATTCTTGAGCCATTGAACAAGTATATGAAGGGAATACTGAGTCATCTATTGGTTGAAAGCCCAATTGTGAGCCTTATACCAGTCTTATACCAGTGGTCAGGCATGATGCAGCGTCAGAAGAGCCATCCTTCATTCAACAAAGCAATGAATATGAAAATAGCCATATTCCTTTAACAGTGATGAGTAGATAATTTGCTTTTACTTCTGTTGGTTGAGGAATAATTATCTTTATTGTCATGTAATAGTACAGAGCATGTAATATTACATGAAATTGCCCTCTGCCTGTCATAAGGCAGACAAAGAGTCACCATTACTGTTGCCTGGCGGCCCTTACTGTACATTAAAAAAGAGAAGCAAAAATTAATCCCTGCAGTGACACCAAATGTCCATGAATTTGCCTCCAGTGCTCCCAGAGCTTCTGCAGCTGCACAGACTCCTGTTCAATCCATCAGCAACGTGAGCTCCAGATCCAATAAGATCACAAAGCCTACATTAAACAAGGCCCTTCAAAACCCTTCTCACCCTCAACATCCTCTTGAATTCCATACCTGGTTTCCATGAGCTAGTCACCAGCAGCCCACAGACAGCACATGTCCCCGCAACCGCAAGTCGTCCATCAGCTGCTGAGCTCCTCACTGGTTCTCTGCCATGGTCACTGCCTTGTATGGTCATCTCCTCTATTTCTTCTTTTCAAGAGGAGGTATTCTTCCCATTTCTGGTCGACTGTTCCCCAAAGTTTCAACCCCTCATGGCCACTGCCAAGCACAGGTGCCGCCAGCTAAGGCACAGACCTCCGCAGTTTCAAGATTTTAGTTGCAAGCACATCAGCTCATTTATCAGGCCGTTTAAAGCCTGGCATTAGGACTGGGCAGCTGAACCTTTCGGAGCAGCATTGTGTCTCCACTCCCCACTCTTCCCAGGTCCACACCAGCGACAGCGCTATGTGACACTAGATCTGGCAGTGCCACTACTTTAAAAAAAAATTTTGGTTGAAGCACTAGGAATAAACACCAATGAATGTCTTGAGTCTTGTTCAGAAGGCTTACCACTTCATCCAAATTACAGGGCAACAGCCCTTGGCACTGCACTAGAATACCATTCTAGATTTTGTGTTCAAAACTCTGCAATATGGCTTCAATCCATACCTTACTGAGATGTGGATCCTAGTCATGCCAATCAGATAAACAGAGTGATAGAAAACAGAATTTAATCCCAAAGTATTTTGGGAAGACAAAAAGTGGGAAGACAAATACAGTAAATGGTAGGGCACTAAGGAATATTGATGAACAGAGGGTCAGGGATGAAGTCCTTCATTCCCTGAAAGTAACAACACAGTGCTGAAGGAGGCATGCTTCTCTTCATGGGTTAATGCAAGGAATATAAAAGTTTGGAGGTTATGTTGCAACTTTACAAATCATTGGTTAGGCTATACTTGGAGTGTTATGTAGACCTCTGCTCACCATAGTATAAGAAGGATTTGATTATGCAGGAGAGAGTACAGAGTACTTACCGTAATGCTTAAATTTTTAATTTAATTTTAGACATACAACATGGTAACAGGTCCCTCCAGCCCACAAGCCCATGTGCCTGGGTTTCTGGTGCTGTAATAGTGTTGTGCGAACAGCTATGCTATCCGTGCTGCCCTGGACTGAATAATTTTCATAATGGAGAGAGATTGGGTAGGCTTGGCTTGCTTTCATTGGAAATGAAGGAGGCTGAGAGGTGACCTGATAGAAGTATATAAGATTATGAAACGTATACATAAGGCAGTTAGAATCTTTTTCCCATGGGAAGGCTATCAAAAATAAAAGGACAGACGTATAAACTGAGATACATGAGTTTTAATGAGGATCTGAGGGGAAAGTTTTTTTTTACACAGAAAATTGTTGATATTGGAAAATGTGCTGGTAGAATCAAGTACAATCACTATGTTAAAGAGATATTAAGACAGACACATAAATAGACAAGGTGACAGAAGGATACAGTCCCAATACAGGGTGAGAGTAGTGAGGTAAAAGGGTTAGTGTAGTTATTACACACCAAAGAGCCCATTTCTGTCCTATACAACTGTATGACTCAGTAGAAGTGTCCACTGAAACCAAAGTAGGAAAACCCAACCCCGGAGGCAGAGAAGTGCTCCCTCAAAAATATCTCACAGAGTTTTGGAAAACTCATGTGCTCCCACACCTTGTGCTAGCAGAAAATCATTAGGATCTTTCCATTGGGTTGAGTCAACCATTAAGTCAACAGAGCCTTCTGCTCTCAAGTTCCAGGTTCATGAATTCTATGCAGACTAATGCATTGTTTTGGTTGAATTGGACCAAGCATAGAGGAATGGCCTCACAGGCCTCTGCCATCATGCCCAGAAGGAATCAATGTGCCTTTTATCCCAAACAGAGGAGCAATATCAGCACTCCACTGGAGAAACTATAAACTATTTAGCTCAACTGCTCTTTGTCATGGGTTTTGCTCCCCAGCTGTTACCCTACATTATCTCATTCTTTTACTGTATCCATTTTTTCCAGGTAATGGAAATTCTGATATAAGGTTATCAACATGAAAGATTACTCCCCATTTCTCTTCATACAGATGCTATATGACATCGTGAACATTTCAATCATTTTTTGATTTATTCCATAGGGAAGCAAGTTCAATTTTAGAGTCACTTGATGGAGAAAGAAAGTTATCCTGATGTCCTTATTAACATTAGTGACTAACATATGCATGGCGCCTGTTTTTGTACAATCTCACAGAGATTTTTCTTTATTTTTACAATTTTAATTTAGACATACAGCACTGTAACAGGCCATTCTGGCCCACGAGCTCGTGCTGCTGAAATATCCAATTAACCTAAAATCCCAGTACATTTTGGAGGGTGGGAGGAAACTGGAGCACTCTGAGGAAACCTATGAAGACATGGGGTGAGCGTACAAACTCCTTATAGGCAGTCCTGGATTTGAACCCAGGTTGATGGTGCTGCAACAGGGTTGCACTAATCACTACGTGAACCATGCAGTGCTTCTCTGCCCCTACATCATCAAAACCCCTTAAGATCTCTGACATATATACTATAGAAGAATGAATTTCATGATTTTACTTCTGATTATTTTTAAACCTGGTAATACAAAACAAGCAGAAGGTCAAGACCTTGACTGTGCTTTTAGTTGCTTACTGATTGCTTGTCAAATTCACCCACTTATGGTGTGATGTCTTGTTATTTTACTGTCATTTCTAAACATATCCAATGTACTAAAAGTGTTGAGTATGGCTCACGTCTGGAATTACACTGGTATAGAAGACACTCAGCTCATTGTACATAGACTGTGCTATCTGACTGATAAAACACTTGGTACTGTGTGCATTTGTTATAATGATTTCACTGGTACCAATTAGTTCCATTCATAGAACATAGAACATTACAGCGCAGTACAGGCCCTTCAGCCATGATGTTGTGCTAACCTATATCAATCTACTCAGAAAATGAAACCTTCCCTAACTCATAACCCTCTATTTTTCTTGTATGCATGCGCCTGAGTCTTTTAAATGTCCCTGTTGTACCAGCCTCCACCACCACCCCTGGCAAAGCATTTCAACCACCCACAACTCTCTGAGTAAATAAAACTTACCCCTGGCATCTTCCCTAAACTTTCCTCCCCTCACTTTGTTCAGATGTTTCTGGTGTTTGTTACTCCCACCTTGGGAAAAAGGCACTGACTATCCATGCCTCTCATAATCTTGTAGGCCTCTATTCCGTCTGCTGTTTTCTTATTTCCATGAAAACTTTTCCAAGTCTTTATCTAATTCCTTTTTATATGTTATCCACTCCCCATTCAGACAGTACATTCCAATAAAAAAAATTAATGCATCAAAATAGGTTTTCTCAATTCCTGATGAGTCATGTAATTGTAGAGTTGTACACCACAAACAACTCAGCCCAACTCATCCTTGCCAAACAAGGTGCCTATGGTAAACCATTGTATGTATATATTTATCTGTTTGGACACATCCATTAGCCGACTGTACCTGTGGCCCCTCCTGAATAAAGGTGACTGTTCCACAGTTCCCTCCTCAATGCAGGACAGTCGAGCGGAATGGACATGCCTTTGTTCTATAGCAAATAAAAACCTATCAGTTTGCTCAACTTCAGTCTTTTGGAGTCATTGATGTGCATCAGTGCCTACCTGTGCTAGTCCCATATTCCATTGTTCCATAAACCCACCACCTATCATGTGAAAAACCTGCTCCTCAGGTCCCCTTAAAATCTGTCTCCTCTCACCTTGAAATTATGCCTTCTAATTTTAGTCTTCCCGACCCTGGCTCTGACCTTATTATTGCCCCTTATGATCTTTTGAACTTCTATAACATAATTTTTGAGATTACTTTAAATCTTTGTTCTCTGATTTTATCAGCTCTGTAATGAGTTAAAATTGTTTTCTCTGTCTGCTCTATCATCCTGTAGGTTGCCCAGAACTATTATTTCTAGAAGCTTTCTCGAGAACTAATCAGAATTACAACCAGGATTTAATTGCCCTTTAAAACACCTTTATTATTTTCATATGTCTGACATTGCCAATTTTCCCAACTTTTAATATCACTACCCAAAAATAAATGAAGGGCATTCCAGCTTTCACTTCAAGCTAAAGAATTTTACAACCACAAGCAATTCTGTCAAGGAGGTCTCATCTTTGAAATGTAAGCTATTTTTTTGACTGGATAATTTGCCTTTAGTGTTTACCAGTTGAGGAAGAGCATCCCCATTGAGACAAGGGTGAGACAAATGCCTCTTAAAGAGAAGAGATAGAATAGCAAGGCAATGTGGCATCAGGGTCAGGTGTTGGGGCTGGGTTGTTTCTTGTGTGTGGAATGCTGCTGGGAGCACATGAGTTTTGCAAAACTGTGAAATCTTTTTGAGGGAGCACATCTTTGCCTCTGGGGATGGGGTTTCCTGCTTTGATTTCACCTGTGGTTCAGTGGACACTACTTTTGCTTTGGTGAGGAAGCTTTGAGGAAATTTCAAAAGCCCTTTCACACAAGCATCGCTTCACAGAAAAAGCCCAAAGTGCTGCTGGTGCCTTCTGAAGCCTGAGATACTTGATTTTTAATGCAATTTCTGCCATAGACTGAGGCCTATTCATAGGGCCCCACTATTCAAACCCAGGATCAATGGAATTCAAAGCATGTTAATCGTGCCTGTAGAACTGATTCCCAACGCCTTCAAGTACTGATTCTTCCTTGCACATTGCACAAATATTTAAGCTAAACAGACTGGCATTCTCATACGACACAAACATCATTACAGAATCAGCAAATCACTTTCCAATTGTGCCAGCTAGGTACAGAACCCCTCTCCATGATGCAGTAGTTGGATAAATCTTGTTTGTTACTTTGGGTGATGACAGAACCAAGGTTTTGATTCTTTGTGTGAAACACCAAAGTTTGCAGATGCTGTGGTTGTAGTAACAACACACAAATGTGTTTTTAAATTTAAATTTAGACATGCAGCACGGTAACAAGCCCTTTCGGCCATGAGTTCGTGCCGCCGAATTACACCCAATGGACCGACACCCCTGGTTCGTTTTTGAATGGTGAGAGGAAACTGGAGCACCCGGAGGAAACCCATGCAGACATGGTGAGAACGTTCAAACTCCTTACAGACAGTGGCGGACTTGAACCCCGATCGCTGGCATTGTGCAAACCGCTGCACTAACCCTGTTGCCCTCGTGCATTACCTTTTACTTTTGAATTCTTTGGGAGGCTGAGGAGAGAGGTTTTTCCCTTGTAATTTTAAAAGAGAGTGAAGAGTTGCTGAGGACCAGAAATCCATGTCATATTAGGATCTTGGCAGTTTTTACGTGTGTGGTGCAACTGAGTTTATCACCCTTGAGTGTTTCAGGCTTACAAAGACATGCATTTGTGTTTTTGTTTATCTAAGATTTAGGGAGAAATGACATACTCAAGAGGTTTGTTTGACAGACATTGCTGTTTCAGTGAAGAAGAACATGGTTTGGTTAATGTAACATTACAGAAATGTGACATTGAGGTGGCGTTTTCTTGCCTCCAAAGAAGAGGGTTATGTATTCAAATCCCTCTCTGTAAAAACAAGTGCAAAGTTGAGAGGTTAAAGATTAAGATATTTTGGTGGTGTTAGTGTTGAGGTTTGCCGATTCTTGGTGGTCATTTGACCTGCTGAGTTCTCCAGCTTTGCGTTTTTTTCATTCAATAATGCTGTCTGCAGACTTTCATATTTTATTTCATTTCCTTAATATTATAGCAACAGACTTGGTAGCTCTTGTAATAACTTTGAACACACCCTATAGCCACAGTCTGTCTCAAGACACAGGAAGTAAAGTGACTGCAATATTCAGAAATGCTCTCCACATGGGCTAATTTGGCACTGTCAGCTGGATACCCCTGTGTTCTGAATGATACTTAATTCTCATCATTAAAACAGATGCTTTGGTCACTTGGGATACATACACAGTGTGGTCACACATCTAGAGTGACCCAGATTCAACTCTGACACATGCTGCTGCAGCCGAGAGTTTGTGTTTTCTCCCTATTCACATGCAAGTATTCTCCAACTTCAAAAATGGGCTAATACATTAAATGGCCACAGTAACTTTCCCCACTGTTGGTAGGTGGCGGGAGAATTATGGAAGAGTTGATGGGCGTACATGAGAAATGAGGGGTGGGTGGGGGGGGCGGGCCAAATAGGATTAAAAGAAAAAACACAAAAATGCTGGAGGAATGCAGCAGATCTCGCAGCGTCCGCAGGAAGTAAATATACTGTTTATAACCGATGTTCCCTTTCTCAAGGTATGAAAGTAATTAGGATTGATTGCTGGTGAGAGCTGGCATGGACTCAATGGGCTTAGTCACTGCTGTTTATGTGAACTTATATTGCACAACTGGACTACAATGCACTGAACAAGTGTTGTCTGGAACAAAAACTGCTGGAGAAACTCAGAGGGGTCAGACAGCGTCTGTCAAGAGAAAGAGGGCAATTTGGAATGAAACCCTATATCTGAACTGTTAAATTGTCCACACCACAGTACTAATGGCAGCTTAAAAACTCTTTTGCTGTAAAGTATTTGGAGAGATTTTAGATTGTGAAAAGTGTTGCATAAATTCCAAAACAGACATTTGACAATCTCAATGGATCAGGCAGCATCCATGGAGGGGAAAGGAGCGTTGCTGTTTCAGGATGAAACCCTCCTTTAGGACCCAAAATTTTGACTGTCCATTGTCCTCCAGGGATGCTGACTGACCCACTGAGTTCCTCCAGTACCTCATTTTTTTTGCCTCTAGATTCCATGTGCAGCCTCGAAACTCTCTGTTTTCATAAATGCGAGTAGTTTTGCTTCTTACGGATAACTAACTCAATGATGTTCTTCTGAAGTCATTTGCACAGTAATTCAATATCTGCAAAAAGAACAAATCTCAAAATATTTGTCTACAATTCTGTTTTCCATAGAGACTGCCCCTACAGATCACTGAAGCCTTTGTGAGTTGATTAGAATTTTTTTCTGACATGAGAGCAAAAACAATTTGCGCAGTCTTCGTTGCACGTGAAAAGAAATGGTGCCCAGTTGTAGTAAGATGGCCCTGCAGCATGTGCGGAACCATGAAATGTGGCAAGAATGAAACACACCCAAACAGTTGAAGTCGAAGGCAGCTCTGCTTATATTCTCTCCTCGCTGCTGAAGATAGGAGTGATGTCACAGCAGACGTCACTCAATCTGACGTCACATCAGATTGGTTGGCATTCCCACCGTTGCTAGTTGTTTACACCATGGAGGTGGTCACCTGGGATGAAAGTCGTTGGCCCCCGTGGGGTCTGCGTGGTTGCCATATTCAACGGAAATCTTGTGTACTGGGTCATATTCCAGTTGGCAGGCCATTACATGATTTCCCCCCCCCCCCCAAGAACTGGTGATCAGAGTGCTGTTCGCCACTTTCTGTGGCCTACCTCTGCATCGTGGGGGCTGAGTGGAGACCAGTCGGCTAAAGTCCAGATATGCTGGCTTGAGGCGGTTAATGGTGAAAGTCTCTTTCTTACTTCTGATATCCAGCACACATGTCGACCCGTAGTGTCCAACTACTTTATATGGCCCCTCATACAGCTGTAGCAGAAGTGTTCAGTGTGCACGCTTCCAAACGAAAATGATATAGGACTTGGCCTGACCGAGTGGCAGAGGCTGTGGAGGTGCTAGAGTACTCAGTCTTTCCCTCATCTTAGTTAATGAGCCTATCAGTTCCTCTGGGTCCTTGGCAGTGGCCAAGAACTCCCCTGGTATCACCAACGGCGCACTGTATACAATCTCGGGTGCTGAGGCTTTGAGATCTTCTTTCACCTCAGTGCAGATCCCCAGGAGGACCCTCTGCCCAGTTCGGCCCCTTGAGCCAAGCCATCAAGGCCACCTTTAGGTGCCTGTGGAACCACTCCACCAACCCATTGGCCTGAGGGAGGTAAGCCATGATATGGTGGAGCTGGGTTCCACCGTGGTATGGTGGCCAGCACTGCCCAGAATACGGAGGTCATATGCTCCAGGATTCTGAACCTCAACACTCAGGTGTTAATCAGTGTCCTGGTGCAGGTCTTGGTGGTTGTAACGGCCAGTGATACCAATTCTGGCCAATCATGGTGAGGAGATATCTCGCCCCGTGGGATACTGGTAGTGGCCCTACAATGTCAGTATGAATGTGGCTGAACCCATGTCATTCTGGCTCGAAAATCTTGGGGGGGTTCCTTGATGTGTATATGCACCTTCGACGTCTGGCAAAGCGTGCAGGTCTTGGTCCACTGACTGACCTGCTTCCAGAGGCTGTGCCAGATGAACCTACTAGCCACCATTTTGACAGTAGTTCTAATGGTGGGGTGCACCAGGTTGTGCACCATATCGAAAACCTGCCATCTCCATGCTGCCAGCATGATGGGGCAGGGTTTGCCGGTGGAGGCGTCACAGAGGAGCAACTGGTTACCAGGGCAACATCCTCCAGCCTGAGCCCAGAAACTGCCATTCTGTAGTCCAGGATCTCAGGGTCTTCCTGCTGTGCCCTGGCTAGGGCGGAATAGTCTATTCCCTGGGACAGAGCCTGGACGGACTTGATCGCAGGACAGGACAGTGTGTCAGCCACCGCATTGGTCTTGCCCGCGAGGTGCTGAATGTCCGTGGTGTTGAATGTCTGTGGTGAACTCAAGACACATATGAGAGGTGTCTCTGCTGCCTGGCTGACCATGGTTCTGACACTTTATAGAAAGCAAAGGTTAACAGTTTATGGACCGTGAAGTCCCTGAATTGTCCACCTTCCAAGAAATTCTTGAATTGCCTGACTGCCAGGTACAATGCCAATAGCTCACAGTCAAAGGCACTGCATTTGAGTTCAGGTGGCTGGAGGTATCTGCTAAAGAAGGCCAGGGGGTGCCATTGTCCTTTGATGAATTGTTCCAGAACACCCCCAACTGTGCGATGGTTGGCACCTCAGGCCTGGGATGTACCAGAAGGGTGGCACTGGCCAGTGCATCCTTGGCCTTCTGGAATGCCTCCGAGGCCTTATTGTCCTAGGTAATGTCTTTACCTTTCTTTGCCATGAGTGAGAAAAGGAGGTGCATCATGCGGGTCACTGCCAGTATGAATCGGTGATAGAAGTTAATTATACTGGCAAATTCTTGTAATCCCTTCACTATGCAGAGCTTGGTGAAACACTGAGTGGCCTCTACCTTTTAGGGGAGGGGTTTCATTCCTCGCCTGTTGATTCGATGCCCCAGGAAGTCGATTGTTTCCAATCCCCACTGGCATTTAGCAAGGTTTTTATAGTTAGTCCGAATTCCTGCCGCCGGGCGCACAGTCGCTTTAGATGGGCCACGTACTCTGTGTGATTGTGGTTGGTGATGAGGATTTCATCCAAATAGATGAACACGAATGGAAGATCCCGACCCACTGCATCCATCAGCCTCTGGAAAGTCTTGGCTGCATTCTCAGGAATTCAAAGAGTTCAAAAGGAGTAATGATGGCAGTTTTAGGGATGTCTTCAGGATGGACTGGGATCTGATGGTACCCCCTGATGAGATCAACTTTTGAAAACACCCGTGCCCATGTTAAGTTAGCGGTAAAGTCTTGAATGTGGGGCACGCGGTGCCTGTCGGGTCTGGTGGCCTTGTTGAGGCAGCGATAGTCACCACATGGCCTCCATCCTCCTGCTGCCTTTGGTACCTTGTACAGGGGGAGGCCCAGGGGTTGTCAGAGCATCACACTATCCCCAGCTCTTCCATTTTATAAAACTCCCCCTTGGCGAGGGTGAGCTTCTCGAGGGAAAGCAGCGTGCCTTGGCATGGAGTGGGGAGCCCTCGGTGAGAATGTGGTGCCTTCCCCTATGCTTCATTTTGGTGGAGGAAAACTACGGCACCACAACCGAAGGGAACTCAGCCAGGATCCGCGTGAATGCGTTGTTGGACAAAGTAATGGAATCGAGGTGGGGATAGGTAACTTGGCTTCCCCCAAGGCCATAGTTTGAAAAGTCCTGGTGTGCACCAATTGCCGCCCTTTAAGGCCCACCAGCAGGAAGTGGGCACCACCGCCACAATCGTGAACCAATTGCTGCCAAAGCAGAGGGGGATGTTGTGGGTGCCGAGAGTTCATATAATGGTGCTGTTCGCTGCCCTCAGTGCCAGGCCTGGTTTGCCATTCCTGTTGACTAAGGGGAGAAGGACACTTATTTCTGTGCCAGGATCAACAAGAAAGCGCCTTCCTGACAGAAAGTCCCATACATGGAGGCCAACCACCGCAGCCATTAGTGACGGTTGGTATTTCCCTAAAACAAGCAGGGTGGGTGGCATTGATGGGCCTCCACATCCCATCATTGGAGATAGTAACATTACTGCTGGGTAGGCAGATCCACTTGCCTCTCTGTTTGCGGTGGCCTTGTTGCTGGCTGTGTGCAGGCCTAGTGATCTGCTCCACCAAGGCATCACTTTCTTTCTTCACTCTCCAGAGGATGTCCACCTGAGGTCACTGAAGTCCTCAGCGGCAAGCAAGAGTTGGATATCTTTGGGCAGGTGCTCCAGGAAAATCTGCTTGAAGAGCAAATGAGGCCTGTGTCCCTCAGCCAGGGCAAGCATTTCACTCACGAGGACAGATGGAGTCCTGTCCCCCAATCCGTCCATATGCAACAATTGAGCGGTGTGCTCGCGCAGTGAGAGCCGGAAGGTGCGGGTTAATAGCTCCTTGAGGGCCTTGCACTGGAGGCTGCCACAGGAAGTCAACGCCCCTCACTTCCATGTCCTGGTTGAACGAGCTCACCACATAGCAGTAACGTGTGTCATTGAAGGTGGAACTGGGCCTCAGCCTGTTCGAACCACACCTGTAGCTACGATTCCCAAAACATTGTCAGCATCAATGAAACCACAGGAAGAGCCACTTGGTCTGTCATCTTCAGGTCCAACTGCCGAATGGACCTGCTGGGGTCACCAATGTTGCATGCACACTACCGCAAAGTGTGGAAAGAATGACACACACCCAAGAAGTCTAAATCGAAGACTGGCTTATTACACTGGCAGCTCTGCTTATAATCTCTCCATACTGCTGATGACAGGAGTGACGTCACAGCAGTGCTGGGCTTGGATTGGTCATCTTTCCCGCCATTGCTCATTGTTTACCGCCATGCAGGTGGTCACCTGGGATGAAGATTGTCGGCCCCTGCGGGGTCTGTGCGGATGCTGCATTCGTTGGCCATCTTGTGTACCAGGTCCCGGTTAGTGGGCTGCTACAGCCCTATATAAATCCACGAGCACAGGGGGACAAGACTGAGTGAGTCGCATTGTGGAAACAGAAACCAAGAACAATGTTTTGGGAAAAACTAGACCAACACCAAAATTATGAAATTTAGAGACAACTCACATATGGTATGTGTGCAAATGTTATTGGTAACTCCTTGGGAGGCCCATCACACCTGTCACATAAGAACATAAGTAACCCAACTGGCTTGTTGAGCCTGCTCCGCCATTCAATTACATCATGGTTGATCTTAAATTTATTTATTCATGGGCACTTCTTCAATGGGCAGCAAATTCCATGGATTCACCACCCTCTGGAAAAAGCAGTTCCTCCTCATCTCTGTCCTAAATCTACTACCCTGAAACTTGAGGCTCTGTCCCCTTGTTCAAGTCTCTCCCACCAAATGGAAACATCTTACCTAACTCTCTTATCTATGCCTTCCATAATTTCATGTTTCTACAAATTCCCCTCTCATTCTAAATTCCAGCGAGTATAGTCCCAGATGACTCAATGTCTCCTCATCAGCTAACCCCCTCACGTGTTACTCTTCAATCCTCGTTCCCACATTTTAAATGTGTTTGTGAATATGTAACTATTCTAAGTCCAGATATTAATAAACAAAGGAAGATAACTGGCCTATTCCTCTTTCTATTCAATTAATCCCTCTCTATGCTCTTTCCTATTGCTATTGATGTCTCCCTTTGAGTCTCCATCTAATTAGACAATATATAAGAAACAATTATTTTCCAAACAATCTAACAATGTTTTCATCACTTCATATTTGTCACTTACCCTAGTAATAAGTTGCACATTCGTATTGGGCAGAATAGCAGTGGTTAGTTTCAGAGGGAACTTCACTCGAACCAGTTTTCTATTGTCCATTTCATGCTTCCACTGTACTCACTACAGCCCAGGCAAGCACTTGGCAAACCTTGCTGAATTGAAAGATTCCTTTCCCCTCAGCAATGCTAAGGCAGCTGAACCCTGGTGAGAAATTTGCACCTCAGCCAGGGGCTTGCGAAACACGATGCACCAGGCAAGTCCACAGTTGTGTTGAAGCAACTTAACTCTGACTGCACGCAAAACCCAAGGTGACCAAACAGTGCATTCTGATGTCTGGAACAGCTAGAATTTCATTCCAAGTCTGTGCAAGGAATATTTGCAGGAGGACACTGGCATCTCTCATTCCCAGCACTGGGTCTCAGCTGTAGGAGCTCATTTCATCTCTAACATCTCAAGAGCATCTTAAAATGAAAACTGGAGTGTCAGAGCAAAATATTCTGATCCTCTTGCCTCCCCGGCCACCCTGCTGTGCTCGCTCGCTCTCTCTCTCTCTCTCTCTCTCTCTCTCTCTCTCTCTCTCTCTCTCTCTCTCTCTCTCTCTACTTTCGCAGTATTAAAAATAATTTTCAGGGGAAGGAGACAGGAACAGGACATTGTGGGTGGAGAAACAGTTGGAAAGCAACTCAAGTGAGCTGGAAAAGCAACATCTTAACTCCTTCCAGCCCATTCTGTGAAGTTCCCTTCTAACCTCCCATAGTCAAAGTATTTCATTACTCACACTAGCCAACCATTCACCTGCCCACTCACGCTCCTTATTCCCTCAGTTTCCTACCTCTGTATTCTTACTCCCACCTATTTCCTTACTCCCTCTGTGTCCTTACTCCCTCCTGTATCCTTACTCCCACCTGTATCCTTACTCCCTCTGTGACCTTACTCCCACTCTATCCTTACTCCCACCCATATCCTTATTCCTTCTCTATCCTTACTTCCATCTTGAATCCTTACTCCCTCTATGACCTTATTCCCTCTGTATCCTTACTCCCTCTGTGACCTTACTCCCTCTGTATCCTTTCTCCAATTGAGGCCTATTCACTTCTTGCAGCCCTACAACTCCATGAGTTCCCTGCAGTCTTCCAGTTCGAGTTCATTTTAGCTGTCCTACATCATAAGCCATTTTTATTTTCAGTCTCTGGGCCCTCATTTTTTTCCACCAAACCCCTCCAGGACTCACTCTCTAAAGTCTGCTTTTCAGCCCATCCCTTTCCACATTTGTCACGTTTTGAAAGACGAGAACTCTGTGAGGCAATTTGGAAAATATTACTACATTAATAACAGGAGATTGTGTTTTAACTTTCCATTTTTTAAGCCAGTGATTCTCAACCTTTTTCTTTCCATTCACATACCACCTTAAGCAATCCCTTACTAATTACAGAGCACCGATGGCATAAGGAATATTTAAAGTGGTATGTGAGTGGAAAGATAAAGGTTGGGAACCACTGGTTTAAACATAAAACACATGTCCTCACTTAATTAAAGTCCTCACTGATGAATATTAATAAGCCCACAGAGAAATAGTGTTTAACTGTATACTCACAAGAATAATTGTTCAATATATTCATGCGATTTTAACAAATTTTTCTAGTTTCTTTGAATACATGAGTTTATTAATGGAATGGAAATATATGTAATATTAATTCTAATGTTTCAGAGAAGGATCTCAATTAAGGCTCTCGCTCCAAAAAATAAAACGGTACTATCCATCAAAAATCCACCGGAACTTATTGCTGAAGCTGTGTTCAAATTTTGGACACAAGTCTTCTTCCGCTGAGAATTCATGAAGGCAATTTTACATATTAGGGAGGACAAGAGAACATCTTACTAGTTTGTATTACTTGGCACAGAATGGTGAGTTACCCAAGGATGGTAGGAACTGCAGAACACACTGCAAACCTTGCTTGTTTTACATTTGAACCTTTGTTTGCAGCCACAAAGTTTGTCGGCCAACGCCATTTTGTAAAACCAAGGAGAAGAGTGATTTTTGTTGTGTGACTTTCAAAGCAATGTTTCAAGCATTCTCTGTGATGAGGCATCAATTAAGTGCTATGGCTGAGGAATCATTCATTTGTAAATTGATTTGACTTCACATGAGATCATGTTAGTCATCTGTCAGCGTGTGACAGGCAGACAGTAATCCAATCTTGATGTTCACCTCCAGACCAAAGCATGCAAGGAGATGATCTGCCTCTCTAATTGGATCTCAGCTGTGCAAAGCCAAACCTTACATATTTCATGACCCTGTTCAATAACTCCAGTATCACTTCTGATAACATCCAATGTAAATAATTGTTTCTTTCAGGCACTGCCATGTTATTACTATTAAATTATAAAAGAAAATGCAGAGAATGCTCAGAAAACAGACAGCATTTGTAGAAAGAGAAACAGTTAATATTTCAGCACTGGAGCTGAAACATTAAATGTTGTTCTCTCCATAGGCACTGCCTGTCCCAGTCAGTAGTGCCAGCCGTTTCTGCTTTTATTTCAGATTTCCATCTTCTGCAATTTTATATTGCAGTTTTTTTTCCTTTGAGTGTCGTTCTTAAAAAAAAATGTCTCCATATACCAACAGTTTCTGATTTTTTGCTGGATGGACAAGAGGTTATTCAACCCTCAGGTTTTCTGCCATGTAGTTGAATGATGACAGAATAGTGCTTCGACAACACTTGCCGATCCTTACTCTAATTCTTTGAAATTGGCTCTTCAAATCTTTTGTTCCAGCACATTAGGATTTCAGTCAACCACAAGAGGCTGACAAATATTCTAATGTCCCAGAAAGCATTCAAGTGGTGGCTTTGTAGATCTGTGACCCATTAAGAGAGCTGGATCACCTGTTTTCGGTGGGGGGGGGGGGGGGGGTGGGGAAGAGCTCCAGACTGTCTTTACATTTTCTGTGTGGAAAAATTGTTTCTTATTTTAATAAGAAATAGTAGCAGGAGTGTACCACATGACCTGTTGAGCCTGCTCTACCATTCAATAATTAAAGTCTAGAATAAACAGGAGAGAAATTGTTTCCACTGACAGAAACAGAAATGAGAGATTTCTTTCACCAGATAGTTTGGCCTTGAGGGAAGTATGAATATGCCACTTGGACTCTGAAGTTTAAATATGAGAAATAATTACATAATCAAGGCTATAATCTCAGGAATCCAAGGGCTCAGAAATAATTTGATTGAAAATAACAAGATATTAAAGGATATTGATAGGGTAGATGGTGAGAAATCATTTTCATTGATCAGGTAATCTTAGAACAAGGAGTGTAGCATATGTACTAAATATCTATTCCTGAAGAGAGTTAAACAAGAAAGTCTGCAGATGCTGGGGTCAAGTGCAATACACATACATGTTGGAGAAACTGAGCAGGTCACGCAGCATCCACAGGAAGTAAAGGGTGACCAACATTTCGGGCCTGGGCCTTCATCAGGGATTACAGGTGATGCGTGACCTGCTAACTTTCTCCAGCACCCTTGTGTATTGTATTCCAGAACAGAAACTAGGGAAATGGTAGCATTGTTGGATGCTGAAGGCTTGCTATGTGTAAAACTGGCAGGCCAGTGTGAAGCTTGTACTTTGTACTTACTCTCATATACAGCTGTTTCATTGGCCTATGGCTGAATAATGAATAGGGTCAGAATTAAGGCTGTAATTGGCCGGAGCAGACATTATCTCCAGGCTAGAGGGCCTTTTTGTTTGCATGGGGAGGAGTCACAGAAGGGAGCTCTGAAAGTATGTTGAGCAGCATTGGTGGGGAGTTCAAGTGTTCGGAGACCCTTGAGTGTGATTACAGTATCAACGGGAAATTCCCGGCAGCAATGAGCAGCAATGCTGGGGAGTCCCAAGAGTTAGAGAGTGGTTTTGACGCTATGATGGAGAAGGCCTTTAATAAACGATTATCTCGTTCGACGCCAGCATACGATTATTGATTGTTCCATATTGATTTTCCATAACAATCTAAAACAACAGAGCCAGACTTTTCAAGAAAACATGCCGTTCCCAGTAACAATCTGGTTCTGCTAATACAGATGTTTATTGTTGATCTTGTCCACAAGTCACAAAAATCTCTCACGTGGTAGCCTTACTTTGGCTTGGCTTCGCGGACAAAGATTTATGGAGGGGTATGTCTACGTCTGCTGCAGGCTCATTGGTGATTGACAAGTCCAATGTGGGACAGGCAGGCACGGCTGCAGCGGTTGCAAGGAAAAATTGGTTGGTTGGGGTTGGGTGTTGGGTTTTTCCTCCTTTGTCTTTTGTCAATGAGGTGGGCTCTGCGGTCTTCTTCAAAGGAGGTTGCTGCCCGCCGAACTGTGAGGCACCAAGATGCACAGTTGGAGGCGATATCAGCCCACTGGCGGTAGTCAATGTGGCAGGCATCAAGAGATTTCTTTAAGCAGTCCTTGTACCTCTTCTTTGGTGCACCTCTGTCTCGGTGGCCAGTGGAGAGCTCACCATATAACATGATCTTGGGAAGGTGATGGTCCTCCATTCTGGAGACGTGACCCACCCAGCGCAGTTGGCTCTTCGGCAGCATGGATTGGATGCTTGTGGACTCTGCCAGCTTGAGTACTTCGATGTTGGTGATGAAGTCATTCCAATGAATGTTGAGGATGGAGCGGAGACAGCGCTGATGGAAGCGTTCTAGGAGCCTTAGGTGATGCCGGTAGAGGACCCATGATTTGGAGCTGAACAGGAGCGTGGGTATGACAACGGCTCTGTACACGCTGATCTTTGTGTGTTTCTTCACATGGTTGTTTTTCCAGACTCTTTTGTGTAGTCTTCCAAAGGCACTATTTGCCTTGGTGAGTCTGTTGTCTATCTCTTTGTCGATCCTTGCATCAGATGAAATGGTGCAGCCGAGGTAGGTAAACTGGTTGACCGTTTTGAGCCTTACTATCACAGCATTAAAAGCAGATGGGACATAGAAAGTACAGTGACCAAAAGTGGATAGAGAGGAATCTAGTTCTATGGTTTGCATTAATAAACATTTGTTCATATATTAGAGTCATAAAACATGAAAACTGCCCAAGGTCTCTATTCCTTTTGAGTTTAATATTATGGGAGCTTGCTGGTATATAGGCATTGATAACATGGGGATGGCCTAGAGTTGGTAGACAATTCTTGATGTAGTTGGTGGAAGACATTTGGAGTCCTATTCTCTAACCAGCGTAAAGGTTGCTTGTCAATTTTCCCACTTTTGGAAAATATTCTGAGAAAAATTTCTAAACTCAAAGATTTGCATTTTTTTGATACATCCTCTTCTCACAAAATCCACACAGCCATTATGTAAACAATGAGCCTGGCACAGCCTCCTCCTGGAAGGTAGCCATCCAAATATAATGGCCCTATGGAAACCTTGCACTTCAGAGAATTACTCTGCTAAGGAAGAGCCAACTGCTAACTCAACAGCTGGGCTGGAAATCTTCCCAAATATTCAACCGCCTGCAATCTTTCTCCCAACCTCCTAAAAGTGGTTCCGCCAATTGCTGCAGTTATAGAGTCATCGAGAAGCAAAGCACAGAAACAGGCTCTTCCACCCATCGTTCATACCCATTTTACATTAATCCCATCTATTATTCTTCCACATTCTCTTTAATTCCCCTTGGATTCTGTGACCACTCACCCATAAACAAGCAGAAATTTACTGTCACTAATTATCCGAGCAACCCTCAAGTCTGTGGGATGTGGGAGGAAACCAAAGCACCCAGGGAATATACAAACTCCACACAGAGAGCATGCAAGATCAGGAGTCAACCAAGGGTCTGGTGCTGTACACAGCAGCTCCCCCAGCTGTGGATCAGTGCCACCCTGGGTAACAAACTGCCATTCTTGAAGTGCCAGCTCACTGAGTGAGAGTAAATTGCCTTTCCAACTATAGCTTTAGGTCATGATCTTGTTTAAAAATGATAAAAGGATAATCATGACAGAACGACCATCTAGATAGAGTGAGAACAGTTCATCAGTGCAGGATAGCATGGGCACAGCCACCACATTAGAAAGTAAAGATCAAAAAAGCATGGAAAAGATTAGAAAACTGGAAAATATATGATGAAGTAGAGAAGAACATCACACACCAGGCAGAAGTGTTCTTTATTCCTCAGAAAGGCAGGCTGTTCTGGGACAGGGGGCTTTTTGCCTTCACCCAGAACTCAACACTGCTGGAAGAAAACAGCATGGGAAGGAATTAGAGAGAAAGAGATGGTTCCTCCATGTGAGACACTGAGGAGTCTATTTCATCTCTAATGGTCAAGTTAAAACAGGAGCAGATCATTTCGCCCGTCAGCCTGTTCTACCATTCAAATGGGGTGTGGGTTGATCTGTGACCCAGCTTTTCCTGCAATTCCTTTGACTGATTAAATTGCAGTATTATAACTTGGCATCAGTATCCGTTTGGAGAATTTCTAGCATTGAATGTAGAAGTGTTACCTAATAATTCCTAAAAATATGGGCAGAATGGTTAGCATGACGCTATTACAATGCCAGTGACTGGGGATCAAATCCAATGCTGTCTGTGAGGAGTTTGCACATTATCCCCATGTCTGTGTGGGTTTTTTTCACGGGGCCTCCGGTTCCTCCCACCCTCCAAAACATATAAGGTTGTTGGATAATTTGGGTCTAATTGGGCAACACAGGTTTAAGTGGCCGGTATTGGCTTCTACCATGCTGTAAATAAAATTTAAATTTAAAAAAATACAATTTGAATTTAAAAGGAGTCTCATTTTAAGATTATGTTGTCCAGAGCAGCTTCCCTTCATTGACCATATCAGTTCAATTCAAAAAGTGAAAACTTCAATGGTCACCTCCCAAACCTTCTAATTTCAGAGTTTAGAAACCTAGTTTGCACAATTTCGCCTTATAATTTAACTCTTGCTCTGCTATCAGTCTGATTAGCTTTCCATGACTGAGCCATCATTTCTCAGCCATGCTCTCAGAACTGCGCAGCATTTACATGTGCTGCAACCCAAAGCTTGGTGTGGCATCACTGAGACAGCTAATCATTTTGTACCTCAGTGAACTATTTGTAAAGGCCTGTATTACATTCACATTTGTGGTTACTTTCTGCACCTGCCCACAACTGTTACTGCATTTTATCAGATTGTGGGGAGAGGGTGGAGTGTGTGATGACAAAATACAGAAGGAAAATATGTTGAGTTCCTATGACATCACCAAAAGGAAAATGACTCAGAAAATTTGGACTCATCAAATGATGACTATACTATTTTAAATCAGGACACATTACATTATTATAAGTCTCTTGTATTCCTGCAAATTTTCAACTCACCATTGGGGATATTCAGCAATTTCACACCACTGAAACACAATCATTTTTGCGAGCATTTATGGTCTGCTAATCTAAGGACTGAAAGAATTCAACATTACTAAATCGTGTTAATGGGAAAGAAAAAGATCCTGCATTTATACAGCACTTTTGACAACCTAAGATCACTCCAAGGTTGTTCACATTTAATGAATTGCTTTTGAGGTTGCCTGCACTACAGGAAATGTGGCTGTTAATGTTCGCAGAACCACAAACACCAATGAAATAACGCTGTGCAGATGTTGGCTGAGGGATCAATAGTGGGCCTGGACATCAGGTGGACTTTCCAAACAGTGTCATAGCATCATTTAATTCCAGCATGGTCAAGCTTTGCTACGTCATCTCCTTCCAAAGACAATTCACTTTACAATAATGTAGTGAGAGTCGGCCTCGCATTCTTGCTCGTCAACTCACTGGAAGACACTGATCGTTTCCTCTTCATAATCATGAGTAGTGTATTCTACACTGTCACCACCAGCTGCATAAATTTTAATTTAATTGAGATATCCAGCCCACAGCCCCACACATCTTTAGATGTTGGAGAAAGCCCACCTGACTTGAGGAGACCAGACAGCATTGGATTTGAACCCAGGTTGCTGGCATTGTGATCGCGAGGCACTAACTGCTACACTACTCTAACTGTGATGGTGATCCTCGAACCCTTCTGTATCTCTGCCCAAACCTTGAATAAATATCTCCACCTCCTTAAACAATCATCTGATGGCCACAGCTTTCTTTCTCTGCCTTCACCAAATTGTCTTGACATTATAAAGTGCCATCAAATGGTTCCCAAATCTCCTTTGCTTCAAGGAGAATCCCAGTTTGTCCAACCAACCTATGTATCTCTGAAAATGCTCCAGTTAATCTTCTCCGCACTCTCTCAAAGACTTTCACACGGACTAACCTCCAATGAATGACAGGAGGATAATAATTTAACTTTGTTTCAAATAAAAATATATGGAGATCCCATTTGTTTAGAAAATAATAATCTAAAAGACTGAGGAGCAAAGAGATCTGGAAGTACAAATATACCACTCATTAAAATTGGTGAAGCAAGGTTAAGGCCATGGGCTTATTTATAGAGAAATAAAACTGAATTTCATGGCCTGTTCAGGACAAATTTTGAATCTAATTCTGAAAAGAATCGTAACAAGCTGGGTTAAACAAGTTTAGGGAAGTATATTGTAGTTCCAGTTACTCCACTACATAAGAATAAATAGGCATTGGAAAAGGTGATCCCAGAACAGTGAAGTTCTAACTATGGGGAAAAGAGCCACAGACTTAGGAATAACCTAACAGAGATATTTAACTTATGGAAGGGATAAATTGTTTCTATTGTTGCCCTGGAAGTGTGTTCAAAAGATTGCTGTGATTTCTTTAACATTCTGGCATGAAAAAAACTGTTGGAAATAACTCTATAGTATTGTCATCGGTCTCCAGGCTGGAAATTTTGACATAAACAATATTCCTAAGAGGAAGCAAACAGCAGCACAAGACACAATAACTACTTGCATGAACGGATGTGGCTCCACAAGCTGTTTCAATCAGGTCCTGAACTCAGACACTGACATATTTAGGATTAGCCTTTAACACACTAGATTTGATTGATGTATAGTTAAGCTACATTCCGACTCCTGAACAGATGTAAAACTGTGAGACAAGGATGAGATGACAAACAGCAAAAAGGTGAATGTGCCAGACAGGGTCTAATCCAATGACAATGATCACCAATAATCACAAATTCACTGATGTCAGTTTTATCATAGGTTTATCAACAACCAGAGTTGTTCAACATGGACATCCTGTCTTAAATGATGGCTGGTGAAAACAGGGCAAGGTCAAAGGCACTAACAAAATAGTACAATTTCTAGATTTTTAATTGTAATTGTTTAGGGACAGAATAACAAATTGCAAAATTGTGGTGAACATATTTAATAAGGAGGCCTTAATATTTAAGGATGACTAAAAAAAACTTAAAAGGAAACCGTCCCGCTTGGGCTTGGGTGAGCAGGGGGCAAGTAAAGATGTATACTAACAGTAGTTTTCACTTTGCTGGATCATATGATCATAGGAAGTGAATTCAGTTGGAAATCATTGTGTTACAAGAGCTGAAAGTCTGGAGTGACTGACCATGGTGAAGGGCAGTGGCAGAGTGGGGCCTCACTGGCTGGAGTGTAGCAAGAACATAGGACACCCTCAAAGATTAGTGATCATTCACTATTGGATAAAAGACTCCAGAAAACCCCAAGGTGTCTTGTGTAGGATGATCTCTTCATTAATCAGAAATCAAACAGGAACACCAGGAGTTATTCCACGTATCTTAGGAACAGACACATTCTAAAATGGGACATCTGCTCATTACTGTAACCTGAAGT